>NC_138668.1:9205556-9827422 GCF_964273445.1 Streptopelia decaocto | reverse complement strand
TTGTTGTGGAAGGAATGGAGAGGTCTCTGTGCTAGACAACAGCTTTTCAGTATTTTGCAGCTGGTCAAACGTCTGCCATTTCCCCTGCTAAATAAAGTTGCCTTCATCACACCCTGCCCCCGCAAACAGTGAAGGTCCCCATCTGTGAATTCATAAAAATACATCTCCTTCCTTTTACAGATGCAGAACACCGCCCTGCTATGAAATACCTGCCACCACCTGGCAAGAGGTCCAGGGCTGAAGGTAAGATCAGAGGTATGCACCAGTTGCTTCTTGGATAAAAAAAATAATTTCATAGTCTTAAAATAGATTGAAGAAACCTATAGCTCCTTGTCTTCTGCCATAGTCATCAAAATGGGATTAGTAAATCTTTGGTTAGACAACATAATCCCAAGCAATCAGGAAGAAAAGGCCAGATGGGTCTGCTTGGTACTGGGGTAAGTTGGTAGTACTGCCAGGTCACCATTCTGCGCAGCTCTGGGCATACCTGGATGACCTGCCTGAGGCTGGTGTGGGATGTAGGCTAGAAGAGTAATTAATGCCAGCTCTTTAGTAGCCCTTTTCAGATGTAGATCTCAAAGAAGATGAGTTTCACTATGTTTTAAGGAGGGATGATTGAAGCCTAGAGAGGGGTGAAATGTGTTGATTGCCATTGCCCAATAACTGAGTGACAGAGCAAAATGCACATTTCCTACATCTCAGACAGGGACTCTGTTCTTTGCATGACAGTGCCACCCCAGTCACCACATACTTCACAGATCCTAGAAGTTCTTTCAAATAACTCAAATACTAATGTAAAAAATGGTACTGGGAGGATGTGAGCTAAAGAGCTACGAGGCAAGAGCCTCGGAGCTGGTTCCACCTTCTATATGTACTCTATTATTCCAGCAAAATAAAAGAAAGACATGTGGGAAAAGAAAAAGGTCTCAGTGAAAGAAAAGAACACTTTGACTAGATACCTTCCAGATGCATTGCTCTGGGAAATAGAAATACATGGATTTCAGACAGGAATAAACACAAAAGAATGGTAATGATTTTGTTTTTGGTGAACAGATTTTAGTTTTCTGTTATCTACCTTGCACGTCATACTGGTTGAAGTTGCCAATCACTAGAAAAGGAAGTCCTTTATCAATCTGATGAAAGTTTCTCCTCATTGTGCCCCAATCCTAGATAATTTCTCAATTCTTACATGCCTTGAAGTGCCTTAAATTTTGCTCACCCCTCCAGGTCACTGCAGGTTTTACATTAGACTGAGGAGACGTTTTTATATAGGCTTTTGTCGTAAGTTCTGACTCACCAGACTCCTTTATATCACTCGGCTCTTATGAAGAACCACTGAAGCGATGATTCCGTGCTGCTTGGGGAATGTCAGTGAGGTTTTATCAGCTGAGCTGAGGAAAGGACTGAACAACAGATCTGATCTCAGTAGATGTGTAGTCACAATACATAGCCCTCCTTTGCTTCCAAGAGCACAGGAGGGGACGTTAAACAAAACACCTGAGCTCCTCAGACTTACCCTGGAAACACGGCAGCTTCTAACTAAACTGAAAAATTGGGAGCACAAAGGTAGCTTAAAACCACTATTACCCACTCCCTGAAATACACAGAAAATGTAACCAAGATTCAACATGATTTAGCACTTGGAGTCCTTTTCGGTCTATGCTATTGGTCTTACTGGAGAAATGGTGAGTAAGTCATCTTCCGAGGTGTCCCTATACACCTGAAATCAAGCCATGCATGTCCCAGTATAACATTTAAAAATAACAGTGTGTTGTTGCACTGTTGGGTGCATTATGTGAGGATGGTAACAGAATTCTCAAATGATTGTCCCAGAACATGTGTACCAATCAAATCTATCTGCTTTTCTTATTTAGTGGGAGCAAGCCAGAGATGCCATGCTGAATCCCTGTTTACCTACTTGCAAACAGGTGAGAGAAGAGCAAATGGAAAAATGTGATTTCATAACAGCTTTGTGGAATTAACTTGTCTAGATGTACCAACCAAAAATAAGCAAAAGGGTTAAAGCAACTCCTTCCTTAGGCTTAAATACAGGCAGTGATATGTGCTCTTTTCTAAGCATGCCAGGAAATCTGGTATTTGCTTCTCTTGAGTTCACACTTATTTTAAGCCACACACATCTCTAAAGTATTGTATATAAATAGTATATAAAATAAACAGTATTTTTCACAGTTACACAATGAAATCAAAACCTATGTAATAATTTTGTTGGGAAAAAGTCATTGGCTGTGAGAAAGGGTTCTAAAAATATTCCAAAGGGGAAAGCCAGAACACAGACCAGACAACTTGGGCAAAACTGGAAAGGTCACTGAACAGGCAGAACTGGAGATGGATATCGGGCATGTTTGAGGTCTGCTAAGCAGTCACCTTTGGTAATTAATGATCAATAGACAGTGTTCCATTGATAGATAGTGGTATTTTCTCTAACAGTTGTTACTCATAATCACCAAGGAGAGAAAACCATCTCTAGGTGGCAAGGTCTTCTCCCTGTTTATGATATTTGGTTTTGACCAAACCAAGATGGCAAAGTGACATAAGACAAATCCCTCCTGAAATGTCTAAAGCACATAAATATGCAGCATGTAGTGATTCACATACCACAAGAATGAGAATGTTTGCCCAGAAACATAGCAGATGGTGAATAAAACAACTTGAGGACAATGAACGCTCATGTAATGGTATACGGTTGAGATTGCTGTTCTGTATGCGAGCAGCTGAGTGGATCCAAGCAGCTTGCAGGCTGTTGCTATGGCACTTAAACCTTTCTATTCAAGAATGATGCGAGGAAAATAGCAGATCTTTACTAGAAGGGCTCCCTGAACAATAAGGGTTAAGTTTCCATATCAAGTCGGGGGGTAGTAATCTTGCTTTTCATTTTTGATCCCATATTTCTCTCTCATAAACCAGCAACATACATCTTGCCATTTGAAAATAACAGTATGCATTAAATTATATGTAGCATTGTTGCTGCTTTGTTGCATTGACATCTGCATAATTAGTAGTGAGGTGCACAGGAAACATAAAATGACATTTTATGTACACAAACAGATAATCATGGATCAATTTTAGCAGCCTGCAGTACAGTTACCTCATGCTTCACGCTAATTGCCATGGTTAGGCACCAGCAGTTAATGGTCCTAGCTGACTGGTTCCAACACCACAGTTGCCAGTAAATCTTCAAAGTATATTATTAGGATAAAATGGTAACTATATTCCTAGTAATAAGGTACTTAGGTTAGTGAAACTAATAACTTGAAAATGCTGTCATTTAAAAATGAAATTTAGGTATTTTCTGCTTTTTAGTACATTTTGTATCATTAGACAGCAAAACTATATTGGTCTCTTGTTTTCTGTTGCTCATAGCACAGTGAGTGCTGCACCTGGCTGGCAGCTCTGCTGGGAGAGCTTTGTCAGTAACAAAAAGTTTTTGCTGAAATTTCAGTTTTAGTAAACGCATTCTATTTGTAATAGGTTTAGAACATTAATTGGGACCTGTCATACTTGTTAGTGCCTCTGTGAAATGTAGCTCTAACAGAGAGATACAGAACACAGGGAGATAAACTGTGGGTAATAAGAATTTAATAACTGCCTCAAGGATTATATCACATAATCACTACAGTTCACATGAAAAATGTAAAAGGAAATATTTTATCCCTCTTAAAACATTAATCTATAATATAAAGGGTTCAGTCTTATCCTACAGACCTGCCACTAAACTTTTTGGACTCAAAGCAGACTTCCTGAAAAAAAAAAAATCTACAAGCCTAGGCAGCTTTAGATATATTTTTAAACTAAAAATTTAAAAAATCAAAATGAAACAAAATCATATATGCACAGATATTTTTAATAGACTTGTTTGGTTCAAATTTTTGTGAATGTCATGCCAGCTTTTGGATAACCCTCTTCTACAGATGTGTGTCCAGGCTAGTAAACAAATATCACTGTATGTTTTACCTCCATTTTTAGGAGAGCTCTGGGTTTCACTGGTGTGCTTTGTTACAGGAGCCCAGATTCTTTGCACAGTGCTGCTGATCAAACCTGGTGCCTGGAGCCACAGTCTTGCAAGGATCCTCCGAAAACTTGACCTAGAAAAATTCAGAGTCGTTGGGATGAAACACATAAACCTGGAACCAGACGTTGCCTTAGGACTCCTTTCTTCTGAAGTGAAACAGGTTTGTTAAGAAACTGGTAGAAACTGGCTTGGGGTCAGAGTGGGGAAGTAGGTTAGCAAGTGAAAAATCCATTCCTGAAAAAAACAATAATTCCCATCCAGGATTTGTGAGTTGTTGAAGTGAACTATATAGCACAATCAGATCTGTACTGGCAGCAGACACAAAGCAAGCTGACATGCTGACGGTTTCTTTTATCGCATGCCATAAAGAAGCAGACCTGGTTTCTCTAAAACAAAATTTTGGAAGATACAGGCAATACAGACCTCCCAGGAATTTGTGTTGTCGCTAATTTGCAATGCTGACTCTTTAACTGCAAAACAGGTGTTGCCTCCGTCTTCCCCAAGGTCATTCCAGGTAGGGCACATCTGAGGAGCACAGCACACCCCCTGCACGTGTGTCTGCTTCTCCTTCCATGTGTTTGAACCTGGGAGCAGGGAAACATTCATTGCACTGCCAGAGGATCTATACCTCTGGAGCCCTGTTACCTTATATTACATTATATATACAGCTGAATCTCTGTTCCAGGAGGCATGTGTTCAAGAGTCTATAAAAATGACCTGCAAAGAGAAAAAATTGAGTTAGTATCATTTCTTATGTCTAATAGGCAATAAAGAGGGTTCTTAAATCTTGAGGTGTTAAAGGTTTTTGTTATCTAAAACTAGATTTATGTTTCTGCTCTTTTATAGCATTAGAATTTTTTTTTCCCAAACTAAAATATTCTGAGATGAATGTAAATATACTGAGAAAGCCAGGAAACTGAAAGCTGAGCATTTTAGAGGAGCTTAATTATGTTTGTCCCCTTAAACAATACAAAAACTCCCAAACAACAACAACAAACCCACAACAACAAACAAGCAAACAAAAACGCACAGAAAAAACCCTACCCAACCTTGTTATTTGACTACTTTCATGAAGACATTTAACCAATTAACTTTGACAGAAAACAAGCCTTTAAAATTGATATTGCTCTTGAGTTAGGTCAGGAGGGTTTATAGCCCTCTCTCATATAGAAATTTCTAATAGAGGCCTCCAGAAGAAGACGGGAACGTGTCAGGAGGATGCTCTAACATAACCGTCAGTCGGGAACAATTAATACTTTCTGCATGATAGCAAAGCAATGGAGCACAAGCAGTTGATTTTTAAATATTTACAGACCACTGGTAAGACAGATATAGTGGCTATTAGAGTTGATGGGGAAGTGCTTTCCAATATGGCTTTTAATCATACAACTAGCTACAAAAATGCTTAGTTGATCATCTGAAACAGAAAACATTTTTAAAAAATCCAAATGTCTACCTCGGGAAGTAATGTAGATATGTGTGGGGTAAATCTGAAGAGAGGTTGTTTCATAAAAATTTTCTCTTGTTTTTGGAGTTCTCTAACACACAAAGCAGCTGTTGAGCGTTGATTTAGTTTCCTTGAACAGCTGGTGACTAAGGAGTTTAAAAATTACAAACTATCGGGGTTTTGTTCACGGAAAAAAATGCAGGTTTTGAAAGTGAGAAAGCAGAGATAATAGTCTGCCCCTGGCAAGGGGGAATGGACAGTAGGAAATGCTTTCTGCAGTACAGGGCCTCCTTTTCATTTTTAGAACACATCTAAACGCCTTTCACTCATGAGGGCTGAAAAAGGCTGAGCTCCCAAGATAAGTAGGTAGATTTTCAAAAAGCCTCAGCATGCTTCAGGGACTGGGTTATTTTGAAAATCTGGCTTGTAAGCATTACAATGGCAGCTGGTGGGGGCAGAACTCTTTCACAGCTGAATTTCATGTAAAGCATTTGAATTGATGTTCATTGTTGATCTGTTTCTCAGTTTTGGGTGCAATGGGATACAGTGCTGTTCTTAAAATGGGGGTCTTAATATGGGGACAAATTGCTGAAATTTAGCATCTTCTGTTGAAGAACATGAAGCCAGTGTGTCTGACCCTTCTAGGAATTCTGCCTAGGGCTTTTTCTCTCCTTACCCAGAGCCTGGTCCAAAATCAGTCTCCAAAAATCTCTAGAAAACTCCTACGTGTTCTGCAATGTGCCAGTTTGTTTTGTGTACATAGTACTTGATAGCAGAATTGGGTTTTATTCTCTGGTAGCAAGACTACCTAGCATTTCCTTCCTCTTTCAAATGTATTATTTACATGCAGGCTGACAGAAATCCTCAGCAACGTGATTTCAAATGCATGATTACTTTTTCAACTTAAATACTAACATTCAGCTTCTAAGTAGCTTTTGGCATACAATAAATAATGGATTGGTCTGCTGAGGTTACCCAGTCACAGGAGCCATGATAATACTTTTTATCTGAAGTTTAATAATAATTTTTTTTAAATAAAGGTCAGGTAAATAGTGCTGACATTGTCTGCTCAGCTCCTAGCGTGACCTGATTGTGTTCAGATGGTGAGAAGCAATGGCTCCCGAGGGAGCTCTGCCTGGGGAGGATGTATCTCCTTTCTGTGCTTACCCAGCAGATCCAGTCCTGCAGAGATCTGTGGGTTTGGACACTAGCTGTAAAGCTTGCTTTTATAGCAGGACCTGATCATTCTGTTGAGGATTACCCCATACGATTGCCTGCAGTAGCAGATCGCTGGACTCAATAACTTGACGGATTCCCTCCAGTCCTATCTTGTGATTCTAAATGGAGAGGCAGAAGGACAATTTTGCTGCTTTTTAATCCCGTTAGTCCTCCCGAGCCAGCACACAGCTGGAGCTTCCTCTCCGTCTGCATCACCAGAATTACTCACTGAATTCAAGTCAGCTGCACTCATGCAATCTCACCACAGCTGCTGGGTGTCAGTGAGGACACGGTTTGAAGACGGTGCGGAGGCAGGATGTAAATAAAGGCATCATTTGGCTGGCAGAGTCTAGAGCAGATGTGAGGATGTATCAGAAGGAATGAAGTCACCTTGACTCCCTGACACCACCAGTAGCAATTAGAAACAACGTTGTCTTTAACCCAAAGTCTGCACCTTTTCTGGGGAACAACTGAAAGAAAATGGAGGCAAAAGGGGTTTGTGATGTGGATCTAAAAGCACTGTTTAGAAGCTCTGGAAGAAAAACATTTCATTTTATTATGGTTTGTTTAACAGAAAACATGTCTCTGAACATTTTCTTTTGCATATGTTTCTGCCATGGATGAATCTTGGTATGTTCTATCCAGTCCTTTTGAAAGTTTTCATTAAGTCATGATCACTGTTTTCCGAGAAGGCCCTTGGAAAAGTGGACTATATACATATTTTTTAAGCTGACAAAAATTCTCATGCAGAAAAGGTTTAATTTTGTATTATACAGAGCAGAATGAATGTCAGAATTTTGCAGTATATAATGACATGCTGAAACTCTTCATCCTCATCTAAACAGAGCTGTGTTCTCCCAGGAGAGCCTGTGAAACTTTCCTGTATGCTTTGCATGTGCAGTCACGCGATGGGACTGAAATCGCAGGAGTTCCTTTGCTCTGGGTTTCTGTAGGGTGGGAGGCTTGACAAACATCACAAAGTGGATCGCATCCCTTACATAACTGACCAATTTAAGAACAGGGGGGCTTTCTCATGGATAATTTTTCATTTTTAAATGCAGGAGAGAATATAAGGATTGAGCCAATGGTTTTGAGTTTATAGCCTACTTCTTAGAAATACAGTTTAGAAGGGATGCAAGTGAGAGACGATTTGGGTCAAAGTCAGTGAATGGTTTTGTATGATAGAAAAGTGAAAGAGGCCTTGAAGTATTTTATCTCTGTATTTTTAAGTGGCACGGTGGGATGTTTTTTCAGAAATGTTTTATCTAGAGAATTGCCACACTCTGGTGCTTTTAGAAAGGTTCAAAAGTAGAATTAAAACCTACAGGGGGCTGCATGATGATTTGCACATATATTGCAAAGAGGAGAAAAAGCAGGGTAGTGGCAGATCTGTTTGCTTCAAACTGGGATGGGTCTAACCAAAGGAAAGCTGGGATGAACCCTGCACTCACCAACACCGCTCATTATGACCTGTTGCCTCTCTGTTATTCCTTTTCAGGATCCTGCTGTTTTAGAAGCCCATTGCACCTACCTTACCTCAGGCACTGCTCTTGTGCTGTGTCTTCAGAGACCAAACGCTGTGAAGAAGCTGATAGATTTACTGGGGCCAGAGGATCCGAAACTAGCCCAAGCACTAGATCCATGCCTCTGGAGGGCTCAGTATGGCATCAGCACAGTCCAGAATGGATTTTATGGTAGGTTTTTGTAAAAGAAATGTCTGAAGTCTTAGATATGCCAATGGAAAAACAAATATATTAAGTCCTGTTACCTCTTCCATTGTCAGTACAGACCTAGCCTTGGCAGGCAGTAGAGACCATTATTCCCTAGAAAGCTTTCATTGTTTTCTTGGTGGCTGAGTATGTCTCAAGCTATGAAATATTCTCCTAGAAGATATATTTTAAAAAGGTTTATTCCCAGAACAGCCCTAGATCTGTCTTCCGTCAGAACAGATTTCCTTTGATCTCTCTGCTGCTTGGTCATTTTGTACTTTTAGCTTGGTTATTTTGTAATTATCCCCAAGAACCCATCTGTCTTCTATCTGCTGTGAGTCCCCTCCTGATAACTTCATAACCCATTGGCCAACTACAACCAGGTATCACAGAGGGATAAAAGACTCCAAGACACCAAGTCTCCTGTAACATCTCAACACATTCATGTCTGGCTGGAGAGAGGTGATCAAAAGTTCCTCTCACTGAGGAAAGCAGGTAAACTTGGCTGTTTTCCATTTGGAGAGGCTCTTGCCAGCTGGCACACCAGCTAGTTGGCATCCTCTGTGTGCCAAACCAGTCCCAGCTCATCCGCCAGCAGGAGAGGAACCAGGATGTTGCAGTGTGTGGGGTGGGCGGGTGGGATGGGAGATGACCCAGAGTGTGGGGGGAAGATGGGAAGTATTGCTGGAGAGAGCGGCCTATGGAGAACAAAGGGTATTGCTGGAGGGGGTCTGGGCTGTTGCCCCAAGGAGGGAAGGATGCATTTCAAAAGTTCATAAGGAATTAATCATCATTGGTTCACTGCCCATTAGTTGTCTTGTACTTTGAGCAAAGTGAGAGTAAAATGTTGCCAACTTTGGGAGCATTTGTGTCCTCTGTAATGGCATCAATGATTTAAACAAGGAAGATTTGACAGGGAGGTACATAAAGGATACTGCACAACCTATATGCTGGTGACTTGTGCAATTTTAGGATTGTAAACTACTGCATTAAGGGCTCTTGCCTTACAGTACCTAGAATTATGAAGTTCAAACAGGGCTGAATGCTCTAAGAGCAGTAAGACATGATTCCTTGAACGTGTAGCCTGCAACACTGGTAATATTGCAGAGGATATTTGCATTTTGTGTGTTTGTATCCTGGGAGTATGGATCTATGCCAGGACATTGACAATCTATCTGAACTCCAGTTATACAGAAATAGCTTTTCCTTCTCTAACGTTTTCCACCCACAGATCTCCAGACATTCTGAGTAGTGCTTTATAAAACTGTTGCTTTATAGGGAAATATTCAGATGCTAGGCCTGGAGGGACCTTTCAAGTCACTGACTTCAGTTAATTCTCTCACAGTCGATCACATATTGTATTCCCTTTCATAAGCTTCCACCCTAACTGGATGGTTGTTACAGAACTGTGCTGCTCTGATAGCTAGAAATCTTACATTTTCAAACTTAAATATAGTCATATACAGTTTGTATCCATTTTTTTCTCATGCCAGTACTTGTACTTTAATTTTAAGCAGTTCTTTTTTCTTCTCTGACCTTTTCTACCCTGATGTGTTTATCAGAAAAAAATTTGTTCTCAACTGGGTCAAACAAGACAAGGTCTTTTAGTTTTAACTCTTCAGATGATTCTCCATTCCTTCCATGATCTTCACATTATTTCTCTGTACCTGTTTGAGTCTCAGTTTACCTTTCTTGACTGCAGTTGAAGAGAAAAATATACTGCTATCCGCAATGTCTCATACTAATTCTGATTTCTGTTATAAATCAGAGCGCTCAGCATATTTGGGACTTGCATTATTGTTACTAAGCTCATTTGTTTTACTAACTGGTAGCTCCTTCCCATTCAGTAAGACCAGCCTGATGTGGTCCAGAAGCAAAGGAACAACAATGTGGGGATTGGAGCTGTTACTGAAGAGTTTCACAGTCTCCTTAACATGATTTTCTTGTCAGGAAATAGGAGTCTTGTTTACATGAAGAACAAGCTGAATGATAATAGAACAGAATCAAAATACCAAGAAGGCAATGGAACTATTCTAAATATAATGGTTTAAAATGTTTGCTATTACTGTACAGAACAGCTGGCCTTTAAAGCAATTACTTCAGTAAGTTGCACATCATCAATCTCTCAGAAAGATGAGTGTGAGTCTAGAGAATGTTTAATTCATGGCCTGAGAGAATCTTCTCATTGTATTTATTTCTCAGGCTCCAAATCCTATCAAAGAGCTGTCCAGGATATGAAGCTGTTTTTCCCAGAAGGGCTGTGCTGCACCGAGTGTCAGACGTTAGAGGAGGAAGAGGTAGGATTGTGCCCTTTCCTGAGAGGTATCCTGCTATGTCAGAGCAATGGCTTTGGCCTTGCTGTTCCATGATTTTTTTCCTATTATGTTTTAGATTTTTTTTTTTTCCTGTGTTTCATCAGCTCTTGAGTTTTTCTTCTCCTGTGGATGTTCCTACCACAATGTGCTACCTTTGTATTGACCCAGGCAGCCTCGGTGGATAAGTGCTTTTTCAGATGCGTTTGTTCGGTAACCTGTGCTGTGAATTCAGGAGGGCTCAGGGCTCATACTTTAGAAACAAAGTTCTCAGATAGAGTTGACATCGCTCGGGAAACCTCTTGGCTTGCATTGTTGGCAGTGCCAAGAAGTGTCACCCACTCCTCCTCATCTGGTCCTTCACAGTATATAGCTGCTGGTCTCTGATTCAAACCACTGTAATTTGCCAAAGGTGAAAATGAAACAATGAGTCTTTCCTGTTCAACTAGTTTTGTACATCACTTCCACTCTGATAATTCTGAAATGATTGGGTTATACCCAACAAAGGGATGGGAATTTTTGAGCCTTGCTATGTCCACGTGGTGCAGAGGTGACCCAGCCGAGTTAGTCCAAGGACATTAGCTCTGGAACTGGAAGCAGCCAGCCACATCTCTAATATGCCTCACTAATGTGGATGCCCTCCCTCTGCAACTCAGTCCAGAGCATCCCGGCTGTGCTGTGCTGGGATGAGTGGATGTGCCAGATCATTCAGAGACAGAAGGGAGCTGCTGCACACCAGTGTGGCACCAGATAACAATGTCAGACATGCAGTCCTTGAGTTTTTTGCCTTCAAAAGATGGGAGCAGGGACCTTAGAAAGATGTCTGGATGTAGGACCTTTAAAAGGATGACAAGATGCTGTACTGAATTAAGTCTCAACAAAAAAAAAAGAATGCATGCAAAATGTTCTTGTATCTCTAGACAAGCAGGTGTTTTCTAGGCTGGCAATTACAGAAGTACACAGCACCAACAAAAGCTTCACAGCTTGACTGAATCAGTACTTAAGAAGTGTTATCCTTCCTGATTAGGTAACGATGTTTGCATGACTTGACTCTTTCTCCCTCCCTTCCCTACTGTAGATCTGTAACTTGAAATGTGACCCTATAGTCAGTTTGGAAATCAAGAAGCAGCGCAAGATCATAAAACATGAAACAGGAGGGCAACTCAATTTATTGGGCTCTGAGCAACCATGCAATCTTGGTAAGGAAATGCACAACTCTTGTTATAGATTGTGACTGTTATTGATTAATTGGACAGCAAGCCAAACCATCTGGTGGCAGCAGGATTTGGTATTGATGTCCTATCATAAGGGAGAGACAACTCTGAGCTGCAAAGACCAGCTCCAGTGGAGTCCAGCCATTTAACTGTTTACTTGCCAGGCCTTTCTACTGCCAGTGCTTTCGTAGGTTTAAATAGTAGGCTCTTTAGAAGTGCTGACCTTACCACCAGCAGAAGAACATGACCTGTCAGCATAACCAGTGTAAGCAACAATGCAGGTTTCTCTGCCAAACTTTTACAGTGCATTTCAACTTGGTCATGGTGTTTTGCATGTCTGTTCAAAGCCTGCCACAGGAGGGGCCAGGACTCTGCAGGGATGGGTGATTGTGAGATGTTTTGTTCTGTGGGTAGATAAATAACAATTTATGTGGGGAGTGCTTTTGTCTGTGTGGACATCTAACTGGACTGAGATCTCATTCACTTCCCACTGGCTGCTGAACAGCGCCAGCTCAAAATTACCTGCAGTTATGGTGGGTCAGACTGATTTAAAGTTAAAGCTTCAGCAAGCCTGTCAGTTCCCTCGGGTGCTGGCGGTTTCTCTGGGCCTTTTTTGTTGATTTTACTTGATAGGCATGTATACACCACAGGCTGTGCTGCAGCACCGTTTGTGTTAGGAGATGTAGCTAACACATGGGGATGCTTCCATGTTGGGATGTTGTGCATTGATCCCAAGCCTTTACAAACAAGCAGTGACCTGGTTAAACATCCCAGTGGTGTTCACTGGTGAGCAGACTTGTTTGGAACCAGGTTGTTGTCATTCCTGTAGTTTGAGTTCTGATGTGACCAGCAAGCAAGAGGGCGAGCAGCTGAGAAAGTGTAGTGGAGTGTAAGGGGAGCTGCAGGTGTTCCTAGTCTGAAATATCCTGTGTTGCTATTGCTGACAGGCAGGGTATTTCCCCCAACAACTTGCTGCATGGTTAGAAAGGACCAGGCCCATAGCACAGGCCTGCTGTGACTGGCACACTTCTTGATTTTTTTTTTAGAAGAGATTGCAGAAAATTAAAATAAACAAAAACAAAACAAAATGCTTTTTGGGGAGATAGCACAAGTATTCTGCAAGCTTTGTATAGGCCAGTGTTGGGAGCAAATCTCAAAATATATGCCCCTAATTTCCTACTGCATGAGGATCTCTTTGAAGGTGTCTAAGCCGGGTAGAAAGGAAACCAGTGTACAGCCCTGATGTGTTTGTGTCTCAGAAAATGCATTTCAAAGAGTTACTGTCCTGGAAAAGCAAGTACACGTGATCTCTGAACTGTCAGGCACAGTAAGTGCCTCCAGCAAGCCAGACGCATCATTCACTTTGTGGTTTCATCTTGAACACTAGAGGTAGCTCTTGTACACACAGAAACCTCTCCTTTCAGCAGATAATTATCACAAAGCTGCTGCCTAATGGACAGACACATTTATCATGAGAAAAATATGAAATACATTAAGTCTTAGGTATGCTGATCAGAATTAGATTTTGGATTATAAAAGCAGCTGGATTAACAGATTTCTTTGCTTGGAACAAATGAAATGGAATAGTATCTCCTGTAGCAAGCCAGCAGCTGTCCTTGTCTGACTCCTGAAATGGGGTCATTACTGCTGTCTTGTGATCTCCAGAGAGGCACAAGCAGGCATACAGCTGTTTGACAGTTCAGGATGAGCAATTGCGTCTGTGAACATCCCAAATGATATAACAATGCCTGAGTACCTCTGATCTTCCAGTCATTTGTCTGTGGCAGGGAAGAATTACTTAGAGGACTAGCAGTTGAGGGGGGTAGATATAAAAGAAGCATCTGTTGTGTTTTGATCTTTTCCCATCAGATCGGCCATTGCTTGATAACCTCTGCCAAACCACTTGTCTCGTATTGCCTGGGATAATCCTTCGGGGTTCAGAGCACCCACCCTATGTCGAACTGCTAGATCAGCTTATTAGCAAAGATTTCACAGTGACTGGAGTACGTCTCACTGTTCTGGATGCACCACAAGCTCACTACGTCTCTGAGATACTCAGCAGGGCAAAGTGCAGTGTTGCAGCAAAGGTAGGAAACAGCTGGAGTTTTGCTTTGCTTCCTTCACACAAAAGAAGAGCCTTTTAATGCCATGCTGTGCTGAGATACCCAGGCTAGCTCTGAGCAGACTTGCTTTGGTAGCAGCATTAGCACAGCGCTACATCTGATCTCTGATACCACTGGTAAGTAACGTGGGCAATGTGCCTTCCTAGCTAGTCCCTGCCCTTGTATTCCTGTGTTTCTGCTAGCGCACCAACACCTGACCTGGACATCAGTACATGTGAACATATCCTTAACGTGAATGCCACATCCCCATTAAACATTTTATTCCATTCATCTATCAGTACGCAGTTGCTGCTATTATGTATGTTCTGCTGCTTTATCCTGCCTTGTTTTTCCGGATAAATACAGTTTCTATTTTCCTTTTTCTAATCACACTCCATTAATCCTCTTCTATAATGCTAAATAACCCTTGTGTCCCGGAATCCTGGGCAGAGATTTCATTTTACTTCTTGTTGGTGCTGACAGCTCAAGCCACAGTCCAGCATGGGTTGTGAGCAAGTGCTCGTGGGGCTTAAGCATGAGATGTGCTTCTGGGGTGAGCAGATCCATTGCTTTACATCAGCAGAGTGTGTGGCCCAGACTGTTCTCTTGGCACTTGGTGGAGAAGCCCAGCATCCCAGAAACCTTCCTAGGGCAAAGCAGTAAGGTAGAATGGGCAAGGAAGTGCTGTCAGGAGCAGAGAGTAAACAAGGGGGGAAACCACTTACACTGGAAGTAGGAGTCAACAAAGGGCTGTCAGAGATGCTTGGCAGCCCTTCTGAAAAAATACAGGCAAATGTTTGTGCGTCCAGCCTTTCAGTTATAAGAGGTTTAGGTGTTACCTGTAATAAGAACAGGTAAGATCTTTTCAGGTTGTGGGTTTTTTTAAAACTGACAGCATCTCTCTGAAGTACCTCTGTATAGAATAGCAATTACATCTAGTATCCAATTAGTCTAAGCACTACTTTCTTCTCCTGCGGTTCCCCTGAGGATGCCATCCCTCTGCACACGGGAATGTGCGCAGCTCTCTAGGAAGGACAAAGCGAATCACTGTGTGGGAAGGAGAGCCATGGCAGCAGCACTGCTCTCCTGGCGATGGAAATATGTCCTCCTGTCAGAGAGGAATTACCCTGGGCAGAGCTGGCCTGTTTCCAGAAGGGTCTGGCACTGCTGAGCCAAAGGTGAACATTACAACATTTGCTTTCCCTTGCCAGAGGGAGATGGGATCTTTCAAGTAATAAGTGTTTCTGCTACAACATCTCAACATTTACCCTTATCTATGTATTCCTGCTTCCAGCAGATTTAGTGACTGAATAACACACCTAAGTAACCTGCTTATTTTCACCCTGAGAGAAGGGAACAGGAATAATAGTATGCCATAGGAGTGGGAAAACTAATGGTTCAGACATGATACTCTTTCAATTTGAAAGACTCTGCTGCTTTGTGACTTTCATCCCCTGACACAGCACACGAGCAGTTATCTGTGCTGTCAGCGGTTCCTCGGTGAGGCTTACAGACTTATCAAAGTGGACAGCAACACCAAAGCTCTGTTCTTCCCTCTCTTGTAGTGTTCTCTCTTAATGGACGGTTTGTGTCTGGTGTTAGCAGCGCAGCGAGACAACGCTGTCATTTGCTTCGAGTCCCTGCTGGAGTGGTAAGTGAGGACAATGTCACTTTACCAGCCCTGTCTCAACCCCTGCTAGGGAGCTTGTGGTCTGAAGGAGAGCACTTCCAGTTCAGAGTCCCATGAGGTCAGGTGCCACTCAAAGGCAACCCATTCTTCCTAAGTTATGTTGTTGCTAATGGGTCAACACCTCAGCGTTCCCCAGTTTCAAAGTAGTGTGTCCTATACACAGGACCTTAAATACTCGGTTGTGTTGGTTGTTAAGGCCATGGAGTGTCTGCAAGGCATGGTGGCATGTTTCCACACATACGGGGAATTCTATTGAAAAAAGGGCTCACATTGGGAATAGACCTGATGAATCAATAAAATTCCTAGGAGAAATATCGTAGCAGATTTTATGTTTGCTATGGAAAAAAAAATACTTAAAATAAATGCCAGAGAGCAAAATAAAAAATCAGCCTCTTAAATAAATCACCAGAAATGCTGGGTAGAGGATTTATAAGCCTAGTAAAACAAACAGAACCCCTCTACAGGGACTGATTAGTGGAATAGAATGATTATCAGGCCAATTAACCCCTTGTCCCCCAGAGGGATGGTTCTGCTGCACAGGGACTGGTATTTGGCAATGCGATGTGTAGTTCACACACATGGTTTCCTCTGGGAAATGAAGCCAAAAGAGCCTTTTTTATGACACATTTGGTATAGAGCAGTCCGGCAACCACACCGATAAGGCTGTCATGACTTTGACTGTATCATCTGGAGGACTTCCAGATAATGCTGTCAATAGGACAGGAATAAGGAATTCAAGGATTCAAAGGGATCAGATCTGAGCATCCAAGCTGGTAAACACCTTGGAGTTCTCATACTTAAATGAAATGTCACAGTGCTCAGTCACAAGGCCACACCTGAGAAGAGCAGTGAGAAAAAAATTCATAAATAACTTTTCAAAAATGTTTTTTAGTTAATGACAAAAATTAATTTAAAATCTCACCACTGAGAGCTACATCCCAAACTTTTCACCCAGCAAGATACAGTGCTAAGGAGAAGCAAAGAGCAAGTTACCCAAGACCTTCCTAGTGAGCTTTCTTCTACTGTTTTCCTGATTTTAAGGAAAAAAGTGAGCTGTTGGGAACCCCAGAGACCACTGCTGAAGGGAAGTCTGGGAGAGAGGCTGTCAGCAGAGCTGGCAGCACAAACAGGATCCCCCACCTCTGTATTTTTCCCAGGCTTTTGCTGATCAGAGTTGTGGGTGCTGCCTAACAAGATCAGCTACAACACAGTGCTTTTCTCGCTAGGCTTAGCTTGATATGTTTTAAGATTGCCAGCCTCAAGGCAGCACCCCCAGAGCAAACCTTGTGGTGGCTTGTCAGTGCCATTCCCAGCGAGCTGAGGGGCTGGGAAGGAAGTGAGGAGCAATCAGAGTGGACTGTGCCAGTCTCAGCCGTGTCTCACCCTGGTCTGTGCCAGCTTGGCTGTCTGTACAAAGGATAAACTTCTTGCTAAACTGCAAAATAAATACATGTTGGTAAATTTTGGCTGTTAGGAGGCACTCCCAAATGGCAGGATCCACTCTGCCTCTTACCGTGGTGCCAGAACTAGCGATCATTTAAAACCAGCTCTACAAAACCATATTTGCCTTCGTGGTCGATGTGGCTTGTGGAAGGGAGGAGCAGCAAGGTGTGCCCAAGAATGGGGAGGAGGGGAGGCAGCGGTGCTCAGGTAGATCAGCTTTAGCCAACTGTAAACTCGCGGCCTTATCGTATCACAAGCCACTATGCTGTTTAAAATGAACTTCACAAATATCTTTGAAAACGCAGCCTGACTTAAATTGTGTCTCATAAGGACACTTCATGCTAAGACATCTTCACTGCCTAGTTTATAAACATTTCAAAATAACATCTGAGGTTAATTACACTTATGACTCCATCAGCAGGAGCCACGTGACCTTTCTTGTACTGAGTAAATCACTGTATTTATTTCACTCTTACTGCCACGGCCCGGGATTCCAATACCTGCACAAGTTCTGGCCTGCATTTCACTGCGCTGCTGAAGCACTGCGGTGTAAGAGATTATTTTACAGCTCTGGGAGTTGATTCACAGCTGCGCCACATTACTTAGGCTTTGTGCCATGGGGAGAAACGTTGCCATCTGTATGGAAGCCTGGGATATGATGTCAGAGATGGGCTGTGATAAGAAGGAGGAATCAGGTGTTGAGAGGAACAATGCAGGCTCTGCTAGTATAACTGCTTGTAGTTCAGAGCCTATTAAAGCTTTCCTAAGCCAGCTCTAGCAGTGGCATATCCAGGAGAGACATTCAGTCACTGGAGGATGTGCTGTGCAGTGCAGTTGCCTTAAAGACAGATCCAGACCCATATAGCTGTGTTGATTGTTCCTCAGCAGCAGAAATGCCCACTCTGCCTGTTCTCTGGACAGCTATGAAGGCATCATTTCTGGACCAGGGGGCAGGAAGAACAGAGAAGGGGAGAAAATTTCTGCAGGTGGTTGCACAAAAGCAGGCTGTGAGCTTGATTGACTGCAAAGAGTGAAGCCAAAGTAGGAATCTGGGAGGGTGCCAAGGGCAACTCACAGGGCAGAGTGAAGTAAGTGTTTGGAAAAGGTGAGGGGAAGCTGAAGCACAAGCTAAGAGCACTGGGGACCAGGGGGGAATCTGGAGAAGGAAGTGACACAATCCTGTCCGCAGACAAGGAAAACCGATGTGACAATTACCTTTCTCATTCTGTCAGCATCTGGTTGCCTGGATCTCCAATACAAAGCATTTGAATTTTCCCTGTCATAACTTGTTTTTACAGCCAGATTTCCTAGCTGCGGGGTGGTAGGGGGGAGAATTGACAAGTAGGTTCAAAGTACCTACTAGAAAAAAAGCATGCTCTGCTTCTTATGCATGACAAACTAGATTTAGCTGCCTTAACGGGTGATGCTGATTTAGTAGTGATTACTTCTCTATGGTTATTTGAGCTTTGAAAATGTACTTTAATATGTCCATAAGGTTGATAGGACCTAACTATATTGTGCATGGTCTTCAGGAACTCACCTAGTTAACGTTGTACTGAACTCAGTAAGGAGAGTTTGACTAAAGCACACGGAAAACCTGGCTGCAGCAGAAGAAAATCAGGGTGCAGACTAGGCCTTATACATTCCTAGTTTTAGACCATGTAGTGCAATCAGAACAAAAGTCAAATATTAAGGAACTTAGCTGGATGTTATTCTCTCTTATGAAGCATTCGTACCGAGTGCTAATTGCTGTTAGCAGGGAGTGATGTTATCCCTATAGCAAGCTCATATCTGGGAGCTCTGGAGGTGTAGAAATCAAAAAATGAACACATGAAATGTAAAATCCTGGAGCTGTTGAAAACCACTGAAGGGAAAATTGTTGCCAAGCACAATACCGGGATATGGGGGCAGGGAGTGGTTTCCAGAGCCTCTGGAGAGTTTTTAAGCCTAAGACTCTGTAGAGTTAAAAAGGCAGTTTTGAAATTTGTATCTTGCCTTTGAATTTCTCTTGAATATGTCTTGTGGTTGACTTATGTGACTTGAGGTGAACTAGGGCAAAGCAAGGACTAGGGAAGCAGCCCCTGCTGCTGAAGGCAGCTTAGAAAGTCCTAGGGTTTGGGAAAAACACACGTTATCTTTGTTGAGAAAAAGACCCCTGCACAGAGCTAACCATCTACATTTATGTGTATTTCCCACTGCCCTAAAGACCCCCATTATGCAACAGGTCATTACTGTTTGTTTGAAGGCTTATATTTTAAGAATCCAAATCCATTTATACAAAGCTTTGTAAACCCCAGGATTTATCTGTGTAAAGAAGTTCAGTAACAGATGCACATGGCCAGAACTGCTGGCACAGAGCATAGTCCTCCTCAAAGCTAGGTCATCTGCAGTTCCTGACAGCTTAGGTGGCAAAGTAACACTGCCTTCCATTTTTCTTTATTCCCAGCGTCTGTTGGCAGAAGCAGTTGGTCCTGGACACTGTGCAGCATCTCCTTTATCCCCAAAACGAGAAGCAGGCAAGTAGAGACATTTATGGTACAGATATGTGTCCTTTGTGCCCCTGTGATGAATGAAACTTGTCAAAATTGTTTGAATTTTAGAAGAAAAATTCAATTTGGATGAGACAGAGGTGGTGCCTCATGGCAGCCCCAAGCCTTGGCTTATACTGAGAGCCCAGCACATGGTGGAAGGTGGGACCAAAAACTCTGTCAAACTGTCTTCCGCATTACACCAGTGGCACTATTTTAAATCAAAATATTTTGAGATTTTGATAAAGATTCAATATTTTCTGTAGATGTCAGTTACTTTTTATGAAGAAGCAACACTTAGTAAGATATCTGTGATACTTGTCAAAAATACGTGACAGGAAATGTTCATTCAGCCCTCCTGCCAAGCTGGCACATGTCCTGTGGTTGGGAAGTTATGTTTCAGAAGCCCAAATCCAAATGGAAGAGGATAAATTTAGCCATTCCAGGGATGGGCTAGCTGAATTTTTTCTCAGTAGTTCATCCTAAGAAAGGAAAAACTAAGCTCCAGGCATGTGGGCAGCTAATGGGAATAAAATGCATAATAAAATGCATAAATATCTTTAAAACTCTGGCTGTAACCATCAAATTCTAGTACAAAACAAATGAGAGATTTGGGTAGAGGAGTTAGTGCCTGAAGTGTTAGGACCAGGAGGTGTAAAAGAACTGGAGATAATAAGAAATGGTAGCAAGTGTGCAAGCCTTTCCTCTGGATCCTTTTTGCTTCCTAAGAAAATCTAGCAGGAGAGTGAGACTTGTCTGTAACCTCACATAACACACCAGAGCTGCTACCTGCAGTCCCAGTGCCTAAGGACTGAGCCTTCTAACACAGAGCTGCCTTTGAAGTCTGTGTCCCTGCTTTTGACACAGGCAAAACTACCACAAACTTCCCAAAAGTCATACAGCTGCTGTTTTCAGTAGCTTTCCCTAAGGCGCAGTATAATTCTCCTGGGACGTAGCTGGGACTGTAGGCGCTGCAGTGCCTGGGCAGATCTGTCTGCATGGCTCTGCGATAGCTGCAAGGCTGTCACAGTACAGCGCTTGCTGCTGCCAGCGTGCCAGGCTGTTGCCAAGTAATGTGACAGGGCGGCAAGTCCAGGCTGTCTTCTGATTTGCTTTGAAAAGGACATTACATATCTCTGGCTGACATAAAATCCCTTCTGCTTCATGGCTGTGGGGAATCAGCCTATCAGAAAGAGGCTTATAGTACTTTCTGTGAGAGATAAGAGAAAAAGCAAATAATGCTCACAGCCCTTCTCCCCGCAGCCTGGGCCACTGAATGAAATCCCTCTGGTGCTGATGGAAGCAGGGGCTGCTCACAGCATTTCAGAGCTTAGGTGACAAGTCTAGTCCTGGGATGGTGGTGGGTGCAGCTCTTCACATTGTGGGTTACAAGAAGCACAGCAGCAAGTAATGTTTATTTTCAAATAGGGCTTTTGCTGCAAAGTTCAGGGTAGGTTTAGAAATCACAGAGCAAGATCTGAGGAGCAAGCTCACCAGGGAATGACTGCACCTCAGAGAATGTCCCTAGAAACGATGTTTGATCCTCACATCTCTTGCTGATGAGTATGAAATGTCAGCCAGGATTTCCAGGTCAAAGCTAATGAGCAACAACATGGTATCAGGCAAAGTTCAAGCAGGTTAAATGAATGTGGATTTCAAATCCTCATGGTCTGAGCAGAGCTGCAGCATTTGCTGGTGGAGTTGAGCCATGAAAGTGAAAAGGAATTTCATACTTGCTGCCTGTGTGATTTGGGACTAGGCGATAGGCTGAGAAATCAGCTTTCCAAATACAGACTATTTCAATGCTGACAACTGTGTCTAGGCTAGTTGTCTTGCCTCCTTCTGCAGTCGCTGAGAAAAGCAAGTATTTCTGTAGCCCTTCACCTGCCCTGTTGGAAACATCTGCAGGTGAATTCCTGCTTTGGAAGTTTCTTATTCTCAGGCAGCGGTCCTGCAGATGCCTGCTCCCCACACAGGCTTCTCTTGGGCACACACAGAGCAGCTCACGTCTGGAAGTGACACAGTTAATTTTGTTGGTGCCACCATTGGGGGCTGTTGAACTTCCAGAGGGCCTCTGTGAGGAGCTCGCAGGTGTCCCTGCACGTGGTCCATACCCAGGCTGGAACTTCCCCAGCGATGAGCGAGCTGTCGGGCACTGCTGTGCTCAGCCTCGCGGCTGGGATGTCCTGTGGCTGGGCGGCTTCTCCTCACACGTGCAGCTCTGCACCATGGCTGGGTGAGGCTGTGAGGCTGAGGTGGCTGTCACCCTGTGACGGTGCAGTATGTCATTGACTTGCCGCCATTAGCGGGTCAGAGCAGGGGGATGGCACAAGGTCTCTGCACAGCTGTTCCTCATCAGAGCCCACAGATGTGCAGTCAAACCTCCACGGGCAGGCAGTGCTGATCTCTCCACTCTGCCTGCAGCCCTGAAGCTGTTGCCAGCAGCCACCAAGGCTGCTCCAGCATCTCCCTCCCTGCAGAGACAGCTGAAAGCTGGGACTGGAGCAGAGTGACACAGGGAAAACACATCCTCTCCCACTCCTGGCATGATCCTTAGCCCCTCAGCAGTAGGCAGAAGGGCTGGAGTCCTATAAAAGAGACCTAAAAACCTATGAGGAGAGGCAGAGTGGTAGCAGCAGGAGGGCCCCAAGGGCTGTATGGTGTGGACTGTCAGCACAGCATGTGTGATGCTTTAGGGGAACATGGTGTTCATTAGTGCAGTTAGAATTATGGACTGGTCCTGGAGCCCTTGGCACTAAGCTGGCCTCCCACACCAAAAGAGCTGCACGGGAGCGAGGTTTGGAAAGGAGAGGCAGAGAAGCTGGGGAAGGCACTTTGTGTGGTGTTGGTTTTTTTCATTTCTTTGAAAATGTGAATCTTGAGAAGGGCCAAACAGTGGTTACAACTAGCAGGTATCTTCCTGCTGTGGGACACTCATAGCCACCTCTGTGCTGGGATTAATTCAACCTGATAAATGTCCTCACTGTTCTGCCTGCAGCATGCACAAGAAACCCACCTCTGAAAAGAGGTTTCTCTGCGATGCAGAGAAATCGCAGCTCTCCCCCAACCCCTTCCTTCTTTTCTCCCCAGGCTGAAGAGCTGCTCTGTTGCCTTTTTGACTCCCTGACATCTGAGAGTATCCACCGAATTGAGTCCCAGGAATGATAACCAAGATGGTCAAGGCCCCCAAGCAGCCATGGGTTGATGTCACTGCGGGTATCTGTGCAGATGGACACAGATAGGACTCTCAGCCTCTAAGACCACTAATATTTGTTTGGCATTAAAACATGAAGTCTGAAGTATGGTATTAGCATCAGTAAGATAAGTGAGAGGGATGGGAGGAGGGATCAGTGTCCAAGAACAAATCTTCCTGAACCGTAGCTGTGGTTTCTAGTGGAATGCATTCAGAGACAATCTGCTTGTGTTCACAGAGCAAGGTTTGGAGCATTCCTCTGGCTGGGAAAAACTCAGGGAGTAGACACAAGGACAGGGATTTGCTGCTGTCATCCTCTCAGGTGCTTGGGCACTCCATCTTCCCCAGGCCCAAAAGACATTATGGAGAGACTCAGTTTTCTGCTGCTGCTATGTTCTTTGTACCAAAGACAAAACCACAGTAAATAAGATTGAAACAGTCTAAGGGAAGGCTGGATCCCTGGAGAGCTCAGTACACCAGAGAGAGCCCTTGAATTAGACTAAAAGCTGGACAGCTTAACGTTCACCTGCCTCTGCTCTGGCAGCCCAGTTACCAGCTGTCTGTGCCTGGCCCCAGCTCACAGGCACACAACCTGCCTCTTGTTCTCCTTCTCTAGCAGCTGCTGATCCCAGCGCCATTCCTCCTCCTTCTATGAGCCTTCCAGCAAGTATGCTGGCACTGATACCAAAGTCTTCCTGGGACTCACTGGGCAAATTCAGCTCCTTTGGGGAAGACTTTTTAGCCCTGGAGGCGTCATGTTCCTGTCTGCCCTGCTAAGGCAAAGCCTTAGGCACATGCGTGCATCCAGTTTCAGACGTCACAGATGCGGCAAGAATAGTGTCTGTACGTTCTCCAAGTGGTGTTCAGGCTGGCCAGCCCACCTCTGGGTGCTGCTGGCAGAGCAAACCCTTCTGTGCACAGTCCTTCCCTCTGTGAGAGCCTGGTACGAGTCCTTCTCTCTGGCTGTTTGCTCACATAAACTCTGAGAGTGCAGCACCTCTCAGATCTCTCTCCTCTTTCAGACTGGGCTGAAAGTGTCCAGTAAGTCCAAAAGCTGTTAGAGGTCTGGCCCTGCAAGCTCTGCTTCCTCAGCTGGCTGTAGTCCTGCCTTGGTCTTTAGCCCTCTCTAAGCTGCCTTGAAACAGAAGCAAGAGATTGTCATGGTCAGCTGGGTGGACAAGGGACATGGACAGAGGACCTGCCCTGACCTCACATGGCAGTTTGGTGTCAGAACTTGGAAATATCTTCCAGACCTCTGCTCCCCTGCACCATTTTGCTTGGACAGGCTGTTCAGGCTTTGTGGTGGGACTGAACATCTCCTGAAGAGAAGCTCCAGAACCATGCACCCATGAGGGAAGCAGGCAGCTGCCTCTGTCCCCGGGGAGGATGGGGTCTTGGGAGTCAGCGTGACAGAAAACCCAGCTCTGCTCCTGCAGCTAAGTAGGCCATTTCCTGCACTCCAGGCACATTTCTGTCGTGCTTGTAAGCCATGTACGGCTTTGAAACAAATGAAAATTAAAAGGATCCACCCCCAGCACTTGGGGAATTTAATCTGAAAAAGGAGCCCGTTGGAATAAAATGCAGCCAGATAGCAGCTGTAAGACAGAACAGAGCAATGCGCATGAAAAGGGCACGCAGGGCCAGCAGCAGCCCTGCACCCAGCCAGCAGGGTGGCACATGGGTCACCAGCTCTGTGTGCGACCTGTGAAAAATGGGATCACGGGCAGCTGGACAGCAGGAGGTGATGCTCTGGTGACTGGCAGCAGTCAGCTTGAGGAGGTAACATCCCTTTCAGACACCCCTGGCCCCATCCAGGCTTCACAGCAGGCAGGAGCTCTCTGAGCTTCGCAGCAGGAGTTGAGACCATGACTTTATTTTGATGTGTAATAAACCAGGGCGTGGCACAAAAGGCACCTCGTACCATATCCCCTTCCAAACAGCCCTGCTGCTGAGGCTTGGCCTTTGGGAGCCACCACCCACCATCACACAAAGGCCCGTGCCTTGTTTTCCCATCTACAAAACAGAGGTAACGGCTCTGCCACATCCCCTGGGCACGCGAGCGACATCATAAAAATGGGGCAGCACCCAGATACGTTTGAGCAAGAGGCTGCTGCAGTGTCTCGATTCCTATTCTAAAGCCCAGCTAATTAGTCTTAGTGTAACAAACTAGCACACCTTGCACAGAGCAGGGGAAAGCATCATCCTCTGATATTTCCAAAATGCCAGGATTCCATAAATAACCTCGCCAGCCTTTCCTCCCAGAGCGCCCCACTCCCCTCCAGAGAGCTGACAACCAGGAGCACCGCGGACCCTGCAGAAATCCATCCCGTCACCCCGCTGCCAGCTCCGGCTCTATCACATGCAGCTACAGCTCACACGCTGTTTTTCCCTGCAAACTGCCACAAGGCAGCCAGGATTAGCTAATCAGAGCTGAGGAGCAAATTAACGATTGCTAGAACTAGGAGAAAGGCAGATTTGATCGGAGATTGCCAGCTTTGCAGCTGGCTCCTACTTGCAAACAATTCATTTAGATTATGAAAGCAAGAAATTGAGTACAAAACCCCCTACATTGTTTGCTTCCTAGAGAAAGAAAAGAAAAGAAATGGAATTTAGATTAAAAATTATGCAGAATAGTATTAATTCCCCACCTCCTTGTGCCTCCCCTCTTGCTGGAAAACCAGAGCTAATCAGAATTTAGCATTGTTCTGCTGCCAGTGTCAGAGCTGCCTCAATGGAGGAGAGATAAAATACAGTAGGTGGCATTTTGTGTTAACTCCTTGGGGTCCTGTGATAAGAAAGATGGGAGCACAGCACCCGCTGCTGATCTCCCATTTTCCCGGCATGCTCCGGCCTGATCATCTCCCTTCGACAGGCGAGTGCCTGGGGGCGCAGAGCAGCCCCTTGTCCCCCACAGGGCTCCGTGCTGCACCCCAGCACCAGCGGGTGCGGGCGCGTTGTCTTGATTCGCTGCACAGAGAGCTCGGTAGCTCTCACGTGAGCTCTTCGCTCCGCCTTGGAGCAAATTCATGTCCTGAGGGATATAGACGTGCTGGGTGCTCTTCCCTATTGTGGGCACAGGCCGCAGAGAGCCGCACTTGTGTTGTAGCTTTTGAGCTCGCTTTGTGCCAAGGACAGATTTAACTAATTATCAATTAGGCCTAGAAATTGCTACCTGGCTGCCACCAGCAGCAGCAGGACACCGATATCAAGCCGGGTGAGCGGAGGAGGATCGTAACAGTTCCTGTATCAGCACTAAGCAAAGGACACACATGTGGCCGTGCAATTTGCAGGTGGAGGAGCTGAACCAGCGGCCAATCTGCTCTGCTGAGGGGCTGTGCGGGCAGACCGTCCCCGGGGAGAGCTGTGTCCTTCTCCGGCATCCAGCCGCTGCGGGACAGGCGGGTGACATCTCTGCTGACCCTCCTTCAGCCACCCCTGCAGACTCAGCAGCTGCTCAGAGGTTTTGCAGTCTGGCCAAACTGACACTTCCACCACCACCATCCCTACCCCCCACCCCACTCCCAATTTAAAATGACAAGGAAAACCCCAAACTAAAATTAATCACTGCAGAGCAAAACTGATGGGTGTTTTGCTTTGGTGTCCCCATCCACCTTACTTCTGCTGTAATAAGCAGATTTGAAAACATATGACATTTGGAATTGAAACAACCCCCTAGCACCAACATGTGCATTTGATTTGGGCCAGAATAGTTCTTTTTTAGTAGTATTTTTATTTTAGTTATTTTATTTTATTTTATTTATTTTATCTTATTTTATTTTATCTTATTTATTTTATTTCCTTTCTGCTCCAGCCCTGTGCTCGTGAGCCTTGCTGAGCACTGGGGATGTCTCATATCACCACTCAGACCTACCAGCCTGAAAATCACTCCCCAGCAAACACGATTTACTGCCTTCCTGGTAATCTGCTGAGAAATGGGGCACTGGCTTCCATCTCCAGAGGCCCGTGGCTGCCTGGGGAAGAAGGAGGTGCTGATGGACCTGCTGGAGCTGTCACCGCATCAGCCATCCTCACCGGGCTGGATGATCTTGGTCCACATAGATCCCATGCTCACAAATACTTGCTTTACTTTAGCTGGCATCGCCATAAGCACCTCTGTCTTGGCTGAGAGACACCACTGTTGGATTTCCAGGTGTCTCTGCATCTAGGGGTTTTGACGAACCATCACACAAGAGAGACCTGGCTGCGCTGGAGAGCTGAAATGCTTTGGGCATTAGTGAGGCCAGCGTCCAGGATGAGTGAGGGGCAGGGGGCTGGCTGGTCCCTGCTGGGGGAAGCGTGTGCCTCCTCCTCTTCCTCCTGGGCTGGGATCAGGGCCCAGACTCTAGTCCCAGCTCTGTCCCATTGGGCCCGCAGTGGCCTCTCTCTGTTCCTTGATCTCCGTCTTCCTGGGGCACCATCTCCCAGGCCCGTCACAGCAGGAGCTGCTGATTAATTGGTCCTTGGCAATTCCCCACTGACAGGGGCTGGAGGAGCACAAAGGGCGGTTTGTGTGCAAGCTCTGATAGAGAGGGGCCGGGATGGCTCAGACATGATTAAACTGTTTGGAGCAGCGGGTGGTTCAGGCTGAAATACCAGCTCGGTGCGCGAGGAGATTGTGGAACTGCTCTAACTGGGTCACTCCAGTAAAGCCAGAGACTCCCCAGAACAGTTTCATGTGTTGCAGGGCTCAGCTGGGGAGGTATATAAGCCCCTGGGGAGGTGCACTGGTGGGACTTTGTTCTGCTGCTTTGCCAGGTGAATGGGTGGATCTGGGGGTCACTTGTTCTGCTGACCCCTGGCATCCTTCTGCTTGAAGACCTGTGTGATGTTTGCCATTTTCCAGCCACCAGGAATCTCCTGAGATCCCCATAACCTTTGACAGATGATAGACTTTTGCCTCCAGCAAGATCACCAAGTTGTCACAGCTGATCAAGATCCTCAGATGGTTCCAATGGACCTGTTTGTGACCGGTTTGCCCAAGATCTTTCTCCACTGTGGGTGATGCTCGATGTTTGCTGGCTCTGGACTGAAGCTGCTCTGTGCACTGTGGCAGACCATGTTGTGCTGCTGGTGCTGACAGAGGAGATGTTGATGCTGTGGTGTCCTGGCTGACCTGCCTGGGGCTGAAATCTGGGAGGCTTATTCAACAGACAGAAAGGGAAGAGGGAGCAGTTTGGCTGTCTCTGCCCCCCTGCCTCTGCTGGCAGCCCCTGCCTGGGGCCTGGAGGATGCGTTCAGCTCGTGTGACACAGCTGCAGCTCATGTGGTTGTGAAGCTCTTACTGCAAACAGCTGTGTGTCTGTACCCTGAGCAGTGACCTTGGGTGTGGGACTCACCCTTTCCAGAGCTCTGGTAGAATATCCTGAGCTGTTTGTGGCTGTGCACTGAGGTGCTGATACCCTCTCAAAGCAAACTGCCCAGCAAATGTTCTCATGAGGGCTGTGGAGCAGCTGTGCAGACCTGCAGATCTCATTTGCAGTGGACTGGGCTCACTCTATGGGACAGCAGAAGAGGCTTGCCATGAACAAGTGGCTCCCAGGAGTGGCTGTGGGTTGTCTCCAGTTGAAAGCTGAGCAACAACTCAGAGCTGGATACTCGATGCTGCAGGGATTTTGCTGTAAGACTAATGTGACTGTTGTGCTGGTTCCAGTCTCTGACCCCATGCCTGGCCTTCCACAAGATCCAGCCTGCCTCGGGAAGCCTGGAAGCCAGCCAAGAGGATGTTCAGTTCCTGACCCTGCAAACAGACTGAGAATCCTGGTCTTCTTCCACCAGCTAGAGCTGATGCCAACCAAAGTGTCCATGGGTCCTGCAGAGCTGCTCCTCTCCCCCAATGGGAGATACCTGAACACATGAACCTGAACATAGTGAACAGTGATGCTATGAAGCAAACTAAGGACCACCAAGAAGTTCCTGACCACTGAATTACCACTGTCTTCTGGATATATCTGCTGCTGAACTTCTCAAACAACCATAGACTGTGTTCTGGTGCCCAGCCTCTAGAGTCTCCCAGCCAGCATATCTGGCAGCATCCAAATACTGAAGTCCACTTGGACTTGAAGCCAAGTGAGCATTCCAAGCAGCCTGTGGGTTGGCCACCCACTCCTGCCACGCACAAGTTATCCTGGCCAGCCTCAGCAAGCAATGCCCATGAGGGCAGATGCGACCGAGGAGCTCTGCAGAGCAGGACGCTGTGGTGCCTTGTCTAGAGCAGACAGAGCTTTGAAACTAGACCTTCATCTCTGGAACAGGGTCCTTGCAGCATTTGTCACAAACCATGCTGGGGAAGGATCAGTCCCTCAGGTGACTGCAGATGTGTCACAAGCTGGAGCGAGTCCAGCAGAGGCTGAGGGAGCTGGACCTTCTTCACTCTAGAGAGGAGGAGGCTGAGGGAGGGGATCTAAATCACTGTCTGGGGTTGTCCATGCTGGGAGCAGAGATCTTCTCTGGGGTTGATGGAGTGGTGAAGCTTCAGCAAGGGAAGTGCTGGTGGGTACAAGGAAAAGCTGTTCAGGCAGAGGGTGATGTAGCCCAAGGAGAGGGACCTGGGGCCAGTGTCACATCACCCCTCCCGCCCCTGCTGGTGACCAGGGCAAGTGCCCTTTCGCAGGGGTGGCTACACTTCAGGTGGGATGTGTCCATCCATTATGAAGTGCCCTTGCTTTGTTATGGGCTCCTGACCCAGCCCCAGGGCACACGAGTGACCCAAATTCCTTTCTGGCTTTGTGCCAGCGCAGGGGCAGTGATGCTGATCACTCAAACCCCCTCTAAAGCAGCGCAGGGATGGGGCAGGCTCCCTCTCTCATCTGCAACCTTTCATCCAAAAGTTTCTTTCTGGTGTGGTGCCTTCAGGGCTACAAGGTGGTAACATCCACTTTAAGCATGTTCCAGACATGTTCTGGTTGCCTTTAAGCCCCTGAGGTGTTACAGATGGCTTACAAATTTGGCTCCATTAGCAGTTGATTCACTGTTTATTAGAACCTCCATTAATCCTACATTAATGCTTTTCAAATGAGACCTTTCTGGGGGGTGTAGCAGCCTCTGAGATGAAGAGCTTTCTCCCCGGCCTGGTGCCACCAATGTCAGTGAGTGTTTAGTTCAGGATCTCACCAGGCTGAAAGCCGAGGTCCTGCCAGACTGCGGAGAGCAAGAGCTGCCCATGATGAGGCTCTAATTAGCAGGAGGTAATGCTGGTCCCAGAGAGCTGCCCTGCAAGCTGGGATGAGTGGGGTGCGCAATCTGGGAGCCAAATGCCCACCCTGTCCCCTCTGGGAGGACAGGAGGGGTTTGGGGACAGCCTGGGGACATTGTGTCTAGCAGAAGAGCGAAGCTGCAGCAGGCAGGGCTGCCGGGGGGGAGTCCTGCATGCAGCCCTGCAAGTTGTGCATCAGCTTCGGCTCTGGCACACGCTGCCTGACTCGGGGGGGGTTTGAACGGGCAGATCCTCACGTGAAAAGCGAAAGCCTCTCCTACCCCCACTGCTTTTAGAGGGGTGCAAAGGAAGGTGTAAATTAGGAGCGTGGACCAGCACCTAGAAGCAAGCGTAAATAGCACCTTGTGCTCTGCCGTGGGCTTGGGGTGCTGCCCGTGGCACCCAGAGCTGGGGCTGAGGGCAGGGGCGCTGCCTGTGCCGGCGTCCGGGCAAGGCACTGGTGGGGATGGTGAAGATCTGTCCTTGCCAAGCTGGGATGCTGCAGTTGTCATGGCAACACGGGAGGCCTGCTGAGCTGGAGCCCATAACCCAACCGTTCGGGTGGCCGGGGGGTGTGCAGGGCTGGGTGTGCTCCCCATCAACCCCTGAGCCCTGGCACCTCACTGCATCCCACAACTGTGAGCAAAAAGCTGACAAACCCACCCATTTTTCAGCAAAAAGACCATGGTGCAAATGACTGGGGTTTGCACAGGAAGAAACACCTTTGGGTGAAAAAAATGTGTCTGATCCCATTGCAGGGAGCACACAGCCAGGTTGGAGGTGCCAGCAGCCTCCTGCCTTCCCCTGCCCAGTGCCAAAATCCCCCCAGCTGGCAGAGGCTGCAGGAAAGGCAGAGTTTGGCCCAGAGCCATTCCCTGGGGATGCTCATGGGGCTGTTTCAAGCGAGCAGGGACCTGCCCAGGAGATGGGCTGTGGAGGGATGGGGGTGATGGGGATGGAGGTGCAGTCAGCTTTGCTCCCCCTTTCTCTGGAGATGGATGGATCTGTCACACAAGGTCACCTCTCCCTTCTGCCACCAGCCATGGCCCTGCTGACCATCCCACGTGGCGTGGGGCTGGATTTCTCCCCACCTCGGGACAGCTTTTGCTGCTTGGTTCTGGCAGCTTGTCCCCACAGGGGCCCTCAGCAGCTGCCATGCTTTGACTGACACCTGTCCATCATCTCTGCAGCAGCTGGAAAAGCAGACAGTGGAGGGGCCCTGTGGGAAGGACAGCAAGGGGACAAGCCTGAGCTGCATCCCCTCCATAGGTGGCTCTGCAGCCACCAGAAAGGTCATCGGGATGCATCTGAAGCAGATCCCACGACCCGCAGCATCCCCGAGCCGCGGCTCATGGTTCGCTTTGCGCAGCGGCCTCGAGCTCATCCCATCTCGCTCAGGCACTCGGTAGCACATGAGTCACATTTCCTTCCAACGCCCAGCTCAGCTCAGTGCCATCGCTATTTTTGGATACTCTTGAAAGCAGATCAGCCCTAAGAAGCACATTTAACGAATACACTTGCCATGCCGGGCTTACGTCCCCCTGACGTCCCCGTGCGGTAGCTGGGAAAGCCACCGGCAGCCAGACCCCCACGCTGCCCTCCAGGTTTGGGATGCTCAGGAATGCCTCATCCTGCAGCCCCTAATGAATCACCGGGGAGCTGCAGCGTCATCTCAGTGGCAAAATATTTCCTTTTAAAGGGCTTGTTTGGGGTTGGGGTTTTTTTTGGCAATGCCAGCTTGGCATTGGCCATTTGTGCTCCAAACAAGCGGATCATTCATAGTTATTTTTACTCTCAACTTCTAGTATTTTAGCTGGAGCTGCAATGGCTCGCTTAGCATCTCTAAGCAAAAACGGGCAAAAGTTAGGTCTAGAAATCAAGGTTTGGATGAAATTACAGGCGGGCAGGCTTTGCTGAGTATCATGAGCAGGACCCTCCCCACGCCGCAGCTCAGGAAGGGTCTGTTTTTTGGGATGCCGGTGGGGCTGGACATGCTGCCCCCATCCCGCATCCAGCACGCACGCTGCTTCCATGCCTGGCACCCTGCGCCTCTGCCCTCCGGCCTCGTGACCGGTTGAGAATCTGTACAAATGTATTAGTTATTTTCTTTCGGAGCTGCTCATCCATCACTCAGGGACTGCCCAAGGTCGGCAGCCACCGTCCTGGCCAAACCGAGAGCAAACCCAGAAGGGTCACGGGCAGGTGATGGCTTTGCCAAGCTGCCATTTTTGGGTCTGAAGGTTTCACCTGGAGACAAGCAGCCCTTGTCCTCCCAGCACTGTTGGGCTCTCAGCATCCCCGACCTTGCTGGGATAAAATTAGCCATTTCACTTTGAATTAAAGACAGTTCAGCTGAAAGCAACCCGAGTGGTTCATCTCAAAGACGTCAAATGGCAGCATTTCCTTTTTTGTCTGTGATCGGGGAGGGGAGGGTCCTTCCACACAGCGCCTGGTGACAATGACATTGATTTCCTAGACCTTTTGGCATGGCCAAATCTGTATTTTTAGCTGGGGCTGGAGAAGAAAAAACATAAATCACGTGTCAAAGAAATGCTCTCCTTGCCCTGATGGGAAGGGAAAGGAGACGAACGCGTTCGGTGCTGAAGCCCCAGCTGAGCAGGACTCGCTGCCCTTGGCCCAGAGCGGGGCTGGGGGTGCATCGGAGGAGCCGCTGCCATGTCTGCCAGGGGTCCCTCCTGGGCGCTGACCCCCGGCCGTGCCCCACACAGCCCCTGGGCTGGGGACCCTGACCCTCCCGCCAGGGGGCTCAAGGCCGGGAGCAGGCGGGACTCCCCTCCCGAGGGATCCCATCCTGGCCCCTCAGCATCACCCGCAGCCAGTTACCTTCCAGGGTGGGCGCTGCCTTCATCTCTCCTTCCCTGCCTCCTCCTCCTCCTCACTCTTCCCCATCCTGTTCTCATTTCCCCAAGAAGACTTTAATGAAATCTGCCCTTAATTAAATCCACATTCATTTGCATAATTACCAGGAAATTGAAATTAGCCTGCGGACGTGGTTGGAATACATTTGGCGCCAGGCAGCCCTGCCTGTTGGGAGGGGGCTGCACCGAGGGCGGCTGGCTCCCCCCACCCATGGGTGCTGCCACACTGCCCCACGGCGCTGCTCGCGCCCCACTTCCCTGCCCGCCCTGGGGGCCATGACAACGGGGCTTGTGAGGACAGGGTGGACGTGGGGGGACGGTGACCCCGAGGCTGTGGCAGGGTGAATGCAGGCAGTGCCCCCCGCCCGCCCACGGCTGCACAGGCAGCATCATCACCTTTGTTTGATTTAAAATAAAAAGTCTTCACCGCAATCCATAATTTTTTTGTTGCTTTTATAACTGTGTATTTTGTTGTTTTTTACCATTTTAGTTTTGTTGTTTGGTTTGTTTTTGTTTTTGTTTTTTTTATCCTTTTGAACAGTGACAAACTGAGGTAACATCTGTGACACTACAGCCTCTCCTACGGGAAGAAGGTCCGAAACCCGACAGCCGAGGGAATTGGAAATAAAAACCCGACAACCTACCGACACAGCGACCTCGACAGCAACAGAAATCACACCTGGGCAACCCCCCGCAGGACAGACCCCCCCGGGGAGGTACAACCGAGCCCTCCCGGGGGCGGCTGGGATCCCTTATCTACATTATTGCACGGAAGATCGAGGACATCGAGGGACCTAAGGCAAAAAGGAGAAAAAACCGCGCCTAGCGTCTCTACATCGGGGCAATGCTACGTCTAAAACCGGCCCTGGCCCCGCGGGCGGGCGGTGGGCAGGGGTGGGTGCCGCGGGGACAGGGGCAGCGGCGGTGGTGGGGGGGTCCGGCCGGGCACCCGCCTGCTGTGTAAACTGCTGCTGCTGAATAGAGTTATAGCCCTTTGTACGGGTACTGGGGTCCGGGGGGAACAGGGAGGGTCCCCATGGTGCCCACCCAACAGGAGGGAAGCCCCAACCGTGCCAGGACTTGGGTGCTGTCACCTTGGGGTGCCCCCCAGCCTCCCCACCCTGGCAGCAGGGTGAGCCCCCACACTGCCCTGGGTGCCCAGAACCACAAATGGGAGGGTTGTGACCCCTCCCACACACCCCATGAACTTGTCACTAAGGGGTGACCAGCAGCTCCTGCCACCACCCCCGCCTGGCTGCAGCCGGCCCGGAGGGATTTACCCCCCTGCCTCCTCCTGGCAGCCCCCAGGGAGGGGAACCGGGGTTTGGAGAAGGGGTGACAGCAAGGAGGGGCGATGGGGACAGTGCGGGGAGCCATGGGGACCTGCAGGAGGCTGCATGCAGCCCCCTCCTCTGCTCCCCAGGTCCTGCCCTGGACACGTGCCACCACCACCACCTTTTCCAGTCCCTGGGTACAAAAAGTCTGCAGAAGGGACAAGGGGACACCACCATGGCAGAGCCAGCCCAGTCCTGAGCTCCCAGCTGCCGGACAGCCGGCACCGTGGCCATGGCTGAACCCAGAGCGCAGCTCCCGGCTGGGGGGACAACGGTCCCTCTGGGGCTGGCACATGGCCACCCATCAGGACAGGGCTGGGGGACAGGGACTGCCAGCGGCTGGGACACACAGTAACACACAGATGGGGACACTTGCTACATCAATGGCTGCCAGCACCTCCAGCGGCAGAGAGGCAGCCGGGGCTGCCAGGGGTCCCGGGTTGCCAGTGACCCCCCAGGTCCCCATCACTGACCGGGTGCCCACTTTCCCGTCTGCTCCCCATCCCCACCCACAGGACAGGGACAGGTGGCAGGGGGTAAATCAGCCCCCACCCAGACCTCCCTGAAGGCCTCCTCCATGGCGCGGGGTCATCGGCCTTCCCTCGGGGCCGAGCACGGGGAGGGGGAGAGCTGGCGGGCCCTCCCCCCCACCCACGCAGCCCCCCTGCTCTTCCTCCCCATATTGGGACACCCCTCTTCATGCCACTATGGTGGGAGCCTTGGAGGGGGCAACGCAGCCATGGCAGGAGCCGGGGACACTGATGTCACCCCCGGCAGCTCCGGCCACCGGCATCACCCGGGCAGGGTGGGGCGGATCAGCATCCTCAGCACTACGGGGCTCAACCAGTTTTGTCCTTTTCCTCTTTGTTCTTCTTTCTTTTCTTCTTTTTTTTTTTGCTTTGGGAGACCAGGAGCCTGGTCCCGGCTCACGGCTCACGCCACCACCACAAGCAACACCCCTGTCCCCGTCCCTGGGCCAAGGGGACAGGACAGGCGGCCGCCATGTGCCACCGCGGCGCCGTCAAACACAGATCTCTATTGCTGTGGCCAGGACCATCTGCCCTTTGCCTTTGTCCTGCCGTCCGTCTGTCCTGCTGGCCGTCCCCGGGGGGGCCGCGCTCGGCTCGGAGCCACGGGATCCGCTCCCTTCGGTCAGGACGGTCCTCTTGAGCGGGGCGGGGGTGCAGGAGCCGGTGGCCTCGTGGCGATGGGGACCGGCCGGGAGCTTGTCCCCAGCATGCTTGCGGGAGCGGTAGGAGGGTCGGCGCCGCACCTCGGCCATCAGGTCGCACTTGATGAAGTAGAAGACCTCCTTGACGGGACAGCGCTTCTCGGGGTCGAGGGCCAGCAGGCGCTGGAACATGCGCAGGGCACTGTCCGTGAAGCGCCGCCACTGCGACGGCAGCCCCGCCAGCCGTCCCTTCTGCCACCGCACAAACTCCTCGAAGAAGGCATCAGAAGCCGACGCCGCCTCCCAGGGGAAGTTCCCAGTGAGGACGCAGAAGATGAGCACCCCAAAAGCCCAGACGTCGATGCTGGTGTCCACGGCAAAGCCCTCCGCTCGCCCGGCTTGGCAAACCTCGGGCGCTGTGTAGGGGATGGTGCCGCTGATGCGCTTGACCCGGCAGCCCACCTTGCGGGTCATGCCGAAGTCGGCCAGTTTGACGCGGCGGCAGTCACGGTCGAAGAGCAGGACGTTCTCCGGTTTGATGTCCCGGTGCACCAGGCTCTTGCTGTGCATATAGTCGAGGGCCAGGCCCAGCTGCTGCACGCAGCGCTTCACCAGCTCCTCGGGGAGCCCCACCTGCGGGCACGGGGACACGGTGTCACCACCCACCACCAAACCCCATGGCGATCCCACCCAGCTCAGGGACTGCCACAGCTGCATCATTCAACACGGTCGCAGCCGCTTTTATCTAGGGTGCTCTCTGTGTCAGGGAGACATGTGGTGGATCCCGGGCCACCCCAGGGATGGGTGACGGGTTTCAGGACCCCCAGGGGACAGGTAATGGGTCCGAGGCCACCCAAGGGACAGGTGACGGATCTCAGGCTCCCCAGGGGGTGATGGGTCCCACACCACCCTAGGAATGCATGATGGATCCCAGGCCACCCAGGGATGGGTGATCGGTCCCAGACCTGCTTGTATTTGCTGCAGATTCTCTGTGGCGTTTGGGGCTGACCCATCCAGGGATGCCCAGTCCCCACACACGGGCCCCCTCCTGCACAGCCACCAAAGCACAGCGGCAGCTTTGCTCAGCACCCTGGGGATACTGAGCCCCCACACCCCAAAAGGGCTCCCACGGGAGGGGTGGGGGCTCCCACCTGTGGCGGGATGATGTCGAAGAGGTCCCCGCCGGGGGCATACTCCTGAGCAAAGACATAGCAGTCCTCGGTCTCGAAGACAACGTCGAAGACCTTGATGATGAAGGGGCTGGAGGAGAGCGTGTTGGTGATGCTGAACTCCCGCAGGAAGTTCTTCAGCTTTGTCTTGTTCTTGTTGACGAACTTCAGGGCCATCTTGGTGCCTGCAAAGGGCAGAGGATGGGAGTGAGCAGGCACAGTTGGGACAGAGCGGGCACCCCAATCCCAGCACAGCCAAGTCCCCTGCACCCCTTAGCTCCCCTCACCTGTGCTTTTGTGGGACACCAGGTCCACCTTGCCATAGGTGCCCTTGCCAAGCTCACGGATGAGGTCGTAGTGCTTGCTGATGTCGGTGCCCGAGAGGGTCCGGATGGCCAGGGACTGCATGTCCTCAGTGATGAGGGGCACCCCGCAGCAGGCCAGCTTGCGCGACGGCTCTTGATCAATTGAACCCGCACTCATGGCTGCACTGCAAGGCAGAGGCACGTCACCGCTTTCAGTGGGTGCCGCAAAGCTGCTGCACCCTGTCCCATCCCGTCCCTTCCCATGCCATCCTGTCACCGGCGCTGGCAGCCATGGTGCCTTGTAAAGGGCCCCCGGGCTGCTCAGGGCGGTGCTGAGCAGCACCCACTGGGTGCCACCCCTCTGTCTCGGGGGGCCACCAACCCAATGGTTCTGGAGAGGATGCTCCAGCCTCCGCAGGGGCTGCAGCCTGTGCCCCTGACTCACAGGGATGTCTGGGGGCAAAGCGAAGTATCAGGGCATGGCTGAGCCAGGACGGCAGAGACAGGGACACACACACACACACACACACACACACACACACACACACACAGAGTCCTCAGCCCTGGTGTGCTCACAGCCACTGCAGAGGATAGGAGCTGAGGCCCCTTGGAGTTCCCCAGTGCTGCTGCAGTCCCCCATGGGGACCTCAGGAGCTGGCCATGTCCCCTCCACCCCTCCCACCTTCGCAGAGCACGGAGCTGCCTCCAGCACTGAGCCCAGGGGGACCAGCGACGCTCCGGAGCGCAGCTGGGGCCACAGCGCAGGCACCGAGCGGGACACGAGGGCTCTGCAGCAAACTCCACCAGGCACCTTCGACCGTCCCTGAGTGCCGACTCTCAGCTCTGCGCTGCCAGGGCGAGGGACGCGCTGGTGCAGAGCCCAGCCAGCGGCACACGGATGGCAACACCGATGTTCCTCGCTCCCAACAAACCCGTGGTGGTTTTTCCTCGCCCTGGCCATCCCCAGAATAAGAGCCGAGGCTGGACTCACCCACCCCACCACCACGGCAGCAAAACCACCCTGGGATCTCCCCTGATGTCTTCAGGGTGCTGCATCACCCCCCATCACCCCCCAAGAGCACAGTCCCAGCTGCAAGCGCGCAGGACAGTGCAGCACAAGCGCCCTGTGCTGAGCGAGCCCTGAGCAGAGACACGGGCACCCCAGGGGTACCTCGGTAGATAAGTCCGGCTGCTTCGGATTTTATAGCAGATTGACAAAAATCATGGGACAGCAGCTGAGCGGGCACTGGTTTATATTTAGATTTTTAATGCAACATCTCACTGGGGAAAAAAAAAAATCTCTGCTCAAAATGAGTCCTGCCCCAGAACCAACAGCAGCTGGGGGTCCGATGGGTGCCAGGACAGCGCTGGGAGTGTGGGCGGCCGGGGATGTGGTGTGGGTGCTCTGTGATCACAGCCACGGGCTCACTGCCCGTGAAACAACCGAATGGGTGTTCTGCGGGTGGTGAGCCCACGGCTGTGAAAGACAGAGGCCGAGAGTGGCCACACCACGGGAGGGAACCCACGCAATGCCCACGAGCCCTGTGCTACGGCCACACGGGCTGTGACAGCCATCCCAAACAGTGACAGATGGCCCACAGGCACCCATGAAACGCCAGCAGCACCTCGGGGGCAAGATCCTGCCCAGTGCACGAGGATCTTCCCAACCCTTTCCCAACAAGGCTGAGCCTGATCTCCAACCTCTCCTTCCGTCCTTTCCAGCACTGCACTGCCTCTCATCCCGAAGCAAAGCTCAGCTTCTTAATTTTTTTTCCTGGGAAGTTGGGCAAAAAATAGAAAAGGAACTTCAACATCATGATGTTCCAAAAATGTAACGGCTTGACTCATAAGATCTCCAAAGCAGCTCATCTCCATAGTGTTTTATTGGCCTCCTGGAAGAGGAACACCATTTCAGCGTCTGGGTGCTGGAGGTGGAGGTGGATCCGCACAGCAGCTCCGTGGATGCATGACTAAAAACAGCTCCCAGCATCCTGCAAGAAGAATTCTGTCTACACTTGAATTTACAATCATGCTCGTCAACATCTCTTAATTAACTGGTGTTGAAATGCAATTATTCAAGTCAGCAAAGTTGGGGTTTGAGTAAAAAAACCTGCCGGTGCGAAGAGAGGAGGTGAAGGACTGACGGCTGCTTAAAAGAGCTCTCCACGTCAAGGACTATTTGCTTTTTCCCTTGGCTAAACCTGTTGGGTTTTCCAGGCAGCTCCTTTCCAACCGTCAACCGAGAAACACCCATGACAAAGCGGTGTCCCACCACACGAGATGTCCCGCCCGCCTGCTGCCCGCCCGGCTTTCACTGCCACCCCGCGGCTGTGGCTCCGGCATTTGCGGAGCTCTGTGGGGCAGACAGACCCGCCGCAGTGCGGGTGGGCATGGCAGGTGTGGGGACACGCTGACAGAGATGCCCCCGGGATCCTGCCACTGTGTCCCCATTCCTGCCAGCTCAATGTGACACTCTGTCACAGCTAATGGGAGCGCAAAGCCAACAGTAATCCCAGGGAAAACCAAACAGCGATGGTGGCCAAAATACCAACACGCCAAGGCCAAGACAAAACATAAATGCAGAAGTTTTCATTAAAAATTGAAATGCTTTTGAAAACATGTTGGTTTTGATGTAAACAGTAAAACAGGGCAAGAGAGGGAGCGAGGGTTCATTTCCAGCTGGTCCTGCACGCTCCCAGGGATGGTGGGACACGGGCGCCGGTGACAACGCGGCAAGAGATGCTGCCAGCCTGGCCTTGCCGGGGTCGAGGTCCCACATCCTCGGCCAATGCCAGTCACACCAATGCAACTGCCCATGCAGCTGTGTGCCAGATTGGGTCAAATTGGAGCAGAAATGGGCCATTTCCCAGCACAACAGCTCTTCTCCCACCTCCACAGCACAGCCCCGGAGCCTCGGGGCAGAGGAGCCGGTGCCTGAAGGAAGCCCAAACCACCTCCCAGCGCTCGGCACCTGGCTCAGCTGTTTCAGGTGTTCAGGAAGAAGGAGGTTTCACAAGCGGAGAGGAACGATGTGCATCCCGAGTCCTGACCCCAGTGGCACGAGACCCTGGGCAACAGCAAACGGGCAACAAAGATGCTGCCAGGCGGCACCAGGACCCTGCCACTCACTGCAGGTAGTTCATGTCGTCATCTCCGTGTCCTGAACCATTTCTCCTACTATTCAGACTAAAATTGTTCTGTGTTTAAGCTTCAGAACCATTTATCTCATTGAGTGAGCAGGATAATCCACCCACCTCTTCCTCGCTCCCTGGCAGGTATTTATAGGCAGCCACTCGTCTCCTGGTGGCAGCAGCTGCTCCTCTCCCCAAACCTCCCCGGCCTGATCCGCAACACCACGGAGCAGCTCCAGGAAGACAGCAACCCATCCCCAGAGCCCAGCATCCCGTATCCAGAGTCCATCATCCTGTATCCAGAGCCCAGCATCCCACAAGCACCAGGACCAGCACCACGGACCCACTCCCACCCCAACTCCACTCCCTGCAAGGGGACGCTTTCCCCTGCTGCACATCCCGCTCCGCTGCACGCCCAGCCCTGGGCACATCAGCTCTGCCAATAAGTAATTGCAAACTCATTAAGAGCTCATTGAGAGGAGCAGAGGCCGACGGGGAGAGCTGCCCCAGGCATCTGGCATAAGAGGCTGGTGGAGCAGCAGCTCCTTGGAAATTAAGAGGGGACAGGGGGAAAAAGAAACCCTCTGGCCGTGTCAGAGACTGACAGGTCAGAAAAATAACCTGTTTATTGAGTGGGGTCTGAGGAAGAGGGTTTTGGGCTGAGTCCAATGCAGGGGTCTCTGCAGCCAGGCAGCACACTGGAAGCCCAGCTAGCAGCCAAGACTTACACCATGGGCTGCTCTGGGGCAACGAATTGGGAAGACAAAGGGCAAAACCATGCGGGGCAGGGTTAAGGTCTCTAAAAAACTCAGATTTCTCTTTAGAGAGCAGAGAAATGAGAAATACCTGGCAGTGGGGTGGGCGCAAGCACAGGCTGCTCTGCCTCCGCGGGAACCCGGCCACACCACGTGTATTCTGCAGAGCTTTGATTTCCCCCCATCCCCAAACCCTCCTGCTGCTGCGATGCTCAGTACAACAGCAGCGTGCTCATCAATTATGGTGTAATTGGCATTAGTTATTAGCAGATAACACTGCCTCCCTGCCAGCCTGACAGGCTGGAGGCCAGGGCACCCGTTGGGAGCTCGCTCACTCCCTCCGCACCCCAGCCAGCTCCCAAACCTCCTCTATTTTCTCCAAACACCCACCGACCCAGCAAAGTCATTCCCAAGTGAGTGCTCAGCCCTGCCAGTGTTGTCACTGCTCCTGGTCACCCACCTCCCGCACTGCCCTGGTTGTGCTGGTTGGTGGCTGGGTGCTACCGGGGCGAGGGGACAGCCAATGCCTTGGCCATGCCCTGCGCCGAGCTGCTGCCTCTCAGCACCCTGCTCCATTTCCAGCCTCTGCTGCCGCCGTTCCTGCCTGACCCCATTCTGGGGACATCCTCTCATCTCCTCCGTGCCGCTGGGACTCGCGCTGGTGCAAGGCATTATTAGCTGCGCTTCCAGGGGGCAACGGCACGCTGGTGCCCAGGGGGGCTCACAAAGGCACCTTTGCCTAACGAGGATGATGTCTCTGCAGGTGCAGAGGCAATGACAGGCATCTCGCAAGGGCTCAGGCATCCCCTGCCCAGGCTGGCTGCTGCCTCCCACCCTACCAAAAACAGCAAAATAGGCATGGGGAGAGGGTCCCTTCACCCACACACTGCACCAGGGCCACCCAAAGATGCTCAAGACAAGCTGAGTGTGTCCGGGAGGTGGTTGGCCGTACACAGCACAGGGAAACCGGCCAGCGGCTGCAGGCAGGCAGCATTTTGGGAACAGCCCCTCTGCCAGCATCCCACGACCCAACAGGAGCAGCCACACCACAAAGACGTGATGGATGGGGCATGTCCCCATGTCATCTCACTGGCTCCGTGGTGGTGGGAAGGCACTGGGAAACACTCAAGTGCCGCTTGCACCATGAGCCTGAACCAGCACCAAACCTCCACCAACGCACCCACAGCAACTGTGACTTCCCAGTGCCCCCAGTCTGGGGCACTTCATTCGATGGCAATGAATTCCCAGTTATCTGGAGTTTCTCATGCCAGATCCTTGCCCGGACTGAAGGAGTCTGCCCGGCACCAGGATCAGCCTTCGCAAAGCCAATGAGCACCACACACGCGTGGGCTCCCAGGCGGCGGGAGCTGCTCTCCCGGTGGGGGTCTCAGCTGCGGGGCAGGTCAGGGCCTGTCACACCCATCCATAGGGGTAACTGTCCCTCATCCCAGCCATGAGCCTGTGACAAGCTTCTTCAACCTTTGGTCCCAGGAGTCAGGTTTTGCAGGCAAATTTGGGAAGAGCAAATAAGGCAGTGCCTGGGCTCTCTCTTCCAACAGCTCTCGCCATTCTCCCAAGGGACAGGTGGCAGCTGTCCCTTGGGGAGCCACCACTCTCCCCTCCCACCGCCATCCTCTGTGCCCTCTGCACTGCTCTCCCGGAGCTGTCAGCAGGATTTTCCCTGCCCTCGGATGCACCATCTCCACCCATCAGCCCCTGACAGCAGGATCTTGGCCACCTTTCAGCACTTTGGCCTCCCAGGACTTCTCCTGAGGAGCAGGATGGCTTTGTTAGGACCCCAGCTACTCCAGCCTCCAGCTCCTCCCGCCTTTGCCGTGCCTTGCCGCCAGCACAGGGAATTATGATTACTTCATTGTTTGATTGGTTTCATCAGCCATTCATCATCTCCCTCCCAAAACTCTTCCACCAGCGCCGGCAGCACTGTGTGATTGGGATCTGCAAAGACAAACGCCCCGAGCGGCATCTGCCCATCACCCACCCGGTCCCCATGGGCAGGGCCAGCCAGCCCCTCGGCACCTCTCGCTCTCGGGGGCAGTGGGACATGTCACCCTGCTGCCAAAACCAGCCCTATCTCCACTCCAAGGAGCTTCACAGCCTTTACATGCGGTGTGGCTGCTCTAACCCCGCAGCCCAGGCATCACCCTGGCAGCCCCCACCTCGGCCCCAGCCCCTCCCAGAGGGGGATGCTCCCACCTCTCCCCTGCCTCGCCTTCACTCTCTTGCCCCCCCCAGGCAGCCTCCTCCCACAGCATCCCAGGCAGGGTACAGAAACACCCTGCTCACGGCCATGCCATGGTCACACCGAGAGCCAGGCATGTCACCCAGCTCCAAGGCTTTGCCTCCTGGCAGGTGACACCCCAACACCAGATCCAGCACAGAGGGGCACTGAGATTGAAATGCCTCATCCCTCGGCACCACTCACCCATCCCCGAGCTGCGGCAGGACTCCCGGCTGGCATCACCCGCCCGCGGCCACCGCGCCAGCGAGGCCGGACCTGGAGGAAAAGTGGGTCACGCTCCCGCTTCCCAAGCCGCAGCCGGCGAGAGGCTGGCACGGGCTAGAGGCCGGTTCCCGTGTCCACACTGTGCTGGAGACGAGGGGAATCGAGGGGAGATGATGAGGAGAGATGGCCTCAGCTGCCCCCGAGGCCGCCTCTCGCCTGCCCTCCCCTCCCTGCTCTTCTTCCTCTGACTCCAGCTGCTTTCCATCTCAGCGCATCCTTCCAGAGCCACCCCCAAATGCACCGGGACCCCTTTCTCCCTCGGATACCGGCCCCGCCTGCGGCCCCGGAGCAAGTGCAAGGCACAAGCCCCCCCGTCGCCGCCCCGGCCCCCGGCTCCAGCCCCGCTCCGGCACAAACTCCTTTCAAGTGTGACTCACGCCGCTTCCGTCTCCGGCCCCGAGTTTGTCCCCGCAGCCGCAGGGCCGGGGCGGGCCGGGACGCAGGTGGCAGCGGCCGGACGACGGACCCGGCAGCGGGAGGCGGCTGCCGGGGGGACCCTGCGCTCCTGCCGGGGAAGCGGCCGAGCCACCGGGGCAGCACCCGCATCGCCCGGTGATCCACCCGCCGGGGTCTCTGCAGGGAGCGGCGGGAGGCGGCCCCCCGCCCCCCATTCATCCCGGAGCCCCGGTTGCACCGTGATGCTTATTTTGGCTGGCGGGGAACCGCCGCCGTCCCACGCCCCCCCCGCGCCGTGCGGGCAGACAAAGGGCGGCCCCGCCACAAAGGCGCGGGCCGGTACCGGAGCGGGCGGCGCCCGCCGTGCCCCCTCCCCACCGCCACCGCCGCCTTACCGGTGGGGCGAGCCGCCGCGCCCCGTCCTCGGCGGGAGAGGAGCCGCCGCCGCCCGCCCCCCGCGCGGGGCCGCGCCGCGCCGCTCGCCTCCCGCACCGCCGGGCTCATGCCGCGGCCCCGCCGCCGCCGCCACCGGAGGAGCGGAGGGAGCGGAGCGGAGCGCGGCCCCCCCGCAGCCCCCCGGCAGGGCCGCCGCCCCCCGCGCCGCCCCGCCCCGCGCTCCGCCCGGCACCGGCGCCGCCCCGCAGCCCCCGGGGAGGGCGGGGGGAGCTCCGCCGCCGTTTCTCCGGGTGCTGGCGGGGATGCGGGGAGCTCCCCATTCGCTCCCCTCGGCACCCCCAGCACCAGAACTACTCCGGCCCGTGGGCCCAGGCCCACGCGGAGGTTCCGGGTGGGTTCGCCCTGGTGGAGCCGGGGGTGTTCGGTGCGGGAAGCCGCGGTCTGTCCCGGGGTAGGAGCCGGGGGCCGCCGCTGAGCCGTCCGACCCCCGCGTCGGCCTTGGGAGCTCCAGGCATCGCAGGGTTCAGCCCGAGGAAGCCACCTTACGGGTGGGACCTGCTGGTGAGCAGAAGCTGGGACAGCTACCTTCCCAGTGACCCACGCAGGGATCGGGCTCCTCAACCCTTCTCCACCCTGCTTGTCACTGCACACAGCAAAAAGGACTCTGATAGCCTGGAAGATCTGGGGTTCACCACCATCAGCACCACTCATCGGCAATGTCCTTGCTCAGGACTACGTCCCGCTGTCGGCAGCTTCCCTGGCTCCTGCTCTCCCTGAGCCTTCTAAGACTTTGTATTTTTTATCCTCCAGCATGGGTGATGTCCCCTGCGGTGTGGGCAGCACCTGGCTTGCCCCTCCAAAGTGCTGCTCCTAAACACGTGCGGGACACGTGGCTGCTCCCCATGCACTCACGAATTGGTGGGACCATTTGGACAGAGCCAGGGAAAGCCGGCTGAGGCAGACACGCTGCATGGGCTTCCTCTCAGCTTCGTTAAAGTTTGGCAACACGTTCAGCAAGTGATGCCAGAGCTGGGCACCAAGAGCTCCTGGGCACCTCCAGCTGAGATGATGGTGGCAGCTCTCCTGGAGGAAGCTGAGGGGTGGGCACCATGCTCTTCCTTGAAGCCTCCCTGGGTGCATTTAGTCTTTCCAGATTTCTTTCTGCACTCACCGGGGCTGAGCAGTGGTGTTTTAACAGAGGTCATGGTCTGTTTTGGGGCTTCCTTAGCTCTCAGCTGGGTGCTGGGTCCCTTTGCTCCTGCAATGCCAACACACAGCCATGGGGCTGCCCTGTGCTCCAAGGGGTGATGGTGGGTTGTTCCCACACACCACATGGGCGGTGTGAGCTGGATGTGCCCACTCCGCTGGGACCAGGGCTGTCCTGCTGCCACCTGAGCCCCTGCCACCAGGGAGGGCAGGAGAGCCATCGCCACTGACTCACGGGTAGCTCTAATCTGCTTCCAGTTTAGCAGGCAGAGCAACTAGCCTTTCTATGAATGACTTTAAAGCAAGAGGCTGAATCACATTCTGACACTTCTCTTTAATTCAATGCCAGGTGCTAAGGTGACATTGCCACCCTCCTCGTGTCCAGCAGCCATCCAGGGCACAGCCAGTCTCCGGGCCAGGCAGCAGAGGGGTGACTGCGGCTCATGAGCACTTAGTGGTCCCCTTGATCTGCCCTCCACTTGCCACTCCCTGCCACAGCTCCTGGCACCCGTGGCTCGGATGCTCCAAGTACAGATGATATCCATTGGAATGGAGGCATCCCTGTTGCTTGAGAGGAGAAATGTTGTCCCCTGCGTCACCAGAGCCCAGTGACCCAGAAAGCCAAGGCAAGCTGGATGGGTGCCAGGTGGGTGCTCAGACCAGTAGCTGCAGGGCTGGGGAGGGGCAGGAGAGCGTCTGAGAGGTGAAAGAGCCAGGAGCGGGCACGGTGCGGGAGATGGAGCTGGGGCCTCGCAGGTGCTCCCTGTGCTGCCGCATAAGCAGGACACAGGCTGGTGAAAGGCTCTGCAGCCTTTTTGCACACCCCGCTCCATTGGCCGCTGGGGAGGGAGTGGGTCCAGCTCCATCCCTTCCCTCAGCACCCACACAAGGCACTTGTCCACTCATGTCCCCTGCTTGCCCTTGCCGTGCCATCCCCCAGCTGTGGCTCCCTGACTCCCACAGCCTCCTGCTTGCAGCGTTTTGAGCTGCGTCTCTGAGCTCTCCTTCGGCTCAACCTATTTATAGCTCAGGGCTGTTTCTAGGTCAGGCGTGAGGTGCCAGTGCCTGGGGAGCCTGCACAGGGACCTGCAGGGACAGTGTCACACACCCTGCATGCGGCTGGCTCCCAGTGTCACCGTCCTGGAGTTGGACGACGGGGCTGTGCCGTGCCCCGGGTACATGGAGGCTGAGCTGTCAGTGAGGGACCAGCCACACCATGAGGCTCCGTGGGGCGTGGCGGGACTCTGTGGGGCTCTGTGGTGCTCAGCAGGGCTCTGGGGGGCTCCATGGGGCTTGGCAGCTCATTTTGTGTCTGCCAGGCTGCAGACCGGCACATCGCCGGCACATGGTTCACGCACAAATTGAATAATAGTAACACCAAAAGCACCCATTAGTGTTTGCATTGAGCTCGTGGTCTTCAAAGCACTTAGAGAATATTAATAACTAATTAAGATTAGCAAGATGAAAGGAACCAGATCAAACGTTTATCACCTAGCTTGATCCCAAACCATGTGATGAACCCATAGCCCCCAAGAGACCGCAAAAGCCCCCAGGATTTCTGCTCGGAAAGGAAATATCCTGGCTTGTGCCACAGGGTATGTGCTCAGACAGGGCCGGCAACAGGGAAATGACCTGAAAAGCCCAAAATGTTTCTAGCAAGGCAAAACCCCTCCAAATATAGCAAGAAGGTCACTCATTCCTTCACCATCACTTAGTGCCCCCCGGCAGAGTGGGAGCCAAGAGGCCATGTCCTGCATAGCACACGGGTCGAGGTGCCACGGCCACCCGCAGCCTGTCACACTCTGGTGACATGAGCTAAAATCAGCCTTAAGATGCTGGCAGGGATGCTGGGAAGGAGCAGGCGGGGAAGGAAGGAGGGAGGGCAACGCAGGAGCGGAGCACGCCGGGAGCCGCAGTGCCAGCGGAGGGGACATGCTCAGCCTGGGGAGCTGCCCACGGTGTCTCCCAGCTGCTTTTGGATGTTTTCTCCCCCACGACATCCACCAAGCCCCCCCAAACCTCCTGCGCAGCCCCTGTGGTTGGGCCAGCCTCACTGCACAGAGCAGGCACCAGCACAACCTTCGATGCCCGCTGTCCATCCGCCGTGGCCAGGGCTGCCTGCCCAGCATCCCTCTGCATCGCCAGCCCGTGATGCATGACCCGTGTTGATGGGGGGGCAGGTGTCCCCTCAGCCCCTGGGGACACCACCCGGCCAGGGGGATTTTAAGGGGAAATAGGGATGGTGGGACCTGGTTCTCAGAGTGCTGGGGTGGGGACTTAAGTGCCCTCACCCCAGTGGCTGCCCCGAGCGATGTGCCTCCATCCCCTGCCATGGCTGCCGGGATGAGATTCCCAGTGGTGCCTCCCAAGGTCAGGGAGGAGACACAGCCCAGGAGCCATGTGGCACAAACTGCAGCTCAGCTTTGTGGTGGGGATGCACTGGACTGCTGTCAGAAGCCATTGGTTTGCTGACTACCCCTCTGCAACCCCCCAGACTCTGTCTCATGTGCCTGGGTGACACAGGATGGACCCAAGCCAGCCAGGCTGAGGGGACAGTGTCCTGTGTGCTGGTGCCCCCGCATAGGCTGGGTCAGGACCTGCGGAACCATCTGCCTGCAGCCACTTGCCAGGAGCTTGGATGTGGTTGACTCTGGAGCATAATGATGACTATTCAACTACTGAAAGGAAACAGAATGGTTTTCTTCTGAATGGGTTTCTTCTGAAAAGAAGCAGAATAGGTTTCTTAATGGGGGAGGTGGAATTTGGGAGTGTAGTGGGGCCACGGCATTGTCCCGCTCCCATCCCCACCTGGGTCTGAAGCCATAGGACACCAGCTGAATCACTGCCTGGGGCCGCAGCACAGCTTTGCCCACAGCTCCCGCTTGCAGCGTTTCCCGTTCCATCACCAGCTGGGGCTGAAGCAGGAAGCAGGACTGAACTGGGAGCACGGCGAGAGCCATGTGGACTTCTCCAGCACCCTGAGCACACGGGGGGAGCCATGGGGCCTGCTCCAGCACCCCAGCCATCCTGGCACCATCCAGCACCGCACGCCTGCCGGCCGCCTCCACTTGCAGCTCGTTCTCCTGGCACCATCTAGCGAGGCTGTGGGGACAGGCACGCTGCCGCCGGCACCCACCCACGGGGGCCCACGCACTCCCCCCGCTGCAGGGTGACAGGCCCAGGAACACGCAGTGGGACGGTGACGGAGTGGGGAGCACTTGGTGGGTCTCTCTGCAGACACCCCCCTTTCAGCCTGGGAGGAGCCCACCCCCAGCAGCTGCTGTGCTGGCGGTGGCAGGCAATGACAGTCCTGTCCCTGTGGCCTGGAGGCAGGCCCACGGAAAGTCTGGTGGGGACAGGCTGGTGACAACTGGGAGGGTTGTTCAGGGACAGAGAGCCCCAGTCAGCACAGCCCTTGTTGAAGCAGGGCAGGATGGGGAAACGTCTCTGGGAACAAGCCACAAGTGTCCATCCCTTGCTGTCCCCCTGCACAGGGAGGCATGGTCCCTGTGGCCACCACACAGGACCTTGAGCCACCACACTGCCACTGTGGGTGCACCACTCCCTGGCTGAGAACAACAAACTCGTGCCACCTGTGCCCAGCACAGGCTGGATGCAGCCACTCAGCTCCAGCTACAGGTCAGGCTGTTAGAGGGGAGCCCCAGGGATGCTCCGTGTCCCTGTCCAGCCAGCAGCACCCGCACCCGAGGTCCCTCTCCTACCCCTGGTCCCCCAGTCCCACCCCACATCACCCATTACCTTCCTAGCCAGCGCCAAGCTCATGAGCAATGTGTCACGGGAATCAGGGCACCAAAAAACGTGATTTACACCAAAACAAATCTTACAGCTTCTTGCACACCGGCTGGAAGGACAACTGCCTGGACTGGCACGCACCCACAGCCCAGATGATAGCCCTGCCCAGGCGCCAGCCCAGCATCACTGCCCCCCTGGACCTCACCACGGGTGCTTGTGGGGGCTCCCGGTGCTTGGGGGTGCTCCCAGCCACAGCAGGCGGGAGCTTTGCTCCGGGGATGGCAGCGTGGGACAGGAGCCGGCAGTGGCTCGGTGCCACGGAGGAGCAGTTGGGCACAACATGTGCCGGCATTCACACCTCGCATCCCTGCCGGCTGCTGGGCTAATTCCGGCACGGGCACATTCGCCTTGGCTGCCGCTCAGCAGCGCGGATGGGAGAGGAGCTTTCGGGGAGGAGAGAGGCGAGTGCCGGTGCTGCTGCCGAGAGGGCCAAGCCTTGGGGAGCCTCGTGATCCTTCTTGGGGACCTCCCCACTGCCCTGGCCCCCTGACCCTCCAGACAGCCCCTACCCCAGTGGCAGCAGCAAGGCCCTGGGAGCTGAGTCTGGCCAGGGACCCCCTTCAGGGCAGCACGTTGGCTCTGGGACAGTGTGGGTTCAGACGCTGCTTCAGCAGCCCTGCTCCCATGGGCGCACCAGCACCACTCGGCATGGCACAGCACAGCACAGGACACCCGCCCCGTGCCCTGGAGAGCTTCTGCCAGGGAAGCACGTGCTGTGCGCACAGCCTCTCTCGGCACAGCACAGCGCCAGGCCACGGTCTCCGCTGGCCAGGAGAGGATGCACCTGCTCCAAGGGAAACTTTGGCACAGCCAAGGCAGGCAGCTCTCATGCCAGGCATCGTCCCCCAGCCCAGCTCAGTGCCATTCTCCCATGCCTATCACAGGTTTGCAGCATCTCCACCAGCGGCATGCCGCCCAGCCGGGCACCGCAGCACTGACCTGTGCAGGTGCAGGGGCTGCAGCTCCTCTTTCTGGAAGCAGACAAAGCAGAAGGAATCCATCGCTCAACTCCAGCAGCCGCCGTGCCCGAGCGAGGGGGACTGCAGGCCAGGCAGTGCCAAAGTGGTGTTGGCATCTTCCTCCCCCTTGCCAGTGCGGCCGGCAGCGGGAGGCTCACACTTGCCCACTCAGGGCCATGGTGTCAGGGAGCCCTTCACACGGCCAGGCTGAGCATTGGGGTCGGCCACTCACTGCACACAGAGGCAGCACTGGGCTGTGCCATGTCCCACGTCGCCCTCACTCCAGGGCCAGCGATGCCCAATGCCATCCCGGCATCCATCATGCAGCCCAGTTGGCACCAGTCCTCAGGGGTTGTGGGCAGGGACCTGGGGTGGCATTGTCCAGGCTGAGGAGTCCGGCAGGGCAAGAAGAGCCCTGTGGTGTTTCAGAGGCCGGGGGAAGCAGCTGCCCTTCTCTGGCACACAGCGCCCATGTGGCACCGGCTGGTGGTGGGCACAGAGGACAGTGCCCACAGCACTGCTGGGGAAAGTGTCCCCTGCACAGGACCGTGCAGGCAGGGTCTAGCAGGATGCAGCAGGGTCTGGCAGGATCCAGCGGGGTCTGGCAGGCAGGCGGGCAGGCTGGGAGCCCCGCACACTCACAGAGGAAAGTTGTGTCGTCGGCGAGCTGCGGCTCCGCGGGGCTTGTCTCACCGGCAGAGCAGCCGCTCTCTCTGACAGCTAAACCAGTGTGCGAGTATTAATAGCTCCAGATTCATGCGGCAAGGCTGGGAAGTTAACTCCTTGGCTGCCACTACCAGCCCTGCCCAGGCTCCAGCCGCCCTCTCCCGGCTCCAGGCTGCTGCCTCGGGCTCGCCAGCACCACAGCTGAGACCTGGCAAACTCAGCCCGTCTTCTCAGTGCACCGAGTGTCACCGAGAGACCCATGCTCTGTCCCCCAGTGCCCTGACTTCCTCCTTCCCCCAGCTCTGTCCCCTCAAGCCCTTGGCATAGGGCACATGGCACAACCAGGGAGGGGATTTGTCTCAGCCTGGGTGCCTGTGGGTGCCCTGAGCCACAACAGTGATGGAGAAGTTGGTCTGGGAGCCGTTTTAGGGGGCTGCTCCCCACTACATGGCCAGGCATGGTGGGGCATGGCAAGGCACAGCATGGCAGGGCTCAGCGTGACAGTCCTGCCTGGGCATGGCAGGAGCATCATGGTGCTCTGTGAGGGGTATCCCTGCCCCACAATGGTGTCTGTTCCCCACAGTAGGTGTTTTTGCCCCACAATAAGTGGTTTTGTCCCACAAGAGGTGGCCCTGCCCCACAAGGGGTGGCTCTGTGCCATCGGGTCAAGCCAGGGCAGCTGTGCCAGTGATGTCTGGCTGCTCCCCAGGGAACGAGCTGGGCCACCTCAGGGACAGCGTGCTGGGTCAGGAGACCCCCCTCACCCATCTGGCCACATGCCCTCACCAAGCAGCTCTGCAGTCTTACTGTTCCCTGTCTGCTGGGAACAGGTCAGGGACCAGCAGGGGGTCCCCAAGTCCCTGAGACCAAGAGTGGTGACAGTCCCTGGCCCCAGGCAGCACCCAGCACCCTGGGACAAAAGCAAAGGCCGTGTCCTTGGAAGGTGGCAGCAGGAGGACACAGAGAGGCTTCCCCAGCCTGGCCACAGGCTTTGTCATTTCTCGTTGTGAATTATTCAGTGTATGGCTCTGCTCGCAGTGCATCTGCTCCAGCCACACCCCCTCTAATGGCAAAAATAGATGGCTTTTTAATTTCTCTTGGCCAGAAAACTCCCGGCCATGCTGCTGGAGGGTCCTGTCTTCACTGCACAGCTGACAGGGGGACCCAACCTTGAGAGTGGTTTATCCCAAACTTATTTCCATCACCTTTTTACATGATCTAGACATGTGCTGGGCTAGATAGTTCCACCTGTGAGGCTGCGAGGTCCCTGCGCTTTGTAACTCTGGTGGGGCTCAGCCACCCACACTGGACCCAATCCAGGATGAGGCCCAGGGCGCAGCAGAGACCCCTGCCCTACAGCCAGGTCCTCAGACCTGCCCCCAGTGGACCAGCCTCCAGTGCCTTGGCTGGCTGGGACAGGGCAGACGCGTCCTGGGGGTGTGTGGGGAGGATGCCTGGTTGGCTGTGCTCTCTGGCCATGGTTGTGGGTGTGTTTACACGGGCCTGGCTGGAGTTGATGTACATCTGCACATGTGCATGGCTCTGCTCAGCGTGTATGCATGTGCATGGGTGTGCTTGGTGTACATGCCCACACATGGCTGAGCGCAGCGAACACGTGTGTGCACAGCCATGATGGGTGAGAGCGTGTTGCCCCAGGCCTGGAGCAGCAGGAGCTTCGTGATTCAGAGCAGGGGGCTCTTCCTCGCGTGCTCGCCTGCCTGGCCTTGCGGGCTGGGCTGATGTGGGAGCGGCACCGTCTTGTCACCCCCTGCCTATGCGGGGAGCTGGCGGGGACATCTGCCCAGGACAATGGGGCTGTGCAGTGTGTTTGCAGGGATGCTGCTGCCGTGCTGGTCCCTGAGCATCAGCATTCCGCAGGTTTCTAGCACCAGAGGAGCCCCTCTCCAGCCCGTGGGCTGCAGGCGGGTACCCCTGCCGCAGCCAGACTCCCATGGTCCCCCAGGCCCCCTGGGTACAGCACCATGGACCTGGCACCCACCCAGGCACCCACTCACCAGGAACACACTGCAAAGAGCAACAAAAAATGTTAAAATTTAATGCCTCAGCTAATGGGCCAAGTGTAGAGGAGCAGAAATCCAGAGAAGAAGGGCTGCTCTCCCACAGAAGGAAAGAGTGTGCCCAGCCCCGGGGAGCCCCTAATGGCTTCTGGCTTCACAGCTTGCTCCAGCTCACGCTTCCTGGAAGAAGGGGAGACCTTGCTGGTCCACCGTGGTGCCTGGCTGATGGGACCCAGTTCCCATCTCGCTGTACCCAGCTCCATAAAAACCCATTAGCTGCCTCCTGGTGGGACTGAGCAGACAGTCGCAAATCCATGCGGCTCCTGGTGGGTGCCCCACAGGAGCTGAAGGTGGGTGATGGACACCTCAGGATGGGACCTTGCTCATGGGAGCCTGAGCTGTGCTGTTCTCCTCCACCGCCACCTGCATCTCTGCTGGTCCCCTCTCAAAATCGTGGGAGCCTGGGAACAGGGAGAGGTGCAGAATGACATGTTGGGACATTTTGTTGCTTTGCCTGGGTGGGTCTTTGAGGTCTAAGAAGTCAGGGACAGACTCTGAACTTTGTGTAGGTTTAAAAAAAGCAACAGCCCAAAGGTACTTTCTCCTTTGCCTGTAACAGAAGCAGAATCAGAGAGGATGAGCTACCTTTGCTGCCCCTCTCACACCCTGCTCCTCAGGTCTGAGGCTGCTGCAAGGGGCGATTTGGACACCAGGATGAATTTCCAGGCCCCCCTTTCAAATGCACATGAAACACCAGACCTGCAAGACCTGTCTGAAGCATGGTCTTGCCTGCACTCCCCCCATGTCTGCTTCTTTAGGCACCTCCTGTCATGTCTCAGACCCTGGCTCCAAGGGCTTGCTTTGTCGCAGCCTAAAGCAGCTGCCCTTCAGTGGGAACTGGGAAGCCATTCCCTGTGATATAATCAGCAAAAAACCCAGCACCTGAGAGCCCAAATAGCCCTAGATAGATCCCAAGGGGTGTGGAGCAGAGGCAGGAGCAACTGGCCAGGGGCTGTGGTGGCCACAGAAGACCCTTGCCCACCACAGCCACCCTGGCCAGGACTGAGTGATGGCAGCAGAGAAGGAAGGACACTCATCATGGGGAGGGGTGTCTTGGGAGCACTTCTTCCCTGGAGCAGTGGGCTGTGGTTGTTTTTCTAAATTAATTATGCATATCTGTACTTTCCACAGGTATTTGTACTCCAGGCCTTTATTTGCTGTATTTTTTATAGCTTGCTAAATAAGCAAACTTATTGCCAAGCCACTTGTGAGACACAGGGACTGGTTGGGGTTTGCTGCACAAAACTTTCCTTCACATTTCAAAGTTGCTTGGTTGTACTTATAAAATACGGTTTAACTATTTTCATCAAATTACTTTACATTAAGTGGCAAGGTAGTAAGATGCATTGCATTCGGAGTGAGTTACAGCTCAATTTGTGGTAGGAACAATAAAAGGAGATGGAAACAGATACATGGCTGGATGTGAAGTGAAGCGTTGCCAGCTGCTGGGTTGGCGTTAGGCTCAGACTAACCCTGGAGGCAAAACCCCAACTCTGCAAAACTGGAATAAGGCAATTAAATGCAGTAAATACTTCAATGTGTGATTGAGCAGGCTGGAATCAAGGCTGGGGCTGTGCAGGCGGCTTTGATAAAAGGGCTTCAAAACACATTCCAGCGGACACATTTCTGTGCATGTTTACGATCAAAATTGAGGGATAAACCATGCAGTAATGAATGATTTTCACAAATCCTGTTCCCTTGGTGTCTCAACACAGCTGTTCAGCTCCTTAGTATTTCCCTTCCCAAAGCAGGGACGAAGGCTTGAAAAGCTCAGCACTCACTTTCAGCCCCAAATCCTGTGCTAAAAGATCTTGTGACCCCTTGGATTTTGTAGAGGAAACAGGAATAGAGAAGAAAATCTCCCTATAAAGATCCCGCAGTTTGGTGGAAGGTTCCTCTTCTTTCTTTTGGTCCTCACCACGTTGCCTTATGCCTGCAGCACATCGGATCCCTCCCACCCCAGCCCAGGGATCTGGAGCCAGTTCTGGAGAGACAAATAAAAAAAGCCCACCCCAAAAAGCTCCGGCGGCAGGAGAAGCAGCTCTCCACGGCTGCGGAGGCAAGAGGTGCAGGGCTCAGCAGATCCGTGTCCGGCAGCTGTTGTTCCCCGGCTGGCAATGTGCACCTCGGAGCACGTGTCAACAAACAACCCCGTCAGAATAACAAACGGCGATAATAAGATTATCCTTTTAATGATCACCATGGTAACCTGCCCTGTGCCAGCGCAGCTGCAATATCTTGATGTAACCATCGCTGAAGCGGCGTCTCAAGGCAGTTCCAGCCTCCATTAAATGTACTGGCGGGCACAGCACATAGCTCGGCTTGGCCTGGAGTTTTGAAGGTGTTGGAGTGGTTTTGGAGATGCTGGAGGGATTTGGAGGTGTCAGAGGAGTTTTGGAGGTGTTAGATGAGTTTTGAAGGTGTCAGAGGAGTTTTGGACATATTGAAGAGGTTTTGGAGATGTTGGAGAGGTTTTGGAGATGTTGTAGGGTTTTGGAGATGTTGGAGTGGTTTTGGAGATGTCGGAGAGGGTTTGAAGATGTCGGAGAGGATTTGGAGATGTTGTAGGGTTTTGGAGATGTTGGAGTGGTTTTGGAGATGTCGGAGAGGTTTTGAAGATGTCGGAGAGGTTTTGGAGATGTTGGAGGGTTTTGGGGGTGTTGGAGAGACAGGTTTTGGAGACAGTGCTCTGCCTGGGGGTGCACACAGTAATTTGTCAGCACGTGGCAGCAAACAGATGCACCTCCCACGCGCCCAGGCGCTGTCTGCTCGGCCGCGAGCTGCTCGTCTCCTTCTTGGCGAGTTTTTATCAGCCTGGGTGGCCCAGGAACAGCATTTCCACCCACGGGTAAAGGCTGATGGGGGTGATTGGGATGGGGTCCCGTGGGGTCAGCGCTCTGTTCAAAGCGTGGAAGCAGAGGAAAATCTGCCGTGGAAAAGACACGGGACTGCTCAACCATAATCTTCTTGTTGAGCCTCGTGGTGTGTTACACCCTGTGGAGGGTTTATTTTCCTCCCTCTCTGGTTTTGTTTAATCCTCTAATGTAACTGCAAGCATTTGCAATATCCTCATATGTATATTGTCCCCTCTAAAGCCTATTAAGCCACCAGTTTCAGCGATTGCTTATTGTTGTAAGTGAATGCCACAGGATAATTTGGGAACTCTAAGAAGTATTTTGATCTGTATTAACTTGACTGCTTTGGGGCACCAGTTGGCCCCAGCTCCCTGATTTTGTCAGGCAGCAGCTAGAGACTGAATTTCCTATTTTTTAAATTTACCCACTCTTCTGGACCGCTCCAGACATTGGAAAACTGAGGGCGACAGGCAGGCCCAGCTCGAGTTAAAACTGGGGGATGGGAATAGGAGCTTAGGAATGGGTTTATGTACCATGTAGCTTCGTTATCGCTGCTGGCTGGGGGTTCCCTCATCTCTCTCGCCACTTAATATTAACTATGTAATTAGTTACACGGGCACAACGGCAGTGAGCACAGACAGTGTCCCCGTAGGTCTGCAGCTCTGGAGGAGCCGGGAGGCGGCACGGCCGCACCGGAGGGTCGGGGTGGGGGGCAGGACCCAGGCGGGGGCACGCGGCTGCCCCACCGCGTTGCCAGGCAACGCCTGAGCCTGGCGCGGGGCGCGCCCAGGCCCCGCCTGGGGGAGGGCGTGGCCAGAAGTAGCCGCGCCCCTCAGGGCTCCACCCCCCAACACACGAGTGCAAAGGGCGGGCACGGACCCCTCCCAGACCGTCGCTTCCTGCCGGGCGGGAAGCGCCTCCCGCGCATGCGTAGCTGTGCCGGGGCGGGGCGCCGCGCACCTCCGGGCGTGCACCTTCCCTCCCTGCCCCACCCCGCACCGCGAGGCATCGCGCCATACTCCAAGATGGCTGCCGGCGGCGTGCCGCGGCAAACTGCGCATGCGCTGGCACGGCCGCCTCGGCCCCGATTGGCTGCGCGGGCCCGGCGACCGCTTCCGGCGGGAGGGCAGGGCGGGGCGGGGCTGGCAGAGCCGCCTCCCCGGTGCGCGGTAGGATGTGCCTGGCGTAGTCACCGGCCGCACCGACAGCCGCCGCACCGGGCCGCGTTCCCCTCCCCCTCCCGCCGGCGAGCGCCGCGCGGGCCGGCCCTCCGGCAGCACTTCTGAGCGCCTCGGGACTCCCGGTCCTCGCCGGCCGGCGGAGGCCCGCGGTCTGGGAGGCGGCGGCGGCAGCAGCGGCGGCGGCTCTCCGGGCGGAGGGCCACCTGCGGTGCCCGGGGCTCTGCGGCTGGCGGAGGTTTCGCCGGTGCATGGGCGGGGAGGCCCCGCCGCGGCCGGCCATGACATGAGCGGAGCGCGGCGCCCTGCCTAGAGCCGCCCCGCGGAGCCGCCGGCAGCCATGGTGAGTGCGGGGGGGAGCGGGGGGGCTGGGGGATTCCGCTGCGCTCCGGCGGGGCCTGCGGCCTGGCCCGGGCCTGCCAGCGCTTGGGGCTGCCCCGGCACGGGGACCGGGCGACCCGGGCCTGCTGCGGGGAGGTGCCCGGGCAGCGTGCGGGCCGGACCCGAGGGCCCTGCGGGTGCTCGGGGCGGCCTTCGCCCCCGGAGCCGCCGTGGTAACAAATCTCAAAAAGCCGTGAAAGCAGAAATTCTTCATGGGAGCGTCTGTGCCAGAGAGTGTTGAGAATTGCAGATTTTCTCCAGTGCCAGCCGTGGACTTGGCCTGTTCGCCTCCAATTTAGCCTTGGATAAGCTGCAGAAATGGCCTGGATTCCTTTCCGTGCAGAGCGTTATTTAATTCTGCTGTAGATAGTGGTCTCCGGCTGCCTTCCAGCAGTGGGGGTTGCAGCTATGTGCAAACCTATCGAGAGATCCAGAGCTGACATACAGCGTGCTTTGATTTGCACAATCTTTTTTCTCTTGATAAGAAGTGAGAGAAGACATCTGCAGTCCGTTGGGTGCACACACAGCCAGGCTTGCGGGGCTGGTAGGTGGAAATGTGTTTTCAGGGGATCGTGATGTTGCTCACTGTTGCCATATCAAGCACTGGCAGTGGTATGCTAATAACAACTGCTGTTCTTATTTTTCCTGTGTTTTACCTGCAGGGAAGCCTTATATCCCCAACTTTACTGGGTTGACAAAGGGAAGCCACAAACATGTGCTTTCCGGCTGGTCAGTAAGTAGAGATGTGTTTGGCAGCCCTGGATCTTCTCATGGAAAACTGCCTCCTGTCCTGTCTCACCCAGAGGGTCCCACTGGGCAAAGGCAGTGGTTACTGATCTAGTTTTCAACCACTTTCTAGCTTAAGCGGTCTTAACTAAAGTAGGCTCAGGCCTTTCACGCCTTTGGGAAGTTGGGATGTTGGTTTGCAGTTGTTAATTTCTTCAACCAAGAGCAGAAATAATCGCATCTGCATACTGTTTGCTGTGTTCCTGGTACCATCTATTGGTAGTTTATTGAAACCTTGCTATCTGTAGCCTGTTTAAGCTGAATTTCATTGGTCCCTTCGAGAGGCTTTGCAACTCCTTGTGGTGTCTGCTGGGGTGGGACATGATCTCCTCAATAAATACACATAGCAACCTGGTACTGCGAGGTCTGCATGCACCTTGATCAGTTGGAGGGATGCACCTGTCTGTTAGGGACAGATTCTGCCAAGTGTCACCGGTGTTCCTGAGTTTAGCTTTGGCCAAAGCTACAACAAAGGGTGATACTCTTGGGGTGGATTCTTTGTAGTGAATACCTCTTTTTCATGAAGATTAACAAATACTGTGGTGAAGTTCCGTGAATTTAGTGGATCAGTTGTATATAACTAACTGTAGCTCTGCATGTGGCAAGAGGTTACAGAGTTTTGTGCTTCAGGTTGTGCACTCATAATTGCAGGTGGCACAAAGACTTCTTAGTTTTTCCCTTGCCTTCATACAGATATGTACATTTAGCCTCCTGAATTACACCTAATTTTCTTTTTTTCCATGACCATCCAATATTTGGTTAAGCTACAAGCTGAGTACTGGCTTTGGAAGTTCTGAAGCAGTCATTGGGTTACACTGCAGAATTTACTGTTGTAACTCATCATGTGACTGCTGTGCAAGATTTTCCTTATGTTCCAATTTCCTTGGAGCTTACAGAGGGGTGTGTTCTGCTGCTAGTGTACCCTCCTTCCTGGAAATAGTTGGAAAAGTGTGAAGATGAGGTGCTGTAAGGCATACTGGGAACAAATAAAATGTAATTAAACTCTGCTGTCAAAAATACAGGCTTGTGGAAGGAGCTTTTATTAGTTGAAGTCAAATTGTGTTGATATGGGAGTAAGTAATGGGAACAGTAGTGAGTTAGATCTGGATTAAGTGAGAAGGAATATTGAGAACAACAAACTGTAAAGTCAGAGCACCTATCAAGGCAGGAGGGGAAGCAGTGATGTGCAGTGTGCTTGGAAACTCTGCACGTGTTGTAGAACCGGTGCCGGTTTGGTGTGCTTAGATGCCACTGGTGGCTTAAAAATCTTATGCCACCATTAAAAATGTATTTAGTTTTACAGGAAGCTTGAATCATTCTTTTGCTTTCTGAGGCATTTGTAAAGAGCAGCCCGGCTGCATTGAGCTTTCTGGTCATCGTACAATGTGTGGTGGTTATTAGATGCTTGTGGCATGTCAGACTAGTGCACATTGCGCGTCTACTAAATAGTTCTAGTACAGCACCTAGTTTGTGGCTTTCTGTGAAAAAGATGCGTAAGTGTTGATGATGTGATATTTTTGTAGAAAAAAAATAGAGTATTGTAAAATACAGGCTTCTCAAGCGGATTTCTCTGGAGTCAAGTAAACCTCTAAACACGTAGTAACTAGCTCCAACTTGTGCACTCAGGTGGCACTCCTCAAGCTTTTCTTTAATAGAGCAGAAAGTATTAATACGGTTTCCTCATCGACTTCTGGCATCCTTCTAGGTGATTTAAGTGAACAACTTCAAAATAAATATTGTTGGTGGAACTAGTCCTTGAGTGCATTTGTGTTTGCATCCAAATAAGCTATGCGTCTGTCTCATCACTTGTTCTTTCACCTTTTTTATGCTTCCTCTATCAAAGATGAACCACCTCTGAAACTGAGCGCTGACAGCTACAATCTCCTGAGCCTTATCAGTCACCTGGCAAGTGCAGTTGGAACTCCCATGTGAGGCTGGAAGTCAGGTGATTACTTCCGAGCAAATTTATTCTTCAGTTATCTGGGATTTGTGTCCTCCCAGCAACTACAAGAACAGCTTAGGAAAAGAGACTTCTTCCAGGAGATTCTGTTGTGTTAGGGAGTAGATTTAAAGGTGAAGTCAACCCTTCAGTTAGAGAACTGCAAACAGGCTTCTCAAACATACAAAACAAGTCACTCTTCTTTCGGGTTATCATTAGGCCCCATAAACCTGTAGGAAAGTGGGAAGCAGACAATAGAAGGAGCAGCACATCCAAAGAAGCTTCTGTCCCTGTTCTGCCTGAAGCAAATACAGCTTGCAAAAATGGAAGCAGGCAGTGGGCGTGTGTAGCTTGAATCTTTCTAAGTTTTCCACAGCAGCATTCTGATTTTTATTTTATAGCCCCTATTGTCACCTTTGAATATTTTTATAGCAGTAAATGCTGTTATTTTCTTATGCTTAAAGCTTCCTTTGGAGACCTGATGATGGTTTAAATCTTCTATTTGCTAAGGAATGAAGTATATCTAGATTGCACCAGGTATTGCTGGTGAGCTGTAGGTTATTCTGGCACTCTTGGTTACCAAGGAGCTTGCTGCTGATTTACCGAAATAGCTCACATTTATTATGTATGTCAGCAGAGCTGAGCTGGTGGCACTGAGGCTGGATCAGGTCTGTGAGCCTGTCCCATGTTGTGGGAGCTCTCCTGACATCCCCTGTGGAGGTGGCTGGAGACATTGTCATGGCAGGAGGCAGCAGCTTCTTGCTTTCACAAAAACCCCGTGCCTGGCTGCCCTGTTGTGCTAGAGATACATAAATCACCTTTGGGCTGCTGCTGCCTGCTCCTGGAGCAGGTACCTTGTGGGGGTGTCTGGCCATTGCAAAAGATGGAGAAGAAGGTGGTGAAGCTGAGCATGCTGCCTTGCTGCAGCAGGCAGGCAGGACAGGCAGCGCTCACGCATGGTGGGGTGGCCTCAGCCTGATTTTTGAGATGAGGGGGCTGGAGCGGATTGTCCCCTCCACCAGGCAGCGCCTGTTCCAACACTGCCAGCTGATGTGCAGCGTCAAAACTAGACTGCTGTGGTGCAGTGGTCTGAAGGTCTGTCAGCTTTCTGTATATCCCCTTAAAGGATGTAGTTTAAAAATAAAAGTAAACCCTTTTACAAACCATTCTTACTCACTCTACAGAGTAGAGAAACAAGAGAATAGGAACTTCAAAGTTCTAGCCTCGGCTCTGACATTTGGCTTCCGTTTTTGGCCTTCGAGTCACATAATTTTCTGTGTCCCTTTATTATCCTCCCTTTATAAAATCGTGGAACGAGAGGTGAGACTTAATGCCGGTGTTTCACGTGTTTACCAGTTGTGCAGCCCTGCCTGCTGCGACACCCTCGGCAGTGCTGGCTGCCTGGGGCGGCCTCGGTGACGGCTGAGCCTGCGTGTCCCTTCTGGCGGGGTTAGAAGAAAGGGGAATTGGAACTGAGTTTGTAGCAGGAAAACTGGTCTCCAGCGTGACTGTTCAGGGTGCTTCGCCCAGAATGAAAGCTTTTTCTCTGAAGAAAATAGCTAATTTAGCAGAATGGTTATAGATAGTACCTTTCAGGATCTATAATAGTGACAATACCTGTGCCATATTTCAAAGACCTTGGCAGCTAAATGCAGGCTGCACTGTCTCCAGTCAGACTAAAGGCAAAATTGTTGAGCCTCAGGGTTCACTAGACTAGCTTGAAAAACTGCTTTCTGCTAGGTGATGATCATGGCAATCCATTGATAGGCCAGTGTTGGTTATTGTGATTATTTTTGTAGAAAAGCGTTACATCTCGCATGTACTACTAAGCTCATGCAGTGGAGTTCAGCACTGTGAGATCGCTCAGTGTGTGGACACCTGAGAGCTCCAAGGAATTCGTGTTCTGTTTGGTTATTTTAATGAATGTTATTAGGTGCTGCCAGTTAGATCAGGGAGAAGGAGCTGCTGTTAGCATTATTATATTTCTTTAACAAGTGTTAGTACATGGAAAGTAGAAAAAAAATAATGTAGCTTTTACATGTATAAGTTGATACCTGTCTGGTAGAATAATGTGTCCTAAAATCCTCCCAAATCATTATTGTTTGTCAGTCAGGAGATATTTTCTCTTAGTGACTACATTTGTATTTGAGTCACTGCTGCCTTGGCCTTCTCTGCATCCCAGGTGATAACGTGGCAGTCTTCTAATTTCAGAAAAAAAAATAGTTTGCCAGCTTTGTTTTGTCAAAATAAAATGCTTAGAATAGCATTTATAGAGGTAAAGTGTGTAACACGTGCCTGTTCTCTCGTGAAGGTCTGGTTGTTCCAACAGAAGTGTAAATTTTAACCATTTGGTAGAGGAAAAGCAATTGACTCTTTCCTGTACTGCTGATGATGGTCAAGTTGCTTTACTCATCCAGGCAGCCCCGGGGGTTTCTTTTTCATGAGAAAGGGAGCGGGTCCCCTGGTGAGAGCCTCTGGAAGGTGGCGATGGCTGCAGCTTCTCCAAGCCCAGGCTCAGGAGCGCCTGCAGTTTACAAATGGTGTTTCTGCAGTGAAGCAACTTTTTTTCCAATCTTACCTCCCCCCACCTTTTATTCCTTTCTCGATCCATGCTTCTGTTTTCTATTTACAGTCAGAATAGGGACCTTTTACTTCACTTGAAGCATTTCAGGCTCTTTTAGCAACATCACAAATTCCTTACTTTTTTTTTGCTCCTAATCTTCCCTGATCCCTCACCTGTGGGGATCATGCGCAGAATTACATTTCTTTTACCATTTCCAGCATTTTGCATTTCATGCACCAAATTATCTTTTATTTGTGTCAGCATCTCCAAGTTTGTGGCTTGGTCTTCAAATCTCTGTGTGTATTTTTAGCAGTTTGATTTAATATTTTATTACAGCTTTAATTGCAGCACGAATTTCTTCCCAAGAGGGATTTTTGCGATTCTTTTGGTTCCCTCTTTTGAGAAGGGAGCGTACTCATCTGTTTCGTATACTGGCTTGTCAGGATGCCAAAGTCAGCACTGAATGCAGGAGATGCAGCCTTGGAGAGGAAAGGCTGTGGTGTGTATTGGGTCTTTTTTTTTCCTTACAAGAGATGATAATTTTTTTTCTGAAAAAGTCTGTGTTGTGCTTGGTTGATTCTCTCCTGCTTCAATGGGTAAAAACAGAACAGATCTCTTCTGCGTCACCGTACAACTAGTCCTTTTCCTTGGCACTGAGGGCAGTTGCTTCCACTGAAGTTTGTCCAAATGGTTGATTTCCTGTGGTTGAAGAGCAGTGTGTTTAAAATCAAAGTCTGGAAGGGAGACAGTAGAGAGAGCTACTCTGTAGTGGTTGGATTTGTCGTTCTCCCTCCTTACCATTGTAAAAAAAAAAAAAAAATAGGTGGATGGTGCAATCCATAGCCCATAATCTCTAATGGGCAAGTGTGAGGTACTGCTGAGGAGTGAGGCTGTTTCTGCCCCGTCCACATCTGATGCTGAAGGCTGCACTGGCCGCTCCTCTGACCCCACCAGCAACCCAGGAGACCAGAAGCAGCTGGTTTTGTGATGGGGGAAAAGGTGCTCTGCAGCAGCTTGCTGCGAAGTTTCAACTTCTTTTTTGTGTTTCCTGTTGCTGCTTGATGAAGTGGGTAGGGTTGGCCAAAGCCCAGTTGTGTGTCCTGTGTGGGCCCATCAGAGCCCTCTGGTCCCAGAAGGAACAGCCCTTGACCTTCCCCAGTGGCAGCACTCGATGGTACCCCAGGGCTGCAGGAGAGGGTGAGAAGGAAGGGTGAGAAGACAACTACTGTTGTGAAATACCCCAAAGTGCAGAAGCGTTGCAGATACCAACATCTTGTTTTGCCTTAAGTGGACTGGATGTTCTTCCTGCATGTTCTGTCCTTTGGAAACATTTAAAATTAAAAAAAAAGAGTCTTGCAGAGTTATTCCTATGTAAGTGTCATCCATTATACATTCATTATACACTCCTAAATGCCCAACACAAGTTTTAATGCTTTTGCCAGGAATTAAACTTTAAATACAACAGTCTTTTTTTCTTCTCTTTGACAGGGAGTGGGGATCTTACAAAATATTGTCCTTTTGTATATTGTAATCATCCCTCCTTGAAAATCAACTCTGTCTTGAGTAATATATTGGGCAAGGTATAATCCTTCTCCCAAGATTGCCGTAAACCTTGCATTGATGTCACATCTGGTGTTGGGAGAGTTGTTCTCCAAGGTAATGGGCTTAATCCTGGCAGGAGGGAATGTTGAGGAACAACCTGGAAAATAAGAGGCTGGAGTGTGTCAAACCTCAGCAGCCTTTGCTTTTCTGTAGATGGAGCTGCATCTGAATAGAAGTGCCACTTTAAGAATTATGCTGAATAATTGTTTTCTTCTTACATTCGCTTTCTTTTTTTGCTTGTCCTAGTGCTTTCCATTTCAAGCTCTGCATATGTGCATTATTTCACAGACTCCTTAAGTTGGGATTGCAAACAACTGCAATTCGCAGCGTTTGTCCGGGTATTATTGTGAGTTGTCTGGAGGCTGAGATAAATAAAGGCTTATTTTTGGCTTTGCAGACAGTAAAGTATTTGAGAAGTGTTTTTAAAAATCTGTTAATGCATCTTGGATGGCTTAGTGCTGATATGCAAGCGCGCTGGGTTTATGCCTCCTGTCACTTATGCATCTTTTTTTCTAGTCTGCTCTCTGGTCCAAGGAGCTGCTGCATTTGATGGAATGGTGAGGACTGAGCTTTTTAGCATTTTTAAGTGCCAAACATCCATCTGTGAGAGCAAGAATAGTGTTCCGTGTAGGAAGACTTGGTTAAAACTTTATATTTTTTTAAAGCTGCTTTCAACTAAAAAAGCCATGCTTTGTACCTTTTGTATGTTCATTTTACACACAGTTGCTCATCTATTTACTGTTCTGGACCTTAACATATGAGTTTTTTTATTCCCCCACATGTACCCTCCTGCCTTAACATACTTGTGTCCAAAATAGTAGTCTTGGGATTTTTTTCCCGCCTGCCTCTTTAAAAGTCAAGTTATTTCACCTAAAATGGCAGGGGAAGTGTTATCTCAAAATGAATGTTGCATGCGTTTGTTTGGTCCAGCCTTGTGGTCCGGTTTGTGCAAGCCTCGATTTGCTTATGCAAAGAAAAGGGAAGCGATTTGTACCCTGTGCCTGTGGTCCCAGAGCTCCTGCATGAGCATCGCCTTACAAAAAAGGACGGGATCTCCCTCTATGGTGTGGCAGGTGAGGTGAGGGGACAGACCCAAACACTGAGATGTAGATTTCTAGACCTCACTGGAAGAGTTTATGTTACTTCTGTACTCTGCGAGAGAAACAGAGTCACCTTGTGGTATTTTAGCATCTCGTTGGTGGCACGTGCCCAGCCAGCCACTGTTGGCATTTGATCGACCTTGTGCAGTGTCCATCTGAAGACGGTACTGGGACTTTATGGCTTTTTTTCTGATAACACCCCGACTGAAAATTTGGTGGTGGCTTAAAAAGTGGTGAACAGCAGCTGAGAACTATGTGAACCGAGTGTCTCCTGAGAAAGTCTAATGACTGTAGCTGGATTGTCAAATTAAGTAATAAGTCCAAAAGTGATTTTGATGCCACCTGTACCCCCCTGGGAGCCCTGTGCTGTGGCCACATGCAGTTGGATGATGCAATTTTGAGGACTCCGCTTTGGATGCTTCTACACATCTCATCTGTATGTCATCATTTTAGCAACTACTTGTTTGGGGAAATAATGTGTTGCTACATCTTTTCCAGCAGCTAAACCACAATAAATCAATTGGCAAGTCATTGCCATGCGACCCTCTGTCTTCCCTGGGTAGTGGGGGCATATAAATTGCTCTCGTGCTCATCCTTGGTGAAAGCCTGGCTTGTAAGAGTGCTGTCTAAATCATGTTTTGCTTATGCCAGATTGCTATTATTATTTTATTTCTTTGGTGGGTTTCTAGGAGAATTTCTGGGTGTTGAATTTTAATGCTCTATGCTTACTGTGTTTCTGTGTAATGAACACCTTTTGTAAACGGTAAAGCAGATGTGAAATGCTTGGTGGAGGACAGGCGGGCTGCTGGACTTGATTGTGTCGATGAAGAGTTATCCGTTTAGAAAGAATCAGACTCCGACACTTGAGCCTGTTAGTCAAAGTTCAGCCTTAAAACCTGAAGCCTGGTTAACTGAACCTGCCTGTACAAGAAGATTTAAGAAATAAGATCCCTTAGGTATTCAGAAAGGTGCCTGATTACTTGTGTAGTGGGCAGTGTTTACAGGTAACGTGATCTCTTTATCCTGTTCGAGAAATCAGATTATCACTGCCGGCTCTCCGTAGCCTGTTCTGTGCAGTAGTGTTCAGCCTGTGGTCATTTTCAGTCCTTAGCAGATGTTTCAATAAAATACATTGATTCCTGAAGTGCAGGCTGGGGTTTCCGAAGCGATGAGCTGCGCAGGCAGAAGGGCCTGGAGCAGCTCTGGACGTCAGCTCCGCCACAGCAGGGAGATGGAGAGCAGCGTGGTGCCCTCATTGCTCTGCCAGTAGCCTCGAGGTAGAACAGTAATTCATTACATTTATAGTAGATGGGTTTTTTTCTTAAATCGTGGTATAACAAAAATGAGTTTGCAAAAATCTGCATCTCATTAGCGAGCTGCCAAAGTTATGGCCCATGAAACAAATGACCCAGATGATGGGTTGTGTTGTGCGGCCAGGAGATGTCTTGAAATGGCACCAGGAGCCTGAGCTGTTCTCAAAGCACGGAGTGAAGCCGACTCTAGTTTCGGTTCATTAAACCACAAAAACATCTCTGAAATGCAACGCGGAAACTGAGAATAAAGACAGAGCCATGTCTTGATAGCATCAGCAGTGTGCTGCCAGGGAGCACATATGCTGCAGGGTCTGTGTGCTGTCTCCTGGTTTAAGACGTTTGCGTGAGTTATACTGGTAAGGAGACCCTGGGAATAAGAGTGAAACCCCAGGCTTCTTTTATTATTAGTTGGAAATGATTAAATGTAGGAAGTAACACTGCCTTTGAGCTGCACAGCTCTGCCTCTCAGTCATGTGCATTCATGCTTTCTAGGAGATGTGTGTGATGTTGTACAACTCTTTCAAAAATACTTCATAATTCTGCTTTTGTTGCTAAAAATAATAACTGTGCTTCAGTTCTTTCATGAACTTTACTGCATTGAGTGACCCGAGGCTGCTCCAGGGGTTCACTGAAGTGGTGATAATATCTGTGCTTTGCTGACGACTACAAAAGGAAAGGCTTTTTATGACCCACAAAAGTAGGCTTGAAATGAGCCACCATCTTTCTGAGAGCGTCATTACTAATTTATGTGTTCATTATCATGTTATGTTAGGGATTGGGCGGGGAGGGGCTCTGAAAGACACCCTGGTGTCATTCTTAAATGAGTAAATTACTACCTTAGTACATATGCATGTCAGGTATGTCTATTATTAAATTAGGCTTGATTGAATTCCTCTAAAAGTGATCTACAATACTAAAAAAAAAGTTAAAAACAACAGAAGGAAGAAAGTTCAACAGCTGAAGTGTAGTGGTTTGAGTTTGGATGTGTATACCTGTACTATTAAGTAACAATGCACAATTGGAAGCAGAAAGCTCTGAGGTGGAAGAGTGTGATTTAGCAACGGCAGGGTGATGGTGCGTTGGTTTATACCAGCAGCTGGCATTGTGCTGCGTGCATGATTTTTCTTTTCTTAATCCTGTGCACTGGCTTGTTGGTGACATTAATAGCAATTCCTGCTGGGAACACTGCAGACAACGGGGTTTCACGTTGTGTGTTGTCCTGCAGTCCCTGCTCTGCTGGAAAAGTTGCCCATTGCGAGCACAAGCTGGTAGATGTAGCTGATACTCATCATAGCAGAACTGGGTAAAATGTGGTAAGATCCAAACCTTGATAAGCAGGAGGAGGCTGAATTGCGCCCAGCTGTGTGTCTTGCACCGGTGATAGTAGGAGACATAGTGGGTAGGAAGGGAGTGTAGAAGCAGGCTCAAAAAATGAGGAAGCTGGAAAAGTACCTGTGTTATCTATCAATAAATGGTGTAGGGGACTTTAGGGGCTGGTAGGTGCAAGATAGTGTAAAAAGTGCTTCAGGTATTGAAGGCAGGATGGAACAAGGGTGAGGGTCTGAATCAGAAACATGATGGGGTGCAGCGGGGTGGTAAATAACAGCTCCCTAACAGTAAGAGATCCTGCACTCTTTATTTAAAGAGAAGAGACGTTGTAGGGGGCTTTAGAACTGCGGCGAGGGCTTCTGCGGTTCAGCAGTGCAAGTGTTTTTGCTACCTGCCGCTGAAGGAGGTGTTTTTAAGGTTCAGCTTGTGTGGTATAAAATCCATCCTTCCACACCAGAGGAAGGTGTTCCAGCGCTGCTTGAAGTCGCATTGGAAACATTGCAGCTTCAATTAACATCTTACTAAAAAAGGCTTTGTAGAGGGATTACCTTAATTTTGTCTTGCAGTGATATCCATTTCCAAACACATTAGAAAAAAAATCAACAGGCATAACTTTCCTTTTACAGTTGTCATCAGCCTGAGTTGCCATATTTAGAGCATCGTTTGTATGATCGATACTCGGACCAAGCTGTTAATAGCAAACATTAAAAGGTTAACAGCGTGTGTCTTTATGGCATAGCATTAGAGAAAAGCTTTTCTCTAAAAGAAACAATTGCTTTAGAGAATGTAAAATGAAGTAAAAAGATAGGAAGGGAACTCTAAATGAAAGCACTTCTGGAGAAAATGGAAATAGCTTTATAAAGCACTTTCATATATCCGAGAATGATCAGGTAGTTTTTTAAGGGGAGGGGGTGGTGTCTTTGGTTTAATGCAAACTAAAATTAGTGTTGTATATTCTATTAAAGTATATGTACAATGTCTAAATTGCAATCCAAAAATCATTCCTCTATTATTTGCCAGAGTTGAATGAGTAACTCATCCTACCCAAATGCTTTAGTCATAGGCTACAGGCTAAACTGAACTTGTTATGGAATCCTGGTTTAAGCAGCAAGGTACAAAGATTTTGCTTCTCTAGAGCCTTATTGAGGAGCAGTGAACTGCAGTTTGAACAGCTTAAAATATAGTAAGTTAGCAGCTATTAGTATTTTTCCTCAATTAACAGGAATCAGTTAATCACTTATACATCTTAAAATGTAATTGAATGATAGCCCTGAAGTCAGCTGTTTTTGTAGAGCCTCTTTTTGATACTTGATGGATGGAGAGTAATGTCTTTGAGTTTGTGAGTTCTTGGTAGCAAATCTCAATTTCTGTCAAAACAGGAAGCTGTAGTCTCAGCTGTGAATCTGTTGTTGCTCTGGTCATACGAAACTGCTATTAAAGGTTGGAGTCCATAGATAAATGGTATGAGTAAGCAGCTGCATGCCTCTAGTTTGATAACTGTTAATGAAACACCTTTAGCAAACTTAATATGGCAAAAATGGCATAGATTGACAGTGGCTCTCCCACCCTGATCCACATCAAGTCATGCTCATCAGACAGGACAACTGCAGGAGCAGCAGACTTGGGACAGACCTGGCGCCCAGTCCACATGGTGCAGACCCCGCAGAGCAGCGGGTAATGGCTCCAGTTTTGGGGAGAATCACCTATAACTCATCTCCTGGAGATGCCCTCTTGGAAACAATTTCTAGGTCGAGGTGTGGGTGTCCTACTGGCACACAGGAATCTGTAGCTGTTTGCACAATCATTTAGACCTCTTGCTTACTTCTGTTCATCACTGACTCATTCACCTGCCCAAGCTGTGACTGAGGATTTCACCTGTGGCTGGAGGAACTGCTGGAGCAGCAGCTGAGATCCTCCCTGCAGGTCCGAGCTCAACCGGAGTGTTTGGGCAATCGGAAGGAGTGGAGCTAGTGTGGATAGTGGTGGCATGTCAAATTGTACCTTGGCTGCTTTTAGTGAATTGGAAAGGTTTTCATGGAGCTTTTGCTCCCATGACCTGCTGTGCAAATGGGATTAGTAGAATTGAGTGTTTTTTCCTTAAATGTCTGACAGAAGAGAGCAAACAGTATTTCCTGGCAGTTTGATCCCAGTCCTGAGTAGCCTTAGGCATTGGGGGTGGAGGGGTCAGATTTTGCAGCTTGTGAAAATAAGTGGGAAGTACTTCTGGTTTAGTTGTTGAATATTTTGTAACTGCCAGCCCTCACACAAACTCTGTAGTTAAATTCTGCTAATGATCGTCCAGACTTCATGACTTTCCTTGAAAACCTTTAAAAATGAAATTTGCATGTGACCCGAATGGCTGAATTTCAGACCAGACAAAGTGAAGCGAGTGCTGCTGGCTCTGAATGCCCGTGGCATGTGATCTTGTCCCGACCGTGCAGGACTGAGGCAGCCGTTAACGTCCGTGAGTTGCTGCTCAGTACCAGGATTTGTTGGCATTTCTCTTTGCAGACCCTGGTGATACTTTCCAGTTCTCTTTTTAAATTCAGAATAAACACTGAGCCCCAGTAGAAAGCAAGCTGCATATTAACATGAGCAATAATACTGAGGTGCAGCTGGAAATATTACAGCTGCAGGTCCTACAAACAGCTCTACTTTATAGCCTTACTAGATAATCTGCTTTCTAGGGTGTCTGGATATAGGTACAGCAAACTTCCTCTGCAGGTCTTCAACAGCATGTGTCCTTTTTATCTCAATGACCCTGTTACCCTTTGCTTGGGAGGCTGCTGAGCTCCAGATGGTCAGGAACAGTTAACTTGAGGAACACCCAAAGGTATAAGCAAATGTAGAATCCTGCTCTCCACCTTAAGTCCAACTGAAAGCTAGAAGGAGGTGCACTTGGTGTGGCACCTGGGGGAAGAGTTGGGAGGATCTCCTGTTCCCAGAGCCCATCTTGGGCTGGGTTTCGATTGCTTCAGACAGTCCGTGCTACTCTACCTTCCTTTGGCCAAACTTCTGGAACAGCCAGGAGAAAACAAATAGAAGAAAACAATCTTGGAGGTCACGCTGTTTCTTTCTGCTCAAGTTGGCCTTTGATTCTGGCCAGCCTGAGCTTTTTACATGAAATGCTTGCATTGTGCTCTCTGTTTGCTCTTTTGCTTTTGACACGTTGAACATTGTGATGATGGTGTTTTTATATAAAAGGTTGTGTTCCTAGGAGTAGGCTCTGTCATCTTCAGAATCGCAGTGCCAAGGCAGTGTTAAGTCAGTGAAGATTATCAGATGCTCAAGATTCGTGAGAGCTCTGCAATTCATTTCCAAAAGTAGGAAATAAACCTTGAATCTTGGAGAAATGACTTAGCTACTCTTCCTAAAGCAGGATTGAATTCACTATCTGAAAATGACTGAGCGCTGCCATTCCTGTGTGAAGAGACAACAAACACCTCTCTGAACTGAGGTGATCTTGAACTTGGCTGGCGGAGGCGCGGAATGGGACAACAGTGCTGCTTGGGGGGGAATTTACATCAAATTAATCTGCCCAGCGTTTGGAAAATCCCCTGTGGGGGTTTCGTGTCAGAAACTTCTGGTGAGACTGAACTCCATGTGGAGCAGCAGAGAAGTAAACTGCAGGGATTTATGAAAATGTTGAATGTGTGTGTCTGGATCTAGTTGGGAGGAACTTGCAACGATGTGCAATGTCCCAGAAATAAATGCATAGAAATGGCAGTGTGGCTGTACCCTAATGTCATTAAGGACTACACTTTTTTTATTAAAGTGAAGCTCTTGTCCACAGTGTTGCTTTTATCTGGGAAATGGTGCCTGGCAGGAGGAGCCCCTTCCATGGCTGAAGGGCTGTATTTGAGGGGAAGTTTACACTGCAAGGGACCGTTTACAGAGACCAAGTATAAATGGATTAAAGAGGTGTTAATGGGTGCTTGATCTTGGCTAAGCTGGCAAAGTGACTTTGATTTGATTGTAGGTTATTTTAAGCCAATTTCCCACTAACAATGAGTCTTGCTAAAATAGTCCTTGCTTTCTTGTGCGGGTCTGAAAAAAAAAGGGGGGGGAGTGGAGGGGATGTGGGAAATCTAGGATGAAGTTCAGTGTGCCTTGCTGAGTAATTGAAAACGTGTGGTGTCCGACAGAGCATCCATTTCCAACTGTGTGGAGAGCAGAGCCGAGTTTGTGTTCCCGTGCTGTTGTGTTGAGCTGTCGGTTCTCCTGGGGGGCAGATTCAGGCCCAGGTTGTTTGGGAAGGGTCTGGGGGTCTCCTGGTGCTTGGCCCTGTGCTGGTCCTTGGGGACCCTGCTGGATGTGGAAACAGGAGCTGGCAGAAGCCCGTAGTGGTTCTGCAAGTTGTCTCTTTTGCTTATCTCTTTGCAGAAGATTAGTAGTCATGGTTTTTGTTTCTGTTTTTATTCTTTAGAGGCAGAACTTTCAGTTTTCTTTAATGGCTTACTTTGTTTCTGTACTGAGGAAGGTCAGGGCTTGAATCTTAATGCATTTATTATTGATAGCATGCATTGCAAACATTAGAGGAATGACTAATGGCACGGTCTGTACCGGAGCAGCACTGTTTTCTAAGGCGATCCATTACCAGGCTTAGACCTCTCTGTTTGCGAGGCTGAGCTCAGTGGTGAGCTCTTACTAGAATAAAATCATCCCAACTCCAGAGACTTGCAAAACTCTAGTGACCTTGCAACAACTGTATACTAATTCTGATATTTTTTTTTTAAGAACTTGCGAACACTGAGCTATAACTGGCGAATTCCAATAATAACAGCTAAGTTTAGGATGGTTGTGTCTTCTTCTGGAATCCAATTGCAGAATAGTTGTATATTGTTTTTCAAAGCGCTGGAAATCCCTTAATCTTTCAAGCTGGTACTTCCCGAGCACTGTTGGTGTTGCAGGTGGCAGCGTGGCACAGTGTGGCACCCGGGCAAAGGAAACAAGAGGTGTCAGGAGTCCTCTCCAAGTTCGTGCTCCCCGTGCTGTCGCTGCATTTATTATCTCTAAATATCTAAGAGCATCTTCACTTGAATTTGCTGTCTTTGAGAATTACTTGATAAAGATGAGCTACCTTAAAATTACTAAATGACACTAGAGAGAGAGAAAAAAATAAAGCAGCCTTCTCATCTTGCTTTTGGTAGCTAATGCAGCTGAGCAAATGGTCCTTCAGGTCCAAAGCCTTCACTTGTACTGGACAAATCTTGTTGCTACTTGGCACCAATGAGCTGTTTAAATTCCAGATCATTTTGCCCGCCACCTGGAGTTCGTGTTCTTGTTGGTTTTTAGGTGCATCTGTGACACAAATGACAACAACCTCCTGAGTGCAAGTCAGAGTGGAAGCTGGTTTTAACTCTTTCCTTTAAATGTCATTCCCAGGCATCTGAAGAGGCCTCGCTACGGGCTTTGGAGAGTCTCATGACGGAGTTTTTCCACAATTGCACAACAAATGAGCGGAAACGTGAGATAGGTGAGTTCATGCCACTTCTTAAGGGTGCTCCCCTTTGCTTTCTGCTGCCTGCAGACCTTGGCAGAGGTGACTTGGTTTTGTTAAACAAATACAGCAGATGAAAGTGCTCCATCTGATACCGAACAGGCATCTTAGCCCTCCTGCTTGAACTTTGAAGGCTTATGTAGTTTGGGTTTTGGAGATCCCACAGCAGGTTCTATAGGTAATTAATATGTTGGTAACTGTCACTGCTGTGAGCGAGGATATGTAGATTTTTATCAAGGATAGTAAGTTTGTTAGGGTAGGAGAAGGATGTTACATTTTTCTCTGTGTGTACGTCATGGAATTGCATGTCCTGGAAAACCTCTACTTTCTGCCTAGAGATGGAGCGTGAACTTAGATTTGTTCAGCATAAAGAAGGGAAAGCAGAAGTCTGTCCTAGTTATTGCAAAATGACAAGTAGGAATAAACAGTGGTTTCATTTTGGCTGGTGTTATTACTTATGTCCTTTTGAGAACCAGGCGGGATCTTAGCGGTGCTCCAGGTTGGCTTCTTGCATTCATGGCTAATGGCTGTAAACTGGCACTTTGCTTTTATTCTCAAGCTTCTGCCATCTCTAACTTCAGTGCCAAACGTATGGTCAGCGTGAAAGGCTTCTCCTGGGAATCTGGTAAAATAAAGACTAAGCAACCAGGCAAGTTTGTTTATTCCTGTTGGGGAGATCTCCTGCTGTGGAAAAGGTAGAAGCCTTCGACATCCTCTGTTTTCCTGCTTAAGTTGTGGGAAATAAACCAATTGATTAAGGCTTAAATTAGATAAGCCTGTAAACCAGCCCTTGCAGCTTTTCCCTTTGCAACATTTGGTACATAGTCACTTGATGTGAGATGACCAAACCCTGTACCAGACTGTTTGGAGAGGTTTTGGGTATGCTGACCTACAACAAAGTCAATGGCTCATGGAGCAATTGCATTAAAACAGGTGATTTATAACCTGCGTGTGATCTGAAGCACTCCTAGTCTTTCAGAGTGACCTGGTATCTCAACATTCGGCTTTTATATACAAAATAATAACGCTTGCAATGCAATATTTGTGTGATTTATTTTAATATTAAGCTACTGGTCGAGTATAGTATTTATGTCAAAACTGTATTCTAAAATGACATGCCTATTTTGTTTTCATTAAAGCCTATTGTTAGATCACTTTAAATATTTTAGAGTGTGATTTTATTATTTTTTCCCTCCTCCAGGTTCAGTCATTCCCTGAACATGGGGTTCCTCCGATGCTCAGTGTGTTATTGTGCTGTCAGTATACATTTTTATGGATTTGTTTACAGCTTAAGAATTTTAATGTGATTTTTTTAATACTTTATTTTTTTCAGAGGAGCTTTTAAATAACTTTGCCCAGCAGATAGGAGCCTGGAGGTTCTGCCTTTATTTCCTGTCAAGTACAAGGAACGACTATGTGATGATGTACAGTCTGACTGTGTTTGAGGTAAGATGTGTACTGTTGCCTGCTCAGTGCATTTTTTGTCTGGTGCAGTTTTATATGGCAATCGATTTTATTTGAAAATGTTTGTCTAAAATGGCAGTCTAGTAAGTACAGTGATAAAAGATGCTTTTATTGCTCTCTACTAGAGAGGTTGCTTAATGGCAGGCTGAGAGTAGGAGAATATGAATCTTTATACACAAATTGAAGAATTAATTTCCTGGCATCTCTAAGTACAAATTACCTGCAGTTTCAAGGGCTGCTTGAGTTTTCTGCACAATGCTTTTAAGAGCGTTATTGCTTTTATACTGTTTATATGGTCAGAACTATGTGCATGATTACCTGATACTAGCTACTGGAAACTTTAATGCTAAGAAGGAAGACAAAGTTGCTTTTATTTTTCTGATGTCTCATGGTTGTGGTCGATGCTATTGAACTACATCCCACAAGCTTACGTGCTAGTTGTAGAGGTAAGGTCTCTTTTAGAAGACCGCATCCCACTCTTCACCTATTTATAAAAGAACAAAATTATGGTTAAAAGCCTAAATATTGATCTGTGTATCTGCTGGAAGAAACAGAAGTATTTGTGAACAGCTCTGTTTTATCAACAATTTCTCAGTGACCAGTGCAGTGTCTTTCCCTGAGGATGTTCTGTTCACTTTATCTCGGGTTGCGTGAGAAATCTGGACTTAATCTGCAAACTGAATCTGGTGTGCCATCCTCTCAGAAGGGGTAATCGTGACAAACAGTATGGGAGTTGTTCCCTGCTCTGGGGATGGATGTCACACAGCAGTAGCCTGCAATGATTAAACTGATGTTCATGAAAACATGCTTGATTAATAAACCTTTGCTTCTCCGGGGGGCGGGGGGACAAGGTAGTACTGAAAAAAATAATTGTGCCCAGAACTAAGCAGAACAAAGAAATCACTGTCCAAGTGTAAAAGTGAGGGGTACGAGTCCACAGCTCAGCTGAGAGATGAGGATCTCTCCACTGAGGAGCTTGAATTTCTGAAGTTAACTGCTGTAGTTCTGCGCACTCATAGCCGTCCTCTGTCGTAGTCTGCAACTTCATCAGCCTTGAACTTCTCTGAGTACTGAATGTCAGTAAAAGTGTGTATATAAACACAAGGATTGTTCCCAAAACCACCCCTTTCAGGTAATTGTAGAGAGTGATGAGGTTTCCTCTCAGCCTCGACTGTGGAGCAGTTAGAGCATCTTAAATTTCAGCTCTTTGCCCAGCGAGCCTGTGTCACAGCTCTAAGAAAAGAGAAACATCTTCTGTTTAACCTGCTAATACCTGCTTGTTTCCTTATCGACGGGTCTGCCTGTGGCAGCAGAGAAGGTTGAGCTACATCAGGTGTAGATGTTTAAGTTTTATAACTGCCCAGGTTTGGACAGCAAGAGGCCTGGATAGAATTGACAGCTACAGCCTTTTCCCTGCCTGTGCATCGTGGCAGGTGCTGGGCAGGAGATGGAACAGCTCTGCCTGGTGCTCTGTCCCTGCGTTACGTGTCCACATTCTCTCGCTGTTTAACTTGAGCACAGCATGTCTGAGATGAGCTGTTTTTTTTCCAGAACCTAATCAATAAGATGTGGCTTGGGGTCCCGTCTCAAGACAAAATGGAGATTCGCAGCTGCCTGCCCAAGCTCCTTCTAGCTCAGCATAAAACTCTGCCTTACTTCATCAGGAACAAACTCTGCAAAGTCATTGTGGATATTGGCCGGCAAGACTGGCCGATGTTCTACCATGACTTTTTCACTAACATCTTGCAGGTAAGAAGTTTCTAATGGGAAAACTTGGCTTCATTCATGGAGAGACATTATTTTGTTACCTTGAGTAGTGACTTCCCTTAACAAAGGTTAACTAATTACATGAAAAACAAAGTTGCTTCTTCAATTCCTTTTCTTTAATTTTGCAAATAACCCTAAGCTTCCTACATGTTACATTTCTTTCTAGTGTTACAAGTTTTTTGACAAAGGAACAATATGAGGCAACAAGTATCAACTGCACTTTGACTTTTAAATATTTAGGAGCAGTTGTTGTAGGGGTTGTGTGTTCTTTAAAGAAAAAAACTCAGTAAAACTATGGATGTGTCACTAGATGATTCTCAGAAGTGAGGTTTCTGAATGTGGCTGTTGGAGGTTTTTCACCTAAAAGCCAGAGATACGTGATTAGGTGCCAAAAAATTTAGGGTAAAGTCACTAATGGAATGGTGCTGGGGTGTTTAGGGCTCTTGCAGGAAGATGAGAGTATGTGTTTGAGGATCCTGGTTGAGATGGTGCCATTAGTTTGAATGTCGGTTGTAATTCCGTATCTCCACAGTGAAGCCTGAGCTGAAGTGCTGAGGTGATGAGATGATTTTGGATGCAGCTGTGCCCACAGACAAACCACAAGGCAGTTCAAAAAAAATCAAAGTCCCTGAGTATCAGGAGTTTACTTGTTAAGACAAATGGCTCTAGTATTAATTGCAAAATTAAAAAAAAAATGCTAACTTGGCATACAGAGCTTGTTACTAATTGCTGTAATCTCTTTTCAGATAGCCTTTTTTTTTGTAATCATGTAGTGTGACATGCTGTGATTTTTTTCTGAATTGTCAGTTTCACAATAAGTACTCTGAGACAACTGTCTACACTACAGGTTTGACTTTCATTTCATTTGCATCTGAATTTCTGAGCCTCTATTTGCTTTTATAGCACTTTGAAGGTTATCTTTAGTGATTGCAGAGCCCACTTTTGGTATCTATTTGTCCTTAAGCCTCTCTTTATGAACTCAGCTTTGGAGGGAAATGTTCCTCTCAATTTCCAAAAATCTTCAGAGAAAGTGAGGAAGAAGCCACTAGTACTGAACTTCAAGACTTCCAAATAAAGCAGAGTAGCACAGGAGCAGGATATTTTGCTTTTGGAGTTGCAGATGAGTCTTTTCTTCAGACTTTCTTCTGAGATAATTTGAAGAAACTGTTTGATTCTTTAGCATTGATTTGTACCCCAGTACTCTAAGTAGCCTTAAACTTCTACTGAATCGTTGGAGGGATGGAGAAGAAAAGTAACTTGGACTACTGTATTGTCATTATGTAAAACAAATAATTTTATGTAGAAAGTGCTACTTTTTTAGAGGTATGAAATTTGTTTAACGTTACTGAAGTGCCAGTACATGGTATTGCTAAACTTCCTCATGTTGTCAGAAAATATTCTGAGAGATCTTAAGTGTCTTTGCACCTTGATAACAAATTGTGTATTTTCTTTTTTATCTATCTGCTTATATGCCATCATGTTTCCTTTCTGAAAGCAAGCATGCGTCTAGACTAAGAGCTTTTCGATGGGCTTTTTTCCCCCCTATGTATTTCACCAAACTGTGTAGCCTTAGCAGTGTTAACTCAATGTTTTCCTAGTTTGGTGGGTCAAGGAGATTAGTACCGAGGTCAGCCTGTGTTACAGAATTTGTCTTTCAAGCTTACTTCTAGTAACTGTGATTGGCTTCAGGCTTTTTCTCCCAGAGGGAGTAGTGCATCAATTGTGTTGGATGTTCCAGGTCAACAGAGAAGAGAAGCAATGAATTTCAGCTGAAAGTAAATCTTTGTCCCACTTGAATGTGTCTTTAATATCCCAGTGGCTAATGTAGGCAAAAATCATTGCTTATTCTCATCCTGTTCTGCACAATCTGTTCATGGTGGAAGTCACTCTTTTTAGAGTAAATGTGATTTCCAGTTTGAAATGCAGTACAGATGCCAGGAGAGGTATCCCTTAGCTGTGCTCCTGTCTCATCTGATATTGGCTGCAGCTCTTTGTATGGGGAGGGATGAGCTTTTAAATGGGAAACTGCTTGGCTGATGGTGCAGGCTCCTGACCTGAGCGGGGCTGCAGCGGCAGCCCCACTACGAGGTGAAACCGCTGGGGCGATTCTGAGAAGTGATGATGTCAGCAGAAAGCAGTAAACAGGAGGAACAAACAGTTACTGGTAAACATGCTGGAACAGAGAATGTGTGCAGTGACATTATGAAAGCTCTCTTGAAACCCCAAGGATTCCCATGGTACTTGAACTGTTGCAACATCGTTGATTAATGTTTCAGGAAATTGAATATTTGCAGTTCTCTTCCCTTAACACACAGCGCTGCAAACTGTGGGAACTGATACTCCCTTGGTCTTGAAGCGCTTCTAAACTGCTCATAGTGTTACTAACCCCTTGTTTGTCAGCTGATGGCTTTGCAGAATGTTGTCATCACATGTTGAATTCATGTGTTTTCTTCTCAGTTAATTCAGTCTCCTGTGACCACTCCGCTGGGACTGATCATGTTGAAGACTACTTCGGAAGAACTGGCATGTCCGCGGGAAGATCTTAGTGTAGCCCGGAAAGAAGAGTTACGCAAGCTGCTCCTAGACCAGGTGCAAACAGTGCTTGGGCTCCTCACAGGTACGAGTTACTGCACTGGCGGCATTGAAACAAACGTCCTTCTTCGCCATCCCTGAGATGCCGGCGAGCTGCACATTCCCGGTTCGGGGAAGCAGCACGTGGGTGGTGTAGTGGCTGCTCCTGCGGTCTGAACGCTCAAATCTACCCTTAGGCATTTGGGTCAGTTTGCTGTGAAACAAACTAGTGTAGCAAAACAGGTGTACAGCTGTGTGTATCCCCTCTTCAGGAAGAGGGATTGAGACTGTGGATCAGCACTTGGTAATTTCTTTGGGCTCCCTAAGATAAGACAATGTTCCTTGTCAAAGCACTAAAGATGTGCTCTACCAAAGTTCTGTTGCAGTCTCTACTGTGTTTGTTAGACCAGCCTGTCTTTTAGTAGACTGTTCTGAAAAATATCTCTTTGGCCAGGTATTTTGGAGAGCATCTGGGACAAACACAGCGTTACTGCTGCCACTCCACCACCATCCCCAACTTCAGGAGAAAGTGGTAAGGATGGCTAAAGCTACAAGATGATATTTACATGTACTTTAACTTGCAATATCGGGCATAGATTCCTTCATTTACCGTCTAACTTCTTGTAATAACCCTTTCCTAGAGCTTTTCATAGGCCAGTAAGTTTCTGATCCAAAAGGCAAAGCTTGCATGAAGAAGCAATTTCCACTGTGGGGGATGCCCCACTGAAAATGCCACCTCGTTGAAAAGTGCACACATAGCTTCTCATTGTCCTCAGATGGCAAAAAGCTTTCTGAAGTGTCAATCCAAAATGCTCTAACATCAGTGAGCTGGCGTTGTCCTCTATACATTTCAGCTGTAAATACATCAAACTCCAGAGTGGAGCAAAACTGAAGCCTTAACTAAAAAATGTGGCTGGGCCTTTGTATATATTTATTGCAAAAGTTTGGTTTCTACCTATTCTTTTTAGGTTTTTTTTGTGTGGGTGCTTATCTGATCTGAACTCATTTACATATATATTTCTTAGTTACCTTCAAAACAGAAGGTATATTTCTGTGGTACTTGTACTTGGGGCACATTTTACTTATCCTGTTGAAGCTAAATAGGGGATAGATGAATACGGTCACCCCAGGCTGATCTTGATGACTACCTGTTTCTCTCGTGCCTTGATGTAACACAGGTCATTGTTACGTTCAGCTCACCCAGCATTGTCTGGCACATTGTGGGGTCTTTGTTCCTACTTCTTGGAAAACAGAGCAAGAAAACTACCATGATATAGTGAAATCAATAATATTGTCTGATCATGGTTCTGTCTCTTTTTAAAGAAGGAAAAACAAGGGTTTAGGGAAGCCTGTAATACCTGGCTGTGCACAGGGAGAAGGTGAAACACTTGTGGATCTGATATTTCTTTTTCCGGGGTCGTACTGACTGAGTTGTGCTTGGTGCAGTGTGTTCTGTGCCTTACACAATTGTACCAGGTACCTTTGTCTCTCTAGTCTTTGGGACCTTAAACAGTTAATTGAGAGCTGCAGATCACTTCCTTGTGGCCAGATTGCACTAGTCAGCTTCAGGCAGCTGCCTGTGATAAGCTTTCGTTAGTGTTAAAACTTTCACATTTAAGTATGAGTTGGAGTGGAATTTCAGGTGCCGCTTTCCTGTAGAAGAGCTTAAGACACTTTTATTTATACACAAAACAAACTTAAATGGGAAAAAAAAAATTCTTGGTTTGAGCAGGAGGTGGGTGGATTTTGCTGTGGAAAGCAAAAGTTTGAAAAAAATAATATTAACAGAAAAGGACAAAACTTGTAGTATCCCTTGGGAAGAGTGAATGTGCTGCTTGGAGAGGGCAGAAGCACCAGCCTCACCCACCCTGGCAGCAGGAGCCTCAGTACTTCCATGTGATGTTGAGTAAGATTGAGGTCTTCCGTGGTAAAAAAATGATTTATGTTTATCAGTTGTTGGTAGTAAATGCCTTGGTATCCACGACTGCTGTATTTGTACAAAGCAGGGTGAATTGCTCGGGGAGCCCAGGTTCTGGTTAGTGCAGGTACATGACGGCCGTGCCTGCAGGAGCGGGTACTGCACTGCAAACCGCACGTTCCAGAGTTACCTTGGAAAAAACCCAATGCTGGTTTGTTCTGAGGTGCCAGTAATGTGAACTGATACATCTGTTTTGTTGTCTAGAGTTGTAATAAAGAAAAAAATAACCAGTGGAGTGAATTGTGGGCTGATTGTGAGTGGAAGCTGGTTTGAGAAGTCTCAGTTGATGGCTGAATCGCTGGATGGTGCCTGTGCTGAGGCTGCTTTTCATCCACCTGTGTGTTCACCTCATGGCTTGAGATTGTATTTCTCCAAGTGAAAGTTTCTGTTCTGGGTCTTTCCTTTCTCCCCTTTCAGGGAAAACAAACGAACTTCTTATACAGCATATTTTCAAGATAATTGCTAGTAATTAAGCTACACTGACAGTTCATTTAGTAGTTCAGGCTTAATTTCATTGGGTCCTGCCTGTGCTAACTTATTTGAAACTTCCTCTGTTTTCTTCTGTGCTTTGCCTTAACTACCCTCTCCATGTTCACCCTGGTTGTGCTTCAAGTTCTCAAGCCCAAAAGGAGGAGCACTGAGTCTTCCCTCTTGTCCACTGCTTGCTTGCTTTCTGTGTTTTGTGAAGGACTCTTTTCTTTTCCTTTACTTTCTTTGTTTACCAGACGTCTGTTGGGTCAAATAATGATATATGATCAGTCAAATGAGACAGAGTGGAGTAAGAGCACTGATGGGGTTGTTTTTGTGGGGAAGCTGCAGGGCTGAAAGCCAGATGTAAAGGTCAGTAGCAGTGAGTGGCAGCCTGGCGCTGCAAGAGAGATGTACATGATTGGAAGGTGAACTATAGAACAAACATGGGTTTAGTGAAACTCTCCCATTAAATTTTGTACTGGCCACGTTAATTGTTTCTCTGTCCTTAAAATTTGTGAAATCTTTAAGCTGCCCCCATCGTTTTACCCACATATTGTTGTATTTGAGTGTTATTCATGCAGCAAAGTATTTCTGTTTACTGGTGACGCTTGTGCTTTTTTATTGCTTAGATGAGGCCACCACCTTTTTCTCTTTACATGCAAGTGAAATTAAAGGTGTTCCAAAAGGCAAAATAAGAAGCAGCGTCCCTATAAATGTTTAATATCTTCCATCAGAGCCAAAATCTCTTCAGGAACTTCGAAAACTGATGCTTCCTTTTTCTGCATAGGAAAGCAGAGTGAAATGATTACTTGCAAGTCTTGCATAGTTTTTAAATAGCACTTGAAGACAATGTTAATTTCTCACAGCACTTAAGCAAAGGAACTCTCATCATGTCCTATGTTGGGAAACATTTGAGTTATTGCATCAGTATAGAATTTGTTCAGCAATAACCTCTCAGCCTCCAAATGTTGTCTTTGCATGATTTATAGCCCTTTACTTGATGAATCCCTTCCTTAGGCATATTCACTTGTGTGGTAAACAAATGAGTGATAGAAATAAATGTTTGTTGATGTTTACTTCTGCAGAGCTAGCCTGATCCCTGCCTCTCCCCAAGAGTTTTCTCCCTGTGCATGAATGCATTTGATCCTGTAAATTTATCACCTGTTTGCAAAGACACCAAATATAACTTAACATACCTTAAACTCTGAACTTCAGTAATTTAACTGGGTGCAAAGCGCTCAGACCAGCTGATGTGGGGTTTGGACTGGATGTGGGAAAGAATCATGTTTGCTTCTGTAAAATCACAGTGCAAGCAGCTCTTGCACTGCAGTGTATGTGTAGTTGTGAATGTTAATATGAAGACTAAGTGCAGGGTGATCTAATTCAGCTGAAGTAGTAGCATGATGCCTTAAATTCCTGGAGCAGAGGAGAAAGAAACGATGATAAGTTGTGACAGAGTTATGAATTCAGTGATGTAAGACATCGATCTTGATGAAAAATGGAGACTTAAGAAGAGTCTGTGCATCATTCATGCTTCTGAGTACTTTGGAAATAGCTCAGTAAATCATATCTGTGTCCGTATTCCTAGTGTGTTGGGTCATTTCACTTTGAAAAAAAATGACTTGGATTTTCTGGGGAGAAGTTTAAACTTACTTAAAGTAGCAAGTGCCTGTGGGTTTCTAAAGGTGAAGAGAGTATTTGTACTCAAGGAAGAAGTGTATTGAATAACCCGGGGAAGGTGAGTAGGTTTTCAGCGTGTGGTCTATGGAAGCCTCTGAGTTAGTCGTCAGCCTTAGCTGGGGGTATCTGCTTGGATTTCCGTTAAGCTTTCAAGAAGGCTTCTCACTAAAAGCTTTTGAGAAAGTGAGGGCCATCAGGGATGTGGGAGTCTCTGCATTGTTAAAAAAAATGGTTAGAAGGTAGGAGTTAAAGGGTAAGTGGAAATGATTTCCTCTCCCCACGATGGGGGGGGGGTCACCTGTGGAGTAGTGATTGGGACATACTCGGAGACCTTGGAAAAGGGCTCAGTGAAGAGCCAAGGAGGCTTGCTGATGGCACCGAGATGGTCAGAATGTTGGAAAGTAGGTACAGCTGAAGACCCACAGGAAGATCTTGTGCATCTCTGGGCAAATGGAAGGGGAAACGCAATGCAGAGAAGTGTAACCTGCATTTGGACAGGGAGAGCAATATTCATCTCACGGCAAATCATGTGCTCCAACTTCACCTTCAGTATATAGGATTAATTTCTGAGCATTATACCGCATCATTCTACAAAAATTTCAGGGAGGGGAGTAAATTTTATAATGAATTCCTAAAATACACCCCATGGCATTGCTATTATCTGAATAAAAGTTCAAAAAATTCCAGGATACGAAAATGACTAGTTCATCTCAGATAAATCTTTGTACACTAACTTGCTGAGTGCCAGAGGCTCTGATGCCTTTTGCTTTATAGCTGGGGTTGGTAGTTGCACCATTTGAAGGTAATTGCCTTGATTCATAACACAGATGTCTGCTTTGTTTCCTAGGTGACCTGTTAAGTAGCCTGTTGCAGAGTCCCAATGCAGCCAAATTATTGAACCAGCCAATCCCCATCCTCGATACAGAAAGTGAATATATATGTTCCCTGGCACTGGAGTGCCTGGCACACCTCTTCAGCTGGATCCCTTTGTCTACCAGTATCACCCCGTCCCTCCTCACCACCATTTTCCACTTTGCTCGCTTCGGCTGCGACACCCGTGTTCGGAAGATGTCTTCTGTCAACGGCAGCAGCCAGAACTCGGTGTTGGGACAGGAGCGTGGCCGACTCGGTGTCTTGGCCATGTCTTGCATCAATGAACTGATGTCTAAGAACTGTGTGCCTATGGAGTTTGAAGAGTATTTGCTACGGATGTTCCAGCAGACTTTCTACCTCCTGCAGAAGATTACCAAGGAGAACAATGCCCATACAGTGAAGAGCCGGCTAGAGGAACTGGATGAAAGGTAAGAGCAACCAAACAGCTAAGTAGCTGTGCTAGGGCCTCTTGCTTTCTAAGGGACTGTCTTTATTATTTTGCGGTCATGCATGGTGTGTCTAATGGCCTTTTTTTCAGAGTACTGTGCTGGGGGAGACAGGCGGAAAGGTAGGTGCCCACAGGTAAGGTTCTGGTAAGGGGCTGAGTTTGCTAAGGGACTGTGGTGGCGCAGGTTTGTATTCTTTCCTGTCCTCTTCCTTCCCTTTCCCCCGTTCGTTACTGTTTGACTGCAGGTCTGAGGTGGCACAAGAGCTGAACCTGCCCTTCATTCAGTTGTAACAGAAAACAGAAGAGGCTCAGTGAGGTAAAGGCATTGCAGCATTCCCTTCCCTGGTCGGCATCTGCCTTCTCTGCTTAAACATACAAAGAGTGGGTAGATATTCTGCGAGTCATGACTTGAAAGAAAATAGAAGTAGTTTCCTACCCATCATTGAGATGTGATGATTTCTGATTGCTTTTTTATTTTTACTATTTTTAAACAACACCAAAAGACAGCTTAGGGAACTCCATTCACAGCAGCGAACGGCTGTCTGGCACGCCTGATTGGAGGCAGCAGGGAAGTGGCAGCATCTTTGAAGGTCGTGTATTGTCATCTTCCAGAAAGTGAAAGTTACTATTAATACCATCCTTGTTGCCTAAAAACAGCTCAACTCTGTTATATCGGCTATTCCTACTTGTAGGAGAGAAAGTGAGACTTGTCTTGCTGTTGTGTGGAGTGGTTGAAACCGTGTGTTGGCAGGGCGGTGGCAGAGGTGACAACTTGCTGCTGCTGCTCATTGCAGGCTGTGTGTGCCGTGGGAAGGTGGGCAGACTGGTGCTAACGCTGACAAGTAGGTCACAACTGTGTGAATGCGCTCAGTATCTTGCTACAGATACTTGATGATGGAGATAAACTTCTGGTGCAGCTATGTACTTGTATTCCCAGATGCAGCAGCAAGGCTTTGGGGCTATTTGTTGTTTTTCTTTGATATCCACTTGGGATAAAAATAAAAACAAATTTAGCGGAAAACTGGGTCAGTTTGTAGAGATGACTTGTGTGTTTCTTGTGTAAACCTCCCTTTTTCCATATCTTTAAATACACACATAACCTTGGGATAGTCAATGTAGATTAATCGTGACTTCTGTTTAACAGTGGTATTGCCAGATCCTCGTGCTCTGTTCCTTAGATGTGTTATCCACAGAGATCGTTGGTGTCTGTGAGACCCCCCAGTATTCATTGCCATGGTCATAAGTAGAGCTGTAACTAAGATGTTCTGGAGACTGGAAAAATCCATCTGGCTTCTGGAGGAGTGGAGCTTTCCCTGAGCTGACCCTGTTTTCTCTGTGGAAAAGGCTGTGAGGATTTTGCATTTGTCACCTAAGGGCATAACTGTACATTTTATGTCCAAAACTAAAGACCTTACCACATGAAAGTGTTGTCCTGGCTTGGACTAAGAAAATCAGAAGCAAAATTGGCACCAAAGAAACTACCTTCAGTAGACTGCCATGTTCAGAACCTGCTTGCCCTGGGTCTTCCCCTTCCTCTTGTGGTGCTGGTTTTCTTTTTGTTACAAAATCAGTGTGTTTTTGAATGGTTTATACTGCCAAAATAGTCCAGAAAGAGTAAGCTTAAACTGTTGTCTTGCTTTGTGTTTGGCTTTAACTTGAAGATCACAAAATGTGGGGAATGGCTAGTAAGGGCATCAGCAACGGCATGGTGGCTGCAGAAGGGACTTTGGGGCTGGCGGAGGTAGAGGCCGTGCAAGAATTTCAAAGGTCTCAGGTCAGAGCCTCTTTAGAAAATAAGAATGAAGAAAATTGAAAGCAATGTTTGGGTCCGGACTTTTTTTGCTAGCTTCACTTTTGAAGTGTTAGGTCAGTGAGATGTGTTTAGTGGTGCCTGGTCAAGTAGGCAGTGACAAAGAAAAGTGAAATATAATCTTTTTGCATATTCAAAGTACTGTGCGTTTTTTGGTAGGCTTGTAATAACCAGCAGTGCTGCAGCTCTTTGTTAGGTGGCAATGCTTCTGGTCTTGAGTGAGGTTTCATTAGAAAGAACAGGGATTTCCCCTGAAAAAGAATTAAGAGTTTGCAGAGGGAGAGTGCAAGGCAGCTCAGTGAAACCAGGTTGTTCAAGCATGCCTGAAACTTTGCCAGTCCTGACTTTATTTAAAATAAAAACTTGAAGTACTCTTGCCCTTACCATATGGGAAGGGTGGGCTTCTCTGCACACACATGCCCTTGTCACCGAGTCACCAGAGCTCTTGCTGTTTGTGTGATGCTGGAATGGATGGGTCCTGTATGCTGGTGGACTATTTAACGCTTTTTTTGTATAGGTAGAAATGAAGATGATTTCTAACCTCCATGAAGCTCACGTTGTGCAGGGTGTGATCTTATTCCACATGAAAAACTTACTCCATTCTGGTCTTTGTAATTTTTCTCCAGTTGCGCTCTCAAGAACCCACCAGTGCTTGCACCGAGGTGCTCTTGCTGGATTCCCTGAAATTTTGGTAGCAGGCTCCCTTTTGGATCTTCACTTCCTACAGTGCCAAGCATTGAGTAGTCCCATGCTTTGGAGGAAGATTTGTCCTTATAGTCCAGTTCAGAAGCTTTTAGATAGTTGATGTACATTGCAGAAGGAACTGTCCTTTCCAGCTCTCAGCTCTGTGGCTCTACCAGTATCTTGTGTAAATGTTTAACATGTGTATTGCTAACTTCTGCATTAACTTCTTGCTTCCAGCTGAATTCCTCCATGGTCCACTTTATTTCACTAATCCTAGCTGCATCAGTAAGATGATCCTTGCTATTAAATACTCATTTTTCTATGGTGGGAGGGTTTGTGCTTATTTGCAGGCCTAATTTCATTTATATTTATCTGAATATTAAAGTTGCTTTTGACTAGACTGTCTTTTCTGCTGTTTCAGGTATTAATGGAATGAAGGGTTGCCCATCCCGTAGGTAATTGTTGCAGGGCTTTATATTTTAATTGTTCTACTGGCTGTTACTTGTAACTTTCTTTTTATTGGAAGGATTTTGAGTGAATTTTATCACTGTTTCAATGAAATTGCTTTCCCTTGTGGCATCCTCATGTTTTCTCAGTTGTGTTTTCTTCTTTCCCTTATAGCTACATTGAGAAGTTTACCGACTTTCTCCGTCTCTTTGTGAGCGTCCACCTACGAAGAATTGAATCCTACTCCCAGTTCCCTGTGGTTGAATTTCTGGCACTGTTGTTCAAATACACTTTTCATCAGGTACAGCCCCGTGACATTATTTTTCCCTCCATCTGCTCCATGTTCTCTTGTCTTGTACAACAGGGGTAGCGTGGTTTCCCCAATGAAGTTGATACCTAAAGTTAGCCCAGAAAAAAAGCAATTAACTTGTCTTACTGGCACTTTCCAGTAGTGCTGGGGACTGGGAAATGGCTTAATGTGCTCTTGGGTTTAGTTGGAGACAGCGATGACATGTAGTTACCTTGCAAGAACAACTTGTCTGGTGTTTAACTTTGCTCCTGCTTTTATTTTTTTTTGTTAGTGCTTGCAATGGGCTGTCTGGAAAAACTTTTCTAGGTTGTTCGTTTTGTGTTTGGGTGCTTTTCTTTCTCTTGAATCTGCCACTTTTACTGCATCTGGTGCTTTCCTTGTGACTTTTAGATGTAGCATTAAAAAAACAACTCCATGGCTTTTGGAAGGTGTTACCTTGCTTTAGCAGCTGTCACAATGCAACTCAGCCCTCTTGACCCCCAGATGTGAATAATGACAAGCAGATCTATAAAATGCTAGGAGCTGATGTAGCAAGCCATGGGATGGGTTAATGCTGAGACCACCCTTGTAATTCCTGGGTTCCCACCCTTGTGCAAAAGCTCTTGTTCACCTTTTGACAGCTATAAATCTCTCCAGTGACCTCCTAGAAAATTTGCAATAAAGCAAGAAATTCTTCCCGTGGATTGAAGTGCATGTTAACTCATATTTTCGTTATGTGAAAACAGTCTTACCCTAGCTTGTGGTATTCATTGTGAATTTTGATGTATTGCAGCCTACCCATGAAGGTTACTTTTCTTGCTTAGACATCTGGACGCTCTTCTTGGACTATCTGACTAGCAAAATTAAAAGTCGCCTGGCAGACAAAGAAGCAGTGCTCAACAGGTAAGCAGGCAGGAAGCTGCCGGGGCAGCAGCTGCAGAGACTTCATGGTCGCCATGGAAGGACTGTGAGAAACAAGCCATTGTTCGTTCCAACTTCACATGTGGCTGAGTGCTTGCTTCTTCTAAAATAATTGAGTATAAAAATGTAAACTTAAGTGTTTCACACACATTAATTCAAAAGAATTCAAACTGAGCAAACGAGGGCAAAAAAGTGTCGCTTGTGTGAACATAAGAGCCAGAGAAAGCAAGCTTTGCAGTCTGAAGTTGAATTATAACACATTCTAGCAAATTTTAGAGCACAAATTAGAGGAGGAGACCACAGAGTAAGTTGCCTACTAAGTGTTCACACAGCTCTTACAAGCAATTATTGAATTAGGAAGGGTTTTAAATTTTATTAGGATTTTAAAATTCCTGTTTAAGTGGAATCTGTATTTCTGAGAAATATCAGTGACACTGTGTTTGAAAGTTAAAAATTCCACTTGCTTAGCTCAGATGCTAGTTGTGTGTATCAATTGCAACAGCGGTTGGCAGTGTTTCCTTTGTAGATGTTGTCTCCTGAGATGGGTGGCTCTCTTTTGATGAAAGTCACTTTCCTGCCCTTTAAAAAAATGTGGTGAATATACTGGTATCTTGTTCAAGTCGTGGAGGCTTAAAGTGCCATGGCTTGTGCCATAATATGTTCTGCAAAGTGCAGAAGGAAACATCTTTCCCTTGAGCACGCTAAATATAGGTGGTTGGTTTTTGAAAGACAGTCTGGCCTCATAACCACTAAGGACAGATATGGAACTACCTTACATGAGGCAGCTCTCTTCCTTTCAGCATGGGAACTGTGTTTTTTTTTTTAATTTCTCAAGTAGTAGGTATTTGCATTTGAACTTTGCTATAATTTGTTCCTAATTTGCTGCTCTCTGCCTAGTGCTGTTGAACTCTGGCATTCTGCTCTTTCTTCATCTCGGTAGCATACGTGTAACCTGTGTTATCTTGGTGTCAAATGGTTTGTTATGAGGAGAATTGAAACAAACAATAGCTGTCTCTCTAGGAGATCATGTCAGACTATAAACAAACAAAAACGTCGTGTAAGTGGTTGAAGCTTGGACTGTTTTGTCAGAACTACCTCTCCTTAGTGACAACTTCTGCAGGTTTATTTCCTGCCAGCTCTCAGACGTGTCAGTGCTGCAGCACAACAGGCTGGGAGTGGTTACACCGCAGGAGCACAGATGAAGTTTCCTGTTCTGTGGTTTATAAACTTTGCATTTGGTATGTGTTACAACTTCTGCTACTGGATAAGTTGCCAAATCCAGAGATACGTCATGTGGTTACAGAAAAGATCGTAATTCAGCCACTTTGCACAGAACAGCTTTCAGCTGCTTAGCCAGGGACACAGCTGACTTCTCTGGCACTCGGATTGCATCATGCTCTCAGTCTCGGTCAGTGTATGCTAATGCCTGATTTTCCAACCTGATCCCACCTAGGAAAGAGTGTGACTTTTTGCATCAGATCCCAGCTGTTTTGAGAGAAGAGGTTTTTTTAAAACAAACAATCAAACGAACCCCCCTTGGAATCCCAGACTTTGGTGTCATGTCACCAGAAATGATCGTGTGCTCAGGTGGCTCTGTGCTGGTTTTACAACTTGACATTATTCTTAGGTGATGAGTGAGGAGGGTCTTCTGTGCTCTGTCCCAGCTGCATAGCTTCAAGAGGTGACAAGGTATCTTTCTGTGACATGCCTTCAGCACAAGTAGAAAAAGTGCTGGCTTTGTTTCAGAGGACAAGGGCCTGAATTCTTTGGCCAATGGTGTAGAGAAAGAGCATAGCAGAATAAATAACCTCCAGGGAGGTCTCCTTTTGAGGCAGGCAGCAATAACTCTTTCCTGTTGCATCTGATCCTCGTTCGCTGCTCAAAAAGCAGAGCACCAGACAGAACGCTAAGGAGCAGTTTAGCAACAAGAAGCTCTTGGTGCTGTGCATGTACATCTGTTGTTATTCCTGGCAAGCCACTCCTACCTTTCCTGTTTTGAACTCTTGGGCTGCTTCTGTTGCTTAACGGTTCTCCCTTTCCCTTTCAGGGGTACAGGGATACCACATATTACCAAGGATGTTTCCTCAAACCTGTAGAGCTATGCTGCAGGCTCTTCGCAGTGGCTCGCTTTAAACGGTTGTCTGTTCTAGGTGTTGTCTTTACTGCAAGGAGTGTGGGCGCAGCAACCTCTGCAGAACTGTTTTATCAAACTCTTGCTCTGTTTTCTCCATGGTCGTAGGTACGAAGATGCCTTGGTTCTGTTGCTCACAGAGGTGTTGAATCGAATCCAGTTCAGGTATAACCAGGCACAGCTGGAGGAGCTGGATGACGAGACACTGGATGATGATGTAAGGAGCAGAGTTGAACAAGGACAGCTGCAGGTCCAGATATTAACTCTTGCACTGGTAACTCCTAGAATGTCTTTCCCAGAGCTTGTACTTTGGAGTACAAGATAGACAGCTGCTGCTTCACTCCATTCTTTTGTGGGGTTTGAGGTTTAAAGCAGCACAGAATGCTTTTAACAAAAATGTACTTAATCACACTGAAAGGATATGACCTTTGTTTTTAATTTGGTTCTTATGGGGAAAATTATAGATACTTATGTTCTGATTATCAGAGGCATGAGGTGTCTGTATCTGGTAGCTTTGGAATTTTAAACGCTGAACTATCTCTGAGACAAAAGCTTTAAGCTGTATGTATTGTTGGTGGTTTAATTTAAGTTTATTTCTCTATAAGTCAGTACTGGTAAATATCTCAATACTGCTAAATGTGAAAGTGGAGTAGGTGGCCAGAATGGATGAGACCGGAGCACTGGAAGGGCAGGTTGTTCTGTACAACAGCTGCTTGTCATCTGAGGAGTAACTACGTTTTAGGAGTGAACACTTGTGACTTATCACTCCAGGGAAACATGTATGTACACCCAAAGCGTGGGTTGGCAAAAATTATTCTCCATCAGGTGTCTGGCTGCATATGAGAATCATAAGAGCAGTATATCTTCAGTATCCTTGTGTCTGCAAAAGCCAAGCTCTGGGAAGGAGCTAGCTAGTCCCAAGCATCAGTTAGGACTGACTAGTCTACAAAAAGCCATCTGTTTCCCTCTGGAAGTGCTGTGCTTACCTTGGTGTTTCTTCCCGTAGCAGCAGACCGAGTGGCAGCGGTACTTGCGCCAGAGCTTGGAAGTGGTTGCAAAAGTCATGGAGCTCTTGCCAACTCATGCCTTCTCCACGCTAGTAAGTAGTTATCCAGACCAAAAGTGCAATGTGAAATGAGAACCAACTGCCGGAGTTTGTTACAAGCTGTTGGATAGAGCCACATTGCCAAACAAGCAGATTTGGTTTTGGATGCAAAACCTTGGCAAGGAGAACAGAAATTGAAGGAAAAAGCTTGTTTTTTTGGTTTTGTCACATTTCTTGGTGTGTTTTTAAAGAGGGTGCTTCAGTGAACATCTGCATCCCACTTGCTCGACATTAAGCTCTTTAGAAATTCCCATCTTTCAAAGTGTAAATATTTGGCAGCAATTCTTCACTGTTGTTTGTCTTGGCCTTTATATTAGGAGGCAGCACTGTGAACTGGGCAAGAATGTCATTATTAGGGCTTTAAGGAGGGTGAAATATTTGTTTAAATGAAAGGCTAGATACAGATGCTGGAAAGAGCGCCTTGGACTACTGGTATCTGACAAACAGATAAGTGCTTTTCTCCAGCTAGTGTCACTGCTGTTGTTGGAGTTGGTGTTGTAAAAGTTGCCTGAGTTTGTAGCACTATAGTGGTTTTTGAGGAGTTGATCTTGCGGCTATAAGCCATTGGAGCACAAAATTCAAAATAGTTGGTGCCTTTTCTCTGGGTGAGAAGAACGGCAAGTATAGCAGGGGGATCTCAAAGCAAATTCTGCTGGAGATACTGCGTGTCTCTGAACCTTCTGCCCAAGAAGCAGAGAAATCTGAGCTGCTGCAGAGGCAGAAGACGCTTGACCTGAACTGCTTTTTTTTTAATGGATTTCTGGTTTTGGTTTTTTTTTTTTTTTAATTTAAGAAACATTGACTGAGCTAAACACTAGAAGCATATTACTAGAAACTCTGAAGTAGTAAACAAAAGTAGAAGTTCCTCTGCATGTGTGGCATGGTGTGAGTCAGCAAGAGGCAAACAAATGGAGCAGCTGTTTGTGAGCAGACGGGTCATATGGTGAAGAGCATGTGGCTTCCTTAAAGTAACACATTAACATGAGGAAGACTCTGCTTTTTACAAAAATAGTTCTCCTCCTGTGGTTATACAATGGTGCTCAACTGTTAGGCACAGCCTGTTAGAAACTTGCTAGTGAATGCTTTCCTTGAGCCCTGTTAGTTCATTTTTGTACAGTGGATAATCTGAGAGATGCTCGAGCAGTTTCACGTGCTTTTCACAGCGGTCTGCAGTGCAGCTGAACACTGTGGCTGGTCTGTCAGTAGCAGGTAATGAAAACCCTGTACAGCAGCTGCTATTTCATTTTCCAGTGTGGGACACAGTAAGGCTGTAGTTCCCTGTGCTGATGGATGAGTAAACTTTCATAAAACCAGCCGCTTCAAATGTGATGACTTTGCCAATAGAAATTAAGCAGAGCTATGCCAGACTGAAAGGGTTGGAAAATATTCTTTCAGGTGGGATATCTAGGAAAAGGTCAGTGTGCAATTTTGTCCTGTATGTATACAAAGGCATTCAGGCACAAGGCAAATAAACCCCTTAGTAGATCCCGCGGCACTACCTTGCCTGGCCGACTGCTGCTGAGAGGCCTCGTGGTCCCTGTGTACAACACACACTCCCATTGGTGCCACCTGTTGCTCAGCTGAGTGTCACCAGGAACCGGTGTGTTTGCTGTTGGTCCTGAGCGATGAGGTTAAGCTGACGCTGATCCCAGACCAGGATGTATGACAATGACTGTGGTGTTTGCTCCCTTGGCTGCTTTCCCTGTGGGGTTCAGCTGTTCTTGTGTGTGCTGACAGTGCTGTAGCGCTTCACTTCTGTGTTCTGGTACAGAGGCACCAAACCCATCTTCTTTGATTTAATAATATTTGAATAGCTACATTTTGAGAAGCTGATATCTATGGGTGAGGTGGGTGCAGGATCAGCCCAGAACCAAGCAACTTGCCTTCTCCCTAGTGCCTTTAAAAAGACATTTGGAGAAAAATAAGAAAACTGTGCTCTAACAGAGTAACTAGTAGTTGGGTGCTACCTATCTGCCAAGCATCAGAATCATGCTCATTTCTTGTCTCTTCTAGTTCCCAGTTCTGCAGGATAACTTGGAAGTGTATCTGGGACTCCAGCAGTTTGTGGTCACTTCAGGGACAGGTAATAACCAGCACTGTGGTCCTCACCCTTTCAATAACTGATTGCAAAAACATCCTAGAGCTGCTTTGGTGTTGCTTCTTCTGTATTCCATTGAGGATCTGAACACATGTATGGTGACTAATGGCTCAGTAGTCAAACTCCAATAGCAGGCAAAAATCTAATTGTGTGATTTATTTTTTTATTGGTGTAGTTCTTCCCTTGTTCTGGTACTTAAAATGAAGATACCATATGTCTTAAGAACAGATATGCAGCATCAAATACTGCAGTAACATGGAGGGATAATGGTTATTTTCCTCGCACTAAAACTGATTTCAGGAAAGGTTGCACTCCTGTTTGCTTTGGGCTCAAATCTGGTGTGAAGTTGTCCACCATAGGAGCACTTTTATTTAGATTTGAATTAAAACCTTTGTGAGTCAATGAGAGATTGAACTATTTAGAATGCAGTAATGGTTTCTGAAGACTTATCTAGCTGGCATTTCAGGAACCTCGTGTATGAAATATTTTACAGGGATCCCAGTGTTCTCAATGGAATAAAAAGCCTGAGTGTAGCTTTGCTGCTTCTTCCTGAGAAATAAGGGAAGTAGCAGTAGTGAGATCTGTGTGAGGGAAGATTATAGCGAAGGTTATATTTAAGTTTTCTGGAATGGCTAGTAAAGGAATCTGTTACGTGTTCAATACTGCTATACATGGCAGAATGGTGATGGTTGTATAGACAATTCAAGAAAATACACTTTGAATTTTAGCATCATTTCAGACCTAGGATAAGCAATGTGTAGGTTTTTAATTCTGTAGCAATGATGTGTATCAGAAATTCATGTGTGCTGGCTGGGCAGCTGGTGGACCAGGAGCAGCAGGTCAGATGCAGCTGGGGATTCAGAGCTGGGCGGTAGTACACTGGTGCTGATGGTGCAAAACAGCAAACTTGTTGCTGAAAACTTAATCTGAGGTTAAATATGGACAGTGGAAAGAAAAACTCTTTGGGGTGTTTTGTTTTGTTTTATTCAAAACATGGTGTTGCAGAACATGTTTGCTTTTTTTAGTAAAAGGTCTGGAATATTTGGAGACCAGGAATGTGCAGCTGAGTGGTAGGACAGTTGTGTTGGTAATAAGACTGTTATTGGTTTGTTTCTTGTATCTTAGAAATATGAAAGTAAATAACCACACTTCACATCAGAAGTGAATACATACTTAATTCTATACGCTTCTGCTGCTGGAACCTTGATTGCCTTGTAGCCAGCAGAGGGAGTGTGAGTTACAACCTTTCTGCAGAGCTGGGGTTGCTTTTTGATGTCAATGGATAACCAAAATGACTCCTGTTTGTAATAGGTATTAGCATCAAATAGAAGAAAATAAATGTATAAGTTAGTTGGCAACATCAGTTTCAACCTTCAAAGAGGGATTTGAAATGTGGCAGTTGGAACAGCTGAACTTGTCTCACTCAGTTGGACTGTCTCAGTCGCTTGGACAGTGCTCTGGCTTGAACCGTGACCCTCTGCTGAGCTAGTTCAAGAAGAATGCTTATAATGTAATTAGAATAAACTTTGCATTTCCTGTAGCTTTGTAATTAGATTTCCCATCCCACAGAGCTGTATTTATTAGCCACAAGGTTACTTTTTTTTTTTTTTGCACAAGGTTTTTGAAGTATGAGTTTTCAGACTGCCAGGCTCTTAGTGGCTATTAGCACAAGCGATTATTTACACTTAGATCTTTTGGCTTCATTGCTAATGAACCATAATGTCATTTCAGGTCACAGGCTGAACATCACTGCAGAAAACGATTGCCGCCGCTTGCACTGCTCCTTGAGGGACCTGAGCTCCTTGCTGCAGGCCGTGGGTCGTTTAGCAGAGTATTTCATCGGGGATGTGTTTGCTGCCAGGTTCAATGATGCTCTGACAGTGGTGGAGAGGTAGGTGTGGGAGGGGGATTTGCTGTCCCTTCCCCAGTACAAGGAGCAGTTGTCATCACTGCAGTGAGAGTGAAAACCAAGGGTTTTTTCTGTCTTGCCTTGTTATGATGAAATTGAGAGATGAATAACTGAGTGGCCAGAACCTTAATTGTTACATTCATCAATGCTGTGTTTCCCAGATGGCTTTCTAAATCCCTAACCAAAGAAGTAACTAATAGAAGGGATTAAACAAAATCAGTCACTTGAAAACATTGAGGTCATTGTTTTCCAGCATCTGCATTTGTGATGCAATGAAATGGGATATAGAGTCTGATTACTTCAGAGTTGTACCTCTCAAAGCTAAATGACCAAAATCTCTTATCTGAAAAACTTCATGAAAATTGAAAGGCAGACATCATTGGATTTTTTGCCTCCAGTAACCTTAATTAGCACATAGCTGCAAATTACAGAATTTCAGGGCTTTACACAGCTGCCTCGGTTATATTTTTTCATTTCCATGCAGGAACATTGTACTTGTTTTGTCTTATCACAAACAGTGAAATAGGCTTTAAATTATTTTCAACTAAATGGTCTAAATCTTGTCTATGTATAAGTTAAATATTGACACAGACTTGCCAAGAGCTGCATTCAGATGAGATGTGCAAGTGGATTTGTACATGTATTTATCCATCTTACAGTCCCTTTACACTACCATATATGTATTTGCTTCCAGGCTGGTGAAAGTAACGCTATATGGATCCCAGATTAAACTGTACAACATTGAAACTGCAGTACCATCTGTGTTGAAACCTGACCTGATCGATGTGTGAGTACAAGATATACACTGCAAATTATTGTATCCAAATTTGGTACTTACCTGGAAGGAAGGAAGCACTGATCTCCTTAGTCTGGTGTTCTAACCAATTGCTTGGCAAATGTTCTGTAAAGTGCATATCTCCAGTGGTTGCTGGAGGGCACTTTCTTTTAACCGTTGAAGGTCAGGGCTGCTGCCAGCATTTTGTACCACTGATTTCTCAAATTGATTTACTGAGGTTATTTAAAGAGAAATAAAATCACACTGGGAAGTAAAAATGCCTGTTACATTGGCTTTAAAAGCAAACTGTTACTCTGGCCTGTACTAATGGCTATAAAAGCTTAGTTCTTTTGCAGTTTAATTAAGTGATAAAATAAGTGTTATAACAGCACTTTTTAAGAAATGGATCCACTGTTGGTATGTAGTTCCAGTTTACGGATTTTTTGCTATCAAAGTCAGATCTATGGCTCAGATAAAAGATGTTGTTCTTAGCTGAAGACACAAAACCCTGTACTTCTAAGACAAATCTGTGCCTTGCAGCTATGCAAGCCGTTTCTGAAACTAATACCTTCGATCCAGAAGTTGACATTAAGTGTGAAATCTTGATGCTGCTAGTAATAGAACACCCCTCTGACAGCCTTTTAGAGACCTTCTATTCTTAATGTTGTGTAGTACAAACATGTTGCTAGCCAGCCCCTGGTTTGTGAGCGGAATTTAAGGTTGTGCTTTTGAACACAAGTGCTTATAGTAATTTGTGATTGTATGTATTTTCCTTGAAAATCCACACTAGATTTCATCATATAGTTCCCTGGACTTCTAATAATCCTAGTTTACTAGCACTGATTTTCATGCAGATTATGCTCTATTAATAGTCTATTTTCTTTCCTGGTATAAAATAATTTGGAAGGGGTTTTTGTTTGTTACTGAGGTGGTTTTCATCCTTTCCTCTGTCCAATGTCCCTGAAGAAACTTGTGATCCATTTTCTGATGCTAGCCTAGCAACGGTACATCATCAGTGTTTGGAGGACGCCTGTGTGGTCCCAAAGAAACGTCATGTCTCAAATCTTAACATGGTGCTGTGCCCAAAGTAGAATTATGAAGTACTATTATAGTTTGACCTTATCAGGTTATAACTTTGTCTCATTGGGTGAGTCCAGTTACAGCACATCATTAAATATACAGGGTCCAGGACAAAAAAATAAAGAAAAAGCTGCCAGGTTTGTCTGACAATCCCAGTATTCTTTCCCAGTGTCATGTCAAAACTACCCACTGTGCTCAGGACTTGTGCCCTCGTGCAGCTGTCCTGCTGGTCTGCTGTTTGTCCCGTGTACACAGCTCACCCTGCTCTGCTCCTCCGCAGCCACGCGCAGTCCCTGGCCGCGCTGCAAGCCTACGCGCACTGGCTCGCCCAGTTCTACAGCGAAGTTCACCGGCAGAACCCGGAGCAGTTCATCTCTCTCGTCTCCACCGCTCTGGAGGCAATCACCCCCCTCATCAGCTCCAAGGTACCTTTGCTGGCGCTGGGCAGTGCTGTTGTGCTCAGATGTTTAGCCATCTGCTCTGGACTACACATGGATCCTAATGTGAGTCAGTCTGTGTGAGCTGGATGTTTGTCTTCCAGAGTCACAGCAAATGTCTCATGTGAGGTTAGACCAAGAGCAGTTCTAAAAAGAGCTATAGGTCAACTTAATACGAGAGTAAGCAACTTACAGGCATATAAATTCAACCTAGGGGCTTGAAAGTGGGGACATTTCTCTCTTCCACGGTATTAAGAGAACTGACTTGTGCTGTGATTGGCAAATAAACACTATAAACTGTCTTGCTTGCAAAAACCCGGCAGTGGCAGCTTGCTGTGCTATGGGATGCCAGTGTTGCCTCATCTGGGTCTGTGTGCTGGTGTCACTGGGCAGCCTGACCGCATGTCCCCTCTGTTTCAGGTGCAGGAGAAGCTGCTGCTGTCTGCGTGCCACCTGCTTGTCTCTTTAGCGACCACAGTGCGACCAGTGTTCTTGATCAGCATCCCAGCAGTGCAGAAGGTGTTCAACAGGATCACAGACACTTCTGCTCAGCGGCTTCCTGACAAGGTGATCTGTCTCAAATATGAAGAATGTAGATGAGGTGTAATTGGGAAGCTGTGCCTCAGTTCTTACTGTGGTGAGGTATAACCTCAAAAAATAAAGGGGGGGTGGGCAGCACGTACCTCTGAACTGTGGATATCCAGGAATCCCAGTGATACAGTGTGTCAGCAATGATCTGTTTCAAGCAACATTGTAAGGAAAAAGAACAATTGCACTTCTTGGATCTTATTCCTTTCTCGCTTACTGACATAGTCCCTGATTCTGCATCATCTTTACAGGCATGTTGATTCTAACGTACAGGAAGAGTTTTCTGTGAAACTTAACATTAGAATTCCACATACCTTACTCCAAGTTAGTATTACAGAAGTACTGCAAAGCTACAGTGGAGGTTGTGATACGGTTGTACTGTGTGCTGGCATGGAGGCATAAAGTGCTATACAAGTCTCACTGTGCAAACCAGACAAAGACTAATTAAAGTGGCATCATCTTTGTTTTAGAGATAGAAAGAACAGAATTACCATTGCAGGGAAGGGCTTACAGAGCTGGGAGCTGGTTCCAGCCCTTAAGTGGTGGAGCTTTGCTTCTCTTAGCTTGCGGATCTGGGAGCTTTCACTTGGGCTCACCTTCTGCTGTTGTTCTCTTCCCCCAGACAGCAAGTGGTGCTGATGTCCTGGACAGCTGTGAAATGGGTTGTGCTCTAGCATAAAGTGAATAGTGGGCACAGTAGAACTTTCTCTTTGCTTAATGTCTTTTTGCTTCTAGGCCCAGGTGTTGGTGTGCAGAGCGCTGTCAAATGTGTTGTTGCTGCCCTGGCCAAATCTTCCAGAGAGTGAACAGCAGTGGGCAGTTCGCTCCACCAACCACGCCAGCCTAATATCTGCCCTCACGAGGGAATACCGCCAATTAAAATCCAATGTGATCTTGCCACAGAGGAAAGTGCAGCTGGAGGACAGTAAGTTCCAAGTTTCTTGTTGTGTGCGGTCTTTCAACAGCTGCAGTGCAAACTGCTGATAGGCATCATTAAGCTGGTCTTCTAATTATTATTTTGGTGGAGAAACTCTAGTGTATGGGGAGGGCAGGGAAAGAGCAATTATGTTTTATTCCTTTTTCTAGAGACCCTTCTTCTGTGGGTGTGCACAGGGCAGTCTCACACCAGGCTGCCTCTAAACTTCCATCAAAGTACTGTCTTCCTCAGTCATGCGGGGAACATGGGAGCAAGTCTGTGATAAAACTTCGAATAGCAGTGATTGCATTTGGAGTACTTAACAGCCTCATGCTGGGACTCCCGTGCTATGGTATTAGAAACTCATACTGGGACTCCCATGCTATGGTATTAGAAACATTGACTAGAGGCAGCGTTGATGAAGACAATGGTTATAAAAACATAAAGGGAAAATAATAATTTCTTCCAGACTCAAGAAGCACTGTAGAGGGTGAATATATGTAGAAGAACCCTGAACTGATGGGGGCCAGGGAACTTTGGAAGTTTCAGTGTATGTTTTGGGACTGCTTTTTGGTGTCTTTCTTTTGTTTGAGAATCACTTTAAAAATTGTTTAGAAGTATCCATTGTCACAGCTTCTGACCAACCTGACGAGCTGGTCAGCTGTGTGCAGGGATGGAGTGTGGGAGAGGGTGATTTGCTCCTCATGAGAACATCAGCAGACTGGTTGAACTGGGTTGAACTGAGCCAGTTCTCCCAGCCTTTGGGTTAGCTTATTCCGTGTGTATCACTCCAGTTACTTTTAGAAACAGAAATGTGCAGTGCGTTTTGTCATAATGTGCTGCTTTTTTCTTGGCTAGTGTTTCTTTAACATTAGTGTACTGCATATTATATTGTGTGCAGCTCCCCTCAGTCTCTCCGCCTTAGTAGTTGAGCAGTGGGTGCATCCGTAGGGCAGTAAACCTGTATAATTTAAGAAAGTGAGTACCCACAGTGACCTAAATGAACCTGTTTAAATGTTTAAAATGTGAACACATGCTTGGGAACGTTTTTTACTCCAGCCTGGATTGGGTGTGTATGCCACATTGTAGATTGTTTTAGTTACTGTGTGTGTGAACTTGTCTTAATTTCTTGCCTCTGATTAGTAGTTTTGACACATGCGGGAGATATCACCTCTCTTATTTTGCAGCCAAAGTGATCATCCATCAGACACTCAGCGTTTTAGAAGATATTGTAGAAAGTATCTCTGGAGAATCCACCAAGTCTCGGCAGATCTGTTATCAGTCGCTGCAAGAATCCGTGCAGGTCTCACTAGCCCTCTTCCCAGCTTTCATTCATCAGTCAGGTATAACCATAGGACAGGCTTTAATGCTGTGAGTAGCTTTATGACCCACTGATAACATCCAAAGTCCATCAGCATAGGATGGTGGTGGTGTTCATGTGAAGTGTGAGGGTTTGCTGTGCCTGAGTGTAACGTGAGTCTGAACTTCTGGGTGGGCTGGGCTGCATCAGAACAGGAAAGGGAGATGTTCTCTGCCATCCAGATACAGGCATGAAGGTTTGTCACGCTTCTGGAAAATGGAGATGTCTTGTCATGTGTTCTGCACTGAAACAAGACTGGAGATCGATCCTGACCACCAAAAAAAAAAAAAAGCTTTAAAATACCCTGTCTGTCTGTATTTGCCATTTACATTCTCTCCAGTAGCTCGCAGAGAAAGTGGAGTAGATTTCATCAGATTAGGTCAAATGATGTGGGGTTTTTTTTGTCCTGTAAAACAAAAGCTCCTGAGATGTAGCCAGGACTGTTACTTGGCAATCTTGTGGCCAGCAGCTTACATCTTGTATCACATCAGGGTAGCTCAAATGCCCAGGACTACAGCAGATTCTCTTGTGAAAGGCCAGACATTCCAGGAAACCTTTTGGAGCTAGGTGGGATTTTCTCAGAAGCAAACATGTGCAGAGGGAAAACAAAGTTGGAATGCAGAGAGGATCCAAGACAGCAAGCTGATGCTGTGACCCCAGTGAACTGTTGTCTTCAGAACAGGCCAGCATCTTGTGCGGGTGCTGTTTATGGGCTATAACAGGCTGTACAAAGGAGCTGAGCAGCTCAGGCTGGTTATTCAATAAAGCATGTTGGGACTGATGAAGAATTAGCTGCAGTGCTGATCAGCTGACTGCGTAACCATGCGCTGAAGATGACTTCTGAAGTTAGAAGGGGCTTCTCAGCTCCAGCCAAGAAAAAAAAATAGCAGCTGGGTTCTATCTCCTGGCCATCCTGAGCTGGGTAGCTCTTGTGGATTTCCCTGTATTTCTTGTTAGCCCTGCGTGAGCGGTGAGCAACTGGAGATGGGCCCAGAGCTGTCTCCAAGAACTCTGTGTAGGCAGACCAGACTAAGGGCCTTGCTGATAGTATTGTATTTGTTCCGAGTTGTTCGATACTGCCTGTACTTGCCATCCCTGGCGGTTTTCAGAAATGGATGAACAATCTTTGAGCCCTGCAGTACCAGCTGTTGGTTTCAGTTGGAAATGGCAACCCTGCTGCTAAATTTCCAAGAGTAAATGGGGTTTCCTGAACAGGAGGAGCCAATCTCACGTAAAAAACTTGGATGTTATCTTAACATCTTTTTTGCTTTCCTGTTCTTACCTTAGATGTGACAGATGAGATGCTGAGCTTCTTCCTCACTCTGTTTCAAGGACTGAGGGTGCAGATGGGAGTACCTTTCACTGAGCAGATCATACAGACCTTCCTCAACATGTTCACCAGGTATTGTCCCCCGTCGGTCACTTTTCTTATCCCTTAGGATGATTTATCTTAGTAAGTTGCTCACACAACTGCTCCCTGCCCCTAAAGAGTGTAGTGTTTCCAACTCCTTTGTATCCAGACTTTTGTCATGTCCCAGGGTTAAACCTAAGGAAAGTTCTTCTGGGTCCAAAGTCACCCAGCCCATGCACATCAGTCATAATTTCAGCTTTCCCATGGGCTTTCTGGAGGTGTGTGATGCTGAATTGGAGTTTCACGTTACCTATTAGCTCCTACCCAAGATCTGGGGGTATTCCAGCAATCCCAAGCTTTTGTTGGGGAAGGTGATCTATCAAAACCTAGCTCTCTTCTGTGGCTTAACGTACTTGGTCTGTATTACTTGAGCAAGTTTAGAGGCACTACCTGCTTTCCTTTAAATTAGGTAAGTGTACAGATCTCTGGGAAGGTTCCTACACAATGATTTTTTTGTTGTAGGGAGCAGTTGGCAGAGAGCATCCTCCACGAGGGCAGCACTGGCTGTCGGGTGGTGGAGAAGTTTCTGAAAATACTGCAAGTGGTGGTACAAGAGCCAGGCCAGGTGTTCAAGCCTTTTCTACCCAGCGTCATCTCACTGTGCATGGAGCAGGTCTACCCCATCATTGCAGAGGTACGACTGTTCTCACACAAGGTGAAGGAAGAGGAAGATGGAAAGGGAAGATGTTGCTGGGGGTGTGGGAGCAATAAAGTTTTTTGCTTTTCAAGACCTGTAAATGTTAGTCCATGTGTGGGGGGAACTGGGTGACTAGGCAGTGGGGATTGGAAGCAGTATGAGTGGAGGATTTTGTCAAGAATTGTCAAAGAGGCTAAAACTACAGATGTGCTCAAAGCAGGAGGTAAAACTCAAAACTCAGTGCTGTGTTTTTAACATCACACAACAGTTGCTGAGTTTGGTGCCTTCCTTAGGAGGAAACACTTTCATGCTCTGGTACCTTGGCTGCAAAGCATCGCCCTGGGTGGCACCTGCCTGGGTGCTGCAAGCGGAGGGATCCAGGGGATGAGTAGGATTCCAGCACAGAACTTGTTCTCCTCTCCTCCTAGCGCTCATCTCCTGATGTGAAAGCAGAGTTGTTCGAGCTACTTTTCCGGATCCTCCACCATAATTGGCGGTACTTCTTCAAATCTAGCGTGTTGGCTAGTGTCCAAAGAGGAGTAGCAGAAGAGCAGATGGAGAACGAAGCACAATTCAGTGCCATTATGCAGGTAACTCAGCTATTCACGCAGTTGTCCAGAACCCTTTCTGCAACAGAGCATAGGCTGCTTGCAACAGTGCATTAAACATGTGGGTGATGGGGGCTAGACTGTGTCCTGAGTGAGGTCTTGCCTTCAGGAACCACTGAAAATCAAAGCATTTGCAAAGTGCCGTTGCTGATGTGCTCATAAGGCACAGTGCCTCCCTGCACAGGGAAGCAAGCAGTGAGGAAGCAACCTTAATTCCTTCCAATGCCTCATACTGCATCTGGACCTAAAAATATATTGCTGGCCCTGACCTGTTTACTTCTGTTACAAGTCTTGTCGTTAGCACTGGGACAAATTGCCAGTGCAGTAGAGTGTTCTTGAGACTAAGATGTCTTTTGGTTTATATGGACTTGTTCTATGCTTTGCTGTTGGATCTGGTAGAGAGGGGTCAATAGGTTAACAGGCTTTGTCCTGGGGAACAGAGAAGGCAGGGCAGTGTGCCAGCCCATTTGTGAGCAAACTGCCTGCCCAGGGAGCCATGCTCAGCAGCTTTATTCCTCTTCACCGCAAGCTTGGCCCACCTCTTCCCAACAGACCCAGCTTAGTAACTGTTCTGCAAGGATATGGCCGTGTTTCCATTAAAATTTCTTCATTCTCTTTGGTCTGGCAGCATCACGGTTGACTTAACTGCCTGTCATGTTAGTTTGCTGCACTGAGAAGCAGCAGAGGCTCCCAGGGGTTTGTTCTGGTGTCAAGGTGGAAATGATGTTGTTCTGCCTGGTAGGTCTGATATTCATTGTAAAATTAGTCACCTTCCTGCAATTCTGCTTTGTTCGCAGGCATTTGGCCAGTCCTTCCTGCAGCCTGACATTCACCTGTTCAAGCAGAATCTCTTCTACTTGGAGACGCTGAACACCAAGCAGAAGCTGTACCACAAGGTGGGTCCTTGTTGACCAGCAGGTGCTCTTCTGAGACTTGTTCTAAACTGCTCATAAAATGAAGGTCAGGATTTTGGGGGCTTTTATGCCACAGCCTTTGGTTGCTGCAATCCTGATGGGTGCATTGCTGGTCAGGGTGGCATTCCCACCTCCCTGATTCTGCTGCAGTGGGCACAGGAGGATCCCCACTCCAGTCAGTCAAAGCAAAGTCTTGATGGTGTTTCCTCTGGTGACAATGAGGGAAAACAGGGCATGCACAGTGACACCGCAGTTTGTCTGAGGAAGAAGAAATTGTGGTCATCTGTGGCACAGCCCTGAGTCCCTTCGGCATTCTCACCTGAGTCAGCAGCAGGGTATCTGTATTTACAGTCAGGTCACTGCCAGGTGGTTGTCTTTGCTGTCATGTAGGATCTGTCACCCAGACCCTCTAATTTAGAGGGTCTGTTAGCTGCTGTCAGGAAGGATTAAAGTTGGAATCCAGGGTCTTACCCTTCTGGGCATCCTGTGAAAGCAGAGCTTTCAGGTTTGCATCTGTGGTGACAACTAAAGGATAGCCTGTCATGTTTACAGCTGCCTGTTGCAGCCAGATTCCATGGCTTTCAGGAGCGCCGTGCAGGCCTAAAACTGGCTGGAGTTTGAATGGGACCTGATGCTGTTTGCTTAAAACTTGGGTCAGACACTTGTGGCGGAAATCACTGTTACCTTTAAAGCTGAAATTAATCCTAGCTCACTGTAGCCACTTGTGATCTTCTCTTGGAAAATTAGCTCTGTGCTCACAAGAGCGCAGACCCCACTGATTGCTCAGAAGCTGCTGATGTTGGAGTGGCCCGGTGCCTGCTCTGACCTTGACGAATTTGTACTTCTGAAGTGCTGTGCTGGTTGCTGTGGTCCCTCTTGTGGGAGAATGGCTGGTGTGAATATTCCTGACTGTCTGCTTCTCTCACTGTGCAGAAGATCTTCCGGACGACCATGCTGTTCCAGTTTGTAAATGTGCTGCTTCAGGTGCTTGTCCACAAGTCGCACGACCTGCTGCAGGAGGAGATCGGCATTGCCACCTACAATATGGCCTCAGTGGACTTCGATGGCTTCTACTCAGCCTTTCTCCCCGAGTTCCTGGCCAGTTGTGATGGTGTGGACTCAAACCAGAAAAACGTGCTGGCAAGGAATTTCAAAATGGACAAGGTAGGAAGGGGAAGTGCTGCAGCAGAATGTTGGTATTGCCAGGATGTACAGTGTTATTCTCCTAGAACATGATGGCAGACAGCCCTGAGCTTCTCAGGACAGTGTTTTGAGGCCGGACCCCTTTTGTTGCAAACGCTTCTATGCTCAGCAATGCCTCGCCAAGAAGTTTTTGCTGTAGGTAGCCAGACTGCTGAATGCTTTGGGAGTTAGGGTATGTGTTTCCTGGAGGAAGTTTTCGTAGGGGTAGACTGACACTTTCTGGAGTGGGACGCTCAGATCCTTGCCAAAATCTCGCTCCAGCTGATGGTCAGTTGTTTGTGGGTCACGTCTGCCCTGTGCTTAGGATTGGTGAGGCTGCACCTCAAATCCTGTGTTCAGTTTTGGGCCCCTCACGACAAGAAAGACCTTGAGGTGCCGGAGCAAGTTCAGAGAAGGGAATGGAGCTGGGGAAGGGTCTGGAGCACAAGTGTGATGGGAGCAGCTGAGGGACCTGGGGGTTCAGCCTGGAGAACAGGAGCTGAGGGGAGACCTCACTCCCTACACAACTGCCTGGAAGGAGGTTGTAGCATGGAGGGTGTTGGTCTCTTCTCCCAAGTAACAAGTGATAGAACAAGAGGAAATGGCCTCAAGTTGCACCAGGGGAAGTTTAGATTGAACATTAGGAAAAATGTATTCACTGAAAGGGCTGTCGGGCATTGGAACAGGCTGCCCAGGGAAGTGATTAAGTCACCATCCCTGGAGGGGTTTAAGAGATGCGTAGATGAGGTTCTTAAGGACATGGCTTAGTGGTGGACTTAGCGGTGTTGGGTTAATGATTGGACTTGATGATCTTGAACGTCTTTTCCAACTTAAACAATTCCGTGATAGAAGACAACAGCAGAGTAGCTGCAATGCCTCACAATTCTTTCAAATTCCTCATACGAGCATGGAACAAATGGGGGGTCTGTAACCTCCTGGGGAACATTATGGCAGTGCAGCAGCTCATGGTTCCCATCTGCTGAAGCAGGCTCATCCATTGAGTGCTTCCTCTCCTGTGGGAGGTGGGAGGGAGTTTGAAACCAAGGAAGAAGATAAGAAAGGAGCCTGGGGAGAATCACTGGACCCTAGGAGGCATTTGCTTTTCAGGGAAACTGGCCCTTGTTACAGGGTATGTGGCACCCAGGAGCCTTGGCAGCAATACAGCGAATGGTGGTTGCTGCACGTGGCCACGCTGTGACCATTCATGTGGTGCCTGACTGCACAGCGAGGAGCTGGTGCTGTGAACAGAGCCTGGTTCTCTGTGGTCACCTCGGTGCACAGAGCAGCTCTGGAGCATCTCTGCTCCCTGCATGTGGGCTGCAGAAACCGGGCTCAGACTCTGGAGGAAGGGGTCTGTTCTCCTGTATGAAAATACAGGTGGGTGTCTGGCCCTCTCGGTTCCTCTCTGCTCTCTGCTGTAAGATAGGTATTATTCTGTTTGCGGTACAATGTGTTGTTTGATCTTTTCCAGGATCTGCCATCGTTTACCCAGAATGTGCACAGACTGGTGAATGACCTGCGTTACTACAGACTCTGCAATGACAGTTTGCCCCCTGGAACTGTGAAACTATAGTTGCTGCACTGGACTCATGTTTTGATCACTGTAGGGAACGGATCTATGTTTCGTTTTGCCACCACCTTCTCTCCTCCCTGGTTTCATCAGTACTGCAGGACGCGGTGTCTTGCACATGGGCACATCTTCTTGGATTCACGCACCACGCTTCCTTTTTTTTGTCCTCTCCCAACCCAAAGGCCCCCAGCTGGAGTCAGCACTGTCTGCAGGATGTGTCTTAACGCCCAACCACAGGGCATCTCAGCTGCACGGAAAGTCCTCGCGCTGGGGTTTTGTTCGACTAACGTAGCACTTTGTTGCTTCCAGAGATTTCTGTGGAGTTGTCTTGAGAGATCATGTACGTATCAAACGTAAGGCAGAAGCGCCAAAGACTACTTCAGACATTCGTACCTTCGTGTCATTCCACCTTCCTGCCCCTGCCCAGCTCTTGGAGGAGGAGACTTGTGATGTTGGGACTGTTTTGGCACTTCTGTCACTCCCTTCGTTTTTAAATTGCCTTGAAAACCTCCCTGCTGTTTGTGGGGATTAGAGACTTTTTTTGGGTTTTTTTTAAACGTTTTCTCATCATTCCATTGTGATACTAAAACAACATGCTTAATGGAAATAAAGTGCTTACTTTGTTGTTTTAAATAACTTGTAGCTTGTTTTAGTTTCCTTGCAGGGCCTATTTGTCGCCAAGCTGTTCCACTAGATCAAAATGCTGCTGCAGGCAGCAATCCGTAGCCTTTCCCCGGGATCAGGCAGGAAGACAGGCAGCAGGTCCCTGCGGTGCCCATACTGTACCCTGAGTGCAGAAATGTCTTGTCCGGGCTCCCAACAAGGTCAACAGCTCCTGAAGGGTGCTGTGTGGAGCTGGTGCACATCAGTGTTGGCTTCTTTCTCCACTCTCCCATTGTTGTATTATATTTACCACGTGTGCTCCCTAGTGTGTTCTGTTACCTGTGGTGGTGTTCTGTTTGTTCCCCTAGCAGTCTCTTGTCTGAATTGATCAAGAGCTGCCTGCAGGAGGAAAGTCTCTGAACATTCACAGTGTTGCATTGTAGGAGACCTGAGCTGAAGGCCCAGCCGCTGGCTGGAATGACCCAATAGCAGCATCTGAGCATGAAGGACCAGGCTTTGTAGAACTTTTGAATCTCTGATCATGCAGCTGGGAAGGATTTGGTTTTTTTCCCCTGAAGTCTCTGGTCAGGTAGCCCATGTAGGGCGTTAAATCAGGCTTGATTACAAGGGCTGTGTGGTGGGAACAGCACTGGTCACTGTGAGGGCAGCAAGCCTGGAGGTGGTGTGGTTAACATGGGTTCTCCGGTAAAGCTCTGTAGAAGTGGACTTGAGTGACATGGCTGCTTGTGGACATCCAGGAGGCATCAAGGGTGAGTTGGAGTGTAGGAACACTTGCTTCATGGTTTCTTTACAGTTTTGTGGAAAACATCATGCCATGCACATGTTTGCTGTTCGGTGATAACCTATGCTGTTTGGATAACCTGTGGACAGACAGAGCCTTGCATCCAGTCAGTCTGAACTGGGACCGGTTTGATGTTTGTGCTCCATGCCCTGGAGCAAGCAGCTGGAGTTGAAAGTTGCATGTGAACCAGAGTCCAGCCTGCTCAGACCATGCCTCAGTACAGTCCCTGCACCCAAGGGCTGTGAACCACTGTCTGTAGAGCTCACAGGTGTGCGAAGACCAGTGCGAAGGTGGGAGGGGATTGCAGCAGACAGCGGAGCTCTGACCAGCCAGAGACTGCACCAGGAGCGTGCGGTTTGGAGCAGACAGCTCTGGAGTAACTCAGTGGCACCATCTGCACTTAATAACCACCAGAAAAATAAAGGACTTCAAGTTTTAAGTCTATGAAGATGTGGTGCATGCTCCAAACCTGTCCACAGAGCCTTTCCCTCCTCCGGAGCTGCCACCCTAGTCTCTAGTGCCCTGCTCCAAGCTGTGGTGGGGGACAGCACCGAGCACCCAGGGGGTGGTTTCCCTCAGAGATGGGCTGAGGGGACTTCACCTCTTAATGGTGTGGCTCTCTGGGCTGGTGGTGCTTCTGTTTCTTGCAACACATTGAGTTGACAGAGGGTGAAAGTGCATATTTTTCATGTTTTTTACCTTGCTGAGCATCTGGTCAAGGGCAGTAGCTGGAAGGTGGCCAAAGCCCAGGCTGGAACCTGCCAGCCCTTGTGCTGAAAGCTGATTCTCCTTCCCCAGCCATCACCCAGCGCTCTGTGTGAGCCAGGCAGCTCCCTGGATTGATATCAAAAGGCACCTGATTTCTGTGTACCTGGCTGCCTTACTCTTCCTCAAAGAATGCCGCATTCTGTACTGTCACCCCTGGCATAGCAGATACTGGAGAGGGGATTTTCCATCCTTTAGCCCTCCAGCTTCTGGCCAGCAAAGAGTCCATTTTGCAAGAGCCTGTGATCTCTGCCCATGGGAAGCCATGTCAAATGGTTTTGCAGCTGTGCTGAGCACATTCCCCATGTGCCCCCAGACTGTGGCTAGTGGGAGCCCTGGTCCCCCCACTCCCTGTACTTGGGGGGACAGGAAGGAAATGAGGAAGGAGATGGAGACCAAGGAGCCAAGCCCAGCCTCCCTGGGGTCCCCAGCCCCGTTAATCACCTTGAGCCACTGTGCATTGTGTGTGTTCCTTGACTCGTCACTCATTATCACAGGTTTAGAAAACAGGCTTGAAGTGATGAGGATTTTCCATGAACTAGCAGATATTTTAATAGCAATGTTTGTGTCAAGCTGCTCTCCCAAAAGGTGTCTTGGGAGTTTGGGAGGGATAGTAAGGTCAATAGAGTGCTTTCCCAGCATGGGATCTAGGATGGGGCTGCCTGTACAAACCAGCCCCTGGACAGCTGCCTGCAGGGCTGCCCGTGCCTTTCAGGAGCAGGCACAGCTCCCTCACCTGTTTACTTCACCCCCAAGGAAAACTCAAATCTGAGCAGGAGTGCTGTGAAGAGGAGCATCCTTCTCTCCCACACCCAAGGCTGTGCCCATTGCTGCTTCACAAACTCCCTGTCTTTTCTGCCTCCTTCAGCACAGGCTGGAGTGGAGGAAGGGGCCTCTGTCCTGTCACCTCTGCATGCACAGGGCTCGACCCCCTCCCTGCTTCCCACAGCCTTCAGTGATGATTTAAAACAGAGAGGCTCCCACCTGGGCTGTGCTGCAGGAGAGCCGGGGCCTTGCACCCCTTTCCCAGCACACACTACATGTCCAGGGCAGCCCCGTGTCCCGTGGGGAGGGCACCAGCCTGGGTGCTGCCACTGTGGCCCTTCAACAGGGCTGGGGGGTCCACGCAGCACCGAGCTCCCCTGCACCCCAGGCTGGACGGGCTGATGCGGGGTCTGTCCTCACCTGCACCATCGGGGTAAAGCTCGAAGCAGGTCTGTTTTTTCGCAGGGTCTGGGCCCCACATGTCCCTGGGTCACCCGTGGGGTGGTGCAGGCTCTGCTCCCACTGGGGCTCAGCCCCGCAGAAGGAAGGGCTCCGTGCCGGGGGATGCTCCAAAGGAGAAGGTTGTTCCGTACCGAGGACGCTCCGTGCCGGAGATGCTCCGTACTGTTCTGTACCGGGGATGCTCCGTGCCGGGGATGCCCTGTACCGGGATGCTCCGTGCAGGCGCGGTGGCCGCCCGGTCCCGGCGGCTGCTTTAAGGGGAGGGACGGAAAGCTGACCCATCCCCGGGCTCGGCCGGGCTCTTAAAGCCTCCGCGGGGCGGCCGAGCCCCGCCGCGGCCAGGTCCGACCCGCCGGCCCCGCCATGGGCTCCCTGGGGCGCTGCCTGGCCCGGAGCCTGCTGCGGGGGCAGCCGGGCCTGAGCCTCCCCCACGGGCCCCGCTGCTACGGCTCCGGTGAGACACGGCCCCGTCCTGGCCCCCGGCCCCTTCCCCATCTGGTTCCCGGGCACCCTGTCCCCACCCTTGTCCTGCCCTCAGTCCCTTCCCCATCCTGCCCCTGGGGACCCTGTTCCCATCCTCATCCTGCCCTGGGGGCCCGGTCCCCATCCCTGTCCTGCCCTGGAGGACCCTCTCCCCATACCCATCCTGCCCTTGGGGACCCCATCCCAATCCCTGTCCTGCTCCTGAGCATCCTATCCTGTCCTCATCCTGCCTCTGTGAACCCGGTCCCCATCCCCGTCCTGCCTCAGTCCCCTGCCCATCGTGCCCCCTGGGGCTCCTGTCCCCAGTGTGTCCCTGCAGTGCCCACTGCCCCATCCCCTCCTAGTCGCCCTGGCCCCCCAGTGCCCTGTCCCTCTGCTCAAGGGGCAGCCCTTCAGAGGGGGTGTCCAGCTTATGGGGCCTTTCACTTCTTTGCAGTGTGGGTCAGTGCCGCAGTCTCCTGCCCCTTCCCATGCACCATGATGGGGCAGAGGCTGGAGCTGGTGGCTTCTCTGGCACTGTCCTGTGGATCTGAGGGGTTTTGTGTCCCTAGGGCCGGGATGGGACAACCCCTGTGCCATCCCCAGGGCGGGAGCTGTGTGAAGCCTGGTCACGTCCAGCAACACCCAGAAGAGTGGGTGACATCGTGGGGTCTGTCCCCACCGGCACTGGGGCCTGGCCTCACAGCCCAGGGCAGGATCCTGAAGCCTGGGGCTGGCAGGGAATGTCCCGGCTTGGTGGCCTCTCTCCCTCTCCCTTTCCCTCCTTCCTGTCCTGTTCCTCTGGCGGACAGGACATGCTGTCCCCTGGGGCCTTCTGTCCCCTCCAGCCGGCGTGGCTCCAGCAGGGCCAGTGTCAGGGCTGAGGGGGTGATGGTGATGCTGGTCCCTGCTGTCCCACAGCGCCGTGGGTGATGGTGAGGCTGGACCCTGCTGTGCCGCAGTCCACGGGTGACAGTGACTGGACCCTGCCATCTCACAGTATCCATTCTGCTCTCCGCCAGCGGAGGGCTGCGACCAGAGCCCTGCTTTGTGCCAAGGCTGGTGCCCCGCTGCCTCCAGGCAGGGGGAAGCACTTGAGCCCGGGCAGGAGTGATGGCACATGGGCTGGCTCCTGCAACCCCAACACCAGGACACGGCAGCTGAAACCAGAACCAGCTTGTTAAAGGGTGTTTCCCAGCCACAGATGTGTTCCCAGCACCTACCTGGGCTTTGCAATGTGTCCCCTGGGTCTCCCGCAGGACCCTCCCAGTCTGCAAGGCACAGCTCGGCCAGGGGGATACAGCCCTGGGATGGGGACAGGGATGGGGACAGGATCACCCCACAGCAGCCACTGCCTGCTGAAACTGAGCAGTGACACGTGGTGCCCCAGGCGCAGTGTGCGGTCCTGATGCCACAAACCATGCCCATGTTCTATGTCTGGTGGTGACCTGTGTGCCATGCCTGGCAGTGACACTGGTCCCCCTGTCCCCGTGCAGCCCCGCCAGAGCTGCAGGAGAAGACACTGGTACTGGTGAAGCCGGACGCGGTGCAGCGGCGGCTGGTGGGGAACGTCATCCAGCGCTTTGAGCGGCGTGGCTTCAAGCTGGTGGCCATGAAGCTGCTCCAGGTACCCATCCCCACCGAGCTGTCACCTGTCCCCGCTAGGGACCCAGCTCCCCGCGCCCTGCAGCTGGCTCAGGGGTGCCGTGAGGCAGTGCCAGCGGGGGGCACTGGCCAGGTGTCCCCACTGTCACCCTGTACTGCCATCAGGCAGACCAGGGTCTCCTGGACAAGCACTACCAGCAGCTGCGGCAGAAGCCCTTCTACCCAGCGCTCCTCGCCTACATGACCTCAGGGCCACTGGTGGCCATGGTGAGGGGCTGCGACAGGGGTTTTGGGGGTCCCGGGGAGGATCCAGGGGGCTCAGGTGTCCCCTGTCCCACAGGTGTGGGAGGGCTACAACGTGGTCAGGTCCACACGGGCCATGGTGGGGGATACGGACTCAGCGGTGGCGGCGGCAGGCACCATCCGGGGAGACTTCAGCATGCACGTCAGCAGGTAGGGGTGCGGGGCAGGTGGCAGGGCTGGCGGTGGGACCCCATGGCCACGGCACCGTCCCCATCCCTGTGCAGGAACGTGGTCCACGCCAGTGACTCAGTGGAGACGGCCCAGCGGGAGATTGGCTTCTGGTTCCAGCGGAACGAGCTGGTGGCCTGGGAGAGCGGAGACCGGGACTACACCTGGGGGCCGTAGGGCAGCCCTGGCCGCACCGACCCCCCCACCCCGGGCAGGACCCCCAGCCCCTCAATAAACCCCGTGCCTCCAGTCACAGCTCCGGTCCCCTCCCTTGGACACTGTCAGGCAGCCATGGGGCCACCAGGGGGCACTGGGATGGTACTGGGGGCACTGGAACGATGCTGGGATGTCCCAGAGCTCACTGCGGGGATACTGGGAAGCTCTGGGAGGCACTGGCGTATCCCTGGGGTGGTACTGGAAAGCTCTGGGAGGAACTGGGATGTCACTGGGTGGCCGTGGGACAGTACTGAGAAGCTCTGGGGAGGAACCGGGAAGGTCAGACAGGCACTGGGATGTCACTGTGAAGGGCTGGGATGTCTTTGGGGGGCATTAGGATGGTACTGGGGGACACTGGGCTGTCCCTGGGGGGCGCTGGGGTGGTACCGGCAAGCTCTGGGAGGCTCGGGGTTGTCCCTGTGAAGTGGTTAGATGTCCCCAGGAGGCACTGCGGTGACACTGGGAGGTTCTGGGAGGGACTAGCACAGCCCTGGGCTGGTAATGGGAATCTCTGGGAGGCACTGGAATGTCGCCAGAGTACTGGGAGGCACTGCGCTGTCCTGGGGGCCACTGGGGCGGTACTGGGCAGCTCTGGGAGACAGAGATGTCCCTGTGAAGTGCTTGTGTGTCGTCAGGGGGCACTGCGGTGATACTGGGCAGCTCTGGGGGTCACTGGGCTGTCCCCGGGGGCAGCAGGAGGCTCTGCAGGTCCCTGGAAGAGCCCAGGGTGGGTCTGGGCTGGCAAGGGGCGTCCGAGGGGCTCCAGGGAGCACTGGGATATCGTTGGGAGGGCCGGCGGTGTCGCCGGGCTGTCACCGGCACACCAGTGTGCCCCTGGGGACACTGGGGGGCGCCATGGGACGCCGCTCCAGCCATGCGCCGTTGCCAGGCAACGCCTGCAGACGCCTGCGCATGCGCGGGACGGGCCGTTTCCCGGCGAGGACTACATCTCCCGGCGTGCTCTGCGGCGGCGCTGTCCCGGCGTGCTCTGCGGTGAGGCCCCCATGGCGGAGGCGGCAGCAGCATCCCGGCCGGCGCCGGACGTGGACGGCGATGAGTGCCTCCGCGAGTACCGCCACCTCTTCAGCCCCGACATCCTGGCGTGAGTGCCGGGGCGCTGAGGGCTCCGGCCCGCCTCGGGGCCTCAGCTCGGGCCGCTGGGTGCGGGGCCGCGGCCTGGGGTGTGCGGCCTCTCCTGCCCGCCTTGCTCGGCGCTCGCCTCTGACTGTCCTTTTGTCCCCCAGGGGGCAGGTGGCGTTCATCACCGGCGGCGGCTCGGGCATCGGCTTCCGCATCGCCGAGATCTTCATGAGGTGGGGGAGCGCGGCGGGGCTGCGGTTGGCGGCGGTGCCCGCGGGGTCTTGGGCCTCCTGGGGCGCCGGTGGGACAGAGCGGGAAAAGCTCCGCTTCTCCTGGGGCGGCTGTGGTAATGCGGCCTGGAAGAGCTGGAGTGTGAATTTGGGGGTAACAGAGCCCTTAGGAGAGCTGTGAACAGGAGGTGCGGGCAGCCCTGCAGACTGGGGGTGTGGGAGGCTGGCGCTGCCCCGGCACAGCGCTGGGACGGGTCTCCGGGGCCCCGGCCAGAACTCTGCCCCTTCGTGAGTCCTGTGGGCTTGGAAGAGCAGCACTCCTCCAAGGATGTTGTGCTACCTCCTGCTGCTCACCAACCAAACTCCTGGTAATCCCCAGAGGGCTGAGATGACTGAGAGGAGCTGGTGCCGTGTGGTCATTCTCATCAGCGTCTTCTTTGCAGGCACGGCTGCCGGACAGTCATCGCAAGCCGGAACCTGCAACGAGTGTCAGAGGTGAGTCTGTGGGCTCCAGCGGGAGAGGCAAGCAGAAGGGAGAGCTGTGAACACCTAGAATTCCTTCTCTCCTCTTCTTTGGGCAAAGCTGGGAGCCCTGGGAATAGTGCAGCAGGAGTGCCTCACCAGTGCTGCCTTGTCTTCCGCCAGCTCTGAGCACTCCAGCGCCAGCAGTGATGGGCAGGACAGGTGTGGGGTTAGGATAAGCTGTACCTACTGCACCTTGCAGTAGAGCTCAATTAATTATGGACATACCTTCCCCCATCAGCTTTGGGAGCTTCTGTTCTAGGTATCATATCACCTTTTTGTTGATGAGACAGAGCAAAACAAACTGTGGGGAAGGTTTGTCAGCAGGGAAGTGGCAGAGCCCAAGGTCCAACCTGAATCTCAGCCTCGAGTAGGGCAAGTCCTCTTTGTCCAAGGGTTACCTGGGCTGGGGGACGTACTCTGATCCCCCAAATCTCATTTATATTGCATCTGGAGGATGCAGGGCTGGGAAGCTCTACTGGGCTGTAGCTACCCTGTGGATGGTTGGGCTGAGCAAGCACCCACCCCCACGTGTCTGACCCGGGGCTGGGGTTTGGCTGATCACAGTTTCCATTCCTCACTGTGGCTTGTGCTGCGGTCTCAAGCCAAAAGTGACTGTGAGAGCGCTTTGCGGTAGCTATGTGGGGCCTTCACTGAAATGTAATAATGATCAAAATCGGCACTTGGGAGTGAGCTGGCATGACCCAGCTGCCTGGAGGTGGTTAGCGCTGTCATTTCACATTTCTTCATGATCACGTACCAGAAAACAAGCCGCAAAGCTCAGTGGCTTTTTGTTCCTAAGGGGCTGGTGTCTTCTGAGCACACAGGGGCTGCTTGCCCATGCTCTTGACACTTGGTGTGTACTAGTTGGGGCTCAAAGCCTGGAAGGGCCCAATGAGCCCGAGCAGGAGTGTTGCTGGGTGTTGTGCAGGGTTGTTGCAGAATTTGTGCAACCCCTATGCTTAATTCGCTGGGGAGAGTCATGTTCTTAATGAGCACCGCGGGGCTGGTTTGTGGCAGGCACTGAGCCGCAGAGCTGGCCGGCTCTGCCTCACAGGCAGTGACCCTGGCAATTGCTGTTCTGCATTTGTCCTTTTGCCTACTGACATTTTTGGATCTAAAGGTTAACTGTGCCTGGGCTCATGTCAAAAATGCCTTGTTTGGGTCCAACCTTTGTACTTGCCCTGCAGAGATGCTGCTGGGGATATGTCAATGACAGGCCACGGAGATAACTGCGCCTGGTGAGGCCTCAGGGTCAGTCTGTTGTGCGGCTGGGACATGACATGCAGGAGCTTTCTCTGGCTACCCCAGGGCTTTACCTGCTGCCAGGCTGAAGCCATCTGTGTTTAGGCAGGTCTCTTCCATGCCCACAGTATTTTGGACGGGGCTGCTGCCTGACTTCTTCCTCTCCTGTTACAAGGTCTGGGTCTAACCCTCACTGAAGGGCAGAGCCTCAGCAAGAACCTCACCTCTGTTATTTTGTAGGCCTCTAAAAAGCTGGTGGCAGCCACAGGCCAGCAGTGCCTCCCTCTGTCCCTAGATGTCAGGCAGCCCCAAACCATTGAGGCAGCGGTGGATGAGGCACTGAAAGAGTTCAAGCGGATTGACATCCTCATTAATGGTGAGCTGCTGGGGTGGGCAGGGCGAAGATTTGGTACATTTGGCTTATGCTGCTTTGGTCTGGGAGCATCTGGACAGCCCCTGGGAGTACAGAGGAGACGGGCTCCGAGGAAGCAGAGACCTGCTCATGATACGTGGCCATCCCTGCTTGCCTAGGTGTGGATATCCCTGCTCCCACTGCACCAGCACCCTCCTGCCCTCAGGCTGGCTGTGCTACTGGGCACCCAGAGCCACAAGTTGTCTATCCCCATGCTCTCCAGTCTACCCAGATGGTATCACTCGCCTTCCCTCTTGCAGAAGTGCACTGAACCTGCCTGATCTCTCCTGGCCCCATCTGACTCTGCTCCTGGCTGCTTGTTCTTCAGGTGCTGCAGGAAACTTTCTGTGCCCAGCCAGCGCCCTGTCCTTCAATGCCTTCAAGACTGTGATAGATATTGATACCATTGGCACCTTCAACACCTCCAAAGTCCTCTTTGAGAAATATTTCCGGGTAAGTGGAACGAGAGCCAGAAGACTTGCTGGAAAGGCTCCTGGTAGGCAGGAGGTTAGTGTCAAACAAGCCACACTTTGCTCCTGAGAAATTCAGGGAAGTTTGAAGGACAGAAGGGAGCACAGAACCCATGTAGCAAGGGCCAGGCTGCTGGGCCTCTGCCACCACCCTGCTCAGATCCAGTCCATTCCACCTCAGGAATGACAGCCCCTGCACAGGAACCAGGAATCCTGCCTGTACCCAGCCATGGGGCTTTGACTTTTGTGGCACCTTTCCATGCTCTGCCACCTGCCTGCGGGAAGCTGTGATCCGCTGCTCCTTTTCCAGCTCCTCTCCTTTCCCTTGGCCTTTGCTTGTCCCCTGCATCTCCCACCTCACTGGAGTGGCCCTGCTGGCTGCCTTAGTTTGGTGAGGCTGGGTGGGCAGTGCTGCCTTGGTGATGGGTTACTGCAGAGGTGGCAGTGCCCATGGGTGAGCCCAGCTCTCTTGTCCCATCACTCTCCTATGCGAACCTTAGTGCTACTTGCTGCCTAACACCGCATCTTCTTTCCTTCCCCAGGACCACGGCGGGGTCATCGTTAACATCACAGCAACCCTGAGCTACCGAGGGCAGGCCCTCCAGGTGCATGCTGGTTCTGCTAAGGCTGCCATAGGTACCTAAACACTCCTTGCTGGGGCTCTGTGTGAGAATCAGTAAGGAGGCTGGTTCTTCCCGAATATTGGAATGGGAGAGGTGAATGTAAACTGGTGTGGTTATAGGTTTGGGCTGAGGCCCTTCTCTCCCCCAGGCTTGCTTTTACTGGGCCCTTTATTCTTGTCCAGTCTCCTGTGGCTTTTTGCCCCCTACAGAAGTTACTGGAGTGGCTCTGCTCTCCATTTCTCATTCCCGTTGTAATCCCTTCCTAGATGCCATGACCCGTCATCTTGCTGTGGAGTGGGGACCCAATAACATCCGAGTGAACAGCTTGGCGCCAGGCCCCATTACAGGCACCGAGGGCTACCGGCGGCTGGGTGAGGCAACCTGGAGCTCCTGTCTCTGCTCAGTGGTGGCTTGCTGGCATCTCTTTGGGTGGAGGCTGTGATGGACCACCAGTGCCATGCAGCCTGTGGGGCGTGTGATGCAGTTGGGGCCGTTGTTGTTGGGCATGGCTGTCCCGTGACCCAGCTGCACGTCTCTTTGGGGGAGCAGCCCTTCCCGTGTCCTTGGTACCTTGCGGGGCACTGATTTTTCTGCTGAATGGCAGCTTTTTATGCTCTTTGACACCATGATGTATTGTGTTCTCACAAAGCTCAGCCTGACCACCTGCCATGCCTGATGGTGCAGCTCTTGCAGTCCATCAGTGGCATGTGCGTTCATCCATGGAGGCTGGGAAAGATCTCTGAGGTCTTGTCTTGAACTCAGTGTTGTGGTACAAACCCCACTGCTGGGCTTGAGCTCCCCTCATTTAACCCTCATCTGAAGCCTCTTCCTCTGGGCTGTCCCCAGGGCTGTGCCAGGATCTCCTCCAGGTTCCCTGGGGCTCTCAGCAAGCCCTGCGCAAGCAGTGCTGCCGTGTCTGGCAGGCAGTGGTGGTGGACAGGAGGTCCATGGTCCTACCTCACTCTTTCTTCCACCACTTAGGTGGGAAGTTTGCTGAGGAAGGAGGCCAGTTCGACATGATCCCCCTCCAGCGTGCAGGGAACAAGACGGAGATCGCCCACAGCACGCTGTACCTGGCGAGCCCCCTCTCCTCCTATGTGACGGGAACCACCTTGGTCGTGGATGGTGGGATCTGGCTGACCTCTGCCAACAACTTTCCCGCCTTGCTGGGTATTGCTTCATCCTCTGCTAAACTCTAGGTGACGTGCATTTCCCGCTCTGTGGAAATAAAGCAGGGCTCGTGTCAGCCTTCTTCAAGTGCCTTGGTCATCTGGTACCAGCACTAGGCTCTGCCCCTCCTGTGTTGGGGCAGAGGGGACAGATGGTGGGTGTCAGGGTTTCTGGGTGAGGGTAGCCAGCCCGGGTCTTGACAAGAAAGCACTTTTTTCAAGCCTTCCTCTGTTTTTTGGGAAGGTGGAGCAGGGTCTTCCCCTGTGCTGTTATCAGAGCAGGCACTGAGCAACATGGGGAGCATCTTTTTAGTCTTCATGGATGGTTCTAGGGATTACTTGGGAGAGGCAGAAGAAATTGCTGGGTTTTTCCTCTAAGCCTGGGGTTTATGTGGTATCTCTTGTTGTTCCTGCTGGAGGGTCCATGTCTGGACACTTCCGAGTGTCCCCTGAAGCGACATCATTCCCCTCTATTGTGCCTCATCAGCAGGACTGGGCACAGGGGTCCTGACAGCTTCTGCCTCTCTTTTCTTCCTTGCATGAGATACTGCGATGTGTCTTGTGTTGCAGCTGAACTGTATGCAGGATTCTGCAGAGGTGGGATGGGAGCTGACGCCTGGTTACTGGGGCTTTCTAGGAGAGGGGTTTCCCTTCTTCCCCTCGCCCCCTGCCTGGCAGCGCCCCCCAGCCCAGCAGGCCTGGGCAGAACTCTGTACCCACTCCCTGCTGTCTTGCAGATTTCTGGGCTGCAGGAGCAAACAAAAATCAATGATGGACAGCCCGAGACTGACCGATGGACAGAAACAAGATGGAGTGCTGCTGTTCTGGGACATCTTGGGGTGACGTTTCACAGTGTCATAGCCGATAGTTGCTGCTGGTGACTGGTAGTTACACTGATTCTGCCTCGGGGAGGAAGTGCTAGAGTGCTGGGTGGGGAGCAAGGCCACCCCTGTTCTGTGCTGTTACTTTCTTCTGAGGTGACATGGCAGAGGGTGCAGGGACAGTGTGGGGTATGCAGGCTGTGACGTTCACTGTCCATTTGTGTCTCCTCTGATTTGCTCTCCTGGCCTTTCCCAAGTCCCTGGCAGTGCTGCCCATGGTTACCTGTCCTCTTCCTCCTCTCTTCCCCATTTCACCCTGGGAGCTGCCCAAGAGCCCCAGCAGCAGCTCCTTTTTGGGAGGGGAGAGTAGTTCGGCCTGTCCTGGGCTGAGATCAGCATTTTGGGGGCAGCTCTGGCTTGGCAACAGGAACTGGCAGCTCTCGGGGTGGGGGGAAACAAGAACCAAGCTGGCCACTGGCGGGGGAAATGGCCCTGTCCCCTCTGGGGGGTTCCTAAAGGGGCAGCAGTCCCCAGAGCAGATTTAGCTGGGTGTCCTTCTGGGAGTAGAGGTGGTGTGAGGTTGGAGCCCACCAGAGCTGGCTCTGTACGCTATAGTACTGTATCTGTTGGGAGCCTGGAATGTCCAGTTGTCTGTCTGCCCCCCAGTCTGTCAGTCTCGTGCTGTCTCCTTTCTTCATACAGACACTACAGCTGAGGGTGAATCAAGGGCTACTGAAATTCAGTCCTTTCTGAGCTGACTGATGCAGGGGCCACACCAGCTCTGCGCTGGGCTGCCAGAGCCAAACATGCCCCTGGTGCCAGCACCTCAGGGGCACACACACACCCCTTGCTCGTGTGCTGTGGCCTCCTGCTGCTGTCGGCATTCTTTAAGCTTATCCTGAATTCCATAAAGCTTGTTTTTCTACTTGATTGTCTTTCCTACTTGATTGTAGACTTGCCAGGTTTTGCTCCTTCCTCCAGGCCCCAAATAAAGAACATCCACCCTGAGCTGTGATGCTTCTCATCTGTTTGTCTGGGTTGATCCTGCGGCCTCTGACTGCTGGGCCCTCGGGAAGGTTTGCTGGTGCTCCTTGTCCTCTATTGAGCTGGTGGTGGCAACAGGAAGAGCTCTAGGAGGCAAGTCATGTGTTTGGTCAGAGCACCCATGTATAGATCACTGCTACACGAGCAAAGCCAGTGCCTGTGCCCTGTGGTGCTGACTGATCCTGGTGGCCCGAATTGTGCCCTGAGGGAGGCTGAAAAACCACCTTGTACAGTCCCAGTCTTCGGTGGCTGTTGGACACTGTCACCCCATACAGGCGGTCTTTGAGGACCTGGCTCTGGGGAGAGGGTTCCAGCAGCCATTGGGTCCCTCAGCAGAGGTGACAGGGAAGCGCTGAGGGATTTGGTGGGAGGGACACGCTGATCCCTTCAGCGGGCACAGGGATGTGGTGCTTGCCCTGGGGTCTGGACACTTTGCCCAGGACTCTCCTAAGATTTGCCTCCAGCCACACTATCCCTCTTCCCAGACAACACAAGTATTTCCTCCTGGAGAGGGCCTGTGGGAGGTTTGCTTGGTCCAGGCTTCTGCATCCCTCTTTAAGTGGGCCTCGGTTCAGCATGTCCGAGCGGGCTGGGGACTGTCTAATGACACGAGGTCCCTCCCACAGGCTCAGCTCGGGCCAAGCCCGGGGGCGGGGTGCACGGGGCGGCTGACACGGGCAGTGCGGGGCTGGGGGGCAGCGGGTGGGTTGCATGGTGCACGCTCCCCCCGGGGTGCGGTGGTCCCGGTGTCCCCCACGACCCGGAGGCGGGCGCGGGCGGAACGTGCTCGCGCACCGCGTGGCCCTTATCCCTCCAGCCGCGCGCCAGGCGGGGCGGGGCCTTCCCACGGCCTCGCGCCGCGTCGGGGTGGGCGTGAGGGCGCACGGGCAGACGACTGACGTCACCGCCCCGGCTACTGCGGCGGCCACCGCGCTGGGTCCGGCGGTTCGCGCGGGCTGCCCCGGAGCGGCGGCGCGGGCGGGCGGGCGGGGTTGTTTCTCGGCACCGCCGCCTCCTCCCACTCCCGGTTGCGGGGAGGAACCGCGTCACCCCGGCGCTCGGAGCCGCCAGTCGCGGGTGGGGCGGGGCCGCCCCCGGTGCGAGCGCGGCGGGCGGGGCCGACGCCGCCTCGCACAAAGCCGTGTGCCCGAGTGCGGGCGGAGCTACCGCCGGCACTGCACTGGCATCGCCGCACCGGTACCGGCACCGCCCCGCCGGGCGGCCGTGATGTGAGGGGGTGATGGCCGCGGGGCATGGCCGCCGGGCAGCGGCGGGGCGGGCGGCGGCGGGCGCTGAGCGCCGCCGGTGAAAATGGAGCCGCATCCGCCGGCGGCCGTGCCCGAGCCCCCGCTCCCCCGGGGGCCGCGGCAGGACGGGCCGGAGCCGGAGCCGGAGCTGGAGCTGGAGCTAGAGCCGGTCTTCTGGGCACCTGAGGCCGCCGAGCCCGCCCCGGGGCCGCCGCCGTGGTCCCCGCCGGAGCGGGGGGGCTGCCCGGCCCTGGAGGAGCCCGTGGAGCCCCCGGCCCGGCCGGAGGAGGAGCCGCGCCTCCGGCCTGTCTTCGATGCCCTGGACCGCGACGGCGACGGCTTCGTGCGTGTGGAGGAGTTTGTCCAGTTCGCCACGGCCTACGGTGCCGAGCAGGTGAGGCTGGTGGCTTCCCCGGGCACCGGGGCTCGGTCCACCCCGGGGCCCGGTCAGGCCTGTGGGCCTGGTCGGGCCGGGGCCCCCCCTCACACCTGCCCGGTCGGTGTCCGCAGAGCTCAGTGCCCCCGGGGAAGGAGCCGTGGGCCCTGGGTGCGAGCCGAGCGATGGCTCCTCTGCCGTGGACTCCGCAGCTGGTGCCAGTAGTGGGGAGCCCCCACGCTGGGCCTTCGGTGGTCACCCATGTGCCGAAGGGGTGATGAGCAAAGGCAGCTCACGTTTACAGCAGCAGCCCTTGGAGGAGCTTTAACCATGAGCGAGGACAGTGTCTGCATCACCGGCCTCCGGGCTGGCCCAAGTGAAGGGCACTCGTGGGCTGAAATGGATGCAGGAGGTATGGAGGGAGCCAGGCGAAACTGGAGCTCATATTTTCTAGGTCCTGATCCTCTGGGAACAGCATCTCAGCAGTGCCGCGAGGAGCCCGCATCCCCTCTCTTTGTTCTCCATCACTAACGCGTTTTGGGTTTGCGCAGCTCCCGTGTGTAGGGGACCAGCAGCGAGGTCCTGGGATCTCAGGCGGCTCCATGCCCTTCCAGCTGCCCGGGTCCCTGCGTGGGCCTGGGGTACCACGCTGAGTACTGAGTCGCTCGTTTATCATGGGTTTGACAATCCTGAATGCTCTTTTTTCTTCTTTGTGCTGCTTTGTACCATGGTGAGCTTGTGTTTCCTTGTAGCAGATCAGATGCGATGTAATTTGAAGCTGCCTGGTATGACCCAAAATGGAGAGACCTCTAGCAGCATACCGGGGATGGAAATTAATTTGTTGACGTTTTGTACGTTGGCCTGCACTAGCATTGCTACAAGAAAAAAAAAAGGATTTATTTTTTAAGGCATGTAGGTATTGTTATGAAGTTTCTATGTGCTCACCCAGATCTGCTTTAATTTTTTATCTGTGGCTGCTGTGTAGTTATTGAAGTGGCATGACAAAGCAAATCATCGTGTATGAAGGAGTGTGTTGGCAGAGGAGGGTTTTTTGTTTCTGTCCTCATGGTAAAAACACCTCTTATAAAATAAAGGCATTTCTTCTAGAAAATATCTCCATGAATTGGAAACGTGTAACTTCTTTGTCAGATCCTTGCTAGTAAGGAGCAGCGTGTGTGCAGATGGCATCGCTTACTGCTCGTTGCATGATTAACCAGGTAGCATCGTGGCACTGGGGGGAGTTACACGATCCTCTCTGCAACATGCTCCTGCATCGGCTGGGCGAGAGAAGCTTTATTCAGCCTAAAGCCTCCGACTTGCACCTTCCTGCCGTGGTCTGAGCGCTCTGTGCTGCTGTGCGCCTGCCCGGTTGCTGTTGCCAGCAGAGGAAGCAGAAGGTCCATTCACGTCGGCGTGCGAGTCGTTCTGTAGCAGCTCACAGACCCGGTGTGTGTGATGGCCATCGCTTCAGGGCGCGGTGCAAGCGTAGGGAGAGACCGTTTGCCTCAGCGTGTCTCTCCCTGTGCTTTTGGTGTGGAGCAGCCCAGGCGCATGTGAAATAAGGGCAGGCAGACCACGTGTGCGCGGCAGGGGATGCGGCAGGTGGGTCTGGCCTTTGCCAGCACCAGCAGCTTGTGTGGCTCAGCCCGGACCTGCTGCTCCAGTCCCGTGTGGCACTTCTTGCTTTCATTCTGACATGGGACTTGTGCCAGCGCCTCAAAGGTGCAAGGATAAGCCTGTAGAGTACTTTGAGATCTTGGCCTGAGAAGTGTTTGCAAACTGCTAGGGTCTCTAGTCAATGAAGCATGGTGTCCAGGGAGGTTTTGCACTGCTAGGAGCTGTCCGTGAAAACTGACTCAACTTAAAGTGGTTGTCTGCAGGCTTCTTGCCTTGGCAGTCCCTTTAACATCATTTGTTCCTTCCCACTGAACACAGCTACCAGTAATGCTGTCCACGCTGAAATACATTATGCTTTTTAGATACATTTATCTTCACCAAGAAACTCGTACAGCTAGCTCTTGGCGTGCAGAACAACTGTCCCTTGGTACAGAAAGTGCTGAACACCCTGGTGAGTTTGGTGTGACAACTGAACCAACAGGTAACAGGCACCCCAGGGAACACAGCCTGGTACCTTCAGCAGAGGCACCCAGGAGAGGAGCAGTAATGTTTGTGATGCCTCGGTGTGCATCATTAGTAGCCTGCAGCTTAGAAAAGCGAGAAGGCAAACTCAGTGTGAAGGAGAAGGGGTCAGTGATTGGGTCTGTAAGCTCCCAGCAAATGTGCAGAGTTATAAAGGGAAGTTTCTTGCCCAATTTTGTTTTAAACAGATGTAACTTGGGCTAACACAGAGTCTTTTGAAAAATGGAAGTCCAGCTCAGATGAAAGTTAAAGGATAGGAACATGACTAGGTGGGTAAAATGGTGTTAAGAGGACTAAATGGAAACTTCAAGATGTAAACAAAGGTTGTACTGGAACTTGGAAGCTGGCAAGAGAGGTTCCAGGGTTTGATGAGCAAATTCCAGTCCTCTTACTGTCCCCAGCAAGAGGGGGAGGCACCTGCTTCCTTTTTTTTCCTCCCCCTCCTTTCTCCTGGCTTCTGCCCACATGGGGGGTGCAGGAAAGGTTTGCATGGGGTGCTGGTGGAATAAATTGCTAAATTTAAGCACAGCAAGTCATTGCAGCCAGCTGATTCATCCAGGGCTCCGAGAGGGTTGAGGAAAGCATGTGTGTGTATAGCCACATGTACGGTGGAGCTGGAAAGCAGTGGGTGTTGTCTTTAGTGTTCAGTAAAACACTAGGGGCATTTATGGACTACTGAGCTCAGTGCTGTCAGATTACTTGGCTGAAACAATTATTAGCTAAATGTCAAAGGAAAGAGACTAGCTGACATTTATGCCATAAAAATGACATGGCTGTGAATGTCTATTATGTGGGGGGGTTTCGTTTGTTTTGTTTGCTTTTTCTCTGTACAATGAAAACCATGAGTAAAAAAAATGGGGTGGGGGGTGGGGCTGGGGTGTTGGTTTGTTGTTTTTTTTTGCTTAACTGTCTTGGGTGGTTGAAAGACTGTCCTAAAGAGCTTCATGGTTGTGGTATTGGTAGTGAAGTGCCGGTATGGACCGGAAGAGATCAAGGCATGGAAACCTAAAAACAGTTTGTTCTTCTCTGAAATGACAGGGGCTTGAGGCTATCACCTTCACAGTAAAAGGTGCATGGAAAGGAATGATGCTGAGGTCCCAATAGGTGGGGGGGACACCCTTAGATAGGAGTGGCCTTGGCCTTGAGCAGAGAAGATCCAGTCATGGGACAGCCCTTCAGCAATCTGTAACAGGTGACTGTTTGTCAAACACAGATTATTGTGCCACTTGAAGAGCTTGCTGGGGCCCGTTATATGCTCCATGGACTAGTAAACAAGATGAGGAGAAGGTCACAAGGATGGCTTGACTTCACGCAAAAACCTCTGGGCTGCTCACTAGTAGCATGTGAGACAGCTTATAAACGTGGTGTATTTTTATTGTCTCCTTTCTGTCCCCTTTATCACTTCCCCTGGGATCTGGTGCTCCCTTGGAGCTGCTGTGCAGGAGCAGCCGAAGGGGTCCCTCCCCCCAGCTGGTACCGCACCCGGAGTAAGGTTGGTTTAGACAGTGAGTTGGGAGGCAGAGGCACACTTTACTTAAATGTTGTGTCACTTCATAAAGCAAGGAGGTTTGTATCTTGCAGTTCTGTGGTTTATACAGAAACTAAGGCTATTGTGCAATAGTTTAAAACAGCAAATACATAATTTATCTTACGGGTTGTACAGTTGCACTGTATCTGTCCTATCACAGTGACGCAGAGGCCAAGCCTTTTCTCACTAGATTTGTTACTAGGTGGAAATGCAGGGTTGTGTTGGGGTGGAGTAGCACCTAGTGTTTGTAAGGCATGAGGAGAAGCTATCCTGCTGGCGTCTTGCATTGTTTTCCTTTTTGTTTTCATTTAGAAGACAGCTGGAGGTGGAAAAGCCTCTTGCACCACACGATCTCACTGCCTCTGCTCCATTAACAGAAGTCCCAGAGTTCGTTTAGCCCATCTGCAAATGCTCCAAGCTCTAAAGCCTCTCTGCCCTCCATACTCTGACAGAGATCTTTGTCTTTTTTGTTTTGTTTTTCCTTAATGATTGGTTCAAACTTCATCTCAATGTGCTTCGTGTTGCTTTCTTCAACATTTATGTCCTTCGAGTATCTGTCCTTGACTGCCAGCCTTCCTTGGCCGCCACATCAGTTTATTCTCAGCTGAGCTCTCCATATTCAGCTTTGAACTTTTCCTCGCGCGATGGTTTCTGAAGTTTTTTATCAGGTTTGTTATGCTGTTCCAAGCTCCCACCACCTTTTCAGCTTCTCGCAATGAGATGCCCAGCCTGAGCCGGGTGCTGCAGAAGAAATCACGTTTTGGGGTAGCAGGTTTCACTCCAGACAGCGACTGCAGAGAATGGTGGGATTTATTTTTATTTTTAAACAGAAAAATCTGTAAGATTTGGCAATTACTTTCTGGAATGAAGTCTGCGTAATGTCAAACTACAGCTTTTTAGTGGTACCCCTGGTGAATTCAAGCTTGTTTTTCCTGCTCACCTCTGATGGATCCTCTGGGAATTGCACACAGACTCTGGATCAAATGCTTCTTACCTCCTGTGTAGTCCTCACTTGGAGTTGCTGACATTGCATCTGATCTTGGACGCCCTCCCTATTCCCCTTGGTTTCCTCCTGCTTCCTTCTGAAATCTAATAGTTGGATCTCTGTCATGAGAAAACCTCTTTTTTGAAATTTTTTTGAGGGTTCTTACACCCTTTGAGCAGAGGAAATAACTGGATTTGCTTATGAAGAGATTTCTAAAATTATCTTGCATGGATTCACAGGCCATGTAAATATGAGTGAAGCTTAAATTGCCTCCAACTGTGTTGCTGCTGCTGTACCTTTCAGAGGTTTTAATTGCTGTTTAACTTTGGTGTCTGCTGGTGAGAGTGGAGCTGGCATTGCAGCGAGGGTGATCTGTGGGTGTATAATAGGTTGGAGCGTGCCTGTGGACATGCATGTGTGTTTTGGAATAGGAACAGATCTGAAATATTTTGCTTGCTTTGACCAAGGGCCCAGTTTTTACCATTAAAAAATCATGGCAAAGCTCCTGTTTGCTTTGCTGGTTCAGGCGTGAGCCCGTCCTCACCTCCAATACCACTCAGGCTGCCTCTGCCCACCCCCTCTTCAAAGGTCTTTTTATCATCATTAATAACACATCCATTCTGCAGGAGCCTGAAGATGGGAGTTTTTCTTTTTCCCCTTGAGAGGAAAATGCTTCCAAGCCAACATATTTCATGCAATGTATTTTGGGCGAGGTGGTTGCCGGTTAGCTGAAAATGGAATCTGCAAAGAAGTTTGTTCATTTGTAAATGTCCCAAAGACTCCAATAAAGAGATGATTTCTGTGCTCCTGGGTTTTTGCTTCTCCTATGAAGTTTTGGCTTTAAGCTTCTTGAAGGCGTCCCATTCTTGGAGTGGCTGGGAAGGGTTAGGAGCGTATCATACCGCAAACAGATCTTTTTGGTGATATGTTTCATACTTACATTTGTGGCTGTAATCAGATTGATGGCTTATCCGGGCTGGATCAAGTCTGGCAGGACCGTGAATACTCAAAGGCATGATTTGTCTGTACGGGCTGGGAGGGGGGCAGCGATGGTAATTTTATCCCAGCTGCCAGTTTATTTAAGAAACCTTTTAATTCTTCCTTTCTCCTTCAGAGCGAGAATACAGCTATTGCTGAGCAGGGTGTTCATTTATTTTAATTACAGATCTTTGATAAAAGTTAGGTGGGTTCCTCTGGAATTTGAGATAATTTCTACAAATAAAGAAATGTTCTCCCCTTCCCACATTCCCAGAAGATAGAAAAAGCCTCAGTGCCACCTTTGAATGCGGGATTTCCAGGGAAATGGGGTGTGGATGCGGCACCCAGTAACCCCAGCTGTGAGGCCAGTTTGTACTGGGTGAGTGCTGCTGAAAGCTGGGTCAGGAGTCTTCGCAGGTAAAAAGAAATTCATCTAAAGGTTTTCAGAGGTATTTGTCTGGTTTTCAATTATTCATTTAAAATTCTTGCAAGAGCTTTTTCCTGTCTTGTTTTGGTTTTGTTTTAATGCAATAAAATTTCTTCCGAAGTTTTGCTTAATGTTTGCCACAGCATGTGGGGCAGCTGTCTGTAAGACAAAGGTGCATTCATGGGAGGCTTTCTCCCGTGTTGGGAGCAGGATATTTAAGGCTATGACTAGCAAAAATTGGTATTGCTTAAGTGACACCAGTTCTGGTGTTGCCTGTGTGGGTGCTGGCTCTGGTGTGTCCCCAGCACTGCAGAGCCCACCAGAGTCCTGGGCTGGGACAGTGACAGCTCTGGGGATGTCCCAGGGTGCTGTGTGGGAAGAGCAGCGTTGCTGTCTATGTTACGAGGGTTGGTTACAGCTGGGGGACAGGCTTTGTCTGAAGGCTGAATGTCCCTCTGTTTGGTTACGTTGTGAACAGCCTGGTAGTCTTCTGATTTTTATTTTTTTAATTTTTTTTAATAATGCATTGTAGTTCTTCAGAAAAAGAGAGCTACTATTCCCTCTGCTACAATAACCCTTGGTGAAATACCAGTAGTGTTACACTAGGTTTGAGTCACTGCTGCTTCTAGAAGGGGTTTTCAGCTTGCAGAAGGTTTCTGGCTGTTCCTGCTTACTCCTCTCCCCTGAGAAGGAGTAAAACCGAAGGGAGAGGACCTGGTGCTGGGAGCCGCGTAATCTGGCAAGACTCGGCGGAGCCCTGTGGAAAATCCACTTCCCAGAGTCCAGTAGGAAACTCAGCTTGAGCAAAATGCACAGGAGGTAAAAGGAGCCCAAACCAACAGTTTGTAGAGAACAGAAGCTGTCAAGGGCAGGAAACAAACGGGGCGGGACAGGGGGCACAGGGCACGGTGCCGGACCAGGATCTGCATGGCCGCTCCGTGGTTCTACAGTCCCAAGCAAACGCAGCATGAACTAGTGGGCTGCTTGAGGGGCCCTTCTGCTTGGGGTAAGTGTAGCGATGTTGAAAGTTAAACTCTTCTAATGGAAAAATAACATTCCCTTCCACCTTGGCTTTAAAAGCTGATCAGGACATTGTGGCTTTCACCGCTGCCTTTGGCTGCAGAGGGATTAAAAGGCATCTGTTGCCTCCAGTCTTGCATGGCCGCATTCCTTATTTCTTCCAGGGGAGTGGCAGTTCTTCACCCCGCTCACTGTGTGTGCATGAGGAGATTGCAGCTGGGGGAAAAAGAAATTTGGATATCCTTGTGGAATTTTTTTTCCAATGCCGGCTAAATGGATGCAGCAACTAGCTAATCCTCCCCGGGCTACTTGAAGCTCTGGGACTACTGTGCTGGCAGGAGCACAGCGGAAGGATGCCGAGAGCAGACACAAGATTTGTGGGAGGGCACTTGTCCTGAAAGGGCCAGGGGAGATGCTGGAGACCTTGGTGTGCAACAGGGAGCTGGCTCTTGGACTTTGTGCTGCACATCTTCAGTCTCCGTGGAGCATCCGTTCCCTGGTGGCACGGTGGGGACAGGCTGGCAGCGTGGGTGACGTGGCAGAAGTGCAGCAGGTGGAGCAGGGATGCTGGTGGGAGAGGAAGGACTGAAAGCCAGAGGCAGGTGACTTGTCTGCCAGCCTGGTGGAGACCTGCAAAGCCGTGCTGGAGCACCGGGAGCAAAAGCTCTGCTGGGCACGTGGTGGCTCCTGGAGAAACATTAATATTGTCCCAGGTGGGTTTTTTTGTTGTTTTTGTGGTGAGGCTTGTGAGTCCCGTGCTTACAATGCCACCCTGAAGTCCTGGGCTCCCCAAGCTATGCATCTCAACCTCTTCTCCCTTCTGAACATCTACCTCTGAGCCTCAAAACCATTCGGGGCTGCTTTCTCTCCCCCTCCAGCACGTCTGCTTTGTGTACTTGCCTTTGCACAAACAGCCCTTTCTGAAGCCTGTGCGAAGGGTTGCCAAGAGGAGGGAACTAATTTGAAGCAGTTCTAAAACAGAAATGAGTCTTTATGCTTTGCTGGTCTCTGAATCACGCTTGTTTGTGTTACAATAAACTTGGTTTTGACAGTGTGGCAGGCTCCGTCTGGCTGGGGAAGTCCAGTTAGTTCTCTCACGGTCGGGTCTCTAATATTTAGCTGCCTGGTTGGGAATGGGCTTGTGTCGTGCCCTCAGCTGGGCTGCAGCTCTGCAGCCCGAGGCTTCTTGTGCTCCCCAAATTCCCAGGGTCTGCAGGGTGGGAGATGACTCCTCCTGCTTTCAGGGTTTGCTTGTTTGTGTGTTGGCAGTTGCAGGTTTCTCCTCTTTCTCGTTATTATGATTTTGTTTCAGAGATTATAGCATGTACATTGTATTTTGGAGAGGGTGAGTTAGTAAAAGTGAGCCCTGAGGTAGTGAGAGGATTTATTCTGGTATGTGCTATGGGGCTTTTGTGCTGCTTTCTAACCTGGTTGGGAGGAAATAGAAGCAAAAGCTGCAGTCTTGGATTTATAAGCCCAGACAGTCTGTTTGGTAACCAAACAGCCTCCATCACAGAAATACCTGGGTTTGTTGCAGGGGGACTTTACGTGAAACCAGACCAGGCACTGCGAAATATTCAGCATCTTAAAATGCCTTTTCTTCAATATGTGAACTCCTGGCATGTTTTATGGAGTTAATTTTTGTCTGATCAGATCAGCTCTGAAACCCTGCGTAGGCTTTCTGCCCCAGTTCCGTGCTCCAGCAGGATGCAGCCGTCCCGCCTCGAGCCCGGGATGACTTCGGTTGTGGCGCTTGGCTCTTCTCCCAAGGGTGGCTCCAGCCTAATTACTGCCTGTGGTTTATGTAAGAAGTAACCTAGCACTAAACTTTTTTTCTAATCCAGTCTCCTGCCTCTGAGTTGTGTTTGGAAGGGTGAGAACAGGCTTCTGTGTCATTAGAGGAACAAAAGCCTTCAATGTTTTGGAGGGTGGAGGAAGAACACTTTTCAAGTTTCATTAAACAAATGAATATGTTTATAGTAGAGCGTCACTGCTGAAGCCTTTGAGTGCTTAGGTGGTGACAGGAAATCTGGAGCACTTGAATCAAACGCAGTTAAATTTGGATAAAACTATTTCAGTGTAACTTATGTTCTTGTTAATATTTCCAAACCATCCTTGAAGCTGTTTCTTTAAATGTGGGGTTTTTTTGTTTTTTTTTCTTTAAATGTGTTGTTACACTTCAGTGACAACAATTGGTGGACAACTTGGAAATAGTCATGCTTGCTGTTTGAGAACACACTTGAACATATGACAAAGGGAGACTCCTGAAGCCACAATGAATGTAAAGATATTAAGGCTGCCTGTGAATAAGCCTTGGAGCTGGTTGGGTTAGTCCAAAAAGTATCTGTAGGTAGTACAGACCAGAGGAATTTCTACCAGAAGGTAAAAAACCCAAAACTGCTGAATGTGGGTAATCTGGGCTGGCGAAGACATCCTGCACTTTGGCTCCACACTATGTGCAGAGGGTCTGGCTGGATGCACTGATTTGTTCTGGTTTCTTGAGAGGGTGGGCAGGAAGGGATTGGATCCTCAGGCTTCTCTGGCTGCCAGCTCTTTAAAACAAATTCTGGCTTCTCTTTCTTCTTCCTGTTGAATTTTGAACCTTGGAAGGGAAATCTTTTCCTTTGCACACTTTTGATGTGTATGGCACTCTGTGGATTTGGGAGGGAGACGCAGGAGACTTGCTCCTCTGTGTCAACTTTGGGCTTGTTCTTAGCCGACAGTTGACCTGGAGACCTTCCTTCCCCTTCCAAAAAGGGAAAAATAATAGTTTGCTGGGGAGGGATTTCTCTATAGGTTGGTCCTTTGCCGCCTGGAGTAGATACTCCCGTTTGTTACATATTCACATCTCTCTCTGGTATTTCCTGTGCTTGTAGAAGGAGCCAGGGGACCCTGAGAGCAGCTGGTGAGCAGAATTGGGGACCCTGAGAGCAGCTGGTGAGCAGCATTGTGCCCTGGGGCTCAGGGCCAAAGCCACCTGGGTGCAAGGTTGGTGTAGAACTGCCCAAAGTAGGTGACATGCATCAAAAAGTCAAGTGAACAGTTTTCGTTTTAGATAAAGAGGAGGCAGGAGGGTTTCTTAGGCAAGTGGATGTGGTCAGTGGTGAGATCATCTTCCTGGGCAGGTGGGAAAGTAGAGGAGCTTGTCCCCCTTGGGGAACTTGCTCAGTTTGTTTCAACTGAACTGCTGGGGCTTCTCTCCCTTGGTTTGTGGGTGGTGCCCCCCTGTTCCAGTTCTTTAAATATTTGCAGGCTGATGTAAAACCATGGGAGGCTTATTTCCCTTTTGCCTTACGTAGTAGGTTTGGTTATCTTTTTCTGTAGCAGGAAGAGATGAGAATAAACCAGGCTGAATCTTTTTCTTTGTCTCCTCAGAATAATGTCTTGATTCTTAATTTCAAGTACTAGACTGGTAGCAGAGGGCCCTGCAGTCTCTGGGGCTGAAGTGAGAGCAAGGACAGGTGAATCGATGAGGGATGCATGTTGCAGAAAGCATCTGCACTGGGTGGTGGACAGAGACTTGCCCAGACACAATCTGCCCGCTGATCAACTCCTGGAGCTTCTGAAAGGGCTCGGGGAGCAACACGCTCGCAGCAGCCCTGGATAAGTGCCGCCAGTTGTGAAATAAATAATGCAGCTTTTGTGCTGCTTACTCACAATTGACCATTGCTTCTCCTGTAATGAGATCTGCCCCCTTGAGGGTATTTTAGAGGTTAGTTAATTAGGTGTAATTGCAGCAGAAGAGAAACCTGCTCTGAGGTTCTGCCTGCTTTCTGTAGTGCCAGATCCTTTGACAAATTAGAGAGTTCAGTTCCTATAAACGTTGCTGGAGCCAGTGTAATCCCGAGTTATCAGCCTTCCACTCAGGCTCCCCGTTTCCATTGACGAAGCTGCAGAAATGAAGCACTGGAAAGGGTGTTGTGGCTTGGAGATTGGTGCAGCCGTGGTTCAGATCACAGCAGCTTTCTGGGAAATACATCGCATGAAGCGACATGGAGTTATGCTCACAGTGTTGGCATGTTAGTGCTCTCTCAGCACCCAGCACAGGGCAGGGAATAGATGTGGTCTTAGCCCAGACAAATGCTGCATTAACAGGGATCAATTCATTTCAGCTGATCACATTGCAATCTATTGATTTAGTGTCTGCACGATCTATAGGGACCTCTGTGTCTTTGGCAAGTTGTGCAGCTGCTCCAGTATTTGGCTGCAGGAGGTTCAGCAATTCCAGCATGTTTGCACATTTCCCAAAGATTAAAAATTCCAACTACTCTGACTTCTGTAATTAGCATTTTAAAATATTATTCTTCTTTCTTTAAAGGATGGGTTTAGCCTTGAGGGACAAAGTGGGTTTTTACAAACAAATGAGTATAATGGCTTATTCCCTTCGGTTACACGCAGAGAGTAGGGATGCTGCATCCACCTTTGCATAACCACGAGAGTTTTTTTACATTGCATGTGCTTGCTCTGTTAAATTCCTGTGTAGCACTTCAGGCCAAAGATCTGGCTAAACCTAACAGGAGAGCGTCTGGCATGAGCCCTCTCCTGTACTTTAGAGTATCGCCAGCTAAAAATCCCCTCTGTTTGGCAATCATGCCAGTGTGGCACTTGGCTTTTGCTCTGATTGAGTTCAGGGGTTGTGTGACTTGAACTACTGTTTTTCTGCCTGAAGATAAAAGGTGTTCAGAGCAGATTTGGTCTTCTTGCAGGCAGAAGAGGGTAGTCTGAGTTACCTGAGAGGTGCCTGGATTTTCATGTCCTGTGTCAGTCAAGCAGGATTTGTGGGCCCCTGTGTACCCAGAATTGGTCTGGACCTGGCTGTTCAATGTGAATGAGTTTCCTCTGTTTAAAGCTCCAAGACCCACTGGATTTTAGGACATTTATGGTCCTTTGTTTTGCTCGAAACTCCCCAGGTTGTAACTGGGTGGAGAAGGTGTTCTGGTACATGCTGGCTGGCAAGGTCTGCTCCTGCCATCCCATGTGTTGTACCTTATTGGCCATATGAAGTAGGAAACCCCGATCCTGCTGGACACAACAGAGTGTCTTCAAACAGGTCTTTGTAAAACAGACTCTGCTACAATCCGAAGACATCAAATGAGGTGGTTTGAACAACCCAGAAGGCCAAGCAGAAGGCAAAGGCTGTTTTGGGGCACATTTAATGTAGCGTGGAGTCTTACACCAAGCCGGGCAGGGATCCAGGCAGCAAAGGGGAGTGTGGTCCAGCTGGAGAAAATGCAAAGCAGAGGCTGATAGAAGAAGCTCCGCATTGGGTTAAAAGTGAAGTTTTATTTTCTGTTTGTAATACTTCGGAGTCCGTGTCCAAGCAGAACATCCGGATGCATAGGGAATGATGTCTGCGTGCACTGTGCTTAATCATGCAAAGCTGATTAAACAGCAACATAAACGTTTTGGAAAACTCTCAGGGCTGTTAACAGAAATGGTGAAAGACTGCAGTTACTCGCTTCCCTTTGTGTGTACCCAGGGTCCTTTCCCATCAAAGGGCTGGCTGTTTTCCTTAGACTTTCATCAAAGGTACCAGGTGGAAACTGGCCCTTTGGAAGCTGATGCTGAAGTTGCAGCTTGTCGAGCATGGACCCTGCTTCCTTGCCTGGTCCTGCCTTTGTGAGTTTGAATTTGACCACAAAGGCTCCCATTTCTTCTGGAGGGGAAGAGACAAGGGTAAGATCCTCAAACCTATTAGTCCTCTGTAATATTCCTTTGAAGAGAGAAGAATTTCCTATCAATAAATAGTTTGGGGAGAGCTGGTGGTAAGAAGTGCGTGGGACTGAGGTGGGTGTTTGTGAGGGGCGTGGATGGGGTGTCAGGGGCCTAAGGTCCCCCTGTTTCTGTTTCATGCCCCTGTAGCAGAGCTGTGCACAGGGATGGTCTGACCCAGTCCCTGCCTTGCAGCCTGCTGGGGGCTCGTGTGTGCATCACGGCTTGCCAAGCCCGGCAATCAGCGACTGGTAACCGGATCCAGTCAGGATGCTCAAGTTAACCAGGTATTTTCTCTGCCCACCACAACCTCCTTGCTGGAATGCCTGCCTGAGGTGGGGGCACCCAACCCGCCTTCGTGCTGAGCAGCTGCTTTCAAAGCTCTGGTCTGAGTGTCTCTGCTCATTTTTTAGGCTGAACTCTGCCTCTCTCTAGAAATAGGTTTTAATAAGTGAAATGCAGATGTGTGTTGAACTGCCTGCAGGTAGCTGCTGCTTTTTGCAGCAGTCTCCAGCCAACGCTGGCTGCTGCCATCAGGTCCAAGTATGGCAATGAGTTCCCTGGTGAAGGTCTTCCTATGGTGGTTGTGTTAACAGTTCATCTGATGTTTGGGGCTAGAATTGAGTCCCAGCCAGCAATAAGCATGCTGTGTTACTTAGTCAGAATCTGGACTGGGCTTACTGGTTTTATGGACTTTTTGCTGGATGGGCTGGTCTGCCTCCATTGGTTGCTCAAGTGGCCAAAACATGCCAAGCCGGACACCCGGTTCAACCAGACTCTTACTAAGTCTCTGGCTTGTTGTTTGTTCTCTGGACAGGTCTCTTGGTGTCTAACAGCTCTGTAGGTTCTTTTTGCACATAATCTATGTTGTTTATCCCTTTGGGTGCCTGGGACTAGAAGTCATTTATTAAGCAGACCAGACCTTCACCATCACTCAGTTTCCCATGACTTACCTTGGCACTTGTCTTATTACTCAGAAGACTGAGACCACACGTCAAATCTTTTCCAAGGAAAGGAGGGAGTGACTTCAAGACAAAAGCATCTGTCTTTGCTTATCGCAGCATGTGTGAGACTGCAGGTGCACAAGTTCTTGGTGGGAACTGCAGCCTGTTTGCTGGCCTGCCTTGAGTATTTTGACATATTGTAGCAGGGACACATCAGTATTGATTCCTCTTTGTCTCCTTTCAATTTGCTTCCAGAGTCTGTGTAGAGTAAAGCAGTACTGAAATGCTGCTTTATTACTCTCATCATCAAATAACTGGCTTACATGGTGTGGAGGACAAGTTGTGGCGCTGGTTGCGGCTGTATGAGATCCCATATGACCACAGGAGCTGAGCTCCACTGGCTCTTCCTTGCAGGGTGCCTGACTGCTGTGGCTACTGGAAATCTGCAAAAGAATTTCTTTTTGGAAGCAGATTCAGCCCCGGTCTCTGCCAGAATATGAAGGAAAGCTGGCAGGCTCAGGGGTTACAAGGATGGTGTCAACTGGCCAGCGCAGCCCTCTCTTCCTTCGGAGTTTAGTGCTTAAAACAGGCACAGTGGATATTTTATTCTGCTGAATCCATCTGCTAAGTGATAGAGACATAGAGCATCAATAAGGTAAAGATAAAAGGCCTGGAGCTTCCTTTTCCTTTTCCTCCAGCCTGCTTAACAAGGCCACTCACAGCTGGGGAATCCCTCACCTCCCTGGGAAACTTCCATTGTGTGGTTGCCAAGCCCTTGTGTTAATTTGAATTTGGAGTTGTCACCATTGGCTTAGCTGGGGCTCGAAATCACTTACTGAACTGATTTCACTGCATCGAAGCAAGGAAGCTCTTTTTGTGCTCTGTATCATGGGGAAGTTGCTAACAGCCGGTGCGGTGGTACAGCATGGTGCTGGTGTACGTGCTTGGAGATGGACTTTGGTTTGCAGCAAATCCTGTTGGTTTTGGAAGGTGAAACGCCATGCTTGCATGCAGAGCTCTTTAATACAGAAGGCAACGTGGTAGCATGGTCAGTGCAATGAGCAGTTCTTGCCTTGGTGCTGAGATGCCAGATGGTCTCCCTCCTTCTCCTCAGCCTGCTTCCCTCTCCATGTCTCTAAGCAGCAGAAAGCCCTACGGACTCGTGTCAGGAGCTCATTCCCACTTTGGTCTGGACTATGCCTCATCCTGGCACATGGGCGAGCAGGGACTGTTTGGCAGTTCTCACCACCGGTTCTGCTTCTGCGGGCTTGTGTTTGCGTTCAGCTTAAGGCAGATTGACTTACAGTAGTTTAAACGTCTCATTTTCCATCAGGATTTAAACTACGTCATCCTTGTTGACTCTTTAATGCTCTGCATTTGTAGCTGGTCTTTCTTCTTTGAGATGAGTGTATAACCAGCTACAAACACATTAAGTAAAACCCCTATTTTTGATATTTATTTCTGGCCCAAAGAAGGCTCCTCCCTGTGACTGTGGCTTATATCTGCCGTTTAGCTTAACATTGCAGTTTGGGAGAGTGTTAACTTTTGCTTTTGTGCTAATAGGAGTGTGGCATTAACTGTGCTTGCAGATTAGTCTTCAGCTAAAGGCAACAAATCTGTGCTTTCAGAAGTGCTAAGATTTGCTAATCTAAACCAGTTTGGGCCATAATTCTTGGGTTTTTTTCCAACTGTCCTAATAAGGTAGGGTTTTTAGCCTAGTAATCGGAATGGAGAAATGGAGAAAACTAGCAGTTAGAAGCCAGGAGCGGGATGGGGGAGCTGTCCTTGGCCATTCCTGAGGCCGGTGGCTCAGTGCTATGACTGCTCAGGTGTGAACAGGGTGGTGGGCTTTGGGAGGGGGCTATCGGAATAATGCCCAGGACCTCTATTTGGCACTGTTCAACACCTTGATGTGCCCATGTCTTGAATAGTGTGTGCGGTTCTGGCTTTCATCTTGAAAAAGGATGCGGTGTCTGGAGAGAGAACAGGAAAAATGGCGAAGAGGCTGGAGCAGCTGCCTTGCAAGGGAATGAGAGGAGAGTATGGTCCAGGGGGATCATACTTGCACCTCATCACATCTTTTGGTGGTAGAACTGGGAGGCAGTTGATGAAATAGCAAAAATAAATAGGGAAAGAAGAGTTAAAAGGTGGTGCTTTTGTACAGAGCAGGGAGTGAGCTTGGGGAGCTTGCAGCCCCAGAGTTGGTGAAGGCAAGTTCAGAGACTCATGGGCACTAAAGGGCCGGGGCAGGGATGTCCCCACAGCATCTCTGGCTGTGTCGCTGTGGGTGCTGGGGGATGCTGGGCCCTGCTGCAGGACAGGCCGCTGCTCTCCCCAGGGCTGGGGGGCCAGGCAGACACTGCTGATGTTCTTGTCCTCTGTGTGCAGTGAGCTCTGCTGAGTGTCAGTGGTGATGGGGCTGTTGTCTTGATCAGGGTTCCTTTTAAGCCTGGTCAGCAAATACAGACACATTTGGATCAGCACAGACCATGGGTTTGAGCTTCATCAGTTGTGTGGCTTTTGTTTGTTTGCATCTATAATGTCAGGGTTGTGAAGTTTCAAGAAGCATTTTCACTCATTTCACCCTGCTCGCTGCTTAATTTAAATACATAGGTGGCTCTTTTGCATAAGCAAAGCACTTGTCCAGCTGCCCTGTCTCTTTTGAAGGCAACGAGGGCTGGAAGCTGCTGGTGCTGCCGCAGCGCGGCGAGTGGCCCGGCCCACGTGTCCTGTGTGTCACGTCGTGGCTGGATCTTTACAGAAACTGTACTTCAGACTGTGTCATGATAATCACTTACAGGCTTATCAAGTGTGATTAAATGTCACTTGCATTTCTGTTATCTATATACACAGATAACAAATTAAGCTACAGCTTTTGAACTCAAAGAAGCTGCCAGATGTGTTAACTGGAACTGACACATTCCTGAGAGTTGTTTTTATTAGTCTGAAATACCTTTGTTTAGCAGACGAGAAGCCTGACTCGTCCAAGTCAATGTGTGCCATGTGAATTCAGCAGTTTTGTTATCTGTCTACTGAAAAGGTTCCCCAGAAAAATGGAAAAGATGCTTGCGTTACACCATTGTGGATGGAGAGAAGACAAACTGGCAGGCAAGCCTGGGCCATGCAGGGCTTGGGGTTTCTCTCGTGGTGGCCCCAGAGAGGCACAGCCAAGGGATTTCTATGGTCTCAGCCCTGTGGTGACGGCTGCTGTGGGGAGGTGGGATGCCCAGAGCAGAGCCCTGTCCTGCCTCCCATGTGGACACACAGGTGAACAGCTCTGGGCCTGTCGCAGATGTGATTTTCATGTATAAACACAGACCTGGGTTTAGGAAAAACAAAACGGAAAGCCGGCAAACCAGCTCCGCTGATGATGATGAGCTGGGCAGCTCTGAGCACCACAGCTGGGCTTGGTCACCCTCTGCACCCTTAGGTAAGTCTCCTCTGGGATGCGAGGTTTCCTTCCCTGGGAGGAGAGCTTTGGTGAGTCACCATCGTTTTCCCCAAGAACAAACCAAAACCAAGAGATTGCCCAAGTGAGTCAAAAGCCAACTGGTTGTGCTCATGAGAGCTGAACAAATGCAGTGCTGCAGAGCGCCTGAAGCCTTCCTCCTGTGCGTCAGCTGAGGAGGAGGAGGAGAGGTCCATGTGTTTGGCAGGGTGAGGGCAGCCTTGGAGTACGAGCTGATTGTACAATTCCCTCTTTCATCTCCTACACCCTGCTTCCTCCTGGGCTTGTTTCTGAGCTGAAGGATGTGGCTCTAAAATAAATGAACGTGCCTTAGTATCTCTTAAAATGAAGGTCTGCGTTTTTTTTTTAAAGGAGAAAAAATTACGTATTGGCTTAGCTTGAGAAGCATCAGTGGTATAAAGGGTTTTCTGCAGGGAAGGCTTGTGGCATCCTGGAAGGAAGAAACCAAATGCACCTTTTAGAAGGCTTTTTTTGGACCTGGAGGAATGACTTTGGTTTTGCCTTCAACCTGTAGCCTGTTCTGCTTGAAGCACCCAGATGAATCTCACCAGGTCTCACAAGTTGTACGTGTGCGCCTGTGCCGGCACCACGTTCTAATCCTTGCCAGCTGACGTGATTCCTTCCCCCTTGGGCATTGTCTAATTGTGAAAATGTTTAAATTGTATGGCCTCGATTTGTAGCGTGGAGCAGTTCATTATCACTGAATCCTCTTAATTGGGCCCTCCTACTGGGCAGCCTATTACTGATTTTTCCCAATTAAGATAGGACCTCTTTAAAAAATATAAAAATAAACAAATCCCTGGCAGAGAAGTACCAGGTTGCAAGAAATACTGCCTTAACCTACGTTTCAAAACTAAGCAATAGTTTCAGCACCAGCCAAGTACTAATTAACCCCTCTGTACTGATGATTTATGTTCCCTTCACACAGAAAGGCTGCAGTTTGGTGTCAGTTTAAGAAATTAAAAGTTATGAGCTCAAATCTTTTTCTCGTAAGGAGGAAAAAGCTGTTAATAGGTGTTTCTCTGATGGAAGATGCTGCTTCCCTAAAGGACTCTATGGGTAACTCTGCTTTTGTGGTTGCAGGTAAAGGACCTAACAAAGTACCTCGATCCGAGCGGACTTGGAGTCATCAGTTTTGAAGATTTCCATCGGGGGATCAGAGCTATCAAAAATGGAGGTGAGTTAGCTTCTGTGAGGACAGGAAGACACCAAACGTAATGCCACAGGGGTTAACCGAGCTGAGAAGTCGCTTGATGAAAACAAACTGGATTTGTTTTTCTGGAAGTCACTACTCTGCAAGGGGGAGAGGTTGGGTGCATTTAATAATAGAATTGAAAAAGGCGGTACAGCAGTTGTGGTGGTGGTTGTATGTTTTCTTGTTTATCAGGAAAGTTCCTTCTTAAAGGTATATTGGAAACAGAAGAGCCATTGAGGGAAAGTCCTTTCTGGCTGGGTGTCTGCTCTTGCCTGTGGTTTTGTGGGGGTTTGCGGCTCTGACAGAGGGGCAACTCTCGGCTGACACGCTGCTGGAGATGTCTGTCTGTCTGCTACAGACTGTAACATCTTCCAAACACTGGGTGTTAATGCATTTGCCCTTACTCAAACTCTTTGGAGGATCAGTGTGCCTGCATGATTTCTAGCAAGAAGCACATTAAACAAGAGCTTTAAACTCACAGACTGGTAGGGAATCTTTAAACAGGTTCCCAAAGCACGCTTGTGACAATGCCTGTGTTGCTCTTGATGGGCTTGTTGCAAGTGCTTCCAGAGCAGTATCTTGGTGAAATGTGAACTATCTTTCTGGCTGGTTGGCATTTGAACTCTTTTGCTGAGTTTTTCAGTTTGGGATTCATCTCTAGTATGAGGGTTAGAGGGTCCTTTTGGGGCAAGCTTGTTGTTAAGGATGGGGTCTGAAAAATACTGGAAGCCTCATGCTGAGCAGATGTAATTTTATCTGTGAAAACATGAGTTATCACACACGTTAATCAGTTCTGTTTACAGTAGTGCTTGTCTTAAACTTCAGCATTGCTTTCATGCAGCAGTGAACCTGCAGCATGTTGTCAGCCCTGCACACTGAGCGTGTTTCTGAGCACCGAGACAAGCAAAGATGTGGACAGACTAATTGACTATTCCTGTACAAACTGTGTTGTTTCATGAGTAGAAAACCCTCCAAGGAGAAGTGACTTGTGTTCTTCTGTCAGTCGTCCATCTCTCCTGCTCCTCCCTCCCACTCCCCAGCTTCTTTGTGCTCAAGATCGTGGTGTTTTATGGCAGCTCTGAAGTTCTCATGGCTGGTGTAGCTTGACGGTGCAGCTGATTCCTAGTGCTCATGATACAGGAGGAAATGCAGCATGCTATTAATTTGTAATAAATTGCTATTGGAGTAGAGCGTGTTTGTGAAAGCTCTGGCTTATATTTCTCTTCAATAATTCATTGCTCTAGTATTGTGTTATATTAATTGAATAGAAAAAGCAGATCCAGATAAAGCTTTTAGGATCCCTATTTATTAAACCTGAAAGAGATTGATATGTATTTACTACAATGGTTATGAAAGGCAGAGCTCTCCAACATTGCATGGCATTAAACAGTTATAAAAGAAACCCAGGGAAGGACACAGAGAGCATTTCTCTGAGTCTTACCAGCTGAGCACTTGCTCACGTTGAAGCGATCTTGAGGATTTGCTGCTGCTGTTGAGACAATCAATATTGATCATCTCTTTGGAAAGAAAGAAGAGGTTGTGCTTGCTGCTGGGTGTCCCTTTTAACAAGATTTTTTTTTTTAATTAGGTGGATCTATTTTTAGCCAGATATCATTCCGTTGCACTTCCCCACACTGTTATTCTTTGGTCAGTTGCCGAAGTGAGACCTGGTGCAAGCTTGTACTTTGCGGTGGCTGTTTAATGTAGGGAAGAGTTTCTTTCTGAATATGCTCTGCTTTTCTTTCCCTCTCCTCTCCCCGCTCTCTTGGAGACTCTCCATAGAATAGCTGTGACTTTACTCGAGCTCTTATGGTCTGTCTTGGCAAATTGAAGGTGCAGTTACAAAACTAGCAGAACTTGCATAGTCAGCTGCTTTTCTTACAACTGCTTTCGTGTTCAGTTGGCCTTTCCATCCAGGGAGGATACTAAACTCCTCGGTCCTATTCCTGTGCCAGCTGTTTGGGGTACCTTCCTGCTGGCTGAGGAACATGCTGATCTGGGGCTCCTCGAACTCAACTTCAGTGCAGAGCAAAGCACCAGTTAACCACTCAGCACTGAAAGCCACAATGCTGCCACAAAACAGTTCTGATCTGCCTGCTGCTGTAATCTTCTGTCTAGCCAGGTAATATTAGTCTTGAGAGGGAAAGAAGTAGAATGACTTGCATGCTGCAGAAACTGGATTTGAGACTTCAGTGAGAGTCTTTAGCCTGTTGTGGCTGCCTTCTACCCTTCTCAAAGAGAAGGCTTAACAGGCAAACGCGGTCCTTGTGTGTGTATGTATATATATGTATCTGTCTGTGTGTGCTGCATGTCTTTGATTGCCATTAGAGTGCTGTGTTGGGTGCTGGAGTCTGGGGCGCCCTGGGGTCTCCCCTCTGCGGGAGCTGGTGAGCCCACAGCTCTTGGGTGTTGGGCTCAGCTCTCAGGCCCAGCTCCAAGCGTTTGTCAGGAGCAGGCTGGTGTGGGCACCTGTGGGCACAGGCTCGTGTGGAGACTTGGGTGGAGTGCCTGGCTTTGGGCACAAGAAGGCAGGCTCGGAGGCACTGCTGGGAAAGATTCGGCTCCTCGCACCCTGCTGTGTCCCAACTGTTCTTGCTCGTGGGGTGGTGTGGTTGCTGGGTCACCCTTGTCCTCCCCCTGCTCCCTGAAGTGCATGGTCTGCTTGTTTTTAAAGTTTATGTGAATGGTCCCTGGATGACTGGCCAGTTCTGCAACATGTGAACAGCAAAGCAGAGGGGGAAACTGCAGATCAAACATTGGCAGTGAGTCAGGGATGATAAATAACTCTGAAAAGTGAAATTTTAGCTGATAATGTAGTGAAGGCAGTAATAATACTGATTTGAAGGAGCAGAATATGTTATAGAGCGTGCTTAAAGTAGCCAGATAAGGTCTGTAATGCCTGTGGAATCCACAGCCAGAGGAAAACCTGGTGCACTTGGCTGCTGTCAGTGAGATCCAACAGGACGTCTTTCTAGTCATCCTGCAGGGGAAAAGAAATGGGGAGCCAGCATGGCTGCTGCATTCATCGTGCTTAGGAGCTGCAGCTCAGGAGGGATCTTCTCTGGAAGAAACAGGTCTGAGGGACTGCGTGCAAGTCACTTAGTAAACTCAGACCAGGAGTATGGTTTCTGTCTATTTGTATGTCAAGGAGCTGAACGTGGGACAGAGGGTAGTGAGGAGGTGTCTATAATTTGAAGCCAAGGTGCCTGGACCAAAGAGCAGCTCTGGTCTGCTGCGTGTTGGATGCAGGAACTGCTGGAGGGGGCGTTAGTTGGCAAACATGAAATCTGGGCAGGATCAGCCACAGCTGGATGCAAACAAACAACAGGGCTTGTGCTTACAAGCAGATTCCTTTCTTTGTCAGGATACTTAAAAACCTTTTAGGCTTCAGATAGTTGTTCTACAGGCCTCTCAGCATCCAATAGGACATATTTAACATCTCCATAGCAGAACAAAGCTTTTACTGGAACTCGAAAGCAGCAATTAAAAAGTTGTGTAACTCACACATGCTCTGAACATCTGTAACATCTGTCTTCCAAAAAAATAAAAAGCCCACTAGGAATGAGGTCTCTGCAGGTACCCACCTGCATGCAGGGGAATTGCTGTTTGTGTCAGTTCAAATACCAGCAGCATTGGGCAGGGCAAGGTGCATTCCTGGAGCTCGTGTCCTTGTCCATCCCTTTGCCTTGGCTTCTGATCCCTGAACAAAGGGGCCCCTGTGCGCTGAGAGCAGACAGTGCATCCACTGAGAAATAGATGTGTTCATGAGTTCAAGGGAGAGCCTGAAATAGTCAAATCTTCTTTTTTTTTTTTTTTCCTTTTTAAATGCTTAAACTAAAAGCTCTTTGGATGTGGGAAGATGGAAAATGCAACTCCAGAGCCAACACCCAAACCTGGAATGTATAACCGTATAACCGAGCTCCTGTTTGCAGGGACGGCGAGCTGCTGGCAGGAGCTGGGGGGCAGGACGGGGGAGACCCCGGCAATGCCGGCTTCGGGGGCCACTGGGTCAGGAGTTGGCTGCTGTGCTGAATGAAGGAGCTGAGCTCAGTGGAGATACCCTGGTGGGGCTGAACAAGAGGCGTTCAGCAGGAGGAGTGTGTTCAGCTCAGCAAAGGCATTTGATGGGTTTCCAAACGACAGCTGAAGGGAAAAGCAGGGAGCTGCGGAGCCAGGCAAGCTGGGGTGGACGCAGAACAGCAAATAAAGGGCTGGCTGGTGGTCTGGGCTTTGGCAGCGCATGGGCCGTCTGCTGCAAAAGAGCCTCTGTAAAAGCACCGTGCCATTGCTAATTGGAACTGGCAGCAGCATGAACTCGAGTCATCCAGAGTCTTTGTGGGGCTGTGTCACTCGGTTCCTGAGCGCAGCCCTGGGAGGATTGTGATGGGATCCTCGGAGCAGAGGCTGCAGTTGCTGCAACTGGCATTTCGTGTCCTGAAACGGTTGGTGTGCTCCTGGTAGCTGAATGCTAATTTGGGAATTTCCTGAAAGAAAAGCACATATCCAGCCCTCCTGCTAGATGAAGGCTGTGAATGATAACATCTTAAAAGCTTACAGCCAAGAGAGACCTGCACATCAGTTCTCAAACCCCGATCTGAGCCGTTCCCCCCACGTTGCGTGTCCCACGTGCAGGTCATGCTCTGCAGCACTGCTGCAAGGGGGCAGCAATGGGCCCCGCTCCTGCGGCTGCACTGCCAGCATCTTGGAGAGTCTCTGGGTCAGAACGTGCTCAGATGACATCTCTGGGTGCCTTGGGCCACTTAGTGCTTATGTGAGTTGCTACATAACATGCGGTGGCTCTGAATTAGTTTGTGGAGAGCCAGGCTGGCTGCTGCCCTGGTGACATGGATCTGCTGTGGCTCTGCAGAGCGTTTGAAGGTGCAGAGTGTATTGGATATCTGGCTCCGTCTGGTAACATAAACCACTGTTTGTTTTGTTTGTAGCTTTTCCCCCCCCCCGTAGGATCTGCATTGCAGATAGCTTTTACTACGCGAAATGAAAGCTTTCCTTGCACAGGGATAATTCCAGAAGCCAAAGCTAACATTCACTTATACTCTCCCAATCCAGTAATAATTTCTGAGGCTGTGTTTGTGTGCATCTTCAGCGGTCTCTCTTCCAGATTGATGCTGGAAATATGGCAATATTTGCAAAAGGCTACTGCTGACATCTATAAGCACGCTTTCTCAGTGGGGTACCCAGGCCCAATTTAATATTCAAGGCTTTTGCTTTTTAAAAGGAAAAGCTTCACTGAAGCTTAGCAGATGGAAGGAGAGCTTGTGTGCTTGTTTGACTAAACTCGGTGAGTATCTGGCACTGGTATGAGCACTTCCTACGTTCTCAACAGATCTGCTGATCTCTTTATTCATGCGGCATTGCTGCAGTGAAGACTTTCCCATTGCTTTTGCCTGTTCCTAACCCTGGCTACACCATCACGCATTAGGGAGACAGCTCATTTGATGGCTGAAGGTAGGACAGATGCCTCTTTGTGTACAGCTGTTGTTCAGGGAACGGGACTACCATGAATGGGAAATCAAGACTGATTCATGAGCAAGAATAAAATCAAAATTGTTCTGATTATGTCTTCTGCATTTTTTTGCATTACATCTTGCTCTGCTCTGGCAAATATATATATGTATGTACTATATGTACTGCTTGTTGAAATAATTAAAGGAGTGAAGACTTGCATGTCATTTTAAAATTGATATGTATACTTGAAAAAAAAAATCCCCTGCTGTTCTTTGTAGTGCTGTCTTAGTAGATCAGAGTTTTCCTCATCCCTGTAGTGCAGAGGGATGCTCGTAGCACTATTACGGCACTTATGAAGTTTGGAGTCCACGTGCTCGTCATCTGTGACCCCTTCTGCTAGGGATAGAAGCAGCCAAGCCGTTCTTGGAAGTACTGAGCTTGGTTGTTGATTGTTTTTTGTTTTGTTTTTCTCCTTCTCCTTGAAATAGAGGTGCTTAAACACCCTTGTCTTGGAAACCTCTGGGCCTGCCCATGAGATTGTGAGGGCTGTCTGAGTCTGTGTACCTCTCCCTGCTCACAGAGGATGAGGAATTAGGAGCATAAGCGCTAGTCAGTGATGGGGCGAGCTGCTTTGGTGGTGTCCTGCTGCTGAAATGGCCTGTACTGCTGCGGAGCGAGCCGCGGGCTGTGTGGCTGGAGGGTGGGGATGCTCCTGGCTCCCCCACAGCTGGTGTGGGGCAGGGGGCAGCTCCGGTGCCTCTGGGACAGCAGCGGAGAGGTGGGAGGTCCGTGCATGGCACTCCTGGTGCTCACGCTCATCCTCTGCTTTGGAATGCTTTCACACTGGAAAGGATAACTCCAAACTGGCTCAACTGGGAGGAAGGATATTTTCTACTTAAAAGCAAAACCAGGAGCAAACCCACCACCCGCAAAACTGTTTATCTCCAGCCATGAAGCTGCCAAGATTCAGTGAGGGTAATTCTGACTACAAACTTTCCCTGCATTAGCGTAAGCAGGAAGATTTGGATGAATAGGAGTAGCTGCTTGTTCCCCTTCAAAGTAGGAGCAGTGGTTGGGGAGATGCTTCTCAGCTGCCAAGCTCTGGAGCAGCCATGAGCAGAACCGCAGAGCCCACATCGCCCGCAAGCTCTTTTAAGTCACTATTTATTTCTTCTATAATATGCTACAGAAAGGACTTGAATGGAGATGCAGGGTGGGGGGGGCACTTTTGGCTCACCACGGCTTTTTGTGGTTTTCATTTCTCTTCTAATTTACGCAAACAGTTTTATTGATGTTTGTAACTTGGCAGCTGGGTGAGGGGTTACATCAGGGACGTGGCTGGCCCGCTCGGCGTGCGCCATGCCTGAGCAGGGAGCGCGTCTTCCCAAAAACAGCCTGGCAGATGACATGCTGCATTGACCTACTTTCGGGAGGCACACAGAAGTGTTGGAGAAGCTGTGTCCGTGGGCCTCCTCGCAGCTCTGGGCTGAGAACGGCGGGGAATTACTCCAACGCGCTGCCGTAAAACTGCCGCTAAGGCTCAGCAGCCCCGGGGAATGGGAGATTGGCACGAGTATCCTTGCTATTTTGAGAATTCTTTCTTTATGATTATTTTGAGGTATACATCAGAGAAATCTTGCTATGTCCGGTCACGGTCACGGAGTGTAAGAGACTGCAGGTCCAAAACCCACACACAGTCCAAGGGAGATCTAGTCCATAGCACTGCGAAGCTGCCCATCGCTCACCATGGCGAGCAGCTGGCCTGGGACCATCTGCCCACAGCATCACCATTTCCAAACCATTCCTTGGGAGGGGAAAGTGTTACTGCATAACCAGATTTCTTGCAAATCATAGCAAATTAGAGTAGAAGGGCTGGCCAGGGACTTCCCTGCGTCCTCATGAAGGACAACTTGTGGTAGCTGCTTAGGGCCTCAGACCGTAACCTAAGCCTGATAAAGGCAAGCTAGAGTCAGTTTAAATTGCAAATTAAAGGCCTAAATTTGGCAGTCAAAAAAACCTAATTTGTTTGCCCAGAGAGAAGAAAAAGCACTGCAGGGACTACCTGTTTTTTTGGGGACATGGTCAATATAAAAATAGAGAGCAGCGTTTTATTAGAACCTAGGAGCAATTCTTAGTGCACTCTCTTCTACAGAGATGATAATGACTGAAAAACAAACAATGGCAACTTCTGTTAGAAAATAGACATTTCTCATCATCCATCTGCTGTCTCAGTGTTTCTTCATCATATGTTTTATTTTCACTGTTGGGAGAATGCTGTTCTGTTCCACATCTGCTGCTACTAATACTTTTGGGAGACTGGGCTGGCCTGTGGTTTGGGGATTGCGTGGGAGGAGGTTGGGCTGGGCTGGACGCTCCACGTGGGTGGTGGTGGTTTCGGTCCTGCCTGTTTTGATTTCTCAGGTTTGATTGTTGGCTCTGGAAAGGGGTTTATTAATGTTCTGCTTAACCCAGGAAGCTGGGGAATGTTTCCTCCATTGTTACCAGAAATGTCTGGCCAGAGATCAGGTAGGGTTGGCTTCCTGAGCTTAGGTAAAGTGAAGTAGCCTGTGCTCCTGCCTCTGCACCAGCAGGCAAACCAGATCTGTCAGACCATTTCTCGTTAGGAATCCAGTCAATCTGGTGTTACAAATGAAGGGATAATTATTCACCTATGGCTTTTACTCCTCCAATGAGCCCAATTCAGCTCTCGTGGCCTGGAGGCTCGTGACTGTGCAGTGAGTGTTCCCATGTGACACCTTGACAGGTTGATGTGGCAAAAGCTTGTTTCTTCTGAGTGTTTCCTGGTCTCGCTCTTAGACAGGAGAGGCTGCGTGTGAAGTGGCTTTGCCGGGAAACTGGTGCCAGTTGCAGAGCTGCCGGGTTGGGCTGTGATGGGCGCGCAGCAGGCGGGCTGGCTCTGGTGAGCATCCCCTGGTGCTGTGGTGGACCACAGCTTGCTCCATCTTGAGCCCGTTTCACCTCTACCAAGCAATGTCTCCTCCTGGGTTGGTGCATGTGTCCCTTGGACATCTTTCTCCTTGATGACCTTTTGGTCTTTTCCAAGTGCACACAGTCTGACTGCTCCTGTAAATCTGTCTTGCCACTGGGCAGCTTCTTTCTTCTTCAGATTGGAAAGGCTGTTGCTAATGAGGTGGCCAGTGCTGAGTTCACTGATGAGAGATTCACAGGATGGCAGTGAAGGACTCGCGTCACCCTTTGCAGTGTGCTTGGAGAAGCTCAGTTAGGATGGTCTGTTTCCATAGTTGCATGCAGTCTTTCAAGAGGTCCTGACTCATTCTCTTCACAGAAAATGGAATAAAGCTGTTGACTGCAAAGTCCAGCTTTGTTTCCCAAAATAAAGTTATTGCAAATAGAACCTAGAGTGAAGGAGATGGCGGACATCAGGTCTCTTTGCCAGGGCAACTCGTGCTATTTTGGAGGCTCAGTCTCTTGGCCTTTTTTCTGCTGGTACGTCACGAAGTGGCTCTGAACCACTTGCCGGTGGCCACAAGCCTGCTCCTCGTTTTCCACACCTCCAGCAGCGAGCCTTTGCTCCAGGCTGACACAAGTCCGGAGGAATTTGAGCTGGTCTTGATAACTAGCACACACCGAAAGATGGCTCAAATTGCTGAGAATTAAAACCAAGGACTCATATGTTAAACTCAATACCAAATCCCACATATGTTAGCAGTGGCTTCCTGACCCTGGTCCATTGCTGCTGCGGAGGCAGCAATGCTCACCTGGTCTCCGAGGTAAAGTGAAGGCAGCTAGATTTATGCTTCCAAAGTGCTTGGATACGATGAAGTTAATTCTTTTTATTATGTCTTTAGATGGTATGTCTAAACAAAGCTTGAGGGCCTGCGCTGTGTGGAGAGGATCAAAAGGAATACGCGATAAGAACCAATCCATGAGTAACGATATTCAGGAAATGCAGGACTGCTAAAGCACATTAACTGAGAGTGGCTCGGATGAGGGTTGTGTAAGCAACCTTAATTCTGACACTGCCTCCTTGGGAGCCTGAGCTTGCTACTCTGTTATTCTGTTTGTGTAGTTTTTGGTTGTAAAATTATAGTCTTCAGTAAGTGCTCCTGGCCCGTTGTCTCGTCTTTGGAGGAACCAGCAGGTTGAGTTAGAGGGAGAACAGCAGAAAGCTCATCTTTCCAGCTCTGATCAGTGCCACCACTTTGTGTGTGAACATCACATTATAAATGTACTCCTGGAAAGCAAAAGGCCGGATGGTTGGGCTGGTGCTGGCTGTATCCTGCAGTGACTGGCACCACATGGGTGCTGGAGCTTCAGGGAAAGCACAAGACCTCTGGAAATACTGGACAGTGGCTTCCCCACTGTTTCTCTGCTTTGAATGTAAGATCCTCCTAAATGCCTGTATTTTTTTTAATACTTGCTGTGTGTCTTTTCCCACCTCATTTTCAAACAGTGTGCCCAGTAAAGGAGGTCACTTTATACCAGTTGTCCTTTCTTAAGCCAATCGTAACTTCATCTTACCATTTCTGAGGGTCTGTTTTGTTTTGTGCCATTCATGCAGGTTCCTAGCCTTATTCCTGCGTTGAATAATTTGGGCCTGTTAGCTGCACATAATCCATACTGTTTGAATCACTTTGAGTTTGTGGCTCTGTGGCTTGCAGCAGTATGTACAGTGTGTGTTGGCAGATGACTTAAATACTTCTGAAAGGCTCTGTTTTTCTAGGTCATTCCTATATGAAGCTGATAAAACTGGCTCTGTTTCTGACCGGTGTGTCACTACTGTACCCACAGCTCTTGACTCAAGGTGCCTTTTTACTGAAATCCTGTCTTCTCAAAGCAGTTTTTAGAATCTATTTCAGGAGCCTTCTGTACCCTGGGAATTCTGTTCCCATAGCTCTACTCTCTGTTGGATTTCTTGAAGAGCCCAGGTTGCTATTACAGGTCCAAGCCCTTTTGAAGCACAGCAGTTCTGCTGTCAGCACAATGAGATGGTGGAGATGGTGCATCTGCAGGGGCTCGGTGGGCGTTCATACCTGCAAAGAGCCCAGGACCTGTCCTGCTTGTCCTCTGGCTGTGTGCACACCATACGTCCAGGAGGAATTTCCATGTGGCTGGCTGTGTGGCTGCTCTTGGCACTGCTGCTCTTCTGAGCTGGCCAGTGGCCCTGAATGCTCGGTGGACACTGGATGGAGGTTGTCCTTGACTTGCGGGCTGCAGAAAGGACACGAGCAAATGCTCCATCAGTGGGTGAGAGTGTGTTTGGGCAGAGATGGTCCTCACCAGAAGCTGTACACAGCAGTGTTTGGGCAATGACTTTTTGAAATGCTGGGAGGAATGAGGGCATCTTCAGAGGAAGGCTCAGGATTGAGCACAGAGGCATAAGCCAGTGAGAAACAGGGCAGCACTGGGGAAAGCAGAAAATCAAATGCCTGGGGGAGAAGAAGAGGCTGTGGCTGACTGTGCTGACTCGAGGCAAAATTTGTATGGTGGCATATCTGCATCTCCCAAGTGAGTGGTGTGGTTGGTGCAGTGAGCCTGGAAGGTGGAGATCGCAGTGGGGTTTGAATGAGAACATGCTGGGCAACCAGAGCTGCAAGGTGGGGACGGGAAAAGGTGTCAAAGGGATGCAGCAGATACCTCACAGGAGACTTAATCTGCCTTTTACTTATTTATTTTTTTTTTCCCCCAAAGTTACCATAGTTTCACTGTATGATATAGTACACATGCCTGCTTTTACTGGTTACGATTACTTCTGTAAATTCTCCATCAGCCACGTTTCTCTGATAAAACTGCGCTGCTGCAATAGTTCCACTGAAGCTTTATTCAGATGCCTGGTACCCTGCCTGCATATTCCAGTCAAATAAATTAGTGCAATTAATTTTGGAAAAAGACCTAGCATATAGCTTATAGCCTCTTTGCAGGGAGCTTGCTGAGCAGTAAGGCTCCCTGGAGGGTCTCTTGGAGTCTGATTTTTTTAGCTCTGAGATTTTTGTCTGTGCATGATGTAATGGGGCTAACAGTGGGAGTGATGGATAGAGCTGAAACCACAGGAGAAAGCTGGTTATGGGAACTCAGGTGTGGGGACAGACAGCAGTCCCTAATGACGTCTGCATCTTGGGGTAAAAGCTGTGATTTTGAGCAGTGTTGGAAAGAGGTGATCCCATGCTTGCTGACCACATCAGCTCTTGAAGAGAAGGAAGGAAAGAGGTCAAATGCAATCAGGGGTGGGTGGAAGGTATGAACGAATGCTTTATGGTGCAAGGGGCATGGAGAAGGAGGTGTGAAGGAGAGCAGGGCATCAGCTGGGCTTTGGCTTTGAGGTCCAAGGGGGAGAGCAGAGGGAATTTGTGCTCATGGTGTGCGGCTGGAGCAGGGTTGTGTGGTGCTACAACTGGTGGCCCATGGCCACCCTCCTGTGATGTTTGTGGTGCAGTAGGGGGACAGTGAGCAGAGCCCTCCTGTTCTGACCACATTCCTCTTTCTGCACCCACAGGATGGTACTCCTCACATGGAGGGGGCCAGTTGAGCAGCAAAGGTCTCTTGGGGGATTTTTTTGGCTCTTTTGGACAGGAATTTGAAAGCTTAATGCAGCCTATTGTGCTGGAAGACTTTGCAGGCAAGCTCTCCATGGCAACTCTCCCTATACACAAAGCACCATATGGCTTTTTTGGAGGGGGAGGGAATGAATAGAGTAGAAAAGTCAACCTTTGTTTATGGTGGTGTTTGTCTTTGCACTCTGACGTGGAGCGCAGGGAGGTGGAAACATGGGGTGCTGTCTCCTGGGCATGGCTTCTGCTGGCCATGCTACCAGCAAGGGTGCAGGTGACCTCTCAGATGGTCTTTCCTTGCTTTTTACAGTGGTGCTTGCTGTAAAAATAAACCCTGCCTGCACAGAGACCCCCTCTTTGGGCTGGGTGCTCTGCAGACCCATGGAGCAACCAGTCCCATGTTTGCTCCTACACCAACAAACACCTGAAGGGCTGGGGAGGTTCCAGGAGCCCTTGGTTCGTGCAGGAGCTCTCCAGGAGGCAGCTGATGTTGGGGCAGCTGTTTGTGTGTTGTCTGCCTATGCCTTATACCCCTGCTTTTGAAAGGAACTGGAAGCTTTTGCTTGACTGTAAATCCTCCCTTTTCAAGTCCCTTTGGAAGGAATGAGCGGAATAAATATCTTTATCTGTGTCTGTAGAAAAGCAGGAAGCTTTTGTGTGTCTGCTTGGAGGGGGAGGAAAGTAAATGATACAGGAATAAGCAGAAGGAAGCAGCCTGTGCCTGGCTCTGCCGTTTTGGGGGTGTTCTGTGGTTCCCAGGGCTGCCGCGGGGTGCCACCAGCAGCACTGGGGATGGCCCTGCAGGGTGGCGCCGGTGAGGCTGGCCGGGTGCCTGGCTGTACCCAGCAGAGGTGCGAGATCAGGCAGCTGGAAGCACTGGCAGCTGCCCCGCACCCAGCTGTTTGGCTGGAGTCCTGCCACTGCCCGTTTGGGGATGCAGATGTGCTGTGGATGAAGCATTTGTGCTGTGCTGGGGCATGCTCAGAGATCGCAGAGAGTGGAGCTGTCACTGTCACCAGGGCTCAGGCTGGGATAGCACCAGGGCACTGTGCCTACAGCCTGTGTCCTGGGGAGCTCATCTGGCTCTGGGGGGGCTCCTGTGCACATCACAGGCGCCTCTCTGGAGGTGGCTGTTTCCTGCATGCTGTGCTCTGTATTCAGCAAGAGACATGGCTGTCTGTCCCCTCTGTTTTAATTATGTGACAGGGGTTGCCTGCTGGGAGCACTGTTTGGTTTTCCCAGAAGTGGGCAAAGGGTCCTCTTGGTGACACCCACTCTCAGGTGATGCCATGGCTTTGCCGCAAGCAGTTCACTCCCCCTGGCCCCTCAGTCCTCCCTGCTGTCAGCAGGGATGCTCACAAATTTTGGAATATGGACAAGGATAAACCATTGGGTAAACTCCTTCCAATTGCAGGCTCAGACCCACATGTGGAGCTGAGCAGGTGGGGACAAGGTAACATTTGAGGAGAGGGAGAGCACTGTCTGAAGATACCTCAATACTAAATGCATTTTTTATAGCAGGAGGTGGCCTGAGGCTGCCTGGCCTTGAGCAGTGTGCTCGGCCAGCAGCGTTTCCACATGTGTCTGGCTGCTTCCCTCAGGGTTACACAGGGGCCCGGCAGCTGGAAGCACAGCTCACAGCAGCGCTGGTGCTGCGAGCGGGGAGAGCAGCGGGGATATTGGAGTCATAAATTGTGAACAAGGGCACCTTTCAGCCCATGAAGCCGTGACCCTTCCATGTGCTTACTGTAGAGCACAGCATTGTATGCTGGGTTCTGGAAAAGCAATTTGGCTTATTCATGGCTTTGATTTACAGTCTAACCCTTGGGAGACCTAGACCTGGGTTAGAGGAGGGCTCGTTTCTCAGTTCCACGTGCTCGGTCTCTCCCACCGCTGTGCGCTGCCAGTACCCATTGGGTCCGTGGCTCCAGTATCTCCTTTATGCGTTTGCATTTAACAGTTACCTCAAAGAGGCACTGAGGAGGGTTATTAGGTGGAAGGGCTGTTGCTGCAAGCTCAACTCCTTCCTCTGTCCTGTGCGCTAATCCCTTGAGTTTGTACCAGAGGTACAGATCCCTTAATGAAAAATGGCCTTTCTTCATATCTGGAGATAGACCCAAAGCAGGAGTGCTGGCTGTGGCTGTATCGGGAATGTGCCCTTCGAGGGAGGCTGCATACAATCCTGTCTGGGTGGCTGTACCACTCAGCTGCAGCAAAGCATTACATGCCCATTTGGTCTGGACTCGAGCCTGGGAGCTGTTGGCTGCACTGCGCACCTGCTGGGAAGCCACCAGCCTGAAGGACGCGGGGAGCAGACCCTGCTTTGTAGCCCTGCTCTCGTCAGCCTCCAGCAGCCGTGAAAGGAAAGCCCATCCCTCTCCAAACCCAGGTGGCTGCTGAGCTTTCCTAGGAGCATTGACATAACGAGTCCCTCTGCCCGGCCGAGTTTATCAACATCAGACAAACCTAGTGCCGCAACGCTTGCAGCTCCAAGGCATGTGGGTTTGAGCCTGCTATTTATTTTAGGACTGCAGCATCTGATCTTGATTTGGTGTTTCCAGCCTGTGATCTAGGTCGTGTGCTGGATCAGGCATTAGCTGTTGCTTGAGGGACCACGGGGAATTTACGCTCCCTTCCTTGGTGGAAGGGCTTGGAGAAATGCCGATCCGCTCTGCTGCAGATGGGCTTTGGGGGTGGGAGGAGTAATATTTCCTTTTTATTTTTTAAGAAATCTCCTTGAAAACCTCCTATTTTCCTGTCCGACTGTGGGGATGGCTCCTGATGTGGCTGGCCACGGGAGGAGCAGTAGATGATAAAAGCTTCAGTGCAGGCTGCTTTCTCTGCGGTTCCCATGGTAGTTGGCTGTCACACATAGATCTAACGTATTCCCTGCCCACAGCAGGATTAAAGCCTTCTGGGAGAAGACTAAGAGGATGCAGGAAACAGACACAGGGAAGAAACCAGGAAAAGGAGCAGAAACCATGGCAGGGTAGGGATGAATGCAGGTGCGAGTCCCATCGGAGTGGCAATGGGCCTCTAGCACCTCTGCCAGCTGCCTTCCAGCCCTGGTGGTGGTGGGATGCCTGGAAGCAGAGGTCCTTTCTGAAAGCTGAAGGCACCGGTGTGTGCACGAGGAAGTTCTTGTCCTTCTACTGTCCTGTCTCTCTTCATTTGAGGGCGCGTGTTTCCTTTTGGTGATGTTTTTGTTTTGTTTTTTTTTCCTCTGCAGATCCTGACAGCCAGTTGTATGATATGGGATATACCCCTGAGGAGGAATCCCCACCCTGTCCTGATGAGTTTGACGACTTTGTCACGTTTGAGGTGAGTATAAGCACTGTTAACTCCTGCAAATGTCAGCTGTGTGCAGTGTGAGACTCGAGCATGGAGGGTTTGGCTGGGGAAGAAGAGCATTCGCTGTGATGGGGCTCAGGGATGTTCATCATGTAGTACAGACAAATCCTTGGATTCTCTGTGGGTGACTGGCCCAGAGAATTTGCACCAAGCAGTTGGTGGTGTTTAAATTAAAATTGTTGTTCAAGCAAAAACCCCCAGCTAGTGCTGTCTTAGCGTGCAGAGTGCCAGAGCACGGTGCCCTCTGTGAAAGAGGGGAATCCTTTTTGTGGTGAAACACCAGCAACGGTGGTAGGGTGCCTGCTGCTTTTGTGTTTATCTTGTTGCTGGAGTTTCTGAGTTTGGAGAACCTGAGCCTGATTTTGAGATGTACCAACCAGGAGCCTACCGAAGAGGTGCAGCGGAGCAGTCAGACATTAACACTCGGTGCTGTTGGGCCAGTAAAAGGCAGAGCAGAAGTAAAAAATGCATATATGTATTTTTTTTGTTTGTTTCTCTCTGTTCTTGGGCTTATCTGACATGTAGTGTTTGTGTTTTGGGGTTTGTGTGTTTGTTTGTTTCCTCTTATTAAATTTGTGGCCTCCATCCCTCCCTTCCTTTCTGTATTCCTTAGCACAGGAGCACACTGGACTAGCATCCCATATCTGCTCTCCCCAGCTAGAAAGGAGCCTGCAGCCACAGTGACCCATTGTCTGTGTTTGTGGGCTTTTGGGCTTTGCTTGGTTGCTTCCTTCACTCCTGCTGTGTGCCTTCCAGCCTGGAGCAGAAGGAGCCGCAGGTGCTTTCAGAACAAAGGGCTGGCTGGCTCCCTAGTCCCATGTGGGGACTGAATAGCTTCCTTCTGCTTCTCCTTTTCCAAACTTTCCTCTTCGTTTTTTTGACTCTGATGTCTTGGTACTGTGGATGTTCTTATCACACAAGTTGTCACCTGCAAAGTGACTCCCAGCCTCCTTTATATTCACATGCAAATATACATGTCTTTGCTTTGTATAGTCTGTAATATGTTATTTTGGCCGTGTGACTTCTCGATAAAAGGCTCAAGCTGTTCTTTTGAGTTTTGCAGTGATAAACTGGGTATTGTGCAACTGGTCTTCCCCATACTAGCGAGAAGCACAGGTCCATCGCTTGAGATGGCTTGAAGCTCTCACTTTGACAGCTCATGCCTGACAACCAACCAGGTCATCATCCCATTTCCCCACCAGGCGCAGGTTTTCTCTTGAGCCAGCTCCCTGGCTCCTGCTCTTGATCAAGTCAACGGAATCGCACTGTCACCTGAGAAAGACCCTTATTCCCTTAGGACTGCTCGGATGGACACAGCCTTAAGTGGTTGTGATCCTGGGTTCCTCCCCCAGAAGGCTTTCAAGGGCTTGCTGAATATTAGATTATTTTACCTTTTTGAAAGACAATTACAAAAGCCAGATATAGCTGGATAGAAGGGGGACAGGAGGGCAGGAAAGGAGATGGCTTTTGTATTATTTTTCTGCTGGACTGAATGGTTTAGAGGTGTGACAGTCTGTGTCGCAGTGCTCGTGCAGGCAAGGGCTTTTGCATTTTGCTTCTTAGACCTGCGTCAAGGGACAATCTTCTGAGATTCAGAGCAGGGATGTTTTCTAAGGGCTAATTTAGCATAGATGAGCTCTGTCAGTGCTGCAAGCTATTCTGGGCAGGAATACCAACAAGGCAGCTGTGTGCCCTGCTGGGATGAAATGCTTCTGCTGCTGGGCCATCGTTCTCTTGAAACAACAAGGTGACCCAAAGGAAAAAGGTGATGAATTCTGAAATCTCCTTTTCAGAAAGATGTAAATGGATTCTTATACTGAATTCAGGGTAATCATCTAAAGATCAGAGCTCTGGCAGTATCTATGTTTAATATGCCGGGTAAGAATTACCCGTGTTGTCTTGGATACATGATTCAAAATAATTTCCAGCCTGCAAGGATTTTGTAGAGGTTCATCAAATGAGAACATGATTGAGAAATATCGTTCGGTGTTGCGAGTGTAAAAATAAATTGGTGTCTTGGGGCGTGTGGTTTTTTGTTCTCGTTCAGCTGAGCAGTGAGCTCCCAACATGCGTTTTATTCCCCATGTCCTGTAGTGCTATACCTTGGAAAGCTTGAGCTGTTTTAGGGAGCAGGGAGGAGAGAAGCCGCTGTACGAAGCAGCCTGCTGGGAGCAGCAAATGAGTGTTTTTCACCAGAGCACAGTGCAGCCCTTACCTGGCAGAGCTGTCTGCTGGTGGGGCTCTGGCAGGTCCTTCTCCCTTAGGTGCAGCAGGAGCTGCTCTGGAAATGGTAAGATGGAAAACAGAATAAATGACCTTTCCAAATGTATATTCTACCTTGCTTGGATTCACCTGGAAGAGAGGAGGGGAGAAAAAAACACCCTTCCAAAAGTAGAGGTTTTGCCTTTCCTCTAAGCAGACCTCCCACACCACCAAAAAGCAGTTTGTATTCTGAGATGTCTCTGCTTGGGGAAGACCTGGGAAGATGGTGCACAGCGAGCACACAGCTCTAAAACTTGCTGCTTCATGGGGCCACCAGGCAGCTAAATAGCTTCCGTAACATGACAGCTTCTTTCTCAGCCCCCAAAATGCAACTGCTGGACTTCAGACAAGGGGTGAGCCCTTCTTGCTTTGGCAGGGCTGTGGGGTGAGGGAGCACAGCTAGCTTTTCGCCTCTCATGTCACATCAGAGGATGTTTGAAAGGTGAGCTGAAGGAAGGGTGCAGCATTTACTGGGCCGGGGTGCCGAGGGTCATCGTGGTTGCTGGATTTGTACTATTGACTCTCGTCCCCCTTAAACAGCACAAAATCGCACTGGCTTGAGTGCTTGGCTCTTACAAGTGTTGGGGCCGTGACAGAGAGCTTTTCTCCTAAATGTTTGTTCAAACAAGTGTAAACAAGTGCTTTAAGCAGTTTAAATGAAAATGTCTTCTCTTTGTTAATAAGGTTGCTCTCTTCTTGGTGACTCATCTCCTCTTTTGGTGCCTGTCATCAGAGAGAGCTGAACATCTGCTGAAAACCCCGAGTACCCAGCGCTGGTGTCTTTCAGCAAGTGTTTGCTCTGCAGACTGAAGAATCAACACATGCGTCTTCTAGTAAAGGCATAAAAGCCTCTCAAAGGGGGCGAGGTCTGAATTTTGATGCTTCACGCAGGGACCTTTGTAATGTTGGATACTTCCACAATTCAGCCCCTGGTGTGGCTCCTGATGTGGTGCGGAGCTTCTGGCTCTTGTTGCACCTTGCCAAGTCTGTCCAGCAGAGAGGTCTGTCTCTTGAACTGTTTTCAAAGAGGATTTCTGGTTGCAGGGCTCTGCTGAGACAGTGGCTCACAGGGGTTTGGAAACGCTGGAGCCTGGGTTCATGCAGCCATGTGGCTTCTTGTGCACCCAGCTGTGCTTGCAGGGGGCTCATCACGATCCCTAGAGCTTCACTGTCAGGAGTGCAAGAGGAATCTCATCCCTGTCTTCTTGCCCCAGAGCAGGGAGAGCATCACCTCACCCTGGTTACCCACCTGCCTGCAGCCCCAGGGACTGTGTTTCTCCCTGCCCGTGGTGGATGTGTGATGATTGCAGGGTGGGTGGTGGCAAACTTACTGCTTTTTATTTATGCAGGGAAACATCACTGATAAATAATGACAATGTTTTTACCTCCCCTGCCTTGTAGAAGCTATATAAAGGGAGCCTCGAGCGTGTCTGTCCAGACACCTGAGTCCTTGCCTGTTTTCCCCCAGGCTGGGCTAGTACAGCTTTGCTGGTGACTAACTAGAAGGTAGGAGTTCTCCTTGCCTCCCCTGCAGGCTCCCATGAAGCTTGTGACTCAGTTCTGAGGTACACCGGCTTGTTTGCAATGCCTTGCAGTGGGGAAGGGGGTGAAGGTGAGTTTGGAGTTAGCTTTATTGGTGCCCCCTGTGCTTTGCCCTAGGACAAGGGCTCTCTGTCCCCTGTGCCCTGGCTCCTGGGAGCAAATGAGCCTGTTTGAGCAATGCAGAGCAAGAAGGCTGACTCTCTCAAAATGAAAGCAAGCCACAAAAATGTGGTGTGCTGCCAGAGTTAGGCTGGGATTGCCATGGAGATGTGTAACCTTTGTTGGTCTGGAGAAGAGGTAGAGCCGGTGAAGGCTGTGCTCTGTAAAGGCTGACCGAGAGCACAGTAAATAGCACAAATCCTGATTTTATCCCTGGGAACTCATGCTTTGGGCCAGCAAGGTCATAGGAAGGCCCTTTTTGAGATCTGCAAAGCACGGCAGCCAAACCTCCTGCGGGTGAGAGGTGCGGTGCTGCGCGCCGTGTGCGGGGCTGTTGCCATCTGCTGGGCGGCTGCCGCGGCTCCTCAACAGCAGCCGGGAAGGTGCATCGCGCTGAGCTGCGGCAGCTGCGAGAGGAGTGTTTGGCGTTCCTGGGACAGCGGCACTAATCAGGCACACAGCGATGCTCCCCGGGCATGCACCGGGGCACCCTGCAAGCCTTACCTCCCCCAGGCATGTCCCTTCTAGCTGAATGTTCTGTAGCAAGTTGTACAGCACAGTAGGAGTCACTCTGGGGAGTAAAATGGTCCTTGGTGAGGTCCCACATCTAGTTTTCTGAATTTTGGGAAGAGGGAATATTCCTGGCTTTTTCCAGGCTGCCTGTCTGCAGGTGTAGCTGGCGGCTGCTGAAAGAACTGTTGGCTCTGTTAAAGCTGGAATTCTTTTCATGTGGAGCAATTGAATTTAATGCTTCTTGAAAGGCATAAGTCAGACTGAGGCAATTTAAATCCACCTTGCTGGATTTTTCCAGCTACTCCAACTTCCTGCGAAGGGGACTGAAGACATGTAGGGTTCCAGCTGTGCACTGGTAATGCAGAAGGTGTTGCTGAGAGTATGTGGTGTCCCACAACTCGGGTGTGCAGGAGCCGTACCCTGGGGGCAGCAGCTATTGTTCCTCATGGCTTGTGTTTTGAAATGAGCTCATGTGGGGTGGTTGCACCAGTCTGCCCTACACTCACTGTCTCTGCTCCAGGTAGCCCAGTGAACCTTTTGGGTCCCTCTTTCTTGTTAGACTCCTCTGGAAGTTATTTGTCTTCCCTGAAGGCAGAGGGAGCTGTGCCACCTGAGCAGAGAGAGCATTTGGAGTACGTGTTTTCTGCCTTGGCAGTGGACCTGCTTTGTGATCCTTGGCAGTTTAGTGAGGTTTTTCTCCTCTGCCTCTCCATACCGCTGTTACCAGCAGGTGGGTGTCTGGTAGAGGCCAGCTGGTCTGAAAAGACAGAGTTAAGCTTTGCAGCCTTCAAAGGCAACCTGCCTCTAAGCTGAGCTGCCTGAGGGGCTCATGGCACCGGGGCACACCTGGGGTTCAGCTCTCCAGCTCTGCCAGGGACAGTGGGGACTGTTCCCTGGTCACCCTAACGCAGGTCTGAAGGTCTGCAGTGCTTTACTGCGCCGGCACTGCTGTCCCACTGCGATGGGGATGGGGAGACTGCAGCTCTCTAGCCCTTGGCTCGGGCTTTCCTTACCAGTGCCATTCGCACAACTGGAAGGACTGTCCACAACAGGCTTCTCTGCACAGCGTTGACCCAAAAACATCGTCGTGCCCAAACAAAAGAAAATCACAAATCCCTCTTCAAGTTGCCTGCTGGAACTGGGGTTAATTTTGTCATCAACAGCTACTGCACTAAAAATCTCATAGGTGGCCAGCACTGGAGGGCTGTGAAATGTTATGGATGCAGTTTTAGATCTGTTCATCTGTCTCCTGGGGAGGCACATGGAGCCCTGAGCAATGTCCCCTCTGTCCCCAAAGCCTTTCTGTTCCCCAGCACTGAGAGGCGAAGGGAGCTGCCCATCCTGTTCACACATGTGGAACATGTTTTTCACAGCAAACAAGTGAACAGTCTGTATTATCTTTGTATGCATTAGACACAAGAAAATACAGTAATCAAATTGCTACAATTGCTGGACTAACTCCAAAATCAGTCCATGGTGACAACTTTGCAACAAGAAGCCTGAAAATACCAAGGAAATTCATATTGGCTCAGTACTGTTTAAAGGAAAGGACTGGAGTGTAAATCAGGCACAAATGTCCCTGAAGGCAGGACCGTAGTTCGGGGTTATGGTGAGAAATTTCTTTGCTGGTCAGAAAACATCGTGTTTGGAGTGTTTGCCTTGTGCAAGATGGTTGGAAGGAGTTTGGAAAAACAAAGACCTTGAAGCCTTATCTTGAACTGCGAGTGCAGCGCGTGGGACTGAGAACCGTGGGAGCTGGACGGCGGCTCAGCGGGCAGGGTGGCAGCGGCACTGGGAGGCTGCGAGAGGGACGAGCAGCCTTGGAAGGAAATGTGAGTTTGAAAAGTAAAGCTGGTGGTGGTTGGGCTTTGCTAATTATCTTTACTGTAGGGCTGTCTCACTTTGGGCTCATTGCAGCGGTGCCGGACCTTCCCTGAGGTCTTGCAGCGCACACAGAGGAGCTGGGAGAGAAAAAAGGGCTGCAACCTGCTTGTTGAGTAGCATATCCGGACAGAGCCAGGAAGAGAGCTCGGGTTAAAGCATAACTCCCCTTCTGCCCTGCTTGTTACCAGAAGTCCTTGCTTTTTTTGGACTCAGCACAGGAGGTCAACTGGTTATCAAGGTGCAAGATGCTTCCAGTCAGTGTTGCTGAGTAGTAGATTCTGCTTGGGGCACTGTGCTTCAGGAAGGATGTGGCCCAGAGCGGAGCAAGGATAAGCCAGAGAAAATGAGAAAATGTGATTTGTGAAGGTAATGGAATGAAACAAGTTTGTTTATGCTAGACAGGCATGACTGAGGGAGACTGAGGTTTGAAGAATGTGAAGTTTCTGTAGAGAGGAAATAGGAAAACGGACAAAACCCTCACAACCTCTGGGTTTGAGCAGTGCGTTGCAGACTGTGTACTGCCAAGGACTTTGTATGTGGGTCAGGGAGGACCCTGTGGATGCTGTGGATGGTGTCTCCCTGCGGCGCTGGCTCTGCAGACAGGAGCTGCTGGGTGAGGGGGATGCAGAGCTGGGGCAAAGGAGGGGTCGGTGTGTTTGTAAACCTGGTTGTCATCAATGGTTGAAGCTCCAGCCTTTTTTTGAGGGCAGTGTTGTCATTGCACATGGTAAATTGCCGTCTGATTCACCCAAACGGTGATTGCGATTGCTTATCAGTAGCAAAGTGCTCCTGATCTCCTAGCAAGCAAAGCAAGCTTTATTTGTTTTTCTATTTGTGACTATAAGGAAGGAATTTGTCATTTAGTGCTTAAACATTCACCAGAAATATCAGGAAGGATGAGGTAAGCCCCAGCAGCCTCTATAGGTCGTCTTCAAAATTCACCTTTCTAATTGGCGATGGTTTCATGGGAGAAGGCTGGCCCTGGTGTGGGGCTACAAGACGTGCTTTTATTTTGGTGCTCGCATAACCGGCAGGGCTGCGGTCACACGGTGGGGCAGTGCGCATTAGCTTGTCTCTCCTTATCGCTGAGGTGGGAACAAAAGGCTCTGTGTTCAGGACGGAGCCAGTAAGCCTTGCGCCCGGCGGATCCTGGACTTTGCTTCCCTCCTGCCTCGCAGAAGCAGCCGGCAGCTCCTGGAGCCGGGTTGGACGCGGGCGAGGAGGCGATGTGTCCGCAGGTGGGTTTGCAGTGCTAACGCAGCATGAGGAAGGTTGGGTTCCTAGAGCGACACAGGTTTCCAGCCCTGGGACCACTCTCAGCCCTGGAGGTGCCAGGAAGAGGCAGGTTGAGCGTCTGCCTGACTCAGCCTCTTGCTGTTCTCTTAAGAGTTTGTTGGTGTGTGCAGTGTCTTTAGGAACAGTCTTTCCTCGCTGTAGTCCATGGGGTGTGTGCATATGATCTAGTCCTCTCTGCCTGAGTCTCTTGGGGGAGTTGGACCAGGAGGGACGGTGGCTGCAGGCTTTCGGGGTGCTGAGGGCAGCCTATGAAATATGGGGTCTTGTGGATTGTTCTTTGGTTTTGGCGCTTTTTTTGTTGTTGTTTTGGTTTGGGTTGTTCTTGTTTGTTGTGGTGTTGTTGTTGTTTGTTTGGCTGGGGGATTTTTTTTGTTTGGTTGGTAGGGGTTTTTTTTTATTGGTGGTGGTGGCGTTTAATGTGTGTGTGTGTGTGTGTTTGGTGTTGTTATGTTTTTTTTTTTTTCAGTAGGTGTTTCCAATTTGCTCTGACAGTTGCAGCATGATTCTCTTGCCCAGCCTCAAGGGATATTACCAAGCATAGCAGCCTTAAAATCCAATTTCAGGGGCTGTATTGTGAAAGGGGAGCAATTGCCTTTGCCGTAGACTGAGTGCGGGCTCCCTGGCTTCTTTGAAAAGTGAACATTGCCCAAATATGCAGGAAGAGGCAAATATTATGGCCAAGAGGTCAGTGCCTTGCTGCTGGTGGTAACCTCCAGTGTGGGATCACCCATTGGCATGATGGTTTCTGGCTGCCAGCATTCAGAGGCTGAGCTGCCTTGGGGTGTTTGAGGTGCTGGTTGTATTAGCGTAGACTCCGGTGGGCCTATAAACACAGCTCACCTCCCTTCTCCCCCCAGCTTTAAACTGGTTTAAAGCCAGTTTAAGCCCAGGTTGCCTGCTGTGAGGCTGGGCAGACGTGTGTCCTTGGCAGCACCATTAGCTATGGGGCTGCTCTTCACCTCTGCTCCTTTCAGAGCAGCCTGTCCCGCAGCCATGGGTCTCTGGGTGTTCCTTGCGTCAGGTGCAGACAGGGCAGCATTCCCAGCCTGGCAGTGGCACCGGTGCCCTGGCTGCAGCCAGCAGGTGAGGGTGTCCTTGGCAGGTGGTTTTTTAGCTGGTGTGTCTCCCCTGTCTGTCCTGTGTGCAGTCAGAGCTGGTATTCATCACAAATAGGCTCATGGTTGCTGGGATAACAGAGTTGTTTTGCCTTTTCCTCTCCCCCCCCACTTCCCCTCCCGAGCTTCTGAGTGCTTGTGGCCAAGGGCAGCAGAGCTCTGGGGTGCTGGGACAGTTCTGGGGACAAGCAGGGGACCAGCCCTGCAGAAAAGGCCTGGGAGGAACTTTCCTGGGAGCCAGACTTTGCTCTTCTCTCCAGGGCAGCTCTTGTCCATGACAGATCAAAGCTCAACTTGTCGCTGCTCAGACCTGGCAGGTGACTCCCAATAGTCTTGTTTCCTCTCCTTGTACTCAAATGGCTCTTTTTTAATCGGTGTGGTTTTTACAGCACTTTTACAAAATTTAATCAAATGTGCAATTAAATGCCAGGAACAGATGAGCTGCTGCTGGAGAAGTCTCCTAAAGGTGCCTCCTCATCTCACCCGTTTTATCAGGGCACATTACGTCACCCTGATGCAGATTTCATCCATTTATTTCCTTTTAGAAGCAGGAGGGCTCACTGCTGGGCTTTCAGATCCCCGGCGTTTTGCCAAACACCTCTCAATGGTCCAAGGTGTGCCTGAGTGACCAATGGCAATATTGTCATTGCTGGGGCAAACAGGTCTGACGTGGGGGAAATACCTCCCGGGGGGCTCGGGGTCAGGGCTGGGAGCTGCAGTTGAACTGTGACCCTGTGTCAGCTCAGGCGCTCTGTGTGTGTGTCCCTGTTTTGAGGTCTGACGTTTACCTGAAGTGTCTAAGGGTGTGTTTGATTTGATAAAAGCTTAAAATACAGTGACACTGGTGACACAGGCCTGTTCTGAACATGGTGGGGACATTCCTGGCAAGTCCCCCAGGCACTCACAGCCTGACTGTCCCGGTCTGACGGCTGGCTGTAAGTGTATTCTGGGGTTTTTTAATCTGGAAAAAGTGTTTATTTTCTGCCAGCTCACAGAAGGGCAAACCTGACTGCACAAGAGCTGTGGCAGGGAGGTTTAAAGGGTCAGTGCACAAACCAGCTGCTCGTGAGGCCACCAAAAAGCTTTCTACAACCCACGGCTGCACTTTTGCCCAGGGCACAGGGGCTTGGTTTTGCTTTGCTGCATCAGGCATTTGATAATATCTTACCTATGTCCCCTTGGCTTCCCCATCTCCTTCCTGCATCTTTCCTTGAGGTTTAGTTAATTAATCTATGATCAAATGTAAAGCCAAGTTCTCCATGCTTATGCGCAGGAGAAGGACTTTGTTTACAGTTTCAACTGCCTCTTAATTCATTGACCATGTAGTTGAATTTTAATAGGACTCTTGTGTTTGAAATGTCATCTAGGCTAATATTGCAAGGTAAAAACTTTTCTCCTTTGCTAAATACGAAGAAAGTTTGCAAATTGTGTTACAAGTCCTCTTTAAAAAGAAATCAATAAATCACTGCACATCCTCAGTGTGGCAGAAGGACGGCTAATGTGCTGCTCTGATGGGTGCTTCTAGCTATAAAGGTTTGGTCTGTTATTCAGCCTGTCTGTGCTGGTATTTCCCATCAACAGGATGTTCTGTAACCATTTTATTAGATTAATTGCCTAACCGTGGCACTGGGATGTTCTGATGCCGTGAGCTGTTCAGCTCCTGGTTGTGCTCCATGTTGAGAGGGCCAGCAATGGTAACCACAATAGGGTGGTTTTTAATAATTTCCTTGTGGGTTGGGGTTCTTTGGTTTAGTGGCGTTTTTTGTGTGTGGCATGTTTGGGGTTTTTTGGTTTTGTTTCTTTGCAATAGTTGTCTTTACTTTGTGCTCATTATCAAAGTCCAATGTATGCCTAAATTCAAGCTTTTCCAGCGGGAATGGGTGGGTGTTTTTGTTTGATTTTTTTTTTTTTAAAACCTGCAGCATTTACTTTAGAGTCTGCAAGCAACGTTATTTCTAGTTCGGCATTAAATCCTTCTTCAAACTGGCAAAAAGTATCCCTTTGAAACGCGTGGGGATGGCTGCAGATGTGGACGGCTGCTCTCCTTTCTTGGGCCTTCTGTGCTGCACCGAGTTCCCATTGCTTCCAGCCACCATTCCAGCACGAAGCATCACTGTTGCAAGCGCTGGGGCTGCGCAGTGCAGGGTGAAGATGGGTTTTATCCCGCAAAGCAAAATATAACCAGTGTTACAACACAGCTTTGATACGCTGGAGCCTGGCTTCTCCTAAACTTGGTGTCTTCTACAAAAGCACTGGAATGTCTTAGCACACCGTCCCCTGGAGGCTGGGGAGCTGCTGGCTCCTCCTGGGGACTGTGCCGTGTCCTCAGGTGTCTGCGAGCCGGCCAGCAGACCTGGCCTCTGCTCCCAAGTCCCCCTCGTCCTCCTGCTCGAGCATTAGGAGCCTGAACAGCATTTCTAGAAAGTGCCACACAAATCCAGTAAAGCACTTAAGCAAGTCCCCAGCTTTAGGTATATAAGTAGTCTTGCTGGATTTATGCTTTTAAAGTGGGTGGGAGTTATAGGAGGCTTTTGTTTTTCTCTCAAAGGACAGCGAAAAGCCACCTTCTCCCATGCTCGGGATGACGTTAACTGCAGCAGCCTCGCCTCTGTTAGATTCAACATCACGTGAACAGACCTGTCTTTTCCTGGTGCTGACATTAGACTCCAGTTTTATGTAGGTTTATGTCATGTTTAACTTCAGGGTGGTGTCCTAGAGAGATGCTGGTGTCCATAGGTCAGCGTGGGGCTGTGGAAGCTGAGCCAGCCTTACAGGAGGAGCTCCTGTCCGTCTGTCTGTCTCATCCATCACCCAGCTGAGTGTACTCAGGTGGCACAGGAGCTGATGAGAGCACTCAGGAGGGAGCAAAGCCAGGGCATTGACTTGGACGCTTTGCTTTGCTCATTAAATGTCCGTGTAACATGGGAATCACTGTTGAATTCTTCTCCCTCGGTCCCTTTGAGGTTTTCACAGCAGCTGTACAGGTTGTTGCTGTCCATCTTTGGCCTCACGCGTGTTGAAGCAGCCTGAGAATTTGTAGGTAAAACAAAATTATGTGTTGGTTGTGTTTTGGGCTACAGAAGTTCTTTGGGCTGCAGGGTATTTAACCAAGAGAGGAGAATCAGACTGGCAAGAGCAGCGTTTGCGAAGTCGAGGCAGCAGAATGTCAGTGGGACATTCTCTCTCTTGGTCTGGTGCTCTCCTGCTGTACAAATCCAGCACGTGCCCTAAAAGCTGCTCTTCTACCGGAGGGCACCTGCAGCAGGACTCTTCCATCCCGCCATGCACACACCTCGCTTTGAATAGCAGCTCTAATGTAACTTTCCATTCTGCTGCCACAAGGACAGTGTGTGTGTTTTCTTTCTAGCTGCTGGAACACGGGGCTTTGAGAAACCTCATTGTCTTGAAAATCCTTGGAAAAAGCACTGAAAGCTGCTCTGTGCGCTCTCTGACAGAGGAAGAGAGTTTTACTTCAGTGCTGGTGCCTGCATTCAAAATACTGCCACTGCTTTGCCCTGCTGCTGTGCTAGAGGGGATGCAGCCAGTCCCGGAGCAAGTTTGATCCCATCAGGTGAACTTCAGATAGAGCAAATGGCTTTTCAGGAGCATCTTTTTCTCCTGAGGCCAGGCAGGAGGGCTCCCGCCCCCCTGCTCAACACCTCCAGTGACCGGGGGTCAGCTGGAGCTCAGCACCAGCGCTGACAGATCCCACCATGATTGCGATCCCAGAGCCAAAAACTATTGGATTTGTTCTGAGGTGCGCAGGGGAAATCCCACCAATGCTGGGAAATGAGCTGACACTTTGATGGGTATCAGGAGATTCTACTTTAGCAGGGTGTTTCTTCTAGTGCTCCCGCAGCTCTCCTCCAAACAGGGGATGGCTCTGGGCTCAGCACCGTGCGTGTCCCAGGAGGAACACCCTGCCCACACGTAGGAGCAAAAGGGCAGGACCAGCCGCTGCCCGAGGGGCAGAACTGGGAGGAAAACCCAGTTCCTCATGCTCGTAACATAGTGTCTTAAAAACCAAATTGTGCTGCTTTCGTAGAGCCTGCCGCAGGTAGCGGATCTGGGGAAGTAGTGCAAAATATTCAAGGTGCTTTTTCCAGCAGAAGTGCGGTGGTTTGGGTGTCCTGCTGATGCAGTCCCTGCAAGTTAGATGCTGTAATGAAGATTTATAAACCAGCTTATTTTCTGTTGAGTGATGGTATTACTAGAGGGGGTCAAAAAGTGCTTTAAGGGCTAACTGGTAGTTTTGAGTGGTGCTTTTTCAGATTAATAATGTGTCCTCTTAAAATGGAGGGAGTGAGAGCAACAGTGATCGGAACTGCTGAGTAAGCAGTGGGTAATCCCTCCTGGACTCGACAAATCCATACTTGCTCACAACACAATCTCCCTCCAACTCTTATTTAGTGCATATTTCCATAATCTGCTTTCCAAATGCTGCTGTTGGGAAGCATGCATGGCCCAAAGGCCACGGGGCACCCCAGGGGGTGCTCAGTCCTTGGACCTGGAGACAGAGCAGCACCTGGATGTGGGGTACGGCTCACACTGCTTTTAGCAGGTTGGATTGCTGTGCTTAGAAATGCAAGGCAGCAGTAATTAGCTGCCCATGCGTGTTTTGTCCTGTTCTGCAATTAAATGGCACCACTATACTATCTTATTTTTTTTCCCTCATGTTGTTGTAACAGGCAAATGAGGTGACTGACAGTGCTTACATGGGCTCAGAGAGCACGTACAGTGAGTGCGAAACCTTCACGGATGAAGACACCAGCACACTAGTACATCACGAGATGCACGACGAAGTAGAGACGGACAGTGCCATCGACTCCACCGTGCACTCGGAGTTCACCGACCCCATCGAGGAGCCGGAGCATGGGTGAGTGGCAAGGGTGAGGAGCAGAACTCACCATGCAGGGCAGGACACTCCAGCAAGCTGGGAGCAGACAAGAACTGAGGGAGATGCAGCCTGAGGATTTAAAACAAAGTGGGCTGAGTCTGTCTTGCTGAAACTGGTTGGCTTGTTCTTTGTCTTTGTAACTCCGTCCAAGACCAAAATAGCTCTTCTTTAAGAATAATGATAATAATTAGACCGCACCATGTGTAGGCTGTTTTGGAGCTCGGCTGGGCAATCTCTTTGACTTAATTGTTGCTTGCCTTTGGAGAACTTCTGTACCCTCATTAGCATCTTTAACCTCTAAAATAAGTTCTTAGATGATCCAAACACCTGAAATACTTGCAGTTTTTAATCTATTGCTTAAGCCAGAAACACAACATGTAATTTTCAAGTCAGGAGGGGAACTCATCATATTCTTGTTTTTCCTAAACATGTGTGCACCCTTTGATGTACAACCACCTCCTGTAATAACTAGTTTTAAACTTGTGCCTGAAGCGCAGAAGTGTGAGCTGAGATCATCTTCCCCGGGTCTGAACTGCTGCTGGCGAAACTGCTCCCGGGCCCGCCTCATTTCCTAGATTTTGCAGGAGAAGTGTTGTTTGGGGTGAAACTGGGGTGCTGGCAGGCAGGAGGGGAGGGAATAAGTCATTTAATAGTGACCAAAGAGCACTGCTCTGTGCTGAAACCATCATCACTTGAGGTCTGCTAATGCACAGAATTATTTTGGCCAAAAACACGTCACCCAGGCTTGGTGCTCTGGTGAGTACTTACAGTTCCTATCACTTTTAGAAGGCACTGGGCTTCCCTCACCCCAAAATCACATCTGGGGACATTAGAGATACGGTGAACAGTCAGTGCTGCTGGACACTCAGCACCGGGGCTGAAAGGGTGCTGTGGATTAGAGAATAAATGAGATTATCTGGCTAGGCTCTCCTCACCCCAGCGTGTTCAGCTCAGTGACAGTTAAATTGGGATACAGTCGGTTGCTGAGCTCCCCGAGCACCGAGCGGAGGGTCTCTGGAGGGGCCATGGCAGCCTGCGTGCGCTCTCGTCCTCTGGGGAAAATGACGTGCCTTGGATTCACCTGCCTGTAGGTACAACATTCGTGGAAATTTCTTTTAAGATTAGGTTGTTCTTGAGGCTTGCCTGCTGCTCCCGGTGTGGGCTTGGGGAGGGCGGGTGTCCTTTGGGTGCTCTGCCCAAGCGCAGTGGTGCCTGTTGTCAGGTGTGTTAAATGTGCGCAATCTCCAGGTAGGCAAGAAAAAAAATCAAGGAAAAAGTTATTTTGGCTTAAAGTTTTGGAAGGCTTGAGACAGAAACCTCTGGAGCTCTGTTCCCAGGTTGCTGAGGGCTTCTTTTGGTGCCATCAAACACCAGGCAGGACAACAAGTGCCCAAAGCTTTTCCAGGGGACAGTGAGTAAGTACAATCTGAGCAACACAGCTGGTGGACTGAATCAAAGCTTCAATGCTGCTTCTCAGTAGCTGTTAAAGCCCAACGTACCTTAGATGGTTTGAACTTAAGTGGTTATTTAGGCTATGTATAGTAAAGATTAATTGAACCCTGGATCTCAAAACTAATAGAGCCCCCAATAGGTGTATATGAAATACTCACACTGTTTATTGCCTGAAGCATCTCTGGCTGAGGGTTTCCAGGTGCCCGATCAGATCTGCTTCTGTGCGGTGCTTGTCAAACCACAACCCCAAATTTAGAGATTTGGGGTTGGATTTTGCTTGTCAGTTAGAAATTCCACCCCCTGCCTTCTATTTCTGGAGAGATTTCCGATGCTTTTGGCAATGGTTTGCTGGGTGCAGTAACTGACTCACTGCCGGGGAGGATGGGTTTCTGCTAGATCCCACTGCGGGAACAGCGGGATTTCGGAGTGCACAAGGGAGATGTGCAGATGCCCGCAAGCTGGAGTGGACTTGTCTGTGGTTAAATAGAGATCTGCCGCTGTTTTGACTGGAGAATTGACATGCTTTTTATTAACAGGATAAGGGTAAATCCTTCAGATGGTGCAGGTTTTTGTTATAAATGGCTTATCTGTAATCTTTTTTTCTTTCTGATTTAGTACAGCAATCTAGTCATACCCCCATTTTCTCCCTCCTAGCAAGTGGATGAAGGTGGGAGCATAGCCTGAAATACCAGTTTTTATAATAATGCAATCTCTTTTTTGTTTTGTTTTAAAGCACTGAATTTTGGAGAGGGGAGTGGTGCTAGTCCCCCAAAACACATACCTGTGGCTCACAGACACATGGGCTGCTTTCACAGCGTGGTTCTTAGAAACACCCCCAAGCTTAATTTTAAAAGCTCCGCAGTCCTGAGCAGGAAGTCCTCCAAGAGTGGACACATACTGCTGTGGTGGCTTGACTTCATACAACACCACGCATGTGGAAAGACACATACAGAAACAAGGACTTCTGTACTGAGCCGTGTCCCCTCTGACACAAAGGATGTTGCAGGACCTGTGCTGGGTGTGTTCGGGGTTTAGACTGAGCCTTAACACACTACAGCCTTCTGGATCTGGTGTCAAAAACACATGAAAAAGCATGCCCTCCCCCTCCAAGATTGTCACGGCTGTGTGCAGTGTTTTCCCAGCAGGAGCAGGGAAAGGGCTCCTTTGTCTTGCCAGGGGTTTTGTTGCTGCCGGGTTAGGCAGCCGCCTGCAAACCACCGGAATTTCTGTCATGGGGGGAGGTTATAGTGTTAAACCCCACTGCTGGGCTTTTGATAGGATTATACAGCACCAAGTGAGCGTGAGCCCGGCAAGGAGGCTGATGATGTAATTCAAAACATATTTAGGGTGTGTTTGGGACGTGCCGAGCTTTTTCTCTGCTGTGCTTTTGGTATTGCCCGTGCTGTGCGAGGGCTCGCCACCAAACCTGGGTGCTGTCCTGCAGGTCCTACCCCCAGATCCTACATTGCAGCTGCCAGGGGAGCTTGTGTGAAAAAACACTGGTTTGTTGTGGAAAAAAAATTGCTGCAAACTTCCTGGTGGTGCCTGGGCTGCCCCTTCAATGTTCAACGTATAAGGTGCATTGCACTATAAGGAAGAGCTGGCCTGGTCTGCCAAAGTGGGGGATGTGACTTGGCAAGTGGATGTATCAGATGCAATTGGAAAGGCTGCTGCGGTGGCCACTCTCTAATGTCTCCTCTCTGCTCCCACAGATCCCATCCGCACGACCTGCCCCTGGGCTCGGACCTCAGCCACTCCATCGTCACGGTCATTAGTGGAGAGGAGCATTTTGAGGATTATGGAGAAGGAAATGAAGCAGATTTGTTCTCGGACAGCTTGTGTAATGGGGAAAGCAGCTTTAATAGCTCCACGTTCCTCTCCCCCAGGTAACACTCAGCACAGCACTTGCAATGTTTTAACCCATTTCACTTGCTTAGTGCCTTCGCCTGGCTTTGTGCGTGTGAGCTGTTTCCTTTGGGTCTGCATACCAGTCAGCCTGCAAGAGGAGATTCCTGGCAAAATTTGGATACAAGGGGGAAATCAACTCAGAAGTAGAAGAGAAGTTACCTCCCTTGATCTTTTCTTTCCCTGAACAGTGTCTTCTCTCCCATTCAGAGGCACTTGGGCCCAGCAGTGGTCTGAGTGTGTGTGGTTCACGTGCACCCAGAACAGCACCACGTTCCCATTCCTGTTAGGGACATGGCTCCTCACAGACCCTTCCAGCAGAGAAAACCATCCCTTGTCTGGTTGGATGACTTTTTTTTTTTTTTGCCTTTTTCTCCTGTGCTTGTATTTTTGGCTTTGATAAAGTGCTTGGTTGGATTTGCACAAGCTGCGGCAGCCTTCCCTCTCCAGGCAACTGTCCTAGTTCTGGCTGGGACAGACAGCCGCCAACGGGGTATGTGGAGCCCTTCCTAGAGTCTGGGCCATTCTGGTTGCACAGGGCTGACAGGGAAGAACTACTGTCTGATCTCCACACCTGCACTGTGCTGCAGGTCAGGGCTGATTTTCTTTTTTGCTGGTACAGCAGCTATTTTGAAGATGTTAACGAAACCTGCAATAGAAGAGTGTTGTTGTAAAGCACACCTAACCCATGCCTTCAGGAAACCAGTGCTCCAGTGCTTGATGTGACGGGATACCCCGCCGTGGAAGGGACATGTAATTCATCCACCTTTGTTCTTTGTTTGCACTGTGCAGAAACGCCAAGTATGTCTGTCTGTACCAGTGCTGCAGCATGGGAAGTGCTTTCAGGTGAAAACCAGCCTTGGTGTTCGTTCTGAGTTTCTCCTTGAGGATGGGCCTCCAACCTAGTCCAGAAGCCTCCTGGCAAGCAAATACTTAGCTAAAAGAGCTTTGCAATCAGTTGAACTTTTTTCTTTAATACCAGTCTGGAGCTCCCAGACTACCTATGCTCCCAGTGTTCGTATCTTGCTCTGTCAAAGCACTGTCTCCCCTCTGCTGCTCTGTCTTTTTGGATCTTATCCACAAGATCATGCTCTGCAGCATCTTTCCCCTCCTGGGAGGTGCTCACTTGGCACAAGGCCACGCAGCTCATGGTGGTTTGTGCTGGAGACTCACTGCTGGGGCTCGCTGGGGAGCCAGCCTGCAGAGAAACCCTGCAAAGCCTCCAGAGTAAAGAATGCGGCTCTGTTTGAAACAGAGGATTTCCTCATGTCTCTCAGGTCTAGCCCTTACCTTGGGTTATCGTTGCGTGTGTGAAAGTCTTTAGCTGATCATTCTCTGAGATTGTGCTGTTTTTCTGAACAAAGCCCTGCCTCGTCAGTGCGTTTAAATATAGGGAAATCTTAAAGAACTACAGGATATCACTGGTTTATGCAGAAGTTTTTTTGTTTTGCTGTGGTTTGAATGCAAGGAACAGTATCGCTTATAAACGGGCACAACACCACACACCATTTCCATGTTACAAGAGTATTTAAACAGGAACAACATCAACAAATTTTCTGCCACAGCTCCAGATCTTCACCAGGAAAGTAATGCAAAATCCAAGAGCCTTCAGAGAACACTGTGGGGTATTGCATTTTCCTGCCGAGTCCTGTGTGTGCATTTGCGACCCCTCCCTTTGGGTTGCCACCTCTTCCCTGGCACATCTGTCCTGTAGAAGTCTCAAAGGAAGCCTCCTCGCATGCACCCATTTCGACTGCCAGCATGCTGAGTTGGTGATTGCCAATGACCCGTGGAGGATGAGCGTTTCTCCGCAAGATGGAGGAAGGAGGCAGGAGATGCAGGAAGGAGGCAGGGAGGCTGCCTGTGGCGCAGAGGTGGCAGCTTGCCACCAGGGGTAGGTGAGGACGCCCCGAGGCGCAGTGCGGCTGAGCTCTCGCCCACTCAACAGGCAAAAAAACAGAGCAGCCGGAGGCCAAGTATATCTGCACGCGCCCGAAGAGTTGCCATGCTGGCCCGCGGGTTCTCCTTTATGCTTTTCCCGTTGCGATTAATGGCGCGGGTTCACACCTTACACAGGGATGCGCCCGGCCGGTTGAGCTGTTCTGCCTCCCAGCAGGGGCGAGGACTTGCGGAATGGGGCTGACGTGCAGCCGGGCATGGGGCAGAGCCCAGGAAAGGGCACATCGCTTCTTCCAGGTGCCACAAAGCTTCTGTCACCTCTTACCCTGCACAAAGCCTGAGCAACACTGACTGCTGGTGGGTCCACACTTACCCCACAGGGTAGGGGTAATGTTTTACAATTTTTTTTTCCAGGGATGGGAAGAGATAAGCAATTTGGTATTTGCCATTGTCCAGTTGTGTGTTTTAATGGGACTTGGAAATACTGTACAGATGACACAGACTCTCAGAGGCCTGACCCTGGGGGTGGCTGGGCTACTGACACCCCACTGCCACCAAAAAATGTCAGTGAGGGGTTATGCAAAGGTGCTGAGCCAGGGGACCCCTCCTGGAATATTCTGGTCCCTCAGCATCTCCCGGGCCAGGACTTGCCAGCCTGAATCTCTATCCCAGGATTGACCAGCCCTTTCAGATGCCTTCTGGTTTTAAGCTTGCTTGTGTTGCTCACACCTTTACTTGTCTTTCTTATTGAACTGCTTTGTTCTTTCACTATTAACCTTTCATTGATTAAAGTCTGTGGCTTCCAGAAGCACGTTTCCCTACAGAAGTGATTTGTGGTGTATATTTGGCCACAAGGTAACACAAACTCTTTGCTGTTCAGAATTCCTTGGCCAAATGCTGTCCTGCCGCATGTCATGTCAAGTGTGGGAGATGGCTCCCTGGTTTGCCAGTATTGGTGAATGCCTTGGCACCTTGTTTTCCACATCAGCTGCTGAAAATGAGCAACTGATCAGACCCATTAGCTCCCCAGGCTGTTAAAGTCCTGTAGACTCCCACATCCCCTGGCCAAATGATATTCCCTACAACGAGGCAAAGCTGCTGCTTCAGCTTCTATGTGCTTTACTCTGTAGGAAACAGCAGTTGAATTACAACCACTTTTTTGAGCTTGGCTTTAAAGGGGAGCTCTTTGCAATGAAAATCTGACTCTGTGTTACTAACAGTGGGTCCGCAGCTCCACAGCTGCTCTATTTTTAAACCATACCCTTGGAAAAAGGTGCAAATGACCAAAGGTTGTGACCCTTGGCCATGGCACCCAGTCCAGCAGTGTGTGAGTTCAGTCTGCATTTACCAAGGCAAATCAGGACGATTACCAGACCCTCTTGAGACATGTTGCTTGGAAAACCATGGCCGAAAATGAACTTTGTAGTTGTGTAGATTTGTGGAAAGTGGGCACCTTGCCTTCCCTGGGATCTCAGGGGGTCTCCCCACAGGAGCAGCTGGGCACAGGGGTTTGAAAACATGAGCCAAGCTCAGCTGCTGTAAATCTCTAGGAGGAGGGTGATGGAAGTCCTGCTAATTTATAGCAACTCCTTATTGACTACCATTGGCTTCTAAACTTGAGGGGAGAGGTGACCCAGTCTGCCTCAAAGTTTTTAATTGCAAGTCTTGCATTTCACACCAAAAGCTCTCCTGCCCCAATATACACTCAGCTTGTGGAAGCCATGGATGAAAATCAGCCCTGTCTGTTCTGTCCTGTTGAAATGACCCTTGTGATTTCTCTAGCACCAATCCTCTTGCTGCGAAACTGCACAGCATTATTGCAGATGAAGCATTTGAGTTTTACTGTAGCCAGTGCCACAAACAAATCAACCGCCTCGAGGATCTTTCTGCTCGCCTGAATGATCTTGAAATGAATAGGTAATTGGGCTTGTGTGTGGCCATTTCAGTGTTGGGAATGATGCTCTGGAAGGAAAGACTCTCCTTGTCCTGCACAGCTTTCCTTTGCTGGTGCATTGCTTGATTCCTGGTTGCCAAAGGGGATGGATTTCACTGACTGAGGTGAACCTCTCCAGGTGGTAAAGGCTGTGATAACATTATGGAGGGTGAGCAGAAGTTTAATTTGAGCCATGGAGGCTGGCAGACAACGAGAGCCTTCCCTTCTGCTCTGGGCAGCCTCTTTGCATGTCCTGCTGAGTGGTGGGGGCTTCTCCATGCTCCAAATAATGCAGTCCCTGCATCGGGACTTGAGGCCTTAAGCTGATCATGTACAGTATTTCTGTCACCAAGGAAAAGCCTGCCAGGTCTTCTGGCAGGTGATGCCCAGCGTGGAGTCACACCTGAGCTGCTGGTCCAGCCTGTCTGCGGCTGCAGCCCGTCCTCCCGCCGCCGCAGGAACCTGAAAGCATCAGCTTGCTCTCTGGGGCTTGGGACCTCTCCTGTAGGCGCTTGCTTTGCAGCAGGAAAATCCTGTTTCACCCAGTTTCACCACCTGCCTGCCCACCACTGTGCCACCACATGATACACACCAGGGCCTTTGCGTAGAATCTTCCCGACTTGTTGAATGGAACATTTTGAGATCTACCAGCCAGCAGCTGGACTTGCAGATTTGACAAATGGGGAGGGGTTTCTATTTGTTTTTTCAGACCTGTTTGCTGTCTGCTGGGCAGAAGGACGATGGCCTTAATGGTAATCATGCTGTTCACATCTGGTGTGCTTTTTCAAGCCTGGTTTTCGGTCATGCTCTTGGTCTCTACCTGTCCTCTACAGGGACAGTGTGATATGGGAGCTCTCCTGAGCTATTTAGCCAGGGGAAGAACATTGGAAAACAATTAGGAGCTTGACAATTTTTTTTAAGGGAAAAAGTATTTGTTTTCCTTTCTTGGGTAAATAGTTGCCTTTGCTGTTAGAGGCCTTGAGGGTCAGCGATAGGTCTCACATTATGCAGTTATTAAGGAGAATGCTGGACTTCCCTGGATATACTGGTAGCCCCACTCTATTTCAGGCTTTCTCCACCAAATTTACCTTCAAAGCTGAAATAACACCTCAGAGCCTCCTGTGTTAGGTTGGGATTTTCAGAGGAGGCTTTGTGGTGTCACAGCGGGAATTCCATAGCTTTTGATTTAACATGTGCCATTTGGGCTCAGGGCGAGCAGGTGTGGTTCCTCCATCTGCGCTGAGGGTTTTCCACGCACAGTTTTGCTGGAAGCTTGTTCCAGGTGCCCCTGTGCACCGACCTGATAGAAGGGCATTGCCCACCCTGCCTGCGGTGAGGATGAGTGAGGTGTCCCCGTGCAGGACATGGCAGGACCTGTTGTTTGCTCCCAGCAGCACAAAGCCCTCACTGAAGGGGAGAAGTCCTGGGCTGCAGGAGAAGGGAGCAGCAGAAACTGGACCTAAATCTGGGCCAAGCACTCACACCATGCCTGGCAGGCAAAGCCTGAAGACTCCTTCTCCAGAGGATGCTGGCAGCTGGGGTGAAGCCCAGGCTGCCATGTAACAGCCTCACTCTGAAAGGCTGTGAGTGCATTTACAGTGTTTTGTACTTGGCATAAGGTGGGGAGCCTGGTCCCAGCATTGGGCCGCTGCTGGCTGAGCCCACGGCACGGGAAGACAGGGAAGAAATCCGTCAGAACCTCGAAATGAACCAGTTCTGCGCAAGTACATTTTGTTTTGGTGCCCTTGAAGCAGCAGTGGTGTGTCTCCCCCCGCCCCCAGAGAACCGCAGGTGCCAGCACTGCTTCCTATAAGCTGTTTGCAGAGGAAAATATTGTTTCTCCCTGCAGTGCTGGGGACATACATGACCGGTTACAGCTGCTGGCAACACGAGGGTCTGACCTGCTCCCCGGGGCGGCTGCCGAGCGGCCTTGAAGCCCGGCCAGCAGCGGCTCTCGTGCTGCTTGGAAATCCAGGGTTTGAGGACGCACTTTTGACACGAGGGCTGGTAACCCTGACAACAGCCCCTGGTTGATTGTGGTTTTTTATAAAAAGAAAATTGTCCTCAGCTATTTCCAATTCCTCCTTCTAAGAACTAATATAATTGTTGCAGCTCTAGGCAGGAATGGACTCCCAGATGATTTTCTTTATTTTTTTCTTTAAACTGAGCTAAGCAGCAGGGAATGCAATTGCTGCTTCTCCACTCAGGCTAGAGCTCTGTTTGCTGTCATCGATCAGTGGTGATTCGGTGTCAGTGTTGTGTCCCAGTGGCATCTGTTTGACAACAGCGTGTGTTTGGGTGGAAGATGAGGAGTGAGATCCAAGCCCTGTTTGCTTCATTAGCATATGCAGCTGCATTGATCACAACCGAAGGAGTGGAAGGAGCATATTAGCAAGTAGTCATTTCTGAAAAAGGGCTCTTTCTCTCAGCAGGAGAGCCTGCAGCCCCGTCCTGAAGAGCAGGGTCATGCAGACCTTGGCTGTTAGTACTGTGGGTCATGCTGAGCATTAGCTAAATCCTGACCGCTGTGGTATGGTGGCAGCTGGCTCGGGCATACTCAGAGCCAGCGTGTGTGATCTGTGCAAAGGAGAGCTCGTACCCGTCCCCAGTGATTATAACGGTGCTTGTGCTTAAAATCCAGAAAGAAACATGATCTACAGCTCCTAAAATCTCCAGGCTACACGTAGGCAGCAATTCTCTGGTGATCCAGAGCCAAATAGTGAGAATAATCTTTATGAGAAGTGCAAACCAGCATGCAGAAGGATGGAAGTGCCTGTTGGAGGACTGGGGCTGCTGCGGGATGCAGGAGATGAAGCTGGGGCTGCCATCGGCTCCAGGCTGAACCCCATCAAACTCACTGCTATTCTTAGCCCTTTCCTTGGGGATCAGCTTTCAGGATAGGGATGTGCTGGTGAGAGGATCCCATTGCTGGAGCCGGTGAGGTTTTCTGCGTCGTTATTCCATTTGGTTCATTATCGCCGCGTTGTTAAATACGTGAGTGGTTTCCTCGCCTGCCTTTTGCCGGGGCTGGCCGGGCTGCGCGGTGCTGCATGCCATAGCAAAGGATGTGCCCGGAGCGCTTCCAGTTTCCTGTTTCCCTTGCTCTCCGCTGTCAGCTTTCCTAACTCTTTCCTGTGTTTTCCTCATTTTGCAGTCCGAATAAAAGACTCTCAAGCAAGAAAGTGGCAAGGTAAGCTCATGCTCGTGTTACTGCTTGGTGAGAGGGGTGCTGGGCCCGCGGGAGGAGGGCTGTCAAAATCAGTTTGCGGTGTCATACTTCTAGACATGTTGCATAGCGCTGGGGAAAAGCTGGTTTCATTCTGATATAGTTTGCAATAGCTGTTTTTCTGAAATGGGGATTTCTCACTCATGCACACAGCTGGAGGCTGGTGTCAACTGATGTTTTTCCAGGACAGCAGTAGGGGTGCTTTGTCCCCTCCGTCCCACCAGTGCCGGAGCAGGGAATGAGTCTCTAGAAGGGCACGTCCTTCTGACTGCTTGGCTGGGCTGTCCCCTCCCTGGTGTCACCATGCCACCCTAGAGTCTTTAGAAGACAGGCCCAGTCAGTGCACCCCCTTGGGTTTCTCCAGCACTCCTAGAAACCAGCCACGCTGGACAACTCTCTTGGTTCTGTTTTACTGTGCTCAGTGTAATCCTCAGTGTGTGATTTTGCTAGAGCAGCCACCCTTGCTCTGATCTGACCCGCCAGGGGCTTTGGGGACTTCGCAGGGGGAGCTGGGGCTTAACGCTGTGCTGCTCCTCTCCTGTGGGACCATCTCATGTAGTGCCAGTTGCCCTTTCCTTGTGGGCATTTTTATCTTTGCCTGCACAGGAGAAGCTGCAGATTTTGCCCTGAATCGCTGGGACAGAGGGTCCGTCCCTTCTCGATGAAACCTGGTGCTCACCTTTCCTTTCCCAGCTTCACCATCCCTCCTGTTCCCCTGTCATTGTGCTTTTATCTCAGCTGTCCTGCCTGCCTCTGCCCTGCTCGGGAGGGCGATTACCCTCTGCAGTGCTCGATTCCAAGCAGGCAGGGATGCTACAGAGGAAATGGCAGCTCGATTTGGGTGATGCTCGTACCCCTGCACCCTGACCCTCCATCTGCTCCCTGCGCTGACCCGAGCAGCTTCTCTGCGCCTCTCCCTCCCGGCTGTGCTCTCACACCTTTCCCTTCTCTATTTTTCCTGCAGTCAGCAAGTCTCCCCTGGCACGATTTCCCCTCCTGGCAAGGAAGCAGGTCCTTGATATTACGTTTCCTAGTTCCAGTCATCTTACTTTCTAGATCTTTGTTAAAAACACTGACAGGAAAGAAGGTTGAAGGGAGCAGCTTGTCCCCACGTTTCCTGTTTTAGGACTAGTTTTTGTCCCATGTCTAGCAGAGGAAATTTGCATTAAAGTTTTTGGAATGGAGATGCCCTGTTCTACGGGGGACAGAGCCCTCCTGACCCTTTCCGTTTGCAAGCTGCTTTTCTGAGACGGGCACTTGTGGGCTTAGGTAAATGTTGGTTAATTCAAGAGCAGCTGAGTTTAGTTTGTGATAACCACAGAAGTAACAAGGTTTTGCTGCAGTGTGGAGCCAGATCCTTAAGATTAACTCAAAAAAAGCCCTTTGTTGCAAATATTGTAGTTACTGAATAATACCAAAACATTTGCTTTTAGGAAATTTGTTTTGGTTTTATAAGGGCTCTTTCCTGATTTTTGTTATCTGGGTTCTGCTTGTGCCAAGAAAACTCAGCTGCTTAGGCCCTGTTGTGCTTGGCAGAGTAGTTTTCTCCAGGCAGCATCTGCCTGGGGTTCTCAGAGCTGGAATACAACCCCTCCTTGGGGCAATAGCAGTTTCTTTTGCCCCAAGATGATGGAGCTGATCTGCAGTCTTTAAGCAGAGATCAGTTCCTCCATGGGGTGTTCTGGTCCTTTAGGTCCCTGCCAAGCTGGGGACACCGATGTTGCAATGCCTTGCTAATGATTAGCTCACTGTTGTGGACAGCGTGGGAAGGTGGGCTGGGGTGTTTCACAAAAGGTTCAGGGGTTTTTCTCCCCTCCCTCTCCTTACACCTGCTGCCTCCCCACTTCTTATTAACCTTATCAGTGGCTGGAGCAGAGTACTCTGTCCTCTGCTGGATAATACACAGTCTTGGTACGTTCATAAAGAAAGAAAGTGGAAAGAGTGAGCTCTTATCTCTTCCCTTGCCAAAGAGCAAGAACAAGCGATCATAGTATGAAGTCCCAGCAGCTTGTGTCCACGTCTGCGCTTCCCTCGCGGGGCACGTTCCTTCAGCCAGCAAGCAGCCACCCACTCAGCCCTCGTCTGGGCACGCTGGGTTGCTGCACGTGGTGGTGCAAAGGACCGCTGCTCTGCCAGGGACCTGCCCCACGCCACCCCGTGCTGTAAATCCTGCAGCCCAGGAAGGAGTGGTGCTGTTCAGTTCCCTTGAAAAAGGAGGTGGCAGCTGAGGAGGGGAGAGAGGGGACTGTCTCCTGCAATAGCCGTTGTCATCTGAGATCGCCATGCCCTGCGATGTTTGCTCTAATGTTCACGTTCCTGGGGGTTGTGGTCGTTTGTCTCTGTTATAGACAGCTGCATCAGACGAGCGCCCTGTCCGTGGGGGTGATGGAGGAGTCTTACCGGGATACGCTGGAGTGTCTAGAAGAGGACATCACGGACAAGGTAAGAGCTGTGCTGTCTGCACCGTCCTGGAGCATTAGTGGCTTGCGGTGCTCTGAGATCCCCAGGCAGGAGTTAGGCTGAAGCTTCTCTTGCTGTGCAGCTGGTGCTGGGTAGATCAGTGCTGGGGGGACGTCCGAAGTCCCCGCATTGAGGGGATGGAGAATGAGAGCTCCAAGTCGGCTGGCCAGGGTCCTGTGCTGTGTCAGGAGGTGGCACTGGTGCCTTTTCCCAGGGTGGATGTGTCCTGCCCCGCTCGTGGTGAGGCTGGCGTCCCTCCAGCGTGCCGGGAGGAGGGTGTAGCTGTTCGCAGGCTGTATTTTCACTTCTTCTTAACGTAAGATGTTCTCAGATTCTGCTTTTCTGAGATGAGCAGACTCGCCTGATGTGAAACAAGGACTTCCTTTCCTTGGCACTCTCTTGCTGCTGCTGCTCGTGCCGTGGAGGTGTAAAGCTGATTTTGTTCTGGTCCTGTTGGGCTTTGCTGGGGTGTTACAAGAGAAGGATTGTGGGGCAAGATGGGAGCGGGGCAGGAGCACAAGAAAGCTTTTGTTTGAGCACCCCTCGCTAAAAATAGCTAAGGGAAAGACAGGCCAGGTGATCCTTGAAGTCCCTTCCAACCTGTTATTCTTTGATAAAGGCAGGGGAGTTGTAGCTTGTGTAAATGCCTGTTGGAGTCCTGAAACTCCTTGAAAATGGCTTTTTAATTCTGGAATCACAAATAGAGAGCTGCATGGAGCAGCGTGTGAAAGAGAAATGTGTGTGTCTGCACTCGGATATAATTATAAGGCATAGAAGACCTTTAAGAAACAATTAAAAATCAACTTTTTTCCAAGTCTGAAAGCTGAATAAAACACTCATGTTCCCTGAGGCATTTGGCTTGGGAAAACATGTATGTGCTTCTGGCAAAGGCCTTGTGCTCTGCATGTTTCTTTTTTTAGTACGCTTGCATGTTACTTGCCCTTCTCCCCGAGCAATGGTTTGGGTTTTGCAGACATGCTCCTAATTGCCTCTATTTTATGGTTGTTCTTGTATGGGTATAAATGGGATTTTTGGGACCACCAGCTCTGTCCTTCTGCAGTTTCCCACCCACCCACACTCCTGCTTGGGTGGGAAGCAGAGGGGCACTCCCGGCCACCTTTGCTCTTCAAAGCTGTGCACTATTTAGAGAAAGTGAATGAAAATGCAAATACAGCTGAAATAAGCCCCGTATAGGTACAGGGAGAAAACACTCATCTCTGATCCTTTCCCACCAGCTAGCGTTGTTTCCTCCTACGTGACTTTATTACACGTAGCTGTGAACCCAGGATCTTTCAGTGCCATTCCAGGCAGCGGGAGGTTATCCCCAGCCCCAGGGCTGCACTTGGGGGCAGCAGAGCTCTGGTGATCCAGCTGGGATCCCTCAAGACCTCCATGTAGGGTTTTACTATGAAGGGTATGAAGAAAGAGTAAAGTGTTTGGCCCTGTATTGGTACATGGGAGACATCAAAAACTAAGAAACCATGGTATAAAAGGATGTTTTAAAAGGATGTTTTAAATCACAGTGGCAACCATCCAGTTTTAAGTAGCTGGCCCAGGAGCAAGCCCCAGTGATGGCTCCTGCAGCTCAGCCTGCCTTGCATGGCGAAGAGCAGCACACAAACAACACTGAGAGCTGTGTCAGGGTGACCGGCTCTAAATCAGTGCAAAAAAACAAGGCAGCCCTTGGTGGGGAGCACGGGCACGATGTGCTGGGAGTGGCGGGAGTTGCTCCAGCACTTGGTGCCAACTTTGCACCTTAAGCACAGGCAGCTGATCCTCCCCTGTCCTGTCGCACAGGTGATCTTTCTGGAGAAGCGGGTGACGGAGCTGGAGAAGGACACAGTCGCTAATGGTGAGCAGCACAGCCGCCTCAAGCAGGAAAACCTGCAGCTCGTGCACAGGTAAGGGAGCCTGGCTTGTGCCATGGCCGAAATCCAGCTTAGCATCGCCTGCGGTCTCTTTCCTTCCCCCCACCTGTGCTGCAGCACCCCATGCCTTCCCCAGGAGCCCACTGCCTGCATGCAGGCAGGGCTGCTCTGGTGTTACCGGAGTGTGCAGGGAAAGGAGGCAGCAGGAGAGGAGACAGACGGGCAGAAAAAAATAGCAGGAAAACTTCACAGCTCTACCCTTGCTGATTCAATTCCACCCTGGCAGAGGGCAGCCGTGGTTAAATCCAGACGAGGTTCAGGCTGCCTTCTCTGCACAAGGGCCCTGTGTGGGATCAGGACACCCTGCGTGGGCTTTTCTGGATCTCTTTATTATCTTTTTAGATGTGCTTCGCCACCCCGCATGTCCATCCTGAAAGGTCTCTGTGGAGCTCTGGAGCTGCAGGGGTTGTCTCAGAGGGTTGCAGGGGGCTCATGCTTCTTGGAAAGTGTCCCATTCAGTAAGGGTATATACTTCATACTCACTCAGTATAGACTGTTTCTGGCCCTTATTTCACCCATTAGGTCTGGCTGGAAGGTACAACAGGGTCCCTAATACCCACCTCTACGCTCTCCACAGCCGGCCTTGATCCTGTTGCTCTCAGATCCTGGCTGGGGTGTAGCCCTTTGGATCCCATTTGATGTAATCACCGCCTTAACTAATCTGACAGGCTTCTCCCTTCCAGCAGTGTATTTACCCTCTGCAGATAAACCTGGCAGGAGTTTATCTATAGGGCTGTAAGACTGTTAAGTAACAATCTTGTCAGGGAACTGAGTGATTCAAACAAAGGTTTCTCTAAGCCCTGATAAACTTTGCAGGGAAATGTTTTCACTTTAGTGGCTTGGCCCAGAAGCCTCAGTCAGCTTTTAATCAAGTAAATCCCCAAGTGTAGTTGTTGCTGATTGAGGAATAGGTTTCTCTGGCAAAAGCCTTCCCCACCTGCCCATGCACAGCTATTGTGTAAACTCCAGCCCACTGGCCTCTGGGCAAACCTTGGCTCTCAGACACTGCTGGCGCTGGGTGATTTACTGCAGCGTGGGGCTCGGGCTGCCCCTGCCTGCTCCAGAGGGCACGTAGGTGTGCTGGCACGTACCTCTGCCCTGCCTGAGCAAACACCTGCACCGTCACAGCCTCAGGACCATGTGGAAATTGCTGTTTGCTGGCACACAGAGAGGGCTGACCTGCAGATCCCATATTTTTTGTTGGAGATAGGAGAGAGTGAAAAAGAGGAGGATTGGGATGAGACTCCGATTAAGTAGCTTGTTCTGGGTGATGCTGTGACCCACAGGCTTTGGGTTATGAAGTTATTACCGTGCTTTCACCCTCACCCCACCCCCTTGCTGGCCTCCCCCTTAAAAAGGGGCTTGATGCAGCCTGGAAACTTCTAAACTAGACAGAGAGAATACCAGCATGTACCACCTGGCTTGTGTTATTTGACTGTTGTGTTGGTCAGCGATGGTGTCCTTGGGGATTTCAGGGACCGTGTTGCGTTCCCAACACATTTTCTGGGATGAAGTGAAGCCCTTGTACATCTGCTGCTTGAGATGGTGATGGGTGCACTTTCCCTGAAAGGTCATCCTGTTTTATAACCTGCTTCTCCCAGTTACTCTGTGGGGTGGGAGAAAGGCTGGGAAGAGAGTTTGACCTCTCCCTTGGGATGTCAGTGTGCTGGCATGAGCCATCAGGAATGGTTAATCCTCTCTCTCTCCTCTCCACAGAGCAAACGCTCTCGAGGAACAGCTGAAGGAGCAGGAGCTGAGAGCTGACCAGACTCTCCTGGAGGAGATCAAGAAGCAGAGAGAGCTGCTGAGCAAAATGGAGAGGGAGAAGAGCATTGAGATTGAGAACCTGCAGGCCAGGTGGGGCTGGGACAGGGCTGGGTGGTGGCAGATCTCCTGGACCCGCATGTACATGCTGGAATATGCACACAGGCTGGCACTTTGCAGCTCCAGCCTTTGGCAGGGACAAAGTGCAGTGGACAATGAGTTTAGCTTGGTTAAAGGTGTAACTAAAGTAACTATAAACCTTGAGTTTTGGCTACTTCTCCTGCCTTTGTTTCAAAGTCAATCTCCTTCTTGAACCTGGTCTCAGACACTTGAATTTCCCTGATGCAGTTTAGATTTAGGTCACATTCTCCATCCACAGACCTGCCCCATGGTGTGTGAATGGAGAGGCGACTTGATAGTGCTTGTTCAGATGCTCAGTTTGCTCAGATGTTTTCCACTTTCATGTCTGCTTTCTGGTGCCTTGTGCCAAGGCTTGCTCATGGACTGATGAGGCCCTTGGCCTAAAGAATAGTGTTGGACCTGGCTGAGAAGGGCATGGCACTGGACAGCAGATTTGCCAAAAGTCATGTGGATGCCCCTCTTATTCCCCTGGGAGTAAAAATCATGGAAGTCTTAGGGTTTGCTTTGAAAAAGATAAATTATTACTGGCTGGCCTTCAGCAGGTCCTGGTTTAATATGCCTAGAGATGTTTCAACCAAGTCTCCTGCGCTTGGGATCTTTGGGTGAGTTTCTTACATGTTTCTTTACTGTTGCAGGCTGCAGCAACTGGATGATGAGAACAGCGAGTTGAGATCCTGCGTCCCTTGTTTAAAAGCCAACATTGAGAGACTTGAGGAGGTGAGGACCATGTGTGCTCAAGCCAGAACTGTGTTTCTGACTTCCCACCTGCAGCCTCGCATAACTGGAGCTGAAATTCTTGACTGCGCAAAGGGCCTACATGAGATCTGTTTAATGTAACGAGCAAATCCTTTCAGAGCTTCTTCTGCCTTCCAGTCCCTGCAGACCTCACGTCGTACCGGAGCTATCCTGTACCGTTATCTGTGCAGATTCCCAGTGTTTGGCTTGGAAGCTGGGCTTAACAAACCCCCTCATCAATCTCTCTCTGACAGTGCAGCCTGCGGGAAGCCGAGCTGCAGCGTGTGATAGTAGCAGCCCTGTCTTGGCTACTCAGGAGGGGACTCGTGCCCTCTTGTGAAAGCTTGTCCCTATCCCCGTGGCTTCAGCCCACAGTGGGACAGTGGTCCTGTGAGGGAGGAAGAGGAGTGGGCACGTTTCATCTCCACATCCTGCCCGCGCAGATGTGCCCTTGCTGGGATTTACATGTTGAGTCTTCAAAGCGCTGTGTTATCTCCCAGATCCTCTCCCCGCTTGCCCTGCTCGGGGTTCAAGGCCGCGCAGCTGCTGACAAGGCAGGGGTGGAAGGCTTGCCAAGGCGCCGTGGTCTTCACGGGATGGATGAGATCCTCATTTTTGGGGAAGGAATGTGGATTACAGCTGTAATATCTGGTACAGAGGCTGTGTTTTGTTTTTGTGCAAGCTTCTGTGCATTTCATCTGCTCACAAGCTTTGAGCCTGAAGCTCCATCTCTACCTGATGTGGCCACAATGAAGTGGTCTTTGTCTGCCTGGACCTTGTAAGCACAGTGAGGCTGGGGGCAGGAAAACCACTGTGGGTCTGAGGATAAATTTCCTGCCTTGGTTGTGTTTCAGCCACATGAAGTTGGGTTTGATCGTTAATCTCTGTGCAGAGCGGTGCTGCTTTTCTCCACAGTTAATAGGATTAATGAGGAGTGAGAGGTGCAATTGCTGCCCATCCCTGCTGAGGAGAGAAGCCCTGCCCATGAGCTGCCGTCTTGTCCAGTGTCTGAAATTAGGATTTTGCTGTCAGTGTTGTGTTTCCTACTGGTGTGGTGCTTTTGGTGGAGCAGGGCACCCAGACCCAGCAGCTGGAGCTGCTCCTCACCTCTTCATGGCATGGACCACCCCATACCAGCGTTGTCTGGGGTCTTGTGCCATTTTTGGCTTTCTGAAAGCCAAAACCTTCCTCACGGAGAGAGCCAGGCTGTGAGCCTGCGGAGGGGATGAATTGGTCATAGGCACAAGGGTGCTGCTGTACAGGGAAGTGTCCTGGGCACCAAGTTGTCATCACCAAGTGACAAGCTTTACCTGCCACCTCAGATATTCAGTCAAGGCTTTGAGTATAAGAAGGGGACAGAGCAGGACAGCTGGGCTGGATGTTTTACTTCCTGGCTTGACCTGTTCATATTCCTTCTTGGGTCAGTATCTGAAGCCAAGAATGAGCATCCCTAGAGTAGCTTAAGATATTGGATTCCTGGCTTTTCTGAAATTCAGACCTAAGGAGCCTTATGATTTAATGTCTCTTCTTGGCCTGTAGTCCCTGTGCTGGCCCCAGTTCCACCCAAGTCATGTCCCACACCAGCACCACACTGCCCAAAAAGCTGCACGAGTGTGGATATTTGCCTGTTTGTATTTATTCTGGAGTCATCTCTTGTATCCCTCTCTCCTAGCAGCGCTATTTTTGGTGCATGGCTCTTCTTGCTGTTGCCAAAGCGCTCGGGCTCTGAAGTCCTCAGACAGCAAATGAAATCCCAGCAGGCAGAGCATCTGAATGCGTCAGCGAGAAGAGCCTTCCCCGCCGTGCTCAGCGTGCGCTGTGTCCTTGAGCGAGTGGGAAGAGCCCTGGCAGCGCCGAGCGAAGACTGGCCCTGTGACTGTTGCCTTCCGTATCGTTACAGGAGAAGCAGAAGCTGCTGGATGAGATCGAAGACCTCACTGTGCAGCTCACAGAGGAACAGGAGAAAAAGAGGAAGATGGGGGACAAGCTGAGTCAGGAGAGGCACCAATTTCAGAAGGAGAAGGAGTCGACACAGGAGGTAAGTAGAGTTGGCTGCCTGCCACAGCCCTGTCCTGCTGGTCCCCCAGATTAGGGTTGTGTGGGGAAGCTGGCCTTGGCAACCTCCCCAAAAATAGATACAACTGGAGCATTTGGTCCTGCCTGGGCAGAGGAAGGTGGTACCGCAGCTTAACTAGGTAACTCCTGTCGCTTTTGCCTGCATTAAAACTCAGCCAAGCGTGTCTGCATCTGCAAACCCAGTGGGGCTGTGCCACCCTTACCTGTTCCTGCGGGGCCCGTTTCTCTCCTGCGTGGAAGGAGTGATGGCAAGAGCACGGTGGTGATGGCCTGTGGAGCCAGTAGGCATTAGCAGGTGGGAGGAGAGGGGTGCAAGGCTGCTTGGCTGAGAGCTGCCAGCTCTTGTGTGCTTGGGGGTGGAAACGCAGCCCCCCAGCCACCTTCCCGGTGTCTGTCTGGTTGGTGTTTCCAGCTGGAGGCTCAAGCAGGGCTTGCTGTTGTGGTAGGAAAGGAGCTTTGGGCCTCAAAGTGGAAATTATTGTTATTTTGGCAATTCTGAGTGCCATCAGGTGAGATGAGGATTCACAGTGCTGTGGCAGGAGGGAGCTGCCCAAGCAGGTGCCCGTGTTTCTGGGAGGAGTCTGTGCTGCTGCAGACCCATAGCCAGCATCTTTGGTGCTCCAACAAAGTCTTTCTAGCGCTGCTCTTGTGTATTTAAGTAGCTTCCCCTCTCCTGTTCATTAGAGGCCTGGGGGAGGGTGGGGAAGCCATGTGCACCCCCAGGAAGGATCTGTTAATCCTGCAGTTGATGAGGCTGTTCCCAGCTGGAGCACAGCCCATCTGCCACACCAGTCATGACCAGCACCAGCTGCCGCACTTGGAGGACATGCAGCACTCAGTTGTCCTCTTGCCTTGCACTGCAGCTCATTGAGGACCTCAGGAAGCAGCTTGAGCACTTGCAGCTCTTCAAACTGGAAGCTGAGCAGCGGAGAGGCAGGAGCAGCAGCTTGGGGCTCCAGGAGTACAACAGCAGGACACGGGAGACAGAGCTGGAGCAAGAGATCAAGCAGCTCAAGCAGGTATGTGGGGCTGGGCAAGGAGGGAAGCGTCTTGCCTGCTCGGTCTGCACAAGGGGTGACAGCGAGGACACAGAAGCAGTCAGTGGGGCCCCGGGAGCTCCGTGGTGAGGAGCTGGCTGTGGATCTGGCAGCCCACTGCTTTCTCACTGTCCTGCCCTGGGACCGGAGGGGTTGGCTCCTTCCTCTGAAGGACAAGCACATGCACTCAAGATTCCTTCTCTCTGCTTTGTCCCCTGGATCTCCACAGCACATCCCATGTTTCCAGAGGTTCTCCAGGCTCTGCCAAATTGGAGTCAGGAGACTCTGCTGTTCCCAGTGCTGTGTGAGCTGCTGCCCCTGCCTTCCCTGGCCAGATCTGCTCTGGGGACACCGTATGCTTCAGCAATGTCTCATGTTTGTCTGTTGTGAACAGGATAACAGGAACCTGAAGGAACAAAATGATGAACTGAATGGACAGATCATTAACTTGAGCATCCAAGGAGCCAAGAACCTCTTCTCAGCCTCCTTCTCCGAATCCCTGGCAGCGGAGATTAGCTCAGTCTCTAGAGATGAGGTATGTGCCACAGGGTACTGCTTACCTCAGACAGCATCTTCCTGGGGTGGCTGGTGCATCTTCTTTCTTCTCAGCCAATGTGGCTCTGTCTGTGCTACAGCTCACTCCCAAAGTTCACTTTGCTCCCTGTCATGCGCAAAGAAATGCCCAAGCAACTCCTTGAAGAGCTGGCAGGGCTTGCTGTGCCTGCCAGCCCTCCTGCCTGGGCACTTGTAATTTGCTGATCCTGGCAGCTCCGCTTTGCTTGCACTGTGACAGCTTTCTTCTTCCTGCGAGCACGGGCTGTGTCTGTCTGTCTGTCTGTAGCTGTTCTAAAACCCCAGGAAGCTGGGACATCTGCCCTGGTGATCTTGGCTTCTCTGGCACATGTTGTACCTGCTCCGTGGGTGTACCCCAGAATCTGGCGTGTGAGCCTATGTAAGCATCAGAATTAAATCTTTCAGGCCCCAAGAAGTGAGGAAACACACCTGGATGTTTTGGGGGCCAAAAGGAGGTGCGATGCTCCCTGCTTTCCCCAGGGTCCCATCTGGCTGAAAACTTGGGGAAGGACAAGAGTGAGGCAGAGCCAGCAGCTGAAGGCATTTTCCCTGGTCACTTAGAAGTGGCCAAGAAAATCCCAGGCCAGAGTGAAGATGGGGTGAAACTTCCATGGGTGCACAGAGCCATGAGAAGCCCCACTCCTGTCCCTGGGCAGCGGCAGGCAGCGATCGCTCACTCCCTTTCTCCCTCCCTTGCAGCTCATGGAAGCAATTCAGAAGCAAGAGGAGATCAACTTCCGCCTGCAGGATTATATCGACAGGATCATCGTGGCCATCATGGAGACGAACCCCTCCATCCTGGAAGTGAAGTAAGGGCAGCCAAGAGCTGCCGGCTGCACGCTCGTCGATGGGTGTGGATTTGGTGCTCTGAGAGGATAAAGAGGGACCTGAAACATCTTTGCTCTTGATGAAGGCACAAGGAAGCATCACGTCAGATCGGTGGGTGAATTAGCCAGCGGACCAGGGAAAAAGAAAACCAGCAGCAAGGCTTTGTTGTCTGACTCCATTATTTTTAAACCTTTCTGGTTTTGAGGGGTCAAAGGGAACATGGAGAAGAAACACAGGCAACAGACAACTGACGGAAGGACCCATGTCGGCCCCGCTACCCGTGAATCTGGGAACCGTCCCGACAGCAGCATCACCCCCCTGGCACATGGGGTGCAAACAGGAGAGGGTTTCTCTGAACTGCGAGATAACGGGACGGAGAAGGAAGTGGTGGAGCCAACGTTTTCCCTTGCTGCCCTATCCAGCCCAAGTATCTGCTTTGCCAAAGTGTCCACGACACACTCACTCACTGGGGCAGATCTGGGAAGGAGGGAAACGTGTCCCAGACTTGTAGAGGTGTTTTTTGTTTTGTTTTGGTTTTTTAATTAATTTAATGCAAATGTCCTCATTCAGCTGGCACAGTTAATTCTCACCCTGCCGCTTCTGCTGGGGAAGGGGTTGCGAGCAGTGAGCTAGCTGCCTCCTCTCTCACTCGCTGGTGGCAGAAAGAGGCAGGGGAGCGGCTGTTTTTGGGACAGGGCGTAAGCGCACTTTGTCACCTGCCTCCTTATTTATTTTTGCTGTCTGTGGCTCACTACCGCCGGGACACCTCAGTGTTCACGGCTGCTCCTCCTGCTCCCGGCTCTCCTGCCTGCGGGTGTCTGTTGAGCCGGGTGGCGCTGGGAGGAGAGGTCCTTCCACCCCAGCTGCAGACACACAGGTGCTGTCTGTCCAGCCGGCAGGGACTGGGGAAAGGCTGTGACTCTTCAACTTGCACTAGAGGCTGGTCCTGGCCATCTCTCTCATCCCAGTTAGGCTCACCTGGCCTGGTGTGGGGGCACAGAATGGCCAAAGGTGGTTGAGGAGCCACAGGGGAGAGGGCTGAGCTCTCTGCATGGCCTCCCAAGGACCCTGGCCTGGGGACAGTGGCCTGTGCCATTCCCACCGGAGCAGGGCTCTGCTTGGTGATAGCTGCAGTCCTGGAGGGAGAGCCCCCTGCTCTGTCTGTCTTTCCCCACTGCTGCCCTGCGCTGCAGCAGGGGATGGAGCAGTCGCTCTCGTTTCTCAGCCCCTGGGCTTGAATCCCCTGTGCTGTTGGGGAGAGGAGACCAGAGAACACAACAGCAGCTCCCTGGGAAACAAAAGCCATGTTTACATCAGACAGCTTTTGGCTTGCTGGCACAAGCGCCCGTGGTGCAGCGTGACCCCGGGGAGCAGCCGCTTTACCCAACCTGCTCCTCTCCAGCTCCCGGGAGGAGACAGCCGGTGACCTCCCGAGGATCCGGCTTCCCCGAGTCTGTGAGGCTCTGAAGAGCATTTCTTTGTCCTGTTTGTCAGGTTTTAGAAATGCCAGAGTGGCCTGAAAGCAGAAGCCACAGCGCTCCCTTGGCTGCCGCTGGTGGGGGGGTGCCTGCTCCTCCCCAAAATGCTTCCACGCAGGCGGCACATCTCTCTTCCCACGGTGGCAGAGGAACCAGCTCATCGTTTGTCCCCAGAGGTGCCGCTGGCCGGGAGAGGTGGCAGCTGCCGCAGCCTTAGTCCCTGCTGGGGGGTCCCCGGTGCCTCGTGGGGGTCCCCTGCGCTGCTGGCCCTGGGGGGATTGGCCATGCCACTGCTTCCATGGCCCCCCCTCTGCAAACGCATCGCCTTGGGTGCTCAGCTCCCCCGTGGCCTTGTGCGAGGTGCAGCGGGGTGGGGGATGAGCCCCAAAAACCTTGGGTGAGGGGGCACCAGCCCTCCCCGGCATCCACTCCCCCCCCTGCCCCGAGTCTGCGGGAAGAAGCCACGTAATGTACATTTTCCAGAGAAGCTTTGGGTGTAAATCAGTGTATACTTGGAGAGGGAAAATTTTTCTATCTTGTAGAGTAGGTATTTTTATAGAATGAAGGTTGATCATTTTTTTAATACTTTAAAGAAGAGAGAAATGTATCTGTGTATACACAAAAGCATATATATATATATGTATAAATATATAAATATTGGAGATCTGCCTTTCTCGACTTGGGATCATGGATCCCCAGTTCAAACAATCGTCTTTTTTTCCTGTCGCTCACAAAGAGGTACTGTAACTGTAAATAAGCACCGGGAAAAAATTTTAAGCAAACAAAGCACTGACTTGCACATTCACCATGCTTTAAAGTCCCTATGGAAAAGATAAAAAAAAAAAAAACACAGACAAAAACTGTACTTCCCAAAAATGTTCCTCTTTCCCCACCGGTATGTGAAGGAAGTCCCCAAAAAAGAGGCAAAACGGTATTGTCTTAAATGATGTATCAACTCTTGTCAGATTAAAAGCTGTTACTATTCCTGCCCAGAGAGCTCGTTTCTGCAGGCGTGGGCTCTGCCCATCAGAGCATCCCGGTGCTGCTGCCCCGTGGGGCTGGACGAGGTGGAAACACCCCTGCCCTGATGGGTGCCCTGATGTTGGGGGGATGAGGGTGGGGGAGGCTGGACCCGGCTGGATCCCAAAGGGCCAAGGGAGCCAGAACCTCCCCCTTGGCCAAGCCCTGCAGGTGGGACCCTGGGGGGACTTGTCCTTGGCTGTCCTGATGGGGTGAGGGATCTTTGGAGGTGGCTTTGTCCCCGCCAGGGTGCCCTGCTGCTCTGTGGAGTTTGGGGAGGCTGAGACGGGGCCAGGCTGTGGTTCGGCACTTGGACTGTGCTCCAGGTGAGGACATGCGGGGTTTTCCCTTTTCTCTGCCAAACCCCTCCGAGCACTCAGCGGTTCTGAACCACTCTAAAAATCCCTTAAACGCTGTGACCCACCTCGCTAAGCTGCTCTGCACCCTCTCAGCTCCCTCCGCCACCTCCCAGCCCCTGTACGCTGCCCCAAAGGGCTCTGATGTGCAAAATACCCTCCGGATTACTCCAAACTGTTGCTCTGAACTCCGCTGAGCAGCCTTGGAGCTGCTGCAAAGAGCTCTGAGTGCCCCTGCACACACTGAGCTCTCCGGAACACCCCAAATTATTTCAGGCTACTTCATGCTCCTCTGGGCAGCACTGAGCTGCTCTAAAACACCTCTGTAGTGTTCTAAATTGCTCTACACCCCTCTAAGCAGCTCTAGTGTGCACCAAGATTTCTCTAAACACCTCTAAAAAATACTTTAAAAATTGCTCTGAAAAGCTCAGCCTCCAGCAGCATGGGGCTGCTCTAGAAAACAGGTAAGTAAATGGCTGCAGGGGCATCCGTGTGGTGCGGGGTCACTTTGGGGAGCTGTAAACCACCTCTGAACGGCTCGGAGCTCTGGAAGGACGGACCTTTGGGCAGCACTGAAGCACTTGAATTGCTCAAATAGCTCTCAGGCTCCTCAAACCAGCCCTAAAGCACACCAAGATACTAAAACTGCCTGGAGCGGCTCAAAGTAGTTCTTAGAAGTCCTCTAAACTCTTCTAAAACTCCTTGAAATAGCTCAAAATGGATCCTAAAAAAGGTCTTGTAGCAGCTCTGAAGCACTCTAAGCCTCTTCTGTGTGGCTGTGAAATGCCTCAAGTGCTCTAATGTGCTCCAAAAGGCCCCTGAAGTTCTTCCGGACCTTTCTAATGCACCTCTCAACGGCGTTAAAACTTTTCAGTAACGTCTCTAAACGTCTCCAAACAGTTCAAAACCACCCCAGACCCCCTCCAAACAACACTGAAGAGGCGTAAGCCACCCTGACACAGCTCCATGCTGCTCCAAAGCTGCTCCAAACCTCATTGAAAAATATTTGTTGCTGCTCAGATGTGCTCAAGCTCTTCTGCGCACCCTCTGAAAAGGTCTCTAAATGTCTTGAAACCTCTCCAGCCCCTTCTAAGCTGCTCCAGAAAAGCCCTAAAAGCTCTGAAGATGTCCACGTCCTTCAGAACAGCTCCAGAGCTGATCTGTTCTTGCACAGCTTGGCACTGTGCTGGCGAGAGCTCTGAGCAGCTGCAGGCAGCTCTGAGTTACTGTTTATTAGAAAAAAATAAATGCCTTTAAATAAATGTATCTGCAATAGGGTTGGAGATTCGTAGAGCTTTTGTAGATCCAGATTCCTCAGGGAATCTGAGCTGCATCTGAAATGCTGCTCTAAATGCCACTGATGAGCTCCAGCTTCTCCGTTGGTTATGGTGGGATGCATGACCCCCAGGGTGGCAGCGGCGCCCTCCCATCCCAGGCCTCCCTGCATCCAAAAAGCCACAGAGCGGCTGGTGAGAGCACACCCAGCCCCTTCCCCAGGGAGCCAGCAAACACCTTCAAACACGCTCAAAACCTGGCCAAGACCAACAGCCACATCCTGCGACCCCCAGCAAGGACCCTGCAGTGGGGCCGGGACCCAGCTGCACCCCCAGCACAGGCCCAGTGCAGGAACGTGCCCCAGCTGAGGGTGTTTACTGGCAGCCAAGGGGCTGGAGGGTGGTGAAGAGCAGAGACTCCTGGCTGGAGAAGGGATTTTCAGCTCCTGCCCCTTCTGCATCTGCTGCTGATCTTGGGATGGGGCTGGGGTTAACCCTTGGCAGCTGGGATGGGAGGGGATGGATGATGCCCCCTAACTCCGAGCATCTTGTAGGGCCAAGGGGGGCAGCCCTGGTGCAGCCCCTCGCCCTAGGGTGCTGCCTGCATCACACCCGGGATTTGCTGTGGGCAGAAGCACCCGGGGTGCTCATGGGAAGCGTTGTCCCCTGCAGCTGGTCCTCAGGGATGCTCCAGGAGCTCAGATGTGGGACACAAGCCCTGGCAGCCACCACAGCAAACACCACACACACCCAGACAGGAGACAACAACAAGCAGCCCTGCCTGCACCAGCGCATTTTCTCCTCTTGCTCCAAGCTGGAAATCCCTGGGGGAGCAAGGACCCCCCAGCCTGCCCAGGACACCCCAGCCATGGTGGGGGCACAGGCAGCACCCAGAGTGAGCACGGCCAAGGCAGAAGCCGGGTGCACCCCTGGAAGGGGGTGTGCTGTGGGGCAGGGCAGGGCAGGCAGCGATGGCTCTGGGCGGGCGGGGGGTTCCATCCTCCCCCAGTGCCCGCGGGTGTCCCGGGCCGGCGCGGGGGCGAGGGGCTGCAGCATCCCAGCGCTCTGGGCCCGGCCTGGCGGGGGGGGACAGCGGGCACGGAGCAGCGGGGCCCGTGGGAGGGGGCTGGCGGAGCTCCGGGGGCCGGGCCCGGGGAGCCGGAGGGGGTCCAACCGGGGCGGGGGCGCGGGCAGCACCTCCCCCCTCTCTCTCCCTTCCTCCCTCCCCTCCCTCCCCTCCGGTCCCCTCCTCCTTCCCCTCCCCGCCGAGGAGCAGCCGGCGCCGTCCCGTCCCGTCCCGGGGCTCGGCGGGCTCAGCTCCGCTCCGCCCGGTGCTGCCGCCGCCTCCCCATGCGGGTGTCCCGAGTGGGCAGCAGCCGCCGGCCCCCCCCGCCGCTCCGGCATGGCCCGGCTCTCCGTCAAAGAGCACCTGGACGGGATCCTCTCCGACTTCGAAGGTGCGGCCACGGCTGCGGGGGCTGCGACCCCCACTCGGGGCGGTGTACCGTGGGGAGTGGGTGCCCCCCGGGGGAGGGTACTGGGGGGGATGCTGCTGAGGCTGGACGTCTTGGGGGTGATGGGATGCTCCCCAGGGGCTGAGCATCGTGGGGGGCTGCCCTCCCTGCCGAAGGGGCTGGGTGTCGGGGAGGTGGATGTTCCCCGAGGGCTGAGCGTCGTGGGGGGCTGCGCATCGGGAGGGGGCTGGGATGCCCCCTCAGGGACTCCGTATCGTGGGGGGCTGCTCCCCCCGCTCCCCGGGACCTGGCAATGGCGGGGTGAGCCCGACGGGGCGCACCCTCGGGGGAGCCTGGCGGGGTGCGCCCGTGGGCGGGGCAGGGGGTGTCGGGGGGACTGCAAAGGGCTCTGGGGGGGGGTTGCGTGTGTGTGCGGGCGCACTCCCCGCGTGTGCGTGCTCCGACCAGCGGCTGCGCTCCCCCACTCCGCTGCCTGGGGGGCTGCGGCGGGGGGGGCCGGGAACGGGATGGATTTGTCGTTCCCTTGCTCGCGATTGTCCCCGGCCGCTTCCCTGACGCCGCGGCGGGAGGGGCTGGGGCCGGTGGGGAGGGGCGGGCAGCGAAACCCGACCCGGGGGCTGCTGCTGCCCTCGCCGGGGAGGAATGCGTGCACCTACCCCGGGCACCTTAACCCCGCCACTGCCGGGCCACCCCCAGTCCCTGCCACCCCCCTCCACGCCCCCTACAATCCCCCACCTCGCCCTGCATTCCCCCGCCTCTGTGTCTTCTCCCTGTCACTCTGGACACGGTCTGAGTGAGGATGGGTCAGGGGCAAGGGGCAGGTTTGGGATGAAAGGAGTCATTTTAGTGTGCCCCCGGCAGTGCCGAAGCAGTGAGATGGATGTGGGGAGGGGGATGCTGTCCCTGTGTCCCCATGGCCCCCGGCAGCCTGGCCAGCTGGAGAAGGGCAGGACCGGCCAGAGAAATAACCTGCCCGGGGGGAGCTGTTATTAGCAGCACCCGCGCCCCAGCCCCTGACCCCTGCCCAGCCCGGGGCACAGACATGAGCTGGGGAGGGGACGGGGACAGGACCCCCAGTGCCCTTTGGCCCCCAGTGCTGCCGGGACTGTAGCCAAGCCAGGGCAGCAACCATGGGGCCGAGGAAGAGGAGGGCAAGGGTGGCCTCACTGTCGGTGGGTGCCATGCTGGGGCAGGCTGGGGCACATTCTGGCATGGCAGGGATGAAGTGGCACAGCAAGGGCTGCCCCCCCAGCCTCCTTGCTGGCAGCAGCCACCCGCTGCTTGGCAGCGGGGTGCAGCGGGGGCGAGGAAGGCTGCCTGGCGGGGACCTGGGCCCCCCATGTTCTCCCGGGGGCTGGGGAACTGGCTGCCAGCACCAAACGGTGCCGCTTTGGCAGAACTGGCAGGAGTGTGGCTCCTGGGGTGGCCCAGCGCCCTGGCGGGAGGGAGAGAGGGAAGGATGGCTGCCCAGTGAAGGCGCTTCCTTCCCCCGGGGGATTCGTGGGGTCTTGGCTGCTCACACCTGCCGCAGCAGTGCCTCACCAGGCCATGGTGCCCATGGGGACAGGGTCCCTCACTGTTGCCAAGCAGCCTGTGGTTGCTCCAGCAGGATGCTTCGCACCAGAGCCAGGAGCGACAGTGCCCATGGGACAGCAGGGTGGTCCGTGGGGGGCACATTTGCATTGCCAGCAGGCCTGGGACCACAGTGTGGGCTCCTGGCTGTTGTCACTATTGTGAAGCTGCATAGGTGGCATGGCTGCATCTGCCCCCATGGACCATAAAGTTGCTGCTGCATGTAGCTATAGCTCTGGCCTGCCTTGCCATCAGTAGGTTTCAGGGTTAATGCTGGGGGAAGGGGGGGTGGGGGCGCGGGGGAGAGTCCTTCCCAGCTTGGCTCTTTGGATGGATGCAGGGGCAGACTGTCAGGCGGGGGATCCAGTTACTTGGGCCCGGATCCCTTACAGGGGGAATAAAGCGGGCAGTGTGCTGAGCAGGGAGCCAGCAGCACCGACCAGCCGGGCACAGATAAACTGCGGGGAACAATGATAAAAACCACGGTGAACAATGCAGCAGGGCCATGGGGCTGCCGGCACCGAGCTGGTTTCCCATCTGGCCTTTTGGCACCCGGCTGCAGGGGGGGCACATCCAGGTGCTGGCACAGGGTGGCACTGCTGGGGGTTCATGCATGGGGGTGGCCGTGGGGTCAGCTGGGGAAAAGTCAAAGCCCAGCCAGTGCCGTTGGGTGCCACGCTAATGCCACCATCTCCTTCTCTGTCCACAGCGCTCAAGAAGTCATTTGAGGCAGAGGATGGGGACGAGATGCCCGACTCCCCACCAGTGTTCCCGCTGCCGTCGGGCACCAGCGAGTGCCACCAGCCGCTGCAGCCCGGCCACCCGCCCCGCTCGGGCACCACTGCCAGCCCCAGCCCGGCTCCCAGCCCTGTGCTGCGCAGCCATCTCAGCACCAGCCTCTCTGTCAGCAGAGCCAACGGCACCGCCAGCACTGGCATCACCCGTGTCGCCTCCTTCCAGACCCGCCGGGGCTTTGCTGCAGGGCCGGGCAGTGACGGCGAGAGCCTCCGCAGTTCGTCCTCCAGCCTGGAGAGCCCTGCTCCCCCGCAGCTGCCAGGCACCCCCCCAGCTGCTGTCCCCGGCCTGAAGAAGGTTCCGTCTCACGGCAGCGTCTTCCCAGCGGAGCTGGAGCATCCCCTCCGTATGGCCACCACCAGCCACAGCTCACTGCCGGCGCTGGACCTGCACATCGCTGAGGAGCCGGGGATGGGGACCCCCCCACTGAAGCCCTTGCTATGGGGCTCCCGGAGCCCTGCATCCCAACCCCACATGCACCAGCCCTCCTCCCCAACCCCATGCGATGGCACCGAGGTGTCCCAGGGGCTGCCCATGCTCCCTGATGGGCCGGGGGGGCAGCTGCCAGGGGTTGGAGATGTGACCCCCTGTGCGCTTCCGTGGCTGCAGCCGAGGGTCAGCCTGGGTGCCAACCCCAGCCTGGCCCACCGGCCCCTGTCACTCCCTCGAGGCCAGGGAGAGGCATCTCCAGCCCCCACAGCTCCTTCCCCAGGGAGGGCTGAGGGGCTGCCACCACTGCCAGCCCCACAAGCTGCCCCCTTCAAGCTGGTGTCACAGCCGCAGACAGTGCAAGTGAGCTCCCAGCCTGCCTTCCTGGGGGGGCTGGTGCTGGTGCCAACATTGGGGACCCTGGCAACACCCAGTGGAGCCGGAGCAAACCCCCCCAGTGCCGGGCATGTGGGGCTGTGGGGACCCTGCGCAGCGGCGGTGGTGGCTCGCGGTGAGGCTGCAGATGGTGGCTGGGCTGCAGTGACACCAAAGCACGGTAGGACTCGCTTCTGTCCCCTCTCCCCACTGGGACCCCCTTGTTGGGTGTGGTGTTGCCAAATCCTCCCTCAGTGACACCCACTGCCTCCACCTGCTCCAGCACTGCCAGTGCCAGGGAGGGTATCAATGTGGGGACATGGAAATGCTGGGGACAATGCAGTCAGGATGAGCCCTACCAGCTCTCTCCTCCCTCCCCACCAGTGCTGGAGTTGCTGTGGGGCACATTGGATGCCACCCAGCACGGCGTGCGGTGCGTAGCGGCAGGGGGGCCATGTGGTGCGGAGCTGAGCTCGGCGCTGGCAGGACTCCCAGCCCGCCTGGCCCTGGGGTGCCTGGCGAGCTTCCCGCACCGCCCCGGCGCTCATCATTCTCCCTGGTGCAGGGAAACAGGTCAGGACACATGTGCCCCATTGGCGGCAGCGCTAAGTGCTGGGGCCTTGCGCGTGCCGGCTATCGCCATGATCTTGTCCCGCGTCCAGCGCTTTCTTCCCCTCTCATCCCTCCTTGTCTTGGCACGGGGAGGGATCCTGTCTCTCCCTTCCTGCAGGGGCAGAGGATGTGGCAGGGGGCCAAGGTGCACTCAGGTGTGCTCAGCACACACCTCATGCTGGGGGGAGGACGCGGAGCTCCCTGGCATGGCCGTGCCCCCGGCTCCCACTGCACCAGTGTGGGCTCCACAGAGCCTGTGTATGTCCCCAAGCACAGGGCGGGGGACACCCAGTGTCCCCCTCAGGAAAGGCTGCAGGGCGACGGGGTGGACAGGAGACGGCCGCCACCACCGGTGTTCCCTGTTTGGGTGTTTGCGGCTCATTGCCCGTCTCACTGGGGTGTCATGAGAGCCGCCGTCGCCGGGCTCTAAGTACTGACGCCGGCAAAGGCATCCATACATCTGCTGCGGGCTGGAGTGAATCATCCCCCAGCAATGCCCGTGGCCGCACTGCCCCGCCAGCCTGGCTGCCCTGCCGCTGGCCAGGGGGTGGGGACGGTGCTTGGGGCCGAGCTGGGGTGAAGAGGACATGGGGGGACAGTGCCTGGGGCTGAGATGGAGTGATGCGGACGTTGGGGAATGGTACTCGGGAGCAAGCCAGGGTTTGGCAGCGCAGCCAAGCGTGGTGTGCCCAGGCTGCAGAGTGGGGTGCAGGCTGGCAGGCAGCACACGGGCACCGATTGCTCTGCAGATGACAGGGGACTGGTAGGTGCTGCCTGGGCACAGTGGTTTCTCTGCCAGGAAGAGCTGGGGATGTGCTGTTTCCCCTCCTGGGAGGCCACCGCAACCCCCAGCTGGTGGCACCCGTGGGTGGCCACGAGGTAGTGTGACACGTGTGGTCCCGTGTCCCGTGGGAGGAAGCATCAAGCGAGCCAGTGGCTGCTGCGTTTCACTTCCACACCGAGCGGGCGCCCGGGTCGCCCACGCAGGGCCCCGGGCGAGGAGGAGGAGGAGCGGAGGAGGAGCTGTGGGCTGCAGCCATCCTCCCTGCCTTGCACCCCAGGAGCCATTTGGCCCTGGTGACCAGCTCTCGACAGCAGCAGCTCCAGCTCTGGTCGGCTTGTCCAGGTAGGAATGGCCATGGTTACACTGGGTAGGGCAGCATGCGGGCAGGGGGGTGCTGTTGCAGGGCCAGGGCGAACCGCTCTGTCCCCTGTCCCCTGTGGGCAGGCGCGGGGTTTCATCCACTGCCTCACTTCTGCTTCTGCTCACCACCGGCACGCCGTGGTCCCAGCCCTGCGCCATGGCTCCTGCCTGTGCCGTGGCCAGCTGGGCTGGCTCCAGGTCCAGCCGTGGATGGGGATTGTCACCGCTGTCCCCTTGGGTTGTGTTTGGTGCTGGGAAAAGTGTCAGCCTTTCTGGGTCACGCTCAGCTGGGTTGAGTAGAGCTGCGGTGAGCTCCTCACAGGCACCTCTCCCTCTGCTTCCCCCCAAATCCTCCATTCTTTTGCTGGAGGGGCCAGCTTCATTCTCCCCACCCGATCTGGAGCCATGCTCTCACTATCCGATGGCCAGTTCAGCGCGATGGCGAGCGGCCGAGCCGAGAGCTCCTCTCTCAGCATCCTCCACCCCTGGAGCCTTATTACAGGCTTCCCTAGGAACTGGCCAATTAGCCCTGCATCAGTAATTAAATTTGTGGAGGAGGCCATGGGCCTGAGATTACTTGGCCCTGCCTGGATAATGAGAGCATCTTTAACGAGTCCTGGAACAGGTCTGGCTGCAGGAGCCATTAGCCCTGGAGGTGCCTGGTGATGCTAAAGAGCTTCCACGAGGCCGCCCAGCTGCCGACTGTCGCCGATGGGCCTTTTTGGCAGTGAGGGCAGGGACATGAGGGCAGGGACATGAGGGGGGCTCCTGCCCTGCAGGGGAGGCAGTTGTGGTGCAGCACCCGGTGCAGCCCCACAGCTCCACCCGCCACCCTGTCCAGCTGTTTGCAGCTGCTCGGCCCTGCTGCCAGCAGGGCACAAGGTGAGGGGTGACAGCTGAGCCCCTGTGTGGGTGCTGCATGCTGGGGAGCTGTCCCCCCACACCACATCCTGCCTGCACCCTGCCCGCAGTGGCCAGCCACCCTGGGTGGCTCCAGGCAGCGGCTGCTTCACTTGGTTCTGGTTCTGTCCTGGCCATGGTGAGGGGCTGGCAGGGACCAGGGTGGGGTTGCAGGGGGGGCTGGTGTCCCTCAGGAGTGGTGACATGTCCAGGTGAGCATCGGGGGCGTCCCACCTTCCTGCCTGCCTGCGGAGCACCCCAGCACTACTGGGTGGGTGGGTTCCGGCAGGAGCAGCCACCCTGCTTGCCCTCGGCCCCCCCGGCAGGGTGTCACTGCTGTCACCAGGAAGTCCCTGGCTGTTTCGCCACTTCTGGGGAACACCCTGACCCACAGGGGCGCAGGGGGAGCTGGGACATGGGGCACTGCTGTCCCCAGCCCCGACACCTTCCTGGTCATCCTGCCATTGCTCTGGTGAGGCAGTAGGTTTGCACCCACCCACAGGCACAGAGTGCTGGGTGCCCCCCCCGCCGGATGCTGTTGCCACAGCAACAGGCATGTTTGGCTCCATCATCTGGTACGCCAGGGCTGGACTAGGCTGGACCCTGCCCACGTGTCCTTCGTCCCCAGACTGCATGGCAGATGGCCACAGCCTCAGCAGGGTGGCTCGGCCGCCTCAGCAACCTGGGCCATCAGCAAGCTGCCACTCGAGCCTCGCCAACGCCAAGAACCGGCTGGCCCATATGGAGCAGGCAGGGAGGCTGTGGCGCAGGGGGACGCAGGCGCTGTGGGGCACTGCGGCAGTGGGGCAGGTGGCAGGGCCACCACCGCTACCTTGCCTCACTGTGCCTGTGCCATGGCTGGGCATGGGTGCTCCTCAGAGGGCACAGGGCAGGGTAATCCCCGGTGCAGGGTTGTCCCCAGTGCAACGGAGCTGGTGGGTGCCAGTGGGGATAGTACTCATGGCTGAGCATGTCCGCTCCCATTTGGTGCCACCACAGCCACCCACGAGGTGGTGGGTGCCATGGCGGGGGCTGGACATCCTTGTGCTTGTTTCCCATCTGCACTGGCCTGGCTGGAGGTCGGCAGTGCCATGTGCCAGGTGGGCACAGCCAGGTGGGGCAGACCCAGGTGGGCACAGCCAGGTGGGCGCCTTCCCCACTGTGCCAGGCAAGCGGCAGACTCAGCACAGGGGCTTGGCTGTGATGGGGAGGGGGCTGTGGGGGAGGGAGGAAGGAGGGAGGGCGGGGGGAGGGACATTGCCATGTTCACCATGTGTTGGAGCGTCAGCCTCGCCAGAGCCAGGTTTGGTGCCAGTTGGAAGCTGGCGGAGGGGAGGGGGCCAGGCTGCAGCACTGATGGGGACAGGGACGCTGATGGCACCCAGGAGACCATCCCGACTGTAGCGAGGTGCTGAGTGAGGGCACCGCGGCACTGAGGTAGGACTCAAACAATGGCCGTGCCGGGGAGGAGAAGGGAAGAAAGGGCTCAGGGGCCCCTCAAGCTGCTGCACAAAGGGCTGGGGTGGGTGCAGGGCTCTGGTGGCCCCCAGGCTGGGGCATGCTCTGGGCACAGTCCCCTGGGCAAACCCTGCATGTCTCTGGGGCTCAGGGTTGCACTGGTGCCTGCAGTCCCCTTCCCAGCACCCCCAAGGCTGCAAGTGGGTGTCTGGGCACAATGTGGGGTGACAGGTCCTGCCCCATGCCCGGAACCCCCCAGGCGCGCTGGGGCTGGAGCGGGTGCTGCAGGAGGTGGCCTCAGCATGGGTGGCAGTGTGGGCTGGGTGAAGGGTGCTGGCGGTGGCCGCGGTGCCCGATGCAAACACCTTGCCGAGCAGGTGGTGGCATCACGGGGGATGGGAAGGGCTACCCGGTGGCTGCGAGAATGCCACTACAGCACCTCCCTGTCCCTATCCACCAGCAGGGTGCCAGGGGCTGGCGTGCCACGTTGCCATGCCGAGCCTCAGCAGCTGCCAGGAATGTGCCGGGGCTGCATCCCCGCCAGGGTGGCTGCTGCTGGGGTAACGGTACCGGCAGAGGGATGGGCAGTGGGGGGGTCCAGGCTCAGCCAGCTTTGCCCGCCCGCACAGGGAGCAGCCTGGAGCCCACGGAGCACAGCATGGAGCCGCCGGCCGTGCCGGAGGAGGAGATGATGCCTCTCAGTGTGGCGCCCAGCCCAGCGGGTTGCCAGCTCTTTGGTTATGTAGGAATCGAAGCCGTGCTCGACCAGATGAAAATCAAAACCATGAAGACAGGCTTTGAATTCAACATCATGGTTGTGGGTGAGTACCTGCTGCGAGGTTTGGTCTCAGTTGGGGTGGGAATCTTCGTTATGCCGCTGTGCCAGGGGAGATCATGCTTTTAAGGGATTTTAAGGGATTTAAGCAGTAATAAAGAGAAGCAACATCCCATAGACCGTAATGTAGCGATGCTGGTGCGTGAGCTCATCCCAGCTGCTAGGATGCTCCCAAATGGGTACTGAGGGGTTATTTGCTTGAGGAATAAGTTTATTGGAGTGATAAACCAGGACTATCCCAGCCTCTGGTGTTCTCCCAAATGGGTACCAAGGTGTTACCATCCTGGGGAATAAATTCATTAGAGAGGACAAACTAGAGTTATCCCAACCTCTGGGATGCTTTGAAATGGAGACTGAGGAGTTACTGCCCTGAGGAAATTAATGTACGGAGGGGGACAAACTGGAGCTACCGGTATGCCCTCAGGACAGAGTGGGTTGGGGAAGTCAACGATGGTGAACACCCTCTTCAAGTCCAAGGTGAGCCGCAAAGCCTCGCAGCCTGGCCAGGAGGAACATATCCCCAAGACAGTGCAGCTGCAGTCTGTCACTCATGGTAAGGTCACCACCACGGGGTTGTGTCCCACGTGTCTGCGGCCTCAGACATCCCCCAGTCCCCTGCTTCCCCCTGATGCTTTGTTCCCACTGACACACATCTCTGCCCCATAGTCATTGAGGAGAAGGGTGTGAAGATGAAGCTGACAGTGACAGACACACCAGGGTTTGGGGACCAGATCAACAATGAGAACTGGTAGGAGACAATGGGGTGCAGCATCCCAGCTTAGTGGGTGGCAGTTTGGGGTGGGGGGTTGAGTTCAGATGCCATCCCCCAACTCCTCATCCTCAGTTGGGACCCCATCATCAAGTACATCAACGAGCAGTATGAAAGGTACCTACGTGAGGAGATCCTCATCACCCGCAAGAGGAAGATCCCAGACACTCGGGTCCATGGATGTGTCTACTTCATCCCCCCTACGGGTCACTGGTGAGTCCTCACTCACAGCACCCATGGGTGCTCCCTGCTTGGTGGTGGGGTCACTCTGGGGTAATGGTGGCAGAGTCACTCTGGGGTGCTGGTGGTGGGGTGACCCCGGGGTGCTGGTGGTCCTTGGCAGGCTGCGCCCACTGGATCTGGAGTTCATGCGACGGCTCAGTAAGATCGTCAATGTGGTGCCGGTGATCGCCAAAGCCGACACGCTCACCCTGGAAGAACGGGCAGAGTTCAAACAACGGGTGAGGGCAGGTCCCCAATAGGCCCCCTGGGGTGCCCTGGGTCCCTCTGCAACCCCGGCTCAAGTCCTATATACCACAGATCCAGGACGACCTGAAGACCCATGCCATCAGCGTGTACCCGCAGGAGGACTTTGACCAGGACCCAGATGACAGGGTGCTGAATGACCTGATTCGGGTGAGTGCCAGGATGCTGGGGCTGGGGATGCTACTGTCCCAGGGGTCCCAGCAGCACCCTGGGGCAAGCACATCCTTCTGTGCTGGCAGGAGAAGATCCCCTTCGCCGTGGTGGGGGCGGACCAGGAGCACCAGGTGAACGGCAAGCGGGTGCTGGGCCGCAAGACCAAGTGGGGTATCATTGAAGGTGAGCGGAGCCCCTTGTACCCCCAGCCCTCCCCAGGTATGGGAGGGGATCTGTGCTGGGCGTGCTAGGAGCAGCACCCATGGGTGCATCCCTGCCTGGGTGGGTGCTGGCAGGGTGTGGATGGTGGTGTGGAGCTGTGCCGATGCTCCAGTGGTACTCAGAGCCTGCCAAGCTGCGCTCCCCAGGTACCCCCCTGCCACCCTGCCCTCCTGCCGGCACCCTGCCCGCCCCGCTGCCCATGCTGCCCATGCTGCCCATGCTGCCCATGCTGCCCATGCTGCCTTGCTTTGCAGTGGAGAACCCGGCGCATTGCGAGTTCCCCCTCCTGCGGGACCTGCTGATCCGGTGAGCAGGGGATGGGGCAGGGGGTACCAGCACCCTGTGGAGGGGGTAGTGTGGCAGAGGGGGACAGTAACTTGAGGTCCTTCCTCCCCACTGCCACCTTGGGCAGATCCCACCTGCAGGACCTGAAGGACATCACCCACAACGTCCATTATGAGAGCTATCGCGTGCGGCGGCTGAACGAGAGCAACCAGCCGGGGCCGAGCCCCCACAACGGGCTGCCTGGCAAGGGCGGGGGTGGCAGTGACCTCTGAGCCACCAGGCCGCCCCCCAGAGCCACCGCTGGACCCCCATGGCAGTGCCTGTACCCTGACCAGCAGTGGCTGTGCCTGGACCCTGCCTGGGGTGAGGAGCCCCCAGGAGTGCCAGGCTGCTCCGGCTCCTCATCCCCAAGTTCTGCCATGGGCACAGACGCCTTGGACCCTGCACAGCATTAAAGGTCAAGCCAGAGCCTTCACCCTTCACCATGACCATCCTCCTGCTGGACCTACGACCCTTCTGATGTGCCACCACCCTCCTGTGCTGCTCTGACTGCTGGGGCCGTAGAGCAAGACCTTCCCCCAACAAGTGCTGACAGGGTGCCCTGTGCCAGCACCAGCCAGGCACCCTGGGGAGATTGGGGTGCTTACGGCAGAGTGCTGGTGGTTCCAGGGCGGGCAGGATGCAGGTTCCCTCCCCACAGTCACCCCACCCACCCTGCCCATTTACGGCAGGTGGCACAGATGGACTTTGAGCCTCTTATCGGGTGCCGGAGGTGCCACAGGGGTGTGGAGGTACCACCCTCAAGGGTGGGGGGGGGCTACACCCAGCTGCTCCCCACTGTGTCACCCCCCTGCCAGGGGAGCTGGCACTGGGTGCAGCTCCCCAAACCCCTCAGGCAGACCCCACAGATGCTGCCCCGCTGGCTGCTGGCCCTGGCACGGTGTGAGCAGTGCGAGGATGGGGGAGTTGGGGCGGCCCCCCCCGTGTTCCAGGGGTGCATGAAAGGCCCCATTGTTCCTCCTGCTGTGGGCAGGCCCGGGGGTGGTGCCAGGACAGCAGCACCAGCGGCTCCCTGCCCCCCCGCCCTGGCCCTGCTGTGAGCGCCGGCACCTTCGCCCAGCAGCGTGTTAATGATCCACCAGCCCCCAGCAGCCGCCCCGGTGAGCTGTGTGTCGCGGTCGCCGTGGTGGCAGCCACGGAACTGGGGGTCCTCGGTGCAGGCGGCTCGGGGGGCCGGCGGCTCCCTGCCCCGTGCCCCACCCCTCTGTCCCAGCACCCAGATAAGAGCAGCTGCCGGCAGCACCCATTTCCCAGCTTGTGGTGTGAGGGGGAGAGCTGGCCGGGACCATGGCCAGGGTGACGGTGAACCTCCGTGCCGTGACCTCTTGGGTGGGCATCACCCGGCTCTTTGCTGTCGTGCTGTCCTGCATTGCCTTCAGCTTGGTGGCCTCCACCCGGGACTTCTGGGGTCCCTATGGGACGTGGTGTATGTTCACCTGGTGCTTCTGCTTCGCCGTGACGCTGCTGGTGCTGTTTCTGGAGCTGCTGGAGCTCTACCCCAAGCTGCCATTCTCCTGGGATGACTTCACCTCGGCTTTCTCCATGTTGGCAGCATTGATGGTCTTCACCACCTCAGTGGTCTTCCCTGCCACCTTCATCAGCAGCCCCTGCACCGGCAGCAAGTGTGCCCGCCAGGCCGTGGCCACCACCGTCTCCTGCCTCTGCTTCCTCGCCTACGCCCTTGAGGTGGGGCTCACCCGTGCCAAGCCGGGGGACATCAGCAGCTTCCTCTCCACCGTACCTGGGCTCCTCAAGGTGTTTGAAGCCTATGTGGCCTGTCTCATCTTCTGCTTGCTGGATACCTACAGTTCAAAAGCTGGCCTGCAGTGGTGCGTGGCCGTCTACTCCATCTGCTTCATCATCACCCTCCTCATCATCATCTTCACCATCGGCCGGTGCCTCAGCTACATGCCCTGCCCGCTGGAAAAGGTGCTGGTGGGGTACAACGCCCTGGCCCTGGTGATGTACCTCACCGCCACCATCCTCTGGCCCCTCTACAGCTTCAGAGGGGAGAGCCGTCCTGCGTCCTGCGGCAGGGGCTGCAGGTGGGACAAGAACCTGGGGATCACCTTCCTCACCATCTTCAACCTCATTGCCTACTTGGTGGACCTGGTCTACTCCACCAGGATGGTTTTCATCAGGGCACCTCCCTAAGGGCTCGGGGTGGTCCCGGTGGGGAGAGGGGTGGTGGGACGTGGCCAGGTGCCAGTGCGGGGTTCCTGGTGGAGCTGAGGAAGAGGCTGGATGCCTTGGAAAGCTCCTTCTCCCCGCGCTGGAGCAGAGAGCCACAGGGCGCTTCCGGGGGTGCCTGAGGGGGGGGGCTGGGAAGCTGGGTTGGGGGGAGCAGGGCGTTCCTGAAACCCTGGAGCTGGGGATGGGGTGGGGATTAAATTGGGTCATTTTTCACTTGCTTCTGTCTCCTCTTTCTTTCCCTTCCTGGCTTTCTGTGGGATCCTCCCCAGCAGCACAGCAGTCTTGGGGATGAGAAAGCGGGGGGCACTGGTAGCACCAGGGGGGCACTGGCAGCAGCACACGGGGGCACTGGGCTCCAGCAAATCTACTTTTCTCCTGCTTGTTGACTCTGCACCAGAGTGAAGCAGGGCATGGCCAGGAAAAAAACCAGCCCGGATGCCTTTGCTTTGGCACCTGCACAGGACCCTGACAAACGGGTTTGGGAGGAATGTGGCTGCTGGGGGGCTGAGCCTGCCAGGCCCTTGTCACCAGCACCACCGGGTCCTCATCTCCACCACCGTCACTCTAGTGGGAGCCCCACTGAGTCTGGTCCCAGACATGCTGGTGGGATCCCTATGCCTGCTGCTTTACTCCTTGGGGGCTGCCACCAAGTCCCCTGCCCTGAGGGGACACAGGGCTGCAGGGTGGCTGTCACTTGGTGCCACCACAGCTGGGGGTGCTGAGACATGTCACGGAGAGGACGGTGTCACGGTAGACCAGTGTACCAGGAAGAAGGCAGCAGAGCAGTGCAAGCAGGGGAAGGTGTGCCCAGCGGGCAGAGCTCCTGGCACGGCGCTCCCGGATGTGGGACAGGCACCCCGCGGGGCACCCTGGCGGCTTTTGGGGCCGCTGTTCCCAGCTTGCACTGCTCCCTCCACTGCCGCTTGTCCTGGCACTGCCCACAGCATCGGGGCATTCCTGCTGCTTCAGGGCTTGCTGGGGGCCATGGAGTGGGGTCCCCACCATGATGAGAGGGTGGGTCCCAGGTGGTGATGACAGTGCCACAGGTCACCTCATGGGTGTCCCCTTCACCCAGTCCATGTCCTCATGGTGGCCATGACCCCATGACTGCAGCACCCTGGCACCAGATGGGCTAGTCCCTGCACCCCAGGCAGTGAGGCTGGAGCGTGCCGCGGTGCTGCAATCGCACTGAGTGGTATGGCTCAGCCTTTGCCCTCCCGGCAGTGCTGTGGGAGCTGCTTGCAGCCTCTGAGGCAGAATATTTGGAGCAAATAAAGTGAAAACCACACTGGCTGGGCAGAGCCCTGCCCAGCACCGAAGCATGGCTATTTTTAGTGCCCAGGTTGATTGAAATTCATGGAGAAAAGGGGAAGGGGAAGCATCGTGACAGCAGTGGCTGTTCCCAGTTGTGAGGTGTGGTGCTTCGTGCCAGTAATGTGCTTGGCTGTGGATGGTACATGGACGATGCTGGTACATGGAGTGTGGTGAAGGTGGGGTGCAGGAGGCTGGGTGGGCAGTGGGGTGCAGCATGGATGCTGGGTGACAGTGGGTGCAGGGGTGCGGGTGCAGGAGGAGGCTTGGGGGCTCCGTGCACTGTGCTCCAGGGAGCACCCAGCAGGAAAGCGTGTGCCTGGTGGCACTGTTGGGGGTCTGAGCCTGGGTGAGACCGTGGGGCACCTCCCGGCAGCTGCTGAGTGTCCCAGGGAGCTGCCGGGACCCCGGTGCCAATCCGTGCTGTGCTGGGGAGCCCTGGTGCCGGTGCGGTGCTGGTGCTATTGTGGTGCCGCTGTCAATGCAATGCAGTACAGGTGTGTAGCCGGTGCGGTGCAATGCCAATGCCGATGTCAGTCCCGGTGGCGTGCAACGCCCATCCCGGTGCCGGTGCATTCCTCCCCCTAGGGGTCGGTGTGCCGCGGCGCGGGAGGCGGTGCGGGAGGCGGTGCGCTCCTGCGCACGGCCCGGGGCGGCCGGGGTACGGCGACGGCGGGGAGCGGGCACCGCTGCGGTCCGGGTGAGTACGGCCGAGGCGGCGGGAGCCCCGGCCCCGCGGGGATGAGGCGGAGCGGGCCGGGCGGCGGGGGCCGGGCGAGAGGGGAGCGGAGGGGAATGGGTGGCACAGTCCGGACCATGGGAAGCGATGCCGGTGCTACCGGTCCCGGCCCCGCGGTGCCCCGATCCCTCCGCGGCCCGGGCATCGCCCGCTTGTCCCATGGCACGGCCGGCGGGAGCACCCGGGCAGCTCCGGAGCCCACCCCCGACCCGGACGGGACGTCTCTCCCCCGGGATAACCCGGGACCTCCCGGGCCGGTCTGAGCTGCCCCGGTGCCGGGATGGGGCAGGGGATGTGGTGACCCGGGGGTATCCCGTAGGTCCGTGCGTCCTCGAGATGTCCCTTCCCACACTGCACCCTGACGCGTGCTGGGGCTGCCTCTGCCCCTCAGGGGTATGGGTGTCCCGGGGATGAATGAGGAGCCTCCCCGCGGGGGGTTACAGCTTCCTGCAACACAGCACCAGCACCCAGCCTTCTCCTGTCAGTAGGATGCCCCTGTGTCCCCCAGGGATGCTCCTGTGCCCCCTCAGTGCCCCCAGGGATGCTCCTGTGTCCCGCAGTGCCCCCGGGGACACCCTTGTGTCCCCCAGTGCCTCTGAGCCCCCAGGCATGCCCCTGTGTCCCCAGCTGGACAAACTGCCCTCTCGACAAGGCCCCCTGTGTGTCCCCATCTGCCCCCTCCAAGGCCTGATCCCCCGTTCAGGGTGAGTGCCTAGGGGGGCTCACATCCCCTTCCTGCCCCAGGGGCCTGGGGGCCATGGCCAAGAGCCCCCTGTGCTGCTCCATTACCCACTCTGAGCATCTCCAGCCCCTGCCGGAGCAGGACCAGGGGGAGAGCAGGGCAACCTGGCAGTGCTGCACACTGGGACAGGTGCTTGGGAGCAAACCCGGGGTGGGGGACTCCAGCCCAGGGAAGTGACGTCCCACACCTGGCATATGACCAGGGGTGCTCACCAAGAGCAGCCCCCTGGGGCAGGCCAGAGCATGGGTGCTCAGGGATAGGTCCCCACAAACACCAGCAGGTCTGATCCCATCCTTGTGTCCCTGCAACCCTCTTGCTGTGCTGGCCACTCTGAGCAGGTGTGGATGTGGCACCCCAAAGGGATGGCACTATATTTTGGGGGGGACACATTTCCTTCAAGACAGCTGCCTGGCAGAGAAGGGGTTAACACCAGGGAGGGTTTCGGGGTGCTGGGGTGTCCCCAGCTGAGTACACCCAGGCTGCTTCTCCCACTGGTGACCTCACACCACTGCCATGGCAACGGCTCATGAAGTCACCGGTGCTGGGAACGGGGTGGCTGCCTCGAGCATGAAGTGATGGGATGGGAATGCAGGAGGCTGGCGAGCACCATCTCCCTGCTCTCACTGCGCCCCTGGATCCCCCCAGAATGAGCTGTGCCCCCACCAGTGCCGAAGCCTCCGCCTGACCCCTGCCTGCCCTGCCCGCGCCACCATGCTCATCAAGGAGTACCGCATCTGCATGCCACTCACCACCGAGGAGGTGAGTGGGGGGCAGTGTGCGGCCAGGGCTCTCTGTGCTTCTGGGGCCGGGCAGGAGAGGGAGGTGTTGGTTGGGAAGTGGGGTGAAGAGACAGGGTAGCTCTGAGTCACCCTGCCATGGGTGCCAGAGCCAACTTGGCTGCAGGGACCCACTGATGGAGGGGATAGGTGGGGGTCCTGTACCCACAGGAAGGAAGTGCCAGGGGATCGGGTCCATGCCTGGAGAGGGGCCGGGGGATACTGCGGTACTTTTTGCTGTCCCCTCGTGGCACAGACCATCTGCCTTGGCTGAGCCACTGAGGTGTGCTTTGGCTACAGCCATTGGGTATAGGATGCTGTGCGTAAGTGCTGAGCTGTGTTTTGGGGTGCAGGCAAAGGGCACATCTCATCCCTGGGCATAGTGGCCTTGGAGCACAGAGTCCATCAACAGCACTGAGGGCTGCTCAGGGGCATCCTGGCCCCAGAACCACAGGATGAGTTGGCTGGCAAAGGGCACTGGGGGTTTGGGTGCCTGTTGCACTGTGGTGCTGGGGGTGACTACCCCCACAGGGCACACAGGCTGAGCCCCTGCTCTGGCAGGGAGCCATCAGGACTGTTTGCCCCATCGGCAAACAGCAGCAATATCCAGTGATATCCAGCAGCTGGTGGCATCCCCAGCCAAAGGTCACCTGTGGGCATCTGGCACTGACAAGGACTTTTTGGGGAGTAGGGAGCTGTGGTGACAGTGCCCACATCACGCAGCACCAGCCCTCCCCAGGCACTGATTTTGTATTTGCACCTGGCGAAGGTTTCCAGTTTGGCAGACAGAGGCGATAAGATCATGCTGGCGGTGATGGATGGGATACTCAGCGGAACAATAAAACACTTATTGCACAGCTGCCTCATGAAATACACACACACATACATATACATATACATATATATATATATTTATATTTATATTTATATACATAGTTTTTGCTGGCTCCCAAGTAGCTTGCTGAGCAGAAAGCCTCCAGGCACTCCACACAAGGCATTTGGGCTCCAGACAAGAGCAGGGAGGGCAGGATCTGGCCCTCACCCAAGCACTGGAGCAGCCCAAGGGCAGAGGAGGTGAAACAGGGTGCCCCAGTAGACCCCTGCCTGCTGCACGGCTCAAGGTCCATTATCTCTTTTCTCTGTACCTCACTTTCCCCACTCAGTGGTACAGTTGGAAACCTGTTAGCCCAGCAAAGAGGAGCGCAGCCCAGCACTGCGCCAGCTCAGCTGGGAGGGTGCTGGGGCAGGGATGGTGGTGCTGAGGCTGGGCGCTGTGGTTGCAGTACCGCGTGGGGCAGCTCTACACCATCAGCAAGCACAGTCACCAGGAAAGCGAGAAGGGTGAGGGCGTGGAGGTGGTGAAGAACGAGCCCCATGAGGACCCCGTCCATGGCCCTGGCCAGTTCACTGAGAAGCGTGTCCACCTCTCCAGGTGAGGCTGTGGCTTCAGCAAGAGGGGGATGCCTGGGGAGGAGATCCCAGTGCCCCAGCTCCATGGGGTAGCACTGAGTGTGGGGCAGGGGCAGGCATCGGGGTGGTCCCATCCCACCCTCCAAAATTCACAAGGAGCATACTTTCCCGGTCCTTGACACCCTGCAGTGCGGCTGCACCCATCTTTGGGGGCTGCACCTCTCTCCCAGGGGTGCACCCGTCTCTGGGGACTGCACCCAACTTTGGGAGCTGCACCTGTTTTTCAGGGTGTGCCCATCTCCTGGGATGCACTTATCTTGGGGGGGCTGTACTCATCCCCTGGGATACAGCCGTCTTCAGGGCATGTACCCATCTGCTGGGGTGCACTTATCTGAGGGGGCTGCACCCCTCTTTGGGGGCTATCTCCCAGGATGCACCAATCTTCCCAGGGGTGCAACCCTCTCCAGGGGCCACAACTGTCTTCTGGTGTGCATCCATCTTCAGGGTATGCACTCATCTTTCAGGGTGCAACCCTCCCTGGGGGTTGCACCCCTCTCCAAGGGCTGCAGCCCTCTCCTGCTGGGCACCCATCTCTGGGTATCGGTGGGTGCCTTAGCTGCAGTGCAGGGCTCAGCAGGGATGCCCAGGCTGCTCAGCTGGTCCCTGGGGGTGTCCCCATGTCCCTGCCTGCAGTCCCCAGTGCCCATTGGGTAGCAGCTCGCACCTGGCGCTGCTGTCCCTGTGTCCCCACTGCCGGCTGCTGCATGCTGTGGTGCGGGCATCGGCTGCCCGCCCCCCCCCGACTGTGGAGCTGCTGGCGTGAGACGAGTTATTTTTAGCCACAGCACTCACGATTCCCCTCTCGGGGATGGTATTTATAACACTTATAAATTAATCAAAACCCACCTCCCAGCTCCCTTGAGGGGCCTGATCCTGCCCTGGGACCATGGGCAGCCATGGGGTGCTGGGCTGGGGTGCCTGGGGGCAATGAGGGCATTGTGGGATCCTGGCCCTGGAGAGGTTTTGGGGTCATGGGGAAGGGCTAGGGGTCCCTGGGGTGAAGGGTTAGGGGTGCCTGGGGAGGTGGTAGGGGTGCTGGGGAGAGGATGGGGGCCCTGGGGCAGAGGTAGGGGCCCTGAGAAGGTAACAGGGGTCCCTGGCAAGGTTCTGGGGTGCAGCTGATGGTCCTGGGGAGGTGACAGGCATCCTTAGGGAAGTCCCTGGAGTGTAGGTGAGGGTCCTAGGGAGCAGGGGTGTCCCTGGGGAAGGGATGGGGACCGAGAACCAGGGCTGTGCTGTAGGGGGCTGCGTCTGGCAGAGCAGAGCCAGGTGGCACTGGGCAGGGCTGTGCCCCCCAGCTGTATCCTGCCCTGAGCTGATCCCACTCCCTGCCGCCGTGGTCCCCCGCAGCAAACTGCCAAGCTGGGCACGGGCAGTGACCCCCCGCATCTTCTACATCACGGAGAAGGCCTGGAACTACTACCCCTACACCATCACTGGTGAGCCCCGGGCAGGGTGTGGAGGCGGGTAGCGGGACACGGCCGGGCTCCTTGTCCCTCTCTGGCAGGAGGGTGGGGAGAGCCTGGCCATGGCCACTTCCCAGTCTCACCGCTCCCTCTCTCCCCTGTGGTGCCACTTGGTGATGCCACCCCATGATGCTGACATGCCACGGTGTCCCTGCAGAGTACACGGTAAGGAGGTGGCCTGGGGGCACCTGGTCCCTTGCCCAGCACCTGGTATGGCTGGGTGGGTGTCTCCTGGGGGTGGGTCTCCCCTGTGGTCGGCATCTTTAGGGGTGGGTGTCCCTTGGGTCTGGGCGTCCCTTGGGGTGGGCATCCCTTGGGATGGGTGTCCTTGGGGATGTGCATCTCTCAGGCTGGGTGTCCTTTGGGCTGGGTACCCATTGGGGATTCACATCCTTGGGACTGGGCATCCTTTGCATGGGGTGTCCCTTCGGGACCGCTGACAGCCACTCCCTGCAGTGCTCCTTCCTGCCCAAGTTCTCCATCTACATCGAGACCAAGTATGAGGACAACTGCGGGGACAGTGAGAACGTGAGTCTGCACTGCAGCTGAGACCTGGCAAACTCATTGCGTGGTGACATAAACGTGTCACTGATGCCCCTTACTCTCCTCCCCTCTTCAGATCTTCCGCAGCGATAAAATCCTGGGTGACCACGAGGTCTCCTTCCTGGACATTGCCTTTGACGAGATCCCTGAGCGTTACTATCGCAGCCTGGAGGTAGCATGAGTGGGGATGGGGTGAGATCCCCAGGGTCACCCCCTTGTCCCACATCTCCAGGCGGTGCTCATGGCCCTGATTTTCCCCCCAGGACCCCCGATTCTTCAGCTCAGCCAAGACGGGCCGGGGGCCGCTGCAGGAGGGTTGGCGCCAGCACACCAAGCCCATCATGTGCTCCTACAAGCTGGTGAACGTCAAGTTCGAGGTGTGGGGGCTGCAGACACGGGTGGAGCAGTTTGTGCACAAGGTGAGGGAGGTCCAAGTCCAGGGTGAGCGGGGGGGGATGTTCAGGGGGAGATATTGAGGGACAGTGACATGGTGCTGGCCCTCACGGTGTGTCACAGGTGATCCGGGACATCCTGCTGATCGGGCACCGGCAGGCGTTTGCCTGGGTGGACGAGTGGTGCGGTGAGTCTGTGGGGTCACCCTGGCACTGCTGGTGATGGGGGGACATGGTCCCTGAGGTGGCTCTGGGTCCCCAGGGTGAGAGTGGGCTGTGAGTTTAACCGCTGAGGCCACTAACCCCACAGGCAGCTCCTGCTCTTCATCCGGCTCCCCTGCTGCCTGCACTGCCTGCTCTGCCTGCTCTGCTCGCTCCCCTGTCCCCATTTCTGCCTGCACCCCCACATGCTGCCCACACCGTTGCACACCTGGGAAAGGCTTGGCTGAAGCATGGGGTGGGCGAGAGGAAACCCGGCATCACTGCCTGCACTGCCTGCACCCCGACTCTGGCACAGAGATGCGCTGCGGGCAGCTGCTGCATGCAGACACGGGACAGGAGCCCCACGTACGGCGGTGGCCGGCAGTGGGTGATGGCAGCAGGTGCTGGGCCATCCCGGTGAGTGGCTCTCTGCCTTCCAGACATGTCCCTGGAAGAAGTCCGGGCGTTCGAGAGTCAGATGCAAGTGGCCACAAACCAAAAGCTGGGGAGCCAGCACCCCTGACCCCACTGCACAGGCAGCCCTGCTGCACACTGCCTGCAGGGGACAGAGACCCCAGACCTCGCCACACTGCCTGCAGGCGCGTGCAGGCAGGGGGTGTGTACGGGGGCATGCCGAGCCCCCCCTGCACCTGCTGCCGTCCCCACATGTCCCCTGCCTGAGCTGCCTGCACTACCTGTCCATCCCTTCCCTGCTGCTGACTGGGCTGGTGCCCGAGTGGGGGGCTGGCTGTACTGCCCAACGTCCCCCTCCCTACTATCCCCCTGGCCCCAGCCCCTGTCACCTCCCCAGCACCCAGCTCGGTGGGGAGCCAGTGCGGGGGCGCAGGCTGCTCTGGGATGATGGGGTGCAGGATGTGGCTGTGCCGAGCGGCCCCAAGCCCAGCTGTGCTCGGCAGGGATGACGATGGAGGAGGTGCGGCGCTACGAGCGGGAGACGCAGGAGGCCACCAACGAGCTCATCGGCCTGGTGGCACCCAGCATCTCAGTCAGCGAGGTGGGGCAGCCCATGGCCACGCACTCAGCCCCTGCCAGCGCCCCCTCCACCCCCCTCAGTGACGAGGCCCCGGATTTCCTCGTTCCCCCTAAGAATTGTCCACGCAAGAAGTCAGCACCGGAGACCCTGACTCTGCCCGCGCTGCGGGAACGTGCTGACGCCGAATGACACTGGCTGTGCCACACTGTGCTGCCTCCCTGGCCGGACCATACCAACCCTGCTGCCAGCCACAGCCGCTCTGACAGGCACCAACCCTGGAGAGGGACCCACCGTCGGGGCGCAGGGAGCCCTGGGGGGTACCAGCCTCCCCAAGCCATCACAGGTGCCCACACAGGACGTTGCCACCATCGCTGTGTCAGACCTGCTGGCTGCGTGGGGAGGGGACGCCAGGCTGGTGCGGGTCCCCGGCAGCGTTGGGCGTTGCTGCAGGGGCTGGTTCACTCAGCACCACCCGCCCTGGTTTCCACAGGGGCCACCGAGGCTGGCGAGCAGTGGGGGGCAGCAGACAGTGCCCATGTGCCGTGGACAGGCTGGGTGCTGGTGCTGGGCTGAGCAGCTGCAGGGCTCGGCAAGTGATGCTGGAGCACCATCGGCACAGCATGTGTGATAGTGACAGTGACAGCCAGCTGCCCAGGATGGGGCTCCCCAGGAGCCGCTCAGCCCTGTGCGTGGCAGGTCCCATAGTCGGGGTCCCCTTCACCATCCCGAGGTGGGCTGGGGCAGGCTCAGCCCTCTGTTTTCTTTAGGAAAACAAAGGGCTTTTCAGAAATAAAAGCTTGAGACACGGCGTCCAGCTGCCAGTGGTGGTTTATTTGGCTCCGTGGAGGGCTGCCGTGCCTGTGCCAGGGTGCTGTGTCCTCTGGGGCTGGATGCATGTGGTGAGGGGCAGCCAGGTCACCAGTCCCGGGATGGGGAGATGTGGTCCTGGGACGGGACAGCAAGGGGCTGGGGTTCAGGTGGGCAGGGCAGGCAGGATGGTGCTGGCTGCAGGGGGTCAGCCCAGCCCTGGGGAGATGTCTCCAGCAGCACCGGCAGCACTGGGCTCCTCTCCTTGCCAGCCATCATCATCCTCCAGCTCTCCAGCGCCTGGCATGGCTGCTGCTGCTGGTCCCAGCAGTGCGATGTAGTAGGAGCTGCAGTAGACGGGCACCTTGTTGGGGCTGGAGTAGACCTGCTCAGGCCGGAGTGAGGCGAAGGGATTGGCAGCGAAGCCCATGATGTGCGTCTCCAGCTCCACCAGGATCTGCAGGGAGGACTTCAGCTCCTGCTCACTGCCGAGAGAGGGGGAGGATGGGACATTACCAGCCAGCTGTGCCAGCACATGGCGGTGGTGGGCCTGTGCTCACCTGTAGACGGTGAAGAGGACAGGCAGGCGGTAGTCCCTCAGCAGCAGCAGGGTGGGCAGCCAGCCTGCCAAAAGGTCCGGGCAGGCGTGGAAACCTGTGGGGACAGTGGTGAGTGTCCCACCTTCCTCCTGTTTCACCCTGGCCACAGGGAAAGCTGGCTCTAATGGCACCCGCTCTGTGCTGGAGGCCCCCAGAGTGCATGGTGACGCTGGCAGGGGGCTTGGCAGCCTTTAGCAAGGAGGGTCCCATCTCCCCAACAGCACAGGGGACACCCCCTGGCTCTGGGTCCTGGGCTGAGCCACTGCAGTGAAACCTGAGAGCAGGGATCCCTCCGAGTGCTGCTTGTACCTGCTACTGCAGGCGGGTGATGCCGAGTGCCTGGGGGATGAGGCAGCCAAGACCTGGGGCTCATTCGGGCTGTGTGAGGTGGCCCATTGTGGCTTAGTGCACAGCCATGACAAGACCTGGGCCTGTCATGAGGTTCAGTGGTGCTGGGGCACTCAGGGTCTGTTCTGCCAGGGACATCCCACTCAGGGGAGCGGGGTGGTGAGGGTCTGGGCCCTTCCACGGTGTGGGCACTCACCTGGGTGAAAGCCCACCACCAAGTCAGGGCGGGCGGCCAGCTTCGTCTCCACGTGGCTTTCCCAGAAATCGTGGTAGAGCCCCTTGTAGCTGCTGAGATAGACCCTTCCCCGAGGTGCTGGCATAGCCAGAGGTGGCCTCATGATGGGTCCATCAACCACGTCCACCCCTACCATCACCACCTCTATGCCCCAGTGCCCTGGGAACATCTTCATCAACTCATCGTAGTCTGTTAGCCGGGTGTTGAGGGTCTCAACGTGGGATGCCCCCACCACATGCACAGTGAGGGCTTTGGCGAGGGGGTCGATGCCGAAAAGCCGCAGCCCCAAACCGATGGTGAGTGGCCGCGAGTGGAAGTCAGTGACCAGCCGCCGGACAGATTCACGCAGCTCCGCGTCCTCTGGCCGGGGCTTCCCAGCGTTGGCCCAGAGGAGGGTCATGTACCGCCCAGCCAGGATGGCACTCAGCTTCTCCTCCAGCTGCCCCTGCATGGAGAACCAGTCCTCCCAGCCCTCCACGGCCCGGGCGGGTTTTGTCCAGCTCTCCGTGGGGAATGGGATGTCTCCTGGGGGGAGAAAAGGGAGAAGCATTGGAGGTCGCAGCAGTGGCCTCACAGCCCAAGCCACTTGTCCCACCCAGGCCAGTGGGGGGCTGGAGCTGGGAGGAGGGACCCCCACATCCCTTTGGGGGACCTGTGCAGCCCAGGGTGGGGTCAGGCAGGCTGGTGGGGGGGATGCACAGGGTGTCCCCTGCCCCACCTGTGAAGATGAGCCACTCCACCAGCCTATCCAGAGCCACCAGCTTCAGCTTCTTGCAGAACTTCTTGTGCAGCGGCCAGTTGGCACGCTGGCACGCCACGCCGCAGTAGTACACGTTCTGGCACCTGTGAAGAGAGGCAGCGTGCCCAGCCATGGGGGGCGGCCACGAGCTGGCCCGCTGAGCCTGGCTCCCTGCCACCCCCCAGGGCCGCATCGCTGTTTTGGGGGTGCCCTGCAGCTGGAGGCAGGTGTGGGGGCCAGGGACCCCAAGCTTCACTCTGGCTGGAACTGAGGGGACAGATCCAGTCCCATGACATGAGACCTTCATTCCCCATACCTCTTGCATCGCCGTAGGCTTTTGGGGTCAGGGAGGGCATCGGGGAGCTTTTTGCATTCAGCACAGAACTTGAAGGTGTCCTCCATCTTCTGGAACATGTCAAAGTAAGTCCGGATGCCGAAATCACTGCCGCTCTTCCTCCCGTCCATGGCAGACCTGGAGGTGTCGGGGGTGGGGGGTGAGCAGGATCCAGCCTGCTGCTCTGCTGTCACGGCAGGGCTGGTGTCCTCCTTCCAAGGCTGCCCGGATTTTTAGCTCCAGCTAAGAGCATCCTGCTCCAAGCTGGCTGGGGATAGGGAGCTGGGGAATGGGCTGGTGGAGGGGGGCACCCAGGAGCCCTGTTAGAGCACCCCACCTGTGAGCTGAGCCAGAGGGGTGGGATGAGCCAGAGGAGATGCTCCAGCTGGGGGGACATGCAGGATGCTCTGGCTGAGGCAGGAAGAAACACACACCTGTGCCAGCACCCATGGGTGCTCACTCACTTGTAGTCCTCGTAGCTCTTCATGTTGAGCTTCTGCAGGATGACATGGGACAGCCCCGGCACGTTGCGGTCCATGGCCTGGAAGCCCAGTGAGTCCACGTCGGGTCCCCTTGCTGCTGGCTCCTCCACAGGCTTCTTGGGCCGGCCAGTTTTAGGGGCAGCACCTGCGTTTTGCTGGGCTGTGGTGGCTGTGGGAGAGAGGGGTGTGGGCGAGGGGGCTGGTTCCTGGGTCCCTGGGTGCTGCCGGGGTCCCCCATGCCGCCCACCACCCCCACGCCGCCTCCCGCCCGCCATCCTGCCGCTTGTCCCCGGCTGCGCCAGGAGGAAGGACAGAGGAGCCGGGTGATGTCGGACGGCCCCGACACACGTCCCACTGCTGGCCAGGGAGAGCCGGGCTCAAATGTCAGCCCCGAGGAGATAGTGGCAGAGGAGACCAGTCACGGCCCCTCCAGCAGGAATCCGATAGCGGAGCTATTCTGGTCATCCCCTCCCAGGGAATGGGCCAACCCGCAACAGGGGTCCAGCACCCACCCCAAAAGCCGCTGGTGGTGGCAGTGGGGTCCCCCAAAGCCCTGTCTGCCCTGCAGCTGCTCCCACACTGTACCACAGGGCAAGCAGGGGTGGCTGCCCCTGTCCCCAGGACTATACCCCACACCTCTCCTCTGTCTCTCTGTGGCCTGATTGACACCCTCCCCGAGGTCCCTGCCCCGGGTCGGGCTGTGGGGCCCCCCCTCCTCTCTCTGAGCTCTCAGTGGGGTGTGGGTGAGTGGCTGGGTGGGCACCATGGCCTCTGACAGGATGGGGCTGCGTAGTGGCTGGGCTCCCTAGGACCACATCAGGCTGCAGGGAAGGACATGGCGCCCCTGCAGCAACCCCCAGCCGAGACAGGTAGGGTCAGGGGGACCCCTGTGCCCCACGGGGCGCCCTACAGGGGCCTGGTAGGGGCTGCCCACACCCAGCATGGCGGCGACAACAGCTTCACGGACACGCCCCCCAAGCACGTGGCGCAGAGGTGAGATCTCGCGAGGCTTCGGACCCTCGCGGGAGCAGCCGCGTTGCCGTGGTTACGTGACGCGAGCCCTCCTCCGAGGCAGGTGAGGCCGATGTTCGCGCCCCGCCGCCGGCCGGACCCGCCTCTCGCCGCCCCGGCGGCCTCCTGTGCCCGGTGCGGTGAGGGGTGAGGGGCTGCAGGGCGCACCCCGGGACGTGGGGGCCCCCGGGCCCGCAGGTGGCGGCAGGAGGCTGTGCTGAGAAGGCTGCCAGCCTTGGGGCAAACACCGGTACCCTGCGCCTTGGCTGGGGCAGCTGGAGCTGGTGGAGTGTGAGGCCTTGGGAGCACTGGGGTTCCAGCCGTGTCCCCAGAGGGATTTCACACCTGCAGGGGTGGAGGCACCACAGACCAAGCTGTGGTGTGGGATGGAGCCAGGTCCCCTGGGTGTGTGGGAGCCACTGGGAACGGGCTGATGGCCACAGGCCTTGGGCACCACAGGGTCCTGCTTGAGTTAGAGAAGAAGTGAAATAGAGCTCAGGGCTGTGCCCTGGCTGGGGAGAGCCCTTCTGGGAGCAGCCAGTCTCACCGAACCCTTCCTGTGCATGCGGAGGAGCTGAGAGCTGCAGCTGGGTTACATTTACAGAGCTGGATAATTTTTGCATTACATTTCTCCCTGTCCTCCCTCTGCTCCTCGTGAGAGATTTGTCACTGGCAAAGCCTGTGCTTTTAATGGTGTTTTGACAGCAAAGCCCTGAATAATGCTAGCAACCACGGCTGCTGTGTCCTGCAGATGTTTCTGGGAGAGAAATAGAGCAGTTTCATGTTTCTTTCCCGATTCTTTTTCCTGCAGAGCAATGGAGGTCCCTGTGGGGCTGCCTTCCAGAAAGGACTCCTCTGCCTTAAGCGCAGCTGCAGCTCTTCCCAGCGAGTCACAACCAACACCACCAAAACCAGTACAGGTCACAGTACTGGAGGCGCAGAACCTGGTAAAGTTCTTCTGAAAATATTTCTAGCGGTTTAATAAACGAGGCCAGGGCAAATCTGTGTGCTGTGATCCCATTCAAGACTAGGCATGAGGTGATAAGGCTATAGGAAGGAGCGGTGAGAAGCGATGCCACTCCGTGGCTTCCTCCCCACCTACTGAGGGCTTGTTTGCCCAGAGCAAAGACTTGTGATCCAGGTAGATTGGGGAATGCACCTCCTCCGCAGCACAGTCCAGAGGTGCTGCACTGAAATGCACCTCTCTGCCTAGCAGTATGTAAATGACAGCTTTTTTAAGCAAAACACAGTACAAATATATATCAGTGAGATAAATGCCTCTAAAAAGATCCGACCTTGGATATAAACCCAGATTTCCCAGCTACATCAGTTTAAATCATGTTGAAGCCAACAGGGTGGCTCTAGTTCTAAAAAGGCAGTGGCTCCAGTGCAGTTACAGGGCAAGACTATGTGCTGGTTCTGATCAAAACGTGACTGCTGTGATTTCCATGTGCTGCGTGACCCAGCTGTCCTTAAAGGCTTCTAGAGGAACTGGCATTTAGGAGGGAATGCAGAGAAACCCAGCTACTGCTGCAAGCAGAAAAATGCAAATCCCTGCTTCTGCTCCAGCAGCAGACAAAAAAAGCAAACCAAAAATACCTGCCTGTTTTTTTTAGGTTTTTAGTTGTAGTATTTGAGTACCTCTCACACCAATAGATTCAGCAAACAGCATCTTAAGTGAGAAGTAGAGGGTAAGAGGAGGCAAAACTATGCTGAAAATAATAGATCAGTGGAGTGTTTGCATCCGGCATATTGCTTTATAGCTCTGATTGCTCCATCTTAGAAAAAGCAATGGCAAAAACGAGAGAGGGTTGCATAAGTGCAATAATAAGAACAACAATATGAACAACAAAAAAATCTAACTATAAGAGGTGTGGAATCTGCTTGACTAGAGGTGATGTAGAGAAGGATGAGAGAGGAGTCTAGGATAATTAATGGTACAGAGAAAGGTTAGTTGGATTCTTCTGTTTAGCCGATCATAAAATATGTGCTCAAGGAGACAGTCAGAAGGACCGAAAATGAAAACAAAGTAAATAAATCTCTTTTCTTACAAGAGCCATATAGAACTAATCACCCCAGTGACACGGTGAGCGGAGGCTGAGGGAGAGGCCCATGGAGATGAGGCATCTCTGTGGTTCAGGACGAAAGAAAAGCCAGGTTTGGATACAATGGTACTCATGTTAAGGGCGGCAGCTACTCCTCCCTGGCTGGGGAAGTGAACCGTGTTCCTCCTGCGGGGAGGCTCTTCGGTCCCTGCCTGTCTCAGCACTTCTCGTACTGCTGCCTGGCCAGAGCTGCCCAGACATGTGGTCCCTGCTGCCATGTGCCGTGCTGTCACCATCCCTCTTCACCTGTGTTTAAGCCCCTCTGTGGAGATATTTTAAAATTCAAACCTCCCCATCTCTGTTTAAAGCAAGTGGTTTGAAGTTGTTGCTGGAGCCCTTCTTTGATTTCAGGGCATTCTCCAACCACACAATGTCCTGTGAGCTCAGGAGCTGCCTTCTTAGGAGACAACAAAAGTCTCAAGCTTCCTGGAAGCACAAAAATATCAATGGGATATTTTTGGATTTGCTTGAGATGTGCCTTTCATTGCCTTTCCTGGGGTGAAACCTCGACCTCTCTGTCCCCTCCCACCCTTGCAGCAGCAGCTTTTGATAATCCCTGGGGCATCATAGCTTGGTGGAGCAGGAAATTTCCCTCCTAAAGACAGCAAAGGGTGAGGCCTCAGGATGGCCAAGCTCTGCAGCTGATAACACCCAGCAGTATACTCTGAACTGAACTGCCTGCCAGAGGCAACTCTGGTCATGGGCAGAGCCAGCTGCTTAATGTGCTCCTGTGTTTCAACAGAAAAGTATCAAAAGCGATGTGTCAGTGACTTTGGTGCGTGTGGAGTACAATGGAGCAGTGTTGGGAGACTCCTGCCAGACTCAGGTCTTCCCAGATGGGACAGCAAACTATAATTTCACGACCAGCTTTGAGTGCAGCCCCAGTGGGCCCAACTCCTTGGACGGCATTGTGCAAAAACTTGTGCTCTGTAAGTATTTGATGCTGAATCTTCCTCCATGGAGGTGGGTGCTGTCAGCTGCTCCTCTCTGCCTGCCTGCCGCAGGAGTCACTCGTTCAAGAATAGCACTTCAGCAGCAGCGCTGGAGGGGGGGTCTCAGCACTTCTGTTCCCACCTCTGCCAGCTGGAAGAGTCCCCTTTCATGTTGGACTGTGCTCCTTGGCTTCACTTTTCTTGTTAGCTTTGAGGAGATGAAGAATAAGCATGTGCCAGAGCTGACACAGACCCTTTGCAGCCCCTAAACTGTGGGTCTGAAGCTGTCTGAGAAGCTCTGCCAGCTCCTCTCTCTTTATCTTTCTAGTGACAGTGATAGAAGTGCAAAAGGAGAAGAAACAGAAGGAGAAGACTGTGCCACTTGGCCAAGCTGTGGTGGACCTTCTACCTCTGCTGCAAGGTAGAACATCATTGACTTTCACAGGCTCTTTTTAGTCTTTGCTTATGGACCCCTGACTCTAACATACCTTCTTTTGACAAAAAGCACTTCATGACATCTATAGAAAGCTGGGTCAGTGGGAAGAGGAGTTGACATCCGTAGCTCAGCATTAGGACTTAGTACATGATTTCTCTGCAGATGGTCTCACTTTATGCTGTTCTCATTCCTGTTTCTTCCCAGGACAGTGTTCATTTAAGGTCTTGGCTCCTTTGTATGCAGTGCCTGCCTCTCCGTTAGAGAGTGTTCAGCTGGAGGCCAAGGTATGTGGAATTTGGAACTGTTCCTTCGCTCATTCAGCTCTCTGCTGCTTTTTAATGGGAAGGCGAGCATGACTCAGCTGCCGAGCTCATCACGGATATGTTATGGCCCTATATGTTACAAGCTTGGAGGCCTTTCCTACTCCCATTGACGTCTGTCCCTTGTTGCCTATGATAGGTGAGGTCGTGCTAGGAAATGTTAATGTGTGCAGCTACAAAATTGCTCTGGAAAAAGTATTCAAGATGGAAAGCATAGTGCTGAAAAAACAGAAAAAAGGCAAAGGCAGGATTACCTGCCCCACTTTATTAGTCTTCATTTCTGTGGATAAAGTGTCTCAGAGTCCATTATTGTACATGCTCTGACTGCCTTTCCTGTAAAGTCCTTATTCATTCAGCCGCTTGAAAAGTACCCAGTGAATAAAGCAGGGAATGAAGTATGAGACTGGGAAGATGTGTCTCATTTTGCTCCCAAGCCTGCCTGCAGTTAGCACGGGGGGTGAATTGGAGGGGCAGATGTTGCATTCATTTTTCTGCATTTAAGAGCTGGTACATAGTAAGCAAAGCAGAGGGACACCCATTAGGGAGGATAGTTAATAAATGCTGACCAGCTGGTTTTTTGTTGGCCACCATCCACCCAGGGTTGGGACAGGTGATTAAAGACTGCTCACAGCACGTGGAGATAGGGCAAAGCGTGGCCTGAGCTTTGGCATGCTCTGAATCACCAGGGGAAAATCATTATTTTCCATTACTGATATTCTTTCTCTGTGGCTCATTTTAGGAGACCCTGACTCTTATCCTTGCCTCATTTTATGAGACCCTTGGGGCATATGCCATACCTCAAGCAGGCTCCAATTTAAACAAAAAAAAAAATCCCAATTCAGACAAGTTGATAATGAAATTCCTCTCTGGAATTGGTCTGTTGGTCTGTTTTCTTTTACATCTGAGGTGAGGAATAAGATAACATTATACATTCTGGCCTTAGGTTTTTGCTTGCTTCTCCCTCAAGAGCAGGAGAGTTATAATTGTCTAGCTACTGGTTCTACTTTATCCTTGTCTCACAGGGTGGCCTTGAAGTGACAGTGTGCACCGAAGAGTCTCTGCTTTCTGCAACGCAGCTTTCAGATGGGAACCTCCTGAGCGTCACGCTGGAGGCTGCTTATTCTGTCCCTGAAGCATTTGCTGCTGCTGGACCCCTACAGAACTTCATGGCTTGCTTGCAAGTGCCAGCAGCCGGGGAGGTGCGGATTGCTCCAGGCACAGTCAGAGGGGCTTTAAATGCTACAGAGCGGGTTGTTCTTCCACACTACGCACTGTGGGACAAGTGTTTATTCCTGTGGGGTGTACAGCTCCTGGGCTTGTGCAACAGCAGTGTTCAGTGCGAGTGCTCAGGACCTCTGTGGCGTGATGTGTTTCTTTAACACAAACAAAGGTCTGCCTGGTAAGATTTGGATTGAAACTGGCAGGATTTTTTTCCACATGGCTATTTATTTTTTCTCTGTTCTTTGGATGCGAGTGGTGGAGTGTTTTTTCCAAGCCAGATCCCTTTGCTGCTGCTTTGCTTTGTTAGACCCAGCTCGGAGCAACTGACACTTGCTCCTGCTCATACTGGAAATACAAATCCTTTCATTCTCATGTCTCTCTAGAAAGAATCCCCCTTGCTCTTCATGAATGGCATCTTGAAGCCTGCTGGTGAAAAAGAGCCGTTGCCCCGACCCAAAAAATGGCCCCTTGCTAATATCATGGCCCCTGGTGCTCTGAGCATACCCAACTCCTTCATCATTGGTGGTCCCTATGAGGATGAGGATGGAGAGCTCAACAAAAGAGAGGTGAGGAAGGACTGGCAGTGTCATGGCTGGAAGAGAACCAGCAGGTCTCACTGAAGGGTCTGAGAAAGACTTGCAGATACTTGTTATGGGAGGAAAGCAGGTGGTTGGTTCTCTGTGCAGTGTCCAGACACAGGGATGGTTCCCCTGGGACGGCAGGCATGCTAGCTCACAGCAGGAGAGTTCTTCAGGCTGCGTGTGGTGGGTCTGGTCCCCTGAGCTGCAGGGCTGGGATTGGTGTCATCTCCTTGTAAGCTGGGCTCTTCATGCTAACAGGCCCTGCTGTCCACAGGGAGGGCTGCTAACTCACTCTGCTAGGATGGCCTGGGTATGGTGACTTGGACACCTCTGTTTGATTAATTCTCTCTCCCAGGGAATGTTTTTGGGGATGACACAGGCTGTGGAGATTGCCTTCCTTGTTCTGACTGTGTGCTGTTTCTCACAGGACATGGAATTCAGGATCCAAGCAGAGAGCACGAAGAGAGTCGTATGGGATGTGGAAAGACGCTGTTATCTGGATCCCGCTGCAGTGGTCACGTAAGGGGTCCCTTCCAGCACAGAGCAGTGGGGAGAAACTACCCCAGAATGCATGCAGCTGAGTGACCTAAGGCAGGGAGCAGCAACATGCAGGTGTTCTCAGATCTCCTATGTGGTCAAACTCTGGCTCTGCCTCACCTCCCATGGCTGCTGTGGCTGTCTGTTGGCCAAAGGTGTTCACAGGAGCAAGGGAGCAGCTAACTGCCTTTAATTGCTGGCGGCAGCTTAGTTCTGCTCTGGTAGGAGAAGGTGAATTGGCTGTAGTTGCTGTCTCCAGGCCGTAAATTCTCTCTCACGCTGCTGGCAACTGGAGCTGGTGATTGTTCCCTTTGTGGTCTGAAGGAAGGGGCAGCAGACATGGAGTAGAGTGTGGGCCACACAACTTTCCCCTGAGCTGCTAATTAAGTTTTGCTGAATGCCCAATACATCAAAATCCTTACACTCCATGTGGGCACTCTTCATTTGCTTTTTTATTGGATAAAAATTACCTTTAGCAGCTCCAAATAATGCTCAAGATCAGGATAAGTACCCCATTTTTCTTTGAATCCTGCTATGTTCTTGGCCTCAGCTGCATCATGGCTGTGAATTTCACAGCCAAATTGCCACTTGTGTGGAAATACTCCCTTCTATCTGGTTTGACTTTTAATTTTTTTTCCCCTGCAATTTCATCAACCTGCCTGCTGGTTTCAGAGTTCCCAGGCACATTGAATGGGAGCTCAGGGTCCACTTGCTCTGTGCAGTTCAGGTTTTATACCAAAGTTAATAATGTTCCTTCTTATTTCTTTCATTTCTGAAGTAACCAGGGGAGGGAGAAAACTTAGTGTGCCATGCTCACAATTGTTTTATAGTTGTTTGTGCCGTAAGTGCACACAGCAGTAGATGGAAAAGGAAATCCTGCCCTAAAAGCACAAGTGTTCCTGTGGCGCAAGGGTGCTTGCTGTATCTCTTGGGGGTGGGCAGGAGCAAAGCCGAGAGGGGATGCTCTGGCGCAGAAAGGAGGGTGGTGTGGCTCTCCAGCTTGGTTTCTGCATTTTCTCAGTGCCCTCCTTTGTGTTCAGCCTGCAGAAGCGCATTGCAGAGTGCCGGTACTGGCCCGTGGAGGTCTGCAGGGTGTCTGTGGGCTCACCCAGCAAAGGGAAAACTAGCAAAGCTGACAAGGTAAAAGTGGGGAGGGATATGTTGTTCTAGCTTGTGGAGCAGCATTGCTTTATTGAGCACTTTCCTTTCAATGCCTTTGTAATAGCAAAACCAGCCTTGAACCAGCCAAAGCAAGTCAGAGACCTAGAGGCTTTGTGAAGGGATTAATCAGCCTTGCAGAGCTGTTAAATAGACAAAGGATAACATTTTTCCTTATAGCATGCAGAACTCTTGCTGATGGTCTGTGGTAGCTTGGTGGAAAGTGATCAAGGAGGTGATGCTTTTTGAGAATTAAGGTAATTTACTGAGCTTATCTTCAGTCAATGGCTTTTTGGAGCATCTCGAATAAATTCATACCTTCTTTCTCGGGGTGTAAATAAGTTACACTTTTGTACACTAACCAGGATAGTTTAACAAAGAAACAGCCCCTTAGCTAATGGTTCTCTTCCTGGCAACTGATCGTGTGTGAGCTCCTAATCTGTTCCAGGGCAAAGTCAGATAAACTGGTATAAACCCCTTTTAGCACTCACTGGTGCCAGGATTTTGCAGATCTGACAAAGATGTTTCTCCCTTGCCCTGCGCAGCCTGCTGCTAGCCCAGCCTCCCAGCCCTCCTTAGCTACCTGATTTCTGCCAAAACCGAGGTGCACAGCTCTGCTGGGCTCACCTGACTTTCTAACCACATGGCTGATAATTTTGCAGCTGTATCTCACAAAGGCCATCCTGAGGAATGTCACAGTGTGGGCATTAGAGAGGAAAGCTGCCCTGCAGGGGTTGGGATAAAATTGATATTCTACACATAGAATGGCTCCAGCACATTCGTCCAGGTTGTCTCGGCTGTGTGCCAGTGACAAAGAGCCACGGGCTCAGCAGGTGCACCCATTTGTTGCATGGCCTCTTCTTAATGGGATCGGTGACCTTATTTCTCTAAAGAGAATAACAGTCCATTCCACATCTCAGTCCCTCGCTCTGTGTTTCCAGGGAGATGAGGACAAGCAGATTTCCTTCCATGGCGTGGCATATGTCAACATGGTGCCTTTGCTGTGCCCTGGTGTGAAGCAGATCCGAGGTGCCTTTCGTGTCTTTGCCTACCACAGCAGCGAGGTGTTTGAGAAGGTGAGAGCAGATCAGACAGCCAAGCTCTGCTCCACCTCTGCAGCTGTGTTTGCACAGAGCGGGGCTGGGAGCCGGCAGCATGGGCAGCGTGGTAACTCAGAGTCTGGTTCTGAAACTTCACTGCCCTTCTGGTGATGGAGAAAAATGAGACAAGCTTCTAGATACAGACTTCTCAGAAGCAAAGGATTTCTGGGCATGTGTGAGCAGGTTTGGGGGCTGAGAGAGGCTCTGAATCTCACCCCACACCCTTATATGCCAGCAGCTGAGCAGGGATAGCTGTAAGAATGCTCCTCTCTGTCCAGTCTGGAACATGGGCAAATGAACTGCATTTCTGGGAAGAGCAAACAGTGGCTCTAAAAGGATAGCGTTACCCCAGGCAACAACCAAAAAAGCTGTCACTGGAGCTCTTTCAGCCGTAGCTCACGGAGATTTATTTGAGTTTCTCCCATCTCTGTTACTAAGAGTGACAGTTACATCTCCATTTTCCCACAGCACTCCTGGAACAGACCTGAGCTTGTTTCAGGAGGGCAGATGCACAGCCACTTTTTTCTGCCCGCTGTTCCCCATGGTGCTCCTGCCCAGACCGCAGGAGCTGGGGGAGCCCCAGCCCTTGTCCCTGCTCTGGCTGGCTGCTGCAGCGCAGGGCTGGGCACACAGCTGTTTGCTGGTCTCTGCTTCAGTGCCATGAGTAATGGCCTCTTGGCTGCACAGTACTTCTTATCCTGTAGCATTTATCTGTTGCAAGTGAAGTGACACATGCTCTCTCTGTCACTCTCATTCTGTGTTTTTGCGGATGCTTTGGGCTGCTCCTGGTGTGGCTGATCTCAGTACAGCTGCTCCACCCTCTCCCCAGATCCTCTCAGTTCTTGTTAGCCCAGCTCTGAGGACAAGGACAGCTGGGAGGGAACAGCCTGTCCAGGTGGTCAAGCAGTTTGTAAACAGACAATCTGAAAAACTTATTCTTTGCAATTCACTGACGTGTGCCAGGGAAGCTGCTCCACTGCAGAAGGTGAGCCAGAGCTGAAATCACCGCAGGGCAGGCAGGGGCACCCAAAAAATTGCAGAGCAGACTAGGCGAGGGTACCCAGGTTCATCGAACAGCCTACATCATCAGGCAAGTCCACAGCCATGAGGCAGGTCCAGGATCAAGCCAGCAATTCAGATCAGTGGGTCTGGATCAGGGCAGCACAGGGCTGGCTCCAGCTTATCTGCCACACAGCTCAGGCAAGAATAAAGGGCCAGCACCTCAGTGAAAATGCAGCTCTCAGAAGAAAACCCCACTGAGGTGTTCTCAGGCAGCTCTTTTCACTGCAATCTAACCTGAGGCTCCTGGGAGGTGAGGATGAGGTTGCACAGCTTCTTAATACGTTTAGGACCCTGACAATGTGTGTTGTGATGTGAAAGGTTAAGGCAGAGGGGTGGGGAAGCCTAGTTTGTCCCTTGATTCCTTCTCTTCCCTCTTTGTTTCAGACCAAAAGTCAGCACAGTGTTTTCCGGGATCTCAGGAAGCTCAGTCTGAGTAAGGAAGGGTTGTGGACCCCAGGAATCGGTTCTCCCCTTTCCAGAGCTGTTCACAGCAAGATTCAGAAGGAAGACAAAATCACCAAAGATCCCACCAGAAGGGTAAGGCCTAGAAAGGCAAATTGCAACATGGTTGCTCCATTTCTACATCAGAGGTAGCTGGGGCATGTGGAAACCAAGGACTGATGCTGTTTTGCCTCAGCCAACCGAGAGATACTCATGATCTTGAAACTTTAGTACATGCTACCTGAACAGATGTACAACTCGCATCCTGCATTTGCGAAGGTGTGAGGTTTATTGAATCTGAAACAAAAGACATGTTTTCTTTTTCTTCAATAGATGTCCAACCTGCCCAAAATCCCATTGCCAGATGCCATTGCAGAAACTGAAAACATCACATCTCTCAGCCTTGATGGACAGGTAATTATGTATCTCCAAAGAGAAGAAAAGATAGCCAGACCATCTCTGCACTGGTGTCTCACACCTTTCACGCAAATACATTCTTCAGGAGTGAGTTGGACAAGGGATGTTTTATGTAGATGCTGTCCTGGAGTTCTTCCAGTGACATCCAGCTGAAGGGCAGTCTAGCATGGGGCTAGAAGGTCTCTGTAAATAATGAGCTGTTTATTTAAAATGATTCCTTCGTATTTTGGCTTCTTGCTCGAAACATCTAGAATGCATATTTATTCTGCAAGCAGACTGATTATTTGCGCTTTCTCCTTTTTTCTAGACTGGTTTCTTGAGCTGAATTTTGCTGCTGTAAATTATTTTGAGGGCAGGTTATAAAACAAGCTGTATGTCTGCAGTTTGAAGATTTGCTGAAGATCTGTAGCTATATGCTCAGCCTTTTATCATGCCAGTAATGGCTCTAGACAGCATGACATTGAGAGAACAATATTTATCTTCACAGCAATACATTGAAGCAGAAACGTTCCTGGTGATGGAGATAAAGCTGGACAAGGCCTTGGTACCAAAGCGATCACGAGAGGAGCTCACCAGCCGGTGTGTAGAGATGTGCTGTAACTCTGGGGCTGACAGCTCCTTTCTGCAGGACAGAAACGGGGCTGTACAGCAAGGCACCCCCTTGGAGTGCTCTGTAAGGACCAGCCGAGGGCCTGAAACAAAGCCCACGGGAATCAGGGGGAGGATTTGGCCAGACTGTTTAAGAGGTGGCATCTGGTGTGTTGGGAAAACACTTGTGTTCATCCAAACTGGCATCTCCCTGACATTCCTCTTGAAAAAGAGAGACACAAGAACAGCACAACAGTGTCTGTGTTCCCATCCGGGATTTGTTTCCCATTAATCCTTGTGGACTTGCCTCTTGCATGTGATGTTCAGCTGCTTGGTCAGGACTGGCCACCAGCGTGGCCTGCCCTGGGTAGCACGGCTGTAACTTCATAGCATTCTGTCTTTTTTTTCCTTTTTGGAAGTATTCTCACAATCTTCTACCCATTCCTTGGCTCTTCCATTAGTTTTCATGTTGTTCCACTATGGAGCTGCTCTCTCATCTCTGCTGCTTCAAGTCTTCTGCTGTCTGTTTGATTTCAGGCAGTTTCTTCCTGAGCAGTTGTAGCCCTGCTGCATTACAGTCTAGGAAAGGCCTAGAATGTATAATTTATTTAATAAAAAAAAGAAAATGTAGTATAAAGTATAACAAGTGCAGGCAGTACATCTCTCAAACAGAAATAAAAGCAGCAGCCATTCTTTGAAGGGAAAATATGTGTGTCTTCTGTGCTGCCTGCTGTCTTCTAGGAAGAACAGGCAGAGGAAGGGGAACACCCCTTAGAACAGACCTTCTGGCCCTTTTGATACCACTCTACCGCAACTTGTGTGAACTCAGTGTAGCTCCTCCTTGTTCACCTGCCATGTGCAGCTTCAATGGTCAGGCTGAAAAATCAGCCCTCCTGACTCATGGGGAGGGCTCTGTTTTGGGGAGCAGCTGATGTCTCATACATGTCTGCTGGCAGATGAGATCAACAGTGAGGTCCTTTTTCAGGAAGGATGTTTAAATATACATCTTTGTAGCAAACCATAGCTCTCTTTCTTGGGCTCCATCCAAAATCCTCCGTCAGCCCCCACTTGGCCATCTTCACTCACTTTCTGCTGGTGGTTTTTGGTTTTCCTTTTCTCACCTGAAAGTGAAGCAGATTGGTTTCCATGTGTACCACTTGCAGAGGTAACACGTCCGTGTGGGTGCTGAGGCTGGGTGAGGGTGTGGGCTGCATGGCCCACATGTTCAGGCCTTTTGGCTTCCCAAGGAGTGGTGATGGGTCCCTGCAGAGCCAGGGGACCACTCAGGGCCATGGCACTAGACCCCGCAGCAGAGAGTGCGGGAGGCGTTTGTGTGGGAGAAGCAGCCAGGGCTCAAGACCTGGAGAAGGCCAGGGGCCCTGTAAGCTGGCAGAACAGTTACAGGAGTGGTTTCTGTTTGGTGGGGATTAAGCAATTTGCTTTGCTTGTTGTAGGAGCCAACACAGGGATGTGACACCTTTGGTTGCTGGGCTGGAGTGTGTTCTAAGGACCAACAGTGTTTTCGTACAAGCAAGCAGGGAATCCTGATAAAAATCCCAGTGGATGGAGGCTGGTTTGACACCAAGGATTTTAATAAAATCTTAGTAAAAATTATTATAATCCCAAGGGCTTTTGATCCATATTTGAAAGTTCATTGTAACCCCAGCAGTGGTAGGAACAGGGTTGGTATGGTGTCTCAGGGTCAATGCACAGCCAAGGGACGAGGAGCCACAGCCGCACTGTGAGAGGTCAGGAACTGATAGGTCGGGTGGCCCAGGGTTTACAGTAATAAAATTCTTCAGAGCTTTCCTCAGGTTGGCTCCTTTCTTACAGCTGTTCTGGCAGACTCAGAGGGTTGTGAGTTAAAGGAATAACAGCTTGATAAGATCTCCTTCTGTAGGAGAGTGTTTTTGATTGCTAGCAATAACAAATGCTAACCCTACTTGCTGGTTGAGCTTCTAGGGTAGTTTTTGTGTGATGGGTCAGTCAAGCCTAGTGAAAATAACAACTAAATCAATCTTATCTAATCCCTATGGAGTGTAATCATCAGCAGGGAGTGAGGCAGGAGCTGGTTTCCTCGAGATGCTATGATGAGCTATAAGCAGTGAATGTAGGTGCCTGGTCTTCACAGTTCATTCTTGGTCCGAGACTTTGGTTTCCCCCCAGCCGGGGTCCCTGTGAGGTGTCTCAGGGATACAGTGACAGGCTGGAGCCCTCACACGACAGGCTGCCTGCGCCCCAAACAAGCCAACATTGCTGGCAGGCTGTCTGGCTGATCTCTGCTGTCCTCCCATTGACAGGGTCAGCCAGATGATTCCTCCTCGCCCTCCACTGCCTGCTCGGACTGAAGGAGCCAAGAAGGTACATGCAAGAGCCTGTGGCCTTGCCACTATTCTGCTACCTCACCCTGCCCTCATCCCTCTTATACAGGAGAATCTTCATTCTCAGTCTGAGCCCCACAGCAACAGGTAGATGAGGTTTGCAGAGGAAATACACAGAAAACTTGTGGATGTGTTATGTTTATAGCAGTATGCCTTGGGAAGTCATCCCTGGGCTGCATTGCTCATGTTTGCAGCCCATACGAAGGGGAGAGCCAGAGCAAAGGCAGGGAAGGCAGCAGTGTGGGGGTGTTTGGAAGGAAACGAGGTGCAAGAGAAAGAGACTCCTAGAACCTTATGTTTACCCTGGGCAGTCCCAAGAGCTTCTTGTCTCAGACTAGCCCACGTGCTTCATCAGACCCAGACAAACATGAATCAGCCCCGACCACTCGCAGGTCACTCAGATTTTTTTTAAAGAACTTTTGTGTGTGTGACATCCTCAGAAAATGCCCATCTTCTGTGGGTACAGAGCAGCCGTTGAAGGAGAATGTCCTCGGATGGCCCCTGGCTGATGGGAAATTCAAAGCAACAGTGGAGGAAGAAGCAGCATTTCAATAACTGACCCCAGTGCTGCTGCAGAATTGATTTGTGCTGGACTGTCTGGAGTACACAGAATGATACATTTTGATTATCACATCTCATAGAAGCTTCTGCCACTGAGATTATGGAGATTACAGGCTCTGCTGAAGAGGGCTGGCCCATGGGTTTAAAAGGCTCCCAGCAGATGAGATATATTTTACTTATAGCAAATTATACTGCTATAGAAGAGATGACAATGACTGAAATACTGTGTTCTGATTGAAAAATATAGCAGGAGCAGTATCTAATTACGAAGGAGCTCTTTTGTATTTACATGTAGATGTTTTTGCAGCCTTCAGGCGTGGACAAGAAAGGATGCATGACAGATTAATTGAGACTTGAGTCAGGGGGAGTTTATGGGAGGCGTGGGCTCTGGCAAATAAAATACATTTCAAGGTTGATGACATAAGTGACTTGTGAAGTTTGATTATTTATTTATTTATTTCCTAGGCTGTGGAATATTATCACAATAATGTCACAAGCATTGCCGTGGCCATCCTAAGTGAATACCATGAGCTCTTTGGGAAGCAGCTGCCTGACCGGGGAGCGATAGACCCCCAAACCCTGCAGGAACAGAAGCGTCAGCTCAACTTAGAGCTCAATAGGTCTGGGAAATATTTCGCTTTTAAGGAACAGCTAAAGGTAAAGAGTCTGTTTGTGCTTTTCGCTTCCTTACTTGTTTTGTCCTGGCAGTTTCTCAGTGAGGAATTGCTGCTCCATGGTGGTAACTTAGGATGATGTGTTGCTCCAGAATCCCTTCCTGCCACACGGCGCTGTTGCAGCGGGCACAGGGGGACAAGTTTTCCCTCTAACAGAGCAAGCACCAAGCTGCTTTGGTCACACACCAGGAGAACTGCTCCTGTCAGTGGAGGCAGACTCCAAAGCTGGCCATGTCCATTTGCCCTGTGCTCATAGCCCGAGGAAGGCAAAGCTGACTGCTCTTGTACACCCACAGTCCTCCCTGGCAGAAAAAGTGGGTTCCCCTCTCTCAGCTGGTTGGCCTTGGCCACAGTGTGCCCAGAGACCCCCTCTCTGTGCTGAGAAGACGAGCCTTCCTGCATGTTGTCCCTAAAGGGACGCTGGTGCATCAGGGAGAGCCAGGGCTGGGAGAGGAGAAAGGAATTCAACCCTGCTTGCTTTTTTTTTACTTTCACCATTGCTGGGCTGGATTTCTTCCTCAGAAATAAGTTGGAGCTTCAGGCAAAATCAGTGTGTTCTGGCTCTGTACAATTACAGAGCTGGTGTGGGGGCCTGCCTTGTCCAACAGCTGCATGTCTCCACAGTATGCTGTAGTGAAGATTGTGAGGGAGAAATACCTGAAAACCACAGCGTTTGAGACCCAGGAGCAATTACAGGCATTTCTCAGTCAGCTCTACGTGTACCTCGTGGACCAGATGCATGTTGCCCTGAACCAGGTAGGGAGAAACCTGAGTAAATTGGGACACGACTTCACTGTGGATCCAGGGCTCGACACTGCATCTGGTGAAGGCAGAGAGACTTTGGTCTTCAAGGCAAAAGCAGGCTCATGCTTTCATTTGCTGCAGTTATCACATGTGGGCCGTGAGCCACAATTTGGGGCAGGTTCTGGTGCATCTGTATCCCACTGCTACAAAATACTGATAGTGGGATATGTGCAAGATGTCACTAGTAAAAGTTGCTGTAGCTGGTTCGTGGTGAGGGAGGCTGGGTCTGTGCCATCTGCCACCCACCCGGGCAGAGCACTAACCTTCCCGCATGAGCCAGGGTCACCAGTAAGTGACACCACAGAAGTTTGACATGGTCTTGATCTAGGGGATGCTTTTACTTGTCACAACTGCAAATAACTGATATTGCTCTGTCCTGGTGTGGCAGAGGTACCTGGGAATGACAGGGATGAGTCTCATCACAAAGAGGAGATGGGACAGCTCACCTTTCCAACCCACCCAGCCCCAGCCGTACCAGGCTCTACTCATCACAGTGCCAGACTGGGGACTGCTGCTGTACTGGGTTCACAGGAACTGTTCCTGCCCTCCCCAGGGCTAACACTCTGTCTCGCTCCTTACCAGCTACTCTTTGAGGAAGCTGCTCCTCCTGCCCCTCCTCCCCGCCTGACCGAGGATCAGCTTTGGCTCTTTGCTCGTGAAGCTGAAGTCAACAAGGACTACAAGCTGGCAGCTCTCTACCACCAGCAGGTAAAGGAGCGCCTGTTCTTTCCTGCCCGTTTCCCGTGTGTCTGGGCTGGCAGCCAGCTCGCCATCACGGTGGTGTGGGGCACACAGTGCTGACAGCCCAGCCAGCCATGCCTGTCGGGTGGGGAGGAAGGAGATGAATGTGACCAGGATACTCAGGCTGAACGTGTGAGGGATTTTCTAGGGAGATGCTGCTCTCTGGAGGATGTGATACAGAGCCTGGCCAGGTCACTGAGTACTTCAGCCTTGAGGCCAGGCGAAATGGGATGAGCTGGTCCAAAAAGCATGCTGGGTCAGCACTGGGGACACTGGGCCCTCTAGGAGGAGGTCAGCTGAAGCTGGAGGACATGTGTTAGGTGAAGGAGGATTAGAGGGAATCCAGCACGATCCCAGTTAAGGAAAACCCTAGCATGTGAGAGACAAGGACTTGATTGTTGCTAAACTAGGCTGGGGTGGTCAGAGGAAAGCCGTGCTCTTTCCAGAGTTGTCTCCCCACTCCACTGTGTGTGCTGAGCGTGATTGCAGCCGTCCTCCAGTCATGATCTCTTTTATCTAGAGAGTAGCTCAGGACCAGCGCAACATCCAGTACCGGCTGGACTATGGGATTTTCTGCCTCCTGCTCGAGGAAAGAATGAAAGCCCAGGAGTGCTTCAGGGAGGCTCTTTCTCTGGATCCCCACCACGTCCAAAGGTGCTGTGTGCTCCTAGTTGGGGGTGTCCCCCACACCACTGCCTGGGGCCTGCAAGGCTCATCTGTCCCACCCTGTCCCCAGCTTGCTGCTCTGTGGGATTGTGGCAGTCATGCTGCAGCACTGTGAGGAGGCAGAGATTTTCTTTGAGGATGCCTGCTGCTTGGAGCCATCCAATGTTGTAGCCTGGACCCTTTCAGGTATAAAAGCAAGTCAGTCTGTGTGCTCAGGGTGTTCCTGTAGTGCTGACCATTGCTTCTGCCCCTGCTCCTCTTCTCCCTGCTTTTATCTCATGGCTAAGGGAAGAATTTTGCTAAGGGTTGAATGTCTGCTCATGCTGCTATTTCTGTATCCCATAGGTTTGTTTTATGAGCTGCAGGATAATAATATTCAGGCAGAAATGGCCTTCCGTGAGGCAAGGAAGCTACTGCAAGCACAGCTTGCCAAGGAGAGGAGCATCCCTGAGGCTGCTGAGGGAGAAGGAGGGGAAAAGCCCATTTCTGCTGCAGATGTGAAGTCTCCCAGCCCAAGTCCAGAAGAGCGCTCACCAGGTAAGGCCCAGCAAAACCAGGAGGTGCTTCAGCACGAGCAATGAGGGGTCTCGGAGCAGTGTGGGAGATGGTGAACAGTGGAAGGAAAGGAGAAATTTCTAAGTATTTCTAAGAGGAGAAATACAAAGAGTAAAGGAAGAAGATGTGGACTGTGAGTTAGAATAGACTGACCACAAACTGCACCAGCAAGAGACAAGAGCAGATAGCGTGCTGCTTTAAATGATAAAGCTTTCTGAAAGCAGCATAGCTGGTGCCTCGTCTTACCTGCAGCATAGCAGAGGGATAAGTATTTGCATTTATTTTTCCGTCCCAGCCCAGCAGTGCTGATACACCAATGTGTGGGCAGTGGCCAGGGCAGCTGGAGGAAGCCAGTGTGCTTTTTGAGGCTTTGGGAGGGCAGAGCTTCCCCTGTGACTGTCCCACATTGGGGTCATCCAGGTTTAGCTTTCATGAAAGCTGTTGCTGTGACCTCCCTATACAGCCTGGACAGCACTGCCTCACCAATTTAAAGGGCAAAACAGATGCCTGGTGGTGACCCTGGACCGAAGGCTTCCTTTGAAGCCTCGCTGAGTCTGGCCTCACCCTGAGCCAAGACTTTCTGTCCTGAGTCACAAATATTTGGCCAGGCTGTGGGGAAATGTCATCTGACTTTATTTTTAACATTATCACCAAAGTGGCTCAGGCAGGCAGCCTCATATCATATGTTTTTTTGCTCCTTCTGATTATGAGGAAAGGGATATTGCCTCATTTATACCCATTTCTAGCTTCACATGGTAATCTTTTACTCAAAATCCCAGACCCAGTTATTGCTTCCTGCAAAATAAAATTCCTTCCCAGTTCTGAAAATCTGACAGATCTTTTACATTTTTTCTTCTCCCCATTTCTGTGGAATTATGCTCCAAACTGGGCAGTTTATGGCAAACTCTTTGTTTGCACCTAATGGTTGTTGTGGGTTTCATTCCAGAGGGGATTCCAAATGGCTCAGCTGACAAACTGCCAGAGACAGCGGAGCATGACCAGGACTGCACAGCACCCAAGGAAGAGGCTACGGCACCAGAGGCAGCCCCAAAAGGTCAGGGGATGGGGCTTGGTGTGGAAAGGAGAGCCCAGTGCTGGGAGATGGCCTTGTGCCATCAGTGGGGAGGGGAATAACTTGGGAGCACTGAGCTTTGGCCATCCTCATGCCAGGGCAAGACACAAAGGCTTGTTCTCTGTTCCTAGCCAAGGAATCTCCAACAGAGCAGGTTCATCCCAGGTTGCAGAGCAGCACTTCTCAGGATGGACAGCCAGCAGGTGAATGGAGCTCTCTCCCTACATGTCATTGCACCCAGTGGCCTTCATGAGCTGCTCAGATGTCTCTCTCCTGAGATCCCAGCTCTTAAACTGTCCCTGTGGATCTCCTCTGGCCGTGTGCTGTGTGATCTCCACAGCTCCGCTCTCCAGTGGGTGCCAAAGAGATGGCAGTGCTGGGTGCTTCAGGCCCAGTGGGTTGGTTTGGGGAAGCAGGGGCACCACTGTAGCTAACTCTGACAAACTTCAGTCATAAATTCCCACCTTTTCTTCCTCTGAGTTTTGGCTGGAAAATTAGTGGGTCAAGAGTATAGTTTCTTTTCGCATCTCTTACAAAAACCTAAACCCTTCAGAAAGAAATGCTGAGTTAATCTCTGCTTCAGCCTCCCCTGCCACCTCCTGGCTTTTACACCATGTTGCTGGGATTTCTCTGTCCCCACCAGGGTCTCAGCCCCTGCTCTTGCTTCAGGAAAAAAAAGCCCATTTTGGGACTGATGGAGACACATTTTCTTGCAGCACCATCCCCTGGTTCAGGACTTAGCCAGCCTCCCTGCACAATCTTCATGAAGACAGTGGAATTCCTGATGAAAGTCAACGCTGTCCAGGTCAGCTCAGTGAGGAGTGGAGGAGGTGGTTTGCTTTCCTTCCCTGGGTGATTACCAAAGAGCTGGTGGCAAGCTCCAGCAAAGCCCCTTCTTGGGCTGAGAGCACAAGCTGTGGCTACCTCCACTGCCATGCACAAGAGGGAGCAAAACCACCATTGCCCAGAAATGTGAAACTGTGGTCAGGCAGAGTATTTAGGTCCAAATGCTGTTTGGGGACACAGTCATCTCAGGTACGCAGATTCTCGGGGTGCTTGCTGCAGAGCGAACAGCTGAGTCAGAAATGGTGCAGATGTGTTCTGCTCTGTATGTTTGGAGGTGAGATCCATTATTGTGATGCTTCTAAGGTGCCAGTACTCCTTGTTTCAGATACTTGTGTATGTCAGATCAATTTTTGTGTCACCTGTGGAATGTCCCTGTCACACACACTCATCTCTGTGGGATCTCCCTGATTGCCATATTGTGCTGCCTGCCTTAATTTTACACAGCAGAAAGAGCTGCTTAAAGCAAAAGAGAACTAGAAGCAATGGAGCTAAATATTCAAAGGAGGGGGAAAAATATCTCATTCCCTGTTCATAGAAGTCACCTAGGTGTGAGTCAGTCCTCCTGCCATGTCCTTCTGGGGGTGTCTGTGTTTTGCCTGCTCTCCTAGCCGTGCTGGTGTGCTGTTCCTCCACAGTTTGTTCACAGAGCGCTTGCCCACGAGCTGCTGAACCTCCAGGGAGGTCCGTCCTGTGCTTACTACCTGGCGCTGGCCCAGACTTACTTGCTGAAGGAAGATTTCTCCAAATGTGAAGAATGTCTCTGTGAGGCCATTAACATCAACTACCTGGTAATTCTCTGTGTGTTCCAGGGGTGCAGCACAGTGTCCTGAAGCAGGACAGTGGCCTACCCATGTTCTTGCTGCTGTGAACTTAAAGCCCAGGCTTCATTTGCACTTGAGCAATTCTAATGCTAATCTGCAGCAATTTCTGCAGGGGAAGACAATCACAGCTGATGAACCCCATCAGGCGGCGGCTGCAGCACTGCCCTCCTCATTACCCTGCTTATTACTTGCCTTCTGTCATCTCCTGCACTGACAGGCGGCATTTCTGAGCGAGGACTCTCTCTGCAGCATCTTCCTTTCTTTTCCTTTTGATTATCTTTCCTTCTGTTGGTGAGTCAGGCTCGGTTTCATGAGAAAGAAGGTTGCTATTAAGCAGAGAGGGAAGGTGGCTTTGGGAAGGCAGACAGGGCTGTGAAGCTGACATCTCCGCATGCCCTTTGCATACTCACTGTGTACTGGGGAGACTTGCATGAGCCAGGACACCATGCATGGAAAGGCTGGAGGGGGCTCCCAGTGCTGGTGTTACGCAGGCAGCTTGCTGACTTGATTTTAACTCTGTACATAAAATCTGTCCTGCTATAATTAAACATCAGTGAGTTCTTCCTTTCTGCTTGTGACAGGGCTCCCTGCCCCTGTCCCATGTCTCTGTCTCATGCGTCTCCCAGCCACATCTCACTCCTGGCTTTCTGTGTGCAGAATCCAAATGTCTGGGCTCAGAAAGGGCACCTGTGCTACCTGAAAGGGAACTTTCATGAGGCAAAGGAGTGCTATGAGCGAGCCATCGGTTTTGTGGAGGATGCTGCAGATATGCACTTCATCTACCGGCGCCTGGGCTCCATTTACCTGGAAAAGAAAGAGGTGAGGAGCAAGCAGGAGCAGAGGAAGGGAATTTTACCTGAAGTAGTAGATTTCAGAACCCAGGTACAAGATGCCATTATTTGTAGTTATAGCAAAGATCTCACAAGATAGCAAAACCTTGGAGTGCAGACCTGCCCTGTTCCTTTGTGCCAAGCTCAGCTGCATGGTCTCAGGGTGCTGCTGAGCTGTTCTCATCCTCCCAGCAATGGAGGGGACTCCTACATTACTGTATTAGCACCTGCCAGCACAGAGCCACTGCATCGGGGAGGCTTTCAGCACCCCCAGCGGCGGCAGGGACAGTGGGTGTCTGAGCCCCCCTGGAGATGGGGTGTTTGGCAAACTGCTGAGGAGTGGGGGGCTGTCTGTGAAGTGATGTGTTTGATGCAGAGAGAAACACCATCATCTCTCTCTTGGCAGTATGGCCAAGCAAAGCAGACCTACCTGCTCGCCTGCAAGAACTCTGCGTCCTGTCTCACCTGGCTGGGGGTGGGAATCGCCTGCTACAGGGTAAGTGCAATTACCTTTAGGTCATCTGCGCTTTAATTGGCTCTGTGGCACGGGATGATCCCCTTTAATAAAGTAAAGCTTGGCTGCCTGTGAAAGCAATGCTCCTGGCTGAGCTGCCATCAGTGTCCCAGCGTGGCACCCTGGGCTGCTTGTATGGGAGATGTCAGGGGACAGTCACTCCCAGCAGCTGCTTGGGGAGCAGCAATCCTTCCACCTCATCCCACTGCCCGCACCTCCTTCCCCAGGATGTCATGGCAAGCCCCTAATCTGGGCCTGGGCTTTGCTCCGGGTGCCTGCCTGCACATGACCTGCATGTCACCACAAAGGAACGGAGCAGAATGTCAGCAGAGAGGAATCTTGGTGCTTTTCCTGCCCAAAGGAATCCGGCACCTCTGAAGGGCTGCCAAGGACACCCAGCCACCAGCAGCGTGGTATCTCCCCAAGGAACCTTGTGAGGTTCCTCAAAGGGAGTTTGGCTGAGGGAAGCAAACAGAGAAGGAACTCGAACTTCTCTGTTTCCCCCTTTGGCCAAATGTACATGTCTGGGGAGGCTGTGGGCTCCAGCTGTGGAGGTGAGCCTGGGAGCTGCCTGCAGCCCACTGGGCACCTCGGGAACAGGGATCAGGACCAGTTTTCTGGTGGAGTTGGACCACTTGGTTCCCAGAGGTGGAGGTGAAGGTGTTTGTTTGTGCTGCTTTCCTTACAGCTGGGGGCTGATTTGTAAAGACAGTGTGTGCTCCACAGGGGTCAGGCGTCAGCTGTGGGAAGCTTGTCCTCCGTACAGGAGAGCTGGCTGCTGGCACTGAGAATCACTGGTTGTCTCTGCCCTAAATCCTTTCCCTGCAGCCCTGTCAGGGACAACCTGCTAGATGCTTTTTCTTCAGCTGTTAGAGCAGATGCCTGTTTGGTTCTGAAGCCTTTTGGCCTGCTGTTTGCCTTTTGTCCACATCTTTCCTTCTCTCTCTCAAGCTGGAAGAGATGGTGGAGGCAGAGGATGCTCTCTCAGAAGCCAATGCCCTAAATAACACCAACGCTGAAGTGTGGGGATATCTTGCCCTCATCTGCCTGCGGGTGAGTGCCCAGCCAGCCAGCAGCTCCCACCACCAGCCTGACAGAGCACGTTCTGTCGGCATCTGTTCATGAGTCTGAAGAACGTGTTGTAAATCTTAGTGGTAAAAATAGTTTGGGGACTGTGCCCAGATGGCAAAAGCAGCGCCCTTCCTCGCTGCTTGTCATTGCCTGACGCACATATTCTCCCAGGGAATGTCCTTCATGCTGAGCTTTCTTACAGTATCTTACTTTCCCAAGTAATAACCGATAAGACAAGAGGAAATGGCATCAGGCTGGGCCATGGGAAGTTTAGATTGGATAGCAGGAAAAATGTCTTCATGGAAGGGGTTGTCAGGCATTGGAACAGGCTGCCCTGGGCAGTGGTGGAGCCACCGTCCCTGGAGGTGTTTAAAAGACATGGTTTAGTGACAGCATAAGGTTAATGGTTGGACTTGATGGTCTTGAGGGTCTATTCCTACCAAAATGACTCTGTGATTCTAGTGTTATTTCACCGAGCACACTGTGGTTGTGTCCTCAGCAGCTGCTCTCGTGCCGTTTCTGCAGGGAGGCCGGGAGCGGGAGGCCGAGCAGTGCTACAAGTACAGCGTCAAGGTCTGTGTCCCCGTGGGGCTGGGGCAGGCAGGGCGGGCATGAAACCTGGAGTGCTCCCACAGCACAAAGCACTTGCCCTTTTAGCCTGCAAAGTGTAATTTGAGGATGTGACACAAAAGATTATAGAACCATAGAATAGTTTGGGCTGGAAGGGACCTTCAAAGTGCATCCTCTCCAAACCCGTGCCGTAAGCAGGGGCATCTTCACCCAGATCAGGGTGGGAAGACGGGACACACGCAGCCGTGGCTGGGACAAGCTGCCCGTGCTGAGCCCGTGCTGCCGGTACCGGCAGAGCGAGGGAACGGCCGTTGCCTGGGGAGCCCCGGGGGGTCGGTGGGTCGCAGCCGCGGGCCCCGCCTGACAGCCCCCTCGCTCCCGCAGCTGGGCCTGAGGAACGACGCGTTGCTGCAGGAGATCCGCGCCGCCCAGCAGCGACTCGGCTTCGGCGACCCGGCCCTCTGAGCCCCGCGGAGGCCGCTCCGCCGCTCCTGGCCCCTCCGCCCCCCTCTCGGCGCCCCGTCCCAAATAAAGTCCCCGAGCTCTCGCTTCCGCCTCTATCGCGATCGCCCCGGAACTCCCGGGCCCGCCCCGCCCCGGGACGGCGGCCGCGGGCCGTACATTCCGAAGAGGCGGGGCGATGCGGGACCACGTGACATGTCTCCCCGCCCCCCGCGGGGCGTGGCGGCGGGCGGTGCGCGCGGATTGGCGGCGGCCGCGCGGGACGGTTGAGCGTGCGGCGCGCGCCATGGCGGCAGGTAGCGGCGGGGGGGTGTGGGGTCACCGGGTCTGGGGGGACTCGGTGCGCGGAGATACCGGGGGCGTCACGGGGTCTGGGGAGCTCGGGGCACGAAAGTAACGGGGGCGTCACCGCGGCGGGAGGACTCGGAGCACGGAATTACTGGGGCTGTCACCGGAGTCGGGGCACGGGGCAACACCGGAGCTGGGGGGACTCAGAGCACAGAGATAATGGGGGCGGCACTGGGGGTGGAGGCGTTACCGGGGCTGGAGGGCTCGTAGCATGGGGTAACGGGGCTGCCAGCGGGGCTTGGGTCGTGAAAATGATACCAGCGCTGGGGAGACTTGAGACACGAAGATAACAGGGTGACATCAGAGAAGAGGACCTGGGGTCACGGATGGTTCAATAGGGTCCCCGCTACAGGGGCAATGGGGGGTGTCGGGGTGGGGGGTACCGTCCCCCCACCAATCCCGGTACCGGCAGCCTGGCAGCGCCCCTACCTCAACGTCTTCAAGCACTTTCGCGTGGAGGAGTGGAAGCGTTCGGCCAGAGAGGGGGACGTGACCGCTCTCACGGTAACGGGGGCACTGGTGTCATGGGGTGGGGGATGGCACCGGCCACAGGTGGGCAGCGCTGACACCGCCCTCCCCTTCACCCCTTTCCGTGGTTCTGGAAGGACACGAGGCTGAAGGGAACTGTCTACCGGATCCGGGGCTCCAGCCCCGCCAGCAGCTACCTGCAGCTGCCCCGCACCGGGACGCAGTCGCTGGGGCTGGCAGGACGCTACCTCTACCTGCTCTTCAGGCCCCTGCCCCGCAAGCACTTTGTCATCCACCTGGATGTCACCACTGAGGTACGTGACACAACGTGGCCTCATTAAACCACTGTCGTTAATGTCATGGCCTGATTAAAGGAGCAGGGGTTGTGGCAGCTGTGGTCTTCTGCACTTGGGGGGTGCAGAACTTGGCTGGTCCTTGTTGCTGCTGGTGGGTTACCCCAGATTGGAGATGGTTTCCATCCTCATGGCATCTCTGCCGGGGACAGGGGACGCAGAAGGGACACAGCCACACAGCTTCTCCTCTGCAGCATTTCCCTGCCAAAGCCACCAGGGTGACTAAAGCTCCGTGTGTCTCTGTCTTGCTCAGGAACACCAGGTGGTTCGCATCTCTTTCTCCACCCTCTTTAAGGAGTTCAAATCCACAGCCACCTGGCTGCAGTTCCCCTTTGTCTGTGGAGCAGCTGCTGGCTCGGTGAATGACCGCACGGCCAGGACATCCAGGCGCGGTGAGGAGTGTGCGTGGTGCTGGTGCTGCTCGTGGTGCTGGCGGGACTAGGCTGGCACGCTACTGCCAAAATAAACTGTTAGAAAATAAATTGAGTTCAGAAGTTGAGTTGGTGCGTTTGAGGAGGGTGAGTGGTGGTCCTGAGCCCGAGACCCTGAGCAGCTAGAAGGTGGGAGCTGGAGCTCCCAGGAAGGATGTCCCCCAGCCCCATTCTCCTGAGCAGTGGGGTGCAGCGTCAGGTTGGGTGCAAGCCCACAGAGGCAGTGGGGCTGTTTGTCTGTCCTTCGCACCCCTGTGCTGCAGGAGCAAGCTACAAGGCACATTTTCCCATTTCCCGTCTTGGCACAGACAAGCCAAGTCTGGGGGAAGTCTCACCTGGTAAATACTTTTTACTCAACCGCATTAATCTTGCGTCTCCTGTTCTGCAAGGTCCAAGGTCTGTAGCATCTTTTCCCAGCTTCCCTTTTGCAACCTGCTGCTCTCCTCCCCAGATCTCATGGGAGCAGCCCCTGCTGACGTGCGCTGGACCTGCCTGGTGCTCGACCTCCACTCCATCCTCTCCCTCTACCTCAACCGCCGTTACAGTCACCTGAAGAGCATCAAGCTCTGTGCCAACCTGCTGGTGAAAAACCTCTGCACGAGCGACTTGGTGTTCGACCCAGGTGAGGAGCTGAGACCTTGGGGTGGCCTCTGGTTTCTCCAGCCCAGCTTGGATGGAACCCCTGCGGCTTGGAGGTTGAGAGTTTCAGGAATGTTCCTGTGCAAAGGTGTGTTAGTTTGTCACAGACCATGGGGTTGTAATCTTTGATTTTCAGGTGTTCTCAAGGAGGGAAGTGTTTTGTGCCCATGTCCCAGCTCCACGAGTGCTGGAGATCTCACTCTCTTTATCTGTCCCTGTGCTGCCAGGTGTGACCTTCTCCGAGGCCCGGCAAGCTGACCTGGCCTGCCGCGGGATCGCTCCCATGCCGCGGGAAATGGCTTTCCCTGTGCCAAAGGGAGGGAAGTGGCACGACCTCTATGACTACATCAGGTACGGCTGCTCCCGACTGTGCTGGAACCCGGCACGGCTCCGAGACCTCCTTGTGCTTTGGGGGAAGGCAGGATGGGGATGACAGATCCAGACAAACCTGGGATTTGAGTGGAGACATTTTGGTCATCCCAACTCCAGCATTTAGGTGTTGTTAACACATCTATCCTGGCCTAAGCTTAACTGCTGATTGTGGTGAAGTTTTGGGGCAGGAAAAAGGCTGTAGAGCTCTACTGTGCCTGGTGTTAACACCAGTCCTCTCTTGCTGGGATTGCTCCCATAGCTCTTTCTAGGAGTGCTTCAGTCTCTTGCTAGTTAAAGAGCAGTCTGAGAGGGGCTGCAGAGCCATAAGGCCTCATCTGGGGCACGTGTAAGTAAACCTTCCTCAGCATCGCTGCTGGGCTCCCAACAGTGGTGAGGGTTTTCGTAGAGAACTCTGTCAGTCACAAGTTGCAGGTCATCCCTGTCAACAGCTTAGCGGTGTTGTCTGAAGCACACAGTGCCAAGTTAACCCCTAGAAAGTAATGACCAGATAAGACCTGGGAGATGCTTTATTATCCCTGCATTTGGGGGAGGAGGGGGAATCTTACAGGAGACAGTGAAGACGCTTTTATGCCAGGCAGTGAGTTATCGTGTTGGCTTCCCAGGTGCTGGTGCAGCATCTCGATAACACGGCACCTTCCTCTGACTTTGCTCAGGTTCCCACCCGAGGGGTCCAAGCTGCTGTACGACTCCATCCAGAAGAGCTATTTGGGCTCTGCGGCAGGTGGGAAGGCTGTGGGCAGCAGCCCAGGCTGTGCCGTCCCGGGGGGATGCCTGGGGTTTCCAAAAGAGCCCAACTTGCTCCTTCTGTCACCCAGGTGACCAAGTCTCAGAGGACACTGCCCACCAGCCACCCCAGTCAGTGATGCTCACCAAAGCAGTCCGTGACCGACTGTCCCTCGTCCATCAGATAACCAGTCCCAAAGCTGTAAGTGCACTGTGGAAGAGGCTGGAATATCTTTCTTTCTGCCTCCCATGGAGTTTTTTCTCCACATATTGTCTTTGAGTTCTTTTATTTAGGACATAGGAGCTGCTTGTTGTCATTCACAGCTGATCCAGGCAGGGCAGACCCCTGATCTGGGCATGGTCTGTTGGTTGCAGCCCTGCAGTTAATGACTGGGAGGTTCAGTCTGGTGTAGCACAGAGACAAGATAAATGCCAAGTACTTTGTAATCTCCAGACATCTATCATCCTTGTCTCAGGCTGAGGCAGCAAATAGTTGTGTCTTCAAATTATAGATAGGGAATGAGGACTGGAAACTAAAGAACTTGATGAGGTGCCCTTAGGGAGCAGAGTGGTGTGTGGGGTCAGAATTAGAGGCAGTTGCCCTCACTGCTGGTTTGCTTTGCTATCTGGAGGAGATGAACTGTGCACGGGCAACAGTGGGAGCACAGGGAGACTGGCTGGGCCACGGCCAAGTTTAGGACTGACAGGGTTGCTTTCCTTCCATATTGTTCTGTCCTTGTTTGTGTCGCTGCGGAGAGTCACTCAGGAGTGACATGAGTTGTCTCCTGTCTCTGCCTTTGCAGTGGGTGGAAGGCTGATCTCTGTCTGGGTCTTTGCTCTTTCTCAGATGCCACGTCGGTGTCCTGTAATTACAAAAAGCATCCCTGAGGTTCACCTGATGGCCCCAGGGCCTCCAAGAGCTGGGCCTGCTGTGGAGCAGGAGCTGGAGAAGAACCAGAGACCTCACAGTATGGGTGACACTGGGCAGTCACCGGCAGTCAGTGATGGTGGCATCCACGTGTACGCTCACCAGCGGAGCGAGCGAACTGTCCAAGCCATGCACGCCAGCTCAGAGGAGGTAGGTGAAGCGCTGAGGAGTCACAGCAGCCCCAGGGCGGCTTTGACATGTTAACAGGTGATGCTTGCGAGAGGGAACACAAGCTTCAGGGTGGAGCTTCAGTTAATCCTATGGATTCCTTTTGCTGCTGTTAGTTTTTCTGACTAGCAGTTTTCCTTCCCACTAGTATCTTAGAATCATAGAATGGTTTAGGTTGGAAGAGACGTTCAAAGCTCATCCAGTGCCACCCCTGCCATGAGCAGGGACATCTTCACCAGCTCAAGTTGCTCAGAGCCCCGTCCAGCCTGGCCTGGGGTGTCTCCAAGGATGGGGCATCCACCACTTCTCTGGGCAACCTGGGACAGGGTCTCACCACCCTCAGTGTAAAAAATTTCTTCCTTGTGTCTGGCCTGAATCTCCCCTCTTTTAGTTTAAAACCATCACCTCTTGTCCTGTCGCAACAGGCCCTGTTAAAAAGTCTGTCCCCATGTTTCTTATAGACCCCTTTGCCTTGAAAGAGGGACCCTGTGTTTCAATGCACTGACTTTAAGCCAATAATGTATGTTTACTAATTTGCCCAGAGCATGTACGGGAAGGGCCCTGGACCAGGTGTGCTGGCCAGCAGGAGAGTCCCTGCCTGCAGGGTAAGAGAGCAGCCCTGCCCGCGGGGTGAGGGGACAGGACAGCCCTGCCCGCGGGGTGAGGGGACAGGACAGCCCTGCCCGCGGGGTGAGGGGACAGGACAGCCCTGCCCGCGGGGTGAGGGGACAGGACAGCCCTGCCCGCAGGGTGAGGGGACAGGACAGCCCTGCCCGCGGGGTGAGGGGACAGGACAGCCCTGCCCGCAGGGTGAGGGGACAGGACAGCCCTGCCCGCGGGGTGAGGGGACAGGACAGCCCTGGCCGCGGGGTGAGGGGACAGCCCTGCCTGCAGCAGCCACCTCTCTCTGGGCATGGCCAGGGTGCTGGGAAGGGCTGGCTGGAACCCCCAGCCTGGGTGGGTGAGCTGCTTAACGCTGGACAATCCCAGCTCCTCCTTCCTTCCAGATTTGAGTTATGCCAGGTTAAATACTTTCAAGTCATCCCCTCTAAAAGGGAGAACTCAAAGCTGCCTCTGTGCTTTAGAGAGAAAGGAGCAATGGGGATGGGGGACCTCAGTCCGACCACAAGTGCGACAGTGCTGTTGTTTGTTTTATTTTTTCCAGAGGCTTTTACCAGATCCCATCCTGAAGCTGAGAACAGTTATTGGCTTTGGAGGCTGCAGCACCAAATGGGTCAGTAGCTTGGACGGTTTGGGGACTATATGTGTAATCACAGATTGATTTTTTTTTTTTTTTTTTTTGGAAGCATAAAAGACAGCTGAGTACCATCCTTCCTGCACTTTTTGATGGGGAAAATGGCCCCAAAGCAGATGGACATGAGCTTACATTTGTGCACAGGTCTTCTACTCTTATGGTGATGAATTAGAAATTATGGGGCCTTTCAGATCTCATGGCTTCTGCATTTTAATATGGTAAAATTAGAGCCACTTTGTAGGAGTCTGGAAAGGAAGAGCTGTAGTTTAGATTGTTTCCGTGGGGCACTGCGCCTTGCAGGAGCCCAGCTTGCGGTCTGTGTTAGGGTGAAGAAAGGGTTATTTTGGTTCAGCCAGTTCAAGGCTCTGCCCAAAACTTATTTTCCTTGTGTCTGCTGTTCTTGTAGTAGAGATGATTGGTACAGTAAATCCACTGAATTGAGTAGTATGTCTGTGGGGCTCTTAGTTTTCCTTTTTAAGTTAGAAGAGTACTTGTATGGAAGAGCATCTTCTCACCTGCACACGTGCAGCAGATCTCCTGTGGAAGAAATCTCCACAGGTCCAGCCTAGGACCTGGGGCATCTCTGGAGGATCTGCAGCCCTCTCGCTCTTGTCTCGGTCCTGCAGGCGCTGTGGACTCGGAATAACGCTGCGGTGGTCTACCCCTGCCACTCTGTTATAGTCACCCTGCAGATCCAGACCGGAGAGCAGAGGTTCTTCATTGGGCACACAGATAAGGTGAGCGTAACTCTCTTTACGCAGCTGTACAGCAGCACTGTCCTCGTACCCCAGGAGTACCCCCGGTCTGTCTCAAGAGTCTCTAACGCGGTGCTTCCCGCAGGTGTCGGCGCTGGCCTTCAACGGGAGCAGCACCTTGCTGGCTTCCGCGCAGGCTGGTTCCCTGAGCGTGGTGCGTGTCTGGGACTTCCCGACGGGCACCTGCCTCTCGGTGTTTAAAAGCCACGTCCGCTCCGTCTTGTCCCTGAGGTGGGTTTCGGCCCGGGTGCAGGGATGTGTTCAGCTGGGATCAGTGTTGCAGCTTTTCTGTGCTGCTGGTGCGTGATAAAGCAGGGATGAATTGCAGCTCTCCTTCAGCCACCTGTTTTTATCACCAAAACCTGCTGGCAGCTGGTCCAGAACAGCTGATTCGCTGCCAGCTCCCTCCTGAGCTTATCCCACAGGTCTTGCTGTCTCCCCATACCCTGTTCTTGTCTCCTTTTATTTGCCACTTTTATTCACATTTGTGTAGAAGGAGCTGCTTTTCACCACAAGGCCTCTTCTTGCAGCTTTTCCTACAGCGGAACAGTTCTGTGTGGTGTCGGAAAGGATGGGCACGGCAAAACGGTGAGAACTGAAACCTGTGTTTTGGAGTTTTCCCTTCCCTGCAAGCAAGTAACATGAGGTTGCAGTTCTCCAGATTACATAGTTTTTTTGCAGACAAACCTGTGCTCTGGGCTTTCTTAGACACGCTCTTCACTGTAGCCAGAGGGAGATCCCTTTTTCATTAGCTGCTTAGAAAGTACATCCCTTCTACCTGATGCTTATGAGTGTCTGCATGCACGATCCTTGGCTGCAAGCAAACAAATTGTTTTGGAAATGGCATGAGACGTGCTCGGCTTGAGTTTTGGGGCTGTTTCTGTCCCTGGCATGGTCCCTGCCAGGGTGTTGAAGGTGGCTGTGTGATTCTGCCTGCGCCTTGTGGGGATTGCCGCAGGCTCACAGGCAGCGTTGCCACCCACCTCCACAGCCGTTTGGGGCCACCAGGCTGAGGGTGACACGTGTTTGTGTGGCATTTCGAGCTGGAAGGCTTGCAAGCGTGCAGTGAAGGAATGAGAATTTAAATGGGAGGTTCAGCACTGACTAGAGCCAAAAATTCCATTTTTATAGCATTTAGGGTGAGATGTGAGATTTAATCTTTCAGTTCTGAGCATCACAGGCATTGCATGCTGGGCACTCAAGCTGCCACCCACCGATGTAGCTAGGGGATGACGCAGATCCCACGTGTAGCAGTCAAAAATAAAATTGTTTCATGGGCCTGGGGGGTTCACTTTATCAGTTTTCATCCACTGATCCCTTATTGACAGCTCCCAGCAATTAGCCGTGCTGTTGCTAACTGCATACCGCCTGCAGGAAAAAAGCAAACAGCACTCCGTTTCTTTTTCCCAGCACATGGCAGCGATCTGTGACCTGGGTGGGAGATGCTGAGATGGGTCCTGGGGGGCTGGCTATGAGCATCTCTCCCAGGGCGATGCTTCAGCCTGCCCTGGCCTTTGGGGTGACGCTGGGTCTGTTTTTAACACCGTTCTCAAATGCAGAACATCAAATCGCCTTAATTTCTTCACCCATGTTCTCCTTTCCTTTGGGGAAGGTGCTGTGAGAGCCAGTGCAGCTGCACACGTGCTACCTCCTCGCAGACCAGCTCAGCCCCAGTTCAGCTCTTGTATGTTGGCAGACCGGAGTTCCCACTCCTCTGTGGATTTTCTTTCCAAGTCTGAACCCTGTTGCCAGGCAGCCCTGAGATTTAGAACCTATAATTATGGATGCCAGATAAATACACTGCCATTAAGCTTTGCAAAGCTGTTGGACTGTTCTAAACCCTCTGTGTGAGAGAGTATTTTTTGCCTGCTTCAATTCTGTTATCAATACTTTGTGTGCCCAGCTCCGGAGCAGGCTCCCGTTCGTGCAGCTGGTCAGCTGCTGTGATGAAAAGCACTTTTGTTGCCAAGGTTTCCATGTTTGAGCAGCTCTGCCATTATATCTTCTTGCTTTAGATGGTGGTGGTGTGGAACACTGCTCAGGTGTCCCGTGGCGGAGAGGTGGCCATGCTGGCCAAAGCACACACAGATGTGGACATCCAGGCCTTGAAGATCGCTTTTTTTGATGATACCAGGTAGCGCGCAAAGAAAATAAATCAAAAGCTTTGGTTCTGGCCCAGCTATGGGGGGAATGGTGGTGCTGCTGCTGCCATCCAGTTGCCATTGCTATTCTTGGTCCTCGCTGTCGGCTGGTGGCCCTTTGGGCACTGACCTTTCACCGGGGGCTTGGAGAGTCCTGCCCTGGTCCTCACGCGGTGTCTCCTGGGACAGGATGGTGTCGTGCGGCCGGGACAACATCAGGCTGTGGCGAGTGCGGAATGGAGCGCTGCGCTCGTGTCCCCTCGATCTGGGCGAGTACCATTCCCTGGAGTTCAGCGACCTGGCCTTCGAGGAGGGACATGTGGCCGAGCGGGAGCCGGAGGACCGCACACTGTAAGGGGCTGCTGGGCTCCACCGTCACCCGTCTGGGGCTCTCGGCCCCCTTTAGCATCCTCCTGCCCCCTTCTCTGTCCTCTGCAGGAGCATGGCATTTTGCTTGGGTTTTCTCTGCAAAATACAAGTGCCTTCTGGAGCTGGGAGAGCCTTTCTTCTCTGCATGCTTTGCTTCCCAACAGAAGCTCAGCTGCTTGCAGAATAGCCCAAGAAATGGGTCTTTTCTCTTGCTGTATTGATGTTTTGTCGTATTTAGTGAATGCCACCAACCTGAGGCTTGTGGTTAGCTTCTGTAGGCAGTGGGAGGAGTGTGGCATATATCTTCTTGTATGGAGACAGATACGTGCGTTTTTTTGTTGTTTTATTTTAATCACCAAACCTAGACGTTTGTTGATCACGGAATCACAGAATGTCAGGGATTGGAAGGGACTTCAAAAGATCATCCAGTGCAATCCCCCCGCCGGAGCAGGAACACTTAGATGAGGCTACACAGGAAGGTGTCCAGGCGGGTTTTGAGTGTCTCCAGAGAAGGAGACTCCACAACCTCCCTGGGCAACCTGTTGTTGATCCCACATACTGTTCCATAAAGGCAGGTCTGTCGGCTCTGCTGGCCCTGCCATCCCCTGGGCTGTGTCCTGTGGCAGAGAGAGGTTCCTTTCCGAAGTCCGTGCCGAGCTTTTAGCTCTTTTGCTAATTAATGTTTCAAAGGGGCAAGAAATAAAGTAGGAAGCTCTGTGTTGTAGATTTGTAGGGCAGTGCAGGAAAAGGTGCCCTCAGACACGCGTTGACCTGTTAGGTTACTATGAACCAGAATTGCTTCCCATCAGGCAAACAGTTTAATGGGTAAACTCAGCCACACCGGCACGGTTCCTCTTCACCCAGGGGTGCCAGCCCAGGCTCTGTCTGCTTCACAGCTTCGTCTGCAGCAGGAGCGGCCACGTCCTGGAGGTGGACTACAGGAACGTCTGTGTGCGGAGCGCGCGGCGGCTCCTGCCCGCACAGCCCCGGGGCTGCCCGCAGCAGCACCAGCACCAGGCAGGCAGCGGCGCAGGTAGGAGCATCCGCAGGCAGGGAGCGCCTGTGCCATCATCAGCCTCACAGATTAATTCAGACAAGTCTCCCGTAAAATAAACCGGCTATTTACCTACTGCAAAGGGTTGTTTGGGGCTGCTTAAATCTTTGCTAGCTATTTGCTTCTTAAGTACTGCAAATAATCTTCCTTAGTACAGCAAAGTATCATTTTAAGAAAGAATTTTAGCTTTCTGAATGCTGATTGCACTTTCAGAGAAACACTGCTTTTAGAAACATGAAATGAGGTCTTCATTTGCTAATGGGAATCTTAATGTAGAGATGGAAAAAGCCAAACAGACCAACGAAAAAGATGAATTTGGAGATTTTTTCATTATTCGGCCTGTGCGGAGCGTTTGGGAAATCTTTGCTGCTGAATGTTAAATAGTACAGCTTTGAGCTCTTCCATTAATTTTAACAGCAGGAAGAATTCACTTTCAAGTTTGGTTGCTCTGATATCTTAAAGCTTAGTGCATCGTTTGCTTTGGCAAATTGAGCTAATTAATCTAGGGCATGTCCCTTTGAGAGGTTTGTAACTCTGGTTCTCACTTCATGGGCAAGAAAATGCCCAAGAGGAGATTAAATGATGTCCTTGGGTGTCTTCTGGCAGCAGTGCTGGCCCGTGCCAGAGCTGTGACCAATAGAAAAAAACCCTAAATAAAAACCTCCCAGTTTCTGTAGATCTGTGTTCTCTCTCCCATGTCACTACACTGCAGAGAGAATTTGAACACGGAAATGAAAGGGTTTTGTATCTCAGGCGGTTAATCTAACACATCCCTTGCCACAAGATCCCATTCAAGGCAAAAATACGGCAGGGTTTAACAAGTGGTAGGGAATTGCTGTGCCTGGCAAGAGTTGCACAATGATAAAGAGGGAAAGGGATGGGAATTGGACGTGTTTTGAGTCCTGAGACTTAAGCTGCTGGTGTGGGTGGACAACTGGACTAGGCAACCCTCAGTTTGAGTTTTCTTGTTTCAAGTGTACAAGATACTGTTGTTTGTTGGGTTTTCAGGCCCTGGGATTGCTATAAACAGTATTAGCCTCTCTTCAGCCTTCTGTGCCACGGGCTCAGAAGACGGCTACCTGCGGCTGTGGCCACTGGACTTCTCAGCTGTTGTCTTAGAGGCAGGTGAGTAGAGCCGGGACTGGTACTTCTGAGCTCCACATCTCCCTCAGGTGGCTGCTGGGAAGCCAGAGCTCCGGTGCCATGTCTCCTCAAGCAGTTCTCATGAATGAGGGCATCTTTTGTGGCTGCTGTCTCTACAGGTGGCTGGCTTGGAAGTCTTTTACTTCAACAACAATTATTCATGTTCATTCTTGTACCCTGTAGGAGAAAGGCAAGATCTTGGGGGTGAGAGCAGGTACTCAGTATTGATTTTTGTGCGCTGGTACCCATGGCTCTTCTGTCCATGAAAAATTAGGGGAGAAGTTGAGCAGTTCTTCTCTCTTTTTGAAACAACCACCAAAACAGCAGAGCCCAGGGACTTCTAGAAAGGGCAGAGACTCATTTGTCACTAAACTGAAACTTGCAAGCATTCAGTCCTGAGGTCATGTGGGATGTTCGTTACTTTCCTAAGTGTGAATCTGGTTCGGTAGCTGTGCTCCAGCTGCTGCTGCGCTTTTTCCAGGGGGATTTGCTGACTGCTGTGTCTTTCCCCAGAGCATGAGGCTCCAGTGAGTTCTGTCTGCATCAGCCGGGACAGCCGCAAAGTCTTGTGCACAACTGCTGCTGGGAATCTGGGATACCTGGATATCCAGTCCCAGGACTATAACACCCTCATGCGCTCTCACGAGGACTCTGTTTTGGCGTTCTCGGTGGAGGGGATTTGGAATCAGATGGCAACGGTGTCTCAGGACAGCACCATCCGAGTCTGGGACCTCACCTCCATGCAGCAGGTGGGTGAGATGAGAGTCAGTGGGTGTCTCGCATTTATTAATAGTCTGTTTAGCCTCTGTTTAGTCTAGTTATCAAAGCTTCACTGTCCTTAAATGTCCTTCCTGAAGCATGGGAGGTACCATGGGCAAAGAATCCTTCTGGAGTATGGAGTTCTGAGAGTTTTAGCTTAATATATAATTTGGCCTGAATTTCTGAAGGTACTGTTAAACAAAAGCATTTTCCTTCATCTTTTGAATATTGCTTTTTAACACAAAACATAATACCCAAGGGCTTTATCAAAATGCCTAAAGATCCAGGACTTCACCAGGCTTTAGGTCCATCCAGGCAGGATGAGATTTCTGCCGTGGGACATGCTCACGGTGAAGGTCTGAGGCTGTTTTTGTGGTGGTACGGCTGCCAGGTACAGCTTTACCCAGCTTTGGGCCTGCCGTGTGTCCCTCCCCGCAGCTGTACGACTTCACGGCTGCAGAGGAGATGCCGTGTGCCGTGGCCTTTCATCCCACCCAGCAGATCCTGGCCTGTGGCTTTGACAGCGGGATGGTGCGGACCTTCAGCCTGGCTGACTCCGATCTGTTGGTGGAGCACAAGTGAGCGCTGGCAGCGGGAGCTGCACTGGGGCATGTATGGGTCTAACCACAGCTATAATTGTGGAGGTGGGAAAAGCGCTTTTTGTGAGCTTGACAATCCTTCTGTCCCAGCTAAGTGGTTTTCAGGTGGAGAGAGCTGCTGTACCACAGCTCTGGGTGGTAAAATCCAACCTGCAAAGTCTGTGAGGACTTTATTCATGACTTCCCGGTGGACAGTTGGCCAACAGTGGGAAATGGCTTGTCTTAGCAGCCGAACAGGGGGCCCTTGCGAGCCTCAGCGTGGGAAGCTGAGGATGCTCCAAAGGGAAAGGGAGCACATCCCACCCAGGGACAGCTGGAGTGCTGTGCCTGCTGCTCGGTTTCCCAAACAATAGAGTGTTGATTGTCCTGGCTTGTTGCAGGCCTGAGCACCATGGGTTCCTCTGCCTGTCTCTGATGATTTTGCTCCCCTGAATTCTTCATGTTGCTACTGTTTTCTGGGATCTTGTTTGTTTGTTCTCCTCCACTTTTTCGTGTTTTCTGCATTCTTTCAGGCAGCACCGCACTGTGATAATTGGACTGACCTTCTCTCCAGATGGAAATTTCATGTTCAGCTCCTGTTTGCAGGGAACTCTGGCTCTTTACAACTGTATGGTGCAGAAAAGCCATGTCCTGAGAGTCCTGGGTAAGACTTTGGGGTTCTGGGTCACCTTTCTTCTTGTTCTGCTAGCACAGACATGTTAGCACCAAAGCTAGACCAGACTCAGCCTACTCAGAGATATTTTCTGATGAACCTTCTCAGCTGTGTCATTTGTGTTTGCACCATATGTGTGAGCAAACCTCTAGCAACTGCCAGCCCTTCCCTGCGTGTTCAAATGCTCTCAGCTTGCTTGGTGTTTTGATTTCATGAATAGGCTGGAATCGCAGAGACCTGCCCTGTCAGGTCTGGGTTCAACAGTGCATTACTTAGAAGTAACACAGGGTGGAGTCTTCTTACTTATTCATGCACAAGCCCTGACTCTTTCCATTTTGTGTATGTGCGGTTTAACTTTGTTTAAACAAGATCGTTTTCCTGGTCCTACTGGCAGCACAGCTGTGCAAAGAGCCGTGCTGCTGAGTGGAGAAGGTGGAGAGCTGCAGGCAGGAGAAGCAGTGCAGGGGCAAGGCAGTTCAGAAGCATTAATGTCATGTTGAATGCACACTTCTGAAATGGGCTGTGGCAGCACAAGTGTGGGCAGGAAAAGGGGACTCTGTTGTGCAATGTTGTACAAAGAGGAGGATCCTGCCCTAAGAAATGTGCAGTTGAAGTAGGTGGAGAAGGAGTAGGGACTCAGAGAGAACAGGGAATTTGTCCAAAATCACCCAAGTTTGGTGTCAGTGCTACAGCTGGATCTTCACGTTTTGACTTTACTCTGAACCTCTGTTTGCTGCCTGCCCACATTCCAGGGACAGAACAGTGGAGTTTTGATATTGGAATAAATAGAGAATTGCTCTGATTTCTGTGATTTTTAGACCTTTGGGTCTGTCTGTCCACTGGACTGACATCAGCACAGTGGGGTCTGGCACTGGCTTCACTCTGCGCAGGGTTCAGACACCGAGGCTGCAGCTGAGATCTCACATCCATAGCTCCTTGTCACGGCTTCTTGTAATGTTAAAAAATAAACACTAAAATCAATTTTATTCCCTTGTTCTGCTGTCCTTGAAAACACTGCATGTTCAGTCAGGTGACAAGCCATGTATCTAGACCTTGTCTTTGAGGTGGTTCACTGCCCACTTTGGGTGTTGCAGATAAAATTTGTAGCATCTTCTACAACAGAGGTTGCTTCTTTCTCAAGGCAGAACATGAACCCAAGGCTGACTCAGAGGCAGGAGAAGCTGTGGCTATGGGTCAGCAGCACCATCACAGAGTGAGCTGGCTGCAGCCTGGGCTTTGCTTCTCTTTTCACTCTCTCTTTTGCTGTGGTTCTCAGGCAACGTGGTGGCCCGGGATGCTGGGAACGGTCCGGACGCTTTGGTGGTCAGTGGGGACAGCCGTCTCTTGGCCTTTGTGGGTCCCTCCAAGTACGTGGTGACCGTGATGGAGGCCTGCTCACTAGATGAGGTACCCAGTGGGCTCCCTGCGTTCCTGGAGGAAGGTGGGGAGGGAGGGGAGCACATGTCACAGGGGACATTTCCGTTGTCTGTGTCAGATGAGATAGATCAAGAGCCTTGGGCTCCAGCAGTGTTGGAGAAGGTACTTCCCTGCACAGCAGGTGCTTGTTCACGATGCTTACAATGAGGTTTATTTTCCATTCTGTGTGATAGAAACAACAGAAGTCAAGGTTTCTTCTTCTCTGGCTTTGTTCCCCTCTAGAAAGAGAACTGGAGGTTTTGTGTAAATTGTCAGCTCCAATTCCCCTTTGTGAGCTGCTCTCCTGCGCAGCAGGGACATTGCCTGGAGCCTGCAGCCCCTCATTAGAAGGGACAGAAAGGGTCTGGGAGGCTCTGTAGCTTCATGCTGGGAGAGCCACAAGAGCAATCCTGAGGCTTCTGCAGTATTTGCTCCAGGATGTTGGTTCAGTAGCTCTTTGTTTCACAGCTGCTGAGGGTGGACATCAGCATCCTCGATTCGAACAGTACAGCCTTGGACTCTGCAGTGAGAGTCTACTTTGCTCCAGTGCCTCAAGGCGAGCTCCTGGTGTCCACTTCTTCCAATAAAATCCTTGTGCTTGATGTGAAAACGGGACGACTGGTGCGAGAGGTAGGACACCATGAAATGAATGCAGAGATCTTGTGCCATGTGGGGCTTGGACACTTCATGTAACTGTAGGAGACTAAATGAGAGAAGAGCTCATCCTGGAGCTGCCAGGCTTCCAAGAAACACATGAGTACCAAGCATGTAGTTATCCTGGTACGGTCATGCTCAGGGTGAGCCTGAGCTTGCCCTTGTTCTCTGTGCTGTTGCACTCCTGTCCTCTTGCTGAAACTTAAGTAAGGATATGAACTAGCTCAGTTAATGCTGCTGGTGCCATTTCTTGTTCTCAGGTGTCTCCCGTGCACAAGCTCTCCTGTACTTCCTTGGCGCTGAGCAAGGATGGCCGGTACCTGCTCACTGCTGGTGACAAAGTTATCAAAGTGTGGGACTATCAGATGCGCTTTGATATCAACTTCCAGGTACTGCCCACAGAGAGGGGGAAGGGGGTTGCATTTGTCCTCATCAAACATTTCTGTATCCCTGGAGAAGAGAGCAGCAAATGCCCTCTGTGGGACCCGGCCCAGTGTCCCCAGTCCCAGTTTGCCCGGCAGCTGAGGAATGCAGCCCTGTTCCCACGCTGTAATAACGCTGTGCTCTGAGCACATGCTGGGGCTGCCAGATCACCAAGTGAGACCCTCTGCGAAGGACAGAGGTGGTGTTACCCCTGCTGGGGACAAAGCCACCTAGAGAAGAAAATGGCTCACATGGGTTTTCAGAGGTGGTGAGAGCTGGGGTAAGGCCTTGGGGGGGCTTCAGCTTCTGCTTGTTTCTGCAGATCAGCATGCTGAAGATCAGTCCCATGTTGATCAACCCTAGATCTGAGCATTGCAGGAGCGGTGCTGGCCTCTGAGGGGCTCTGCTGAGGAGTGCAGACACCGGCAGTGCAGGGCGGGGGGTGCAGTAACCACCATGCTGATAGGACTGGCGTGGTGATGGAGAAGTTCAAGGTGTGCTCTCTCCCAGGTGTACATCGGCCACTCAGAGCCAGTGCGGCAGGTGGCCTTCACCCCAGACCAACGGCAGGTCATCAGTGTTGGAGATGCCATCTTCCTCTGGGATTTCCTGGCTCTGCCTGCTGAGAGGTCACCCGCAGGCAGGTGAGTGCTCCGTGTGGGGCAGCACCTTCCCCTCACCTCCCCTGCCCCGTCCCCTCTCGCTGTAATGCCCGTCTCTTGCATTTCCAGGGCTCATTCCTGTGAGTCTTCTCTGCTGCTGGGAGCAGGTGAGTTGCTTCTGTGAGCTGTGCTGGCCAGCAGGTTGGCAGCTCTTCCATTGCTGCTCTTCATGGCAGAGCACAGGGCTTGGGGCTTGTTCGTTCCTTCCCTCAGGGAGTCACATAGTGTGGGGGGCAACCAGCTAATTAGCTCCAAAGGACAGTCTCCAATTAACTAGTACCTCTGAGCAGGACTCTGCCAAGGAGGGGACGTCCTGAGCGAAACTGCTCTGGGTTTTCTGGTAGGTCTTTCAGCTTTGCCTTCTGTCTTTCCCTGCCTCCATCTCTTCTGTCTTTTCCCTGCCCTCACTGTCCCTCTGTCTGTCCCTCCTTTTCTTGAAGGACAGAGAAGTGGTTTCTCCTGTGTAAGAGGAAGCTGAAGAAATGAGCCTGGAGGTGTCAGCATCGATCAACCCAGGAGGATGAGAGGATCTAAGGGATGAGGGAAGTTACACAAACCCTTTTCTTTCCACAGAAGGAAGCTCTGAGAAGCTAAAGGACACCTCTGAGACACCTCGGCAGACAGTGCCTCTTCCATTGTTGTCCTCGCCACCGTGTTTGGATGTCAGCTCTGTCCACCAAGCAGGACATCAAAGTAAGAGGAACTGCTTACAGGAAAGGGGAAAATTAATCTTGTTTTACAAAATCTCCTTGCCTAATTCAGCAGCATCCTTGGAGCTGTCCCTGCCTGTGATCCCCTTCCTGTGACAGACCAGTCTGCATTTTCCTTCCCTAAAGCCAGCCAGAGGTGTTGGGGTTCAGCACTGCTTTATCCTCTGCTCTTCTTCATAGAATAAGCTGCTGGCACAGCTTCTCTGAGGGCTATAGCAACTACCTCGCTGGACATACCCAGGAGGACATGTCCACTTTGCCCTTCACTCTAACAGATGGGCTGTTACACAGAGCAGGATAGTGACACTGCCAGAAACCAAAGGGTTGGTCACACATGAAGCAGTCCTGAAGGACATGGATGGCTCCATCCTCCCACTAATTTTTCTCTTCAGGTATTTCATCCGAGTCAGACAAAGAGGAGAAAGCAGGTCTGCGAGACAGCAGCAAGACGGTGGTAAACGGAGACACAGGTGCCTCAGTCCTTGTGGTGGAGTCGGTCAGGAATGAGGAGCTTGTTGTTGTGAGGCCCAAAGTGCAGCAGGAGAGCTCGAGGTCACCTGGGGAATCAGCAAACGGTAAATCAGGGATATTCCCATCTTTTAGAGAGGCTTCTTCGGGGCACGATGTGTGCAGGCCTGCACGGCAGCTTGGTCTATCCCTGAAAAAGGGAGGTTGTAGCAGGGAGGGTGTTTGCCTCTTCTCCCAAGTAGCGAGTGACAGGGTGAGAGGAAATTGCCTCAGATTACACCAGAGGAGTTTTAGATTGGAAAAATTTCTTCACGGAAAGGGTTGTCAGGTATTGGAAGACGCTGCCCAGGACAGTGGTGGAGTCACCATCCCTAGAGGTGTTTAAAAGACATGTAGATGAGGTTCTTAGGGACATGGTTTAGTGCCAGTTTTAGGTTAATGTGTTAGGTTAATCTTGAGGGTCTTTTCCAACCAAAATGATTCTATGATCGTTATTCATATGGTACAGATAGACCCAGATGTGCACTGAGGTGTTCCTCGGGGCTCTTCCGTGGTTACCACAAGAATCAGTACTGAGGGAAGCTCACATTGGTCCCCAGGACTGCTTGTTTATTCTGGCTCTTTCCCTGCTGCCACTTCTAGGCACACCAAAAGCCCCTCTTCAGCTTGGAGCCAATATCATCTCTAAGTAGCACATTCTATAAACCCAGCTGAAATTAAAGCTCCCAGTGTCTCTATTAATAGCTGCACAGCCTCAAAGCTGCAGCAGTTCATGGCGAGCTGCCAGAAACAGGCAGCTGCCAGCACTCAGCCCCAGGCAGGACGTGTTGGAAAGCTTGAACAAAAAACGGTGCCTCCACTGCTCTCGTTGAAAACCTCTTTCTCGCTGTGTGGCTTATGCTTTTGCAGGGATGCCCAGGGCACGTAGTGCGGATGCCCTCAGGCTGTTTGCAGTGTGGTGTGGCTGAGCAGGATGATGGGGGGAGATGAATGTTCTTCCTTTGCTCCTGGGAAGCTGGGGCTTTTCCTCTGGCCAGTTGCGTAGGAGCATGTCTGATGCTGTAGTCTGATTTTTGCCTCGCGTGTGTGTGTATGCACACGCATGCACAGATACGAATGGAAGGGGAGCCCCAGCCCAGCTGCTGCTCCCAAACCACTCCCAGGAGCAGCATCCCATCAGTACCGTTTTCTTTGTGTGGCAGAACTCAGCAAGGAGACCAAAAGTGCCAAGTCTCAATGCTCCGTCCGCCCAGATTCCTACCGGCATTTCACTCCTCGCTTTAAGGCATCGGTGCTGCCCCAGGTGAGAGTTGTGCCAGGGCTGGTTCTCTGGGCAGGTGGCAAACAGGTATTTTGAGGCAGGGATCGGTGGGTTTTCCATATTGTTTCCATTTTATTATCTGTTTGAAAGCAATTTGTGAAATATAACCCTGGGCCTGATGCTAAATTAGAAACTTCTAACATTAGTTCCCCTTTCTCCTCTACATTCAGCTCTTTCCAGACCAGTAAAAAGTGAGTTGTGATCAACTCTTTTTCTGTTCAGTAAATCTGCATACATTTTTATCCAAAAGAAATGGAAATGGCATGTGCTATTGAAAGTGGAAGACGAGTGAGCAATGGAGTGATTCATCACGCACCCATATTTGCGAGCAGCTGCGTTGGCAGAGCAGGCTGGGGAAGGCAAGCCATGGAGTGTAGGGAAGATAGTCAAGGCACAGCTCTCGCTCTGTTAACAAACAGAGCAATAATAAAACAGAAACTTCACTCAACCTTTTCCTAAGCTCTGCTATTCATGGTGCTGGGAGAAAAGCTACATTCAGCTTGCACCCTCAATTCTCTCCTCTGTCCCTCCACCTGGTAGCTTTTTTTTCTCCCCACTGTCTTCCTATTGAAACATCTACATCTCCAAATCAGCAGAACCCATTGAAGTCTTTCCCAGCAGAATGAGCAGCTGCTCATCTGCTGGGCAGTCGCTGCCAGCCTGTTTTGTGCCCCAGCTGAAAGCATCTGTGCCTGGTTTTGTTGGTGCAGTTTCTCTTTTGTATGTGTAAGTGTGCACTTTAGTATTTGTCTGTTGATGTATTTAACCCAAGTTGTGCAAGTATTGGCATGAATTTGTGTATCGCGTGTGAAGACGTGTGCTTGCACACATGCTTTTTCTTATGTGGGTGTTGAATGTACTTGACTGGGTCATCCTTCTAGAGCTTATTTTAAGCCAGTGTCTATTTTTCTTGCAGAGTTTCTTGTCTCCTCCAGCTGGCAGTGAGGTCTTGAAGCTGAAAGTAGTGATTGGCTACAACGGGAACGGCCGAGGGAATATGGTGTGGAACCCGGACACAGGTACACTGCGAAGGCTCTGCAGGGATGGGAGGTGTGAGGACTCAGCCAAGTTATGATCTTCTAGCTCTTGGGCTGGGATCTTTGCTTTAACACAGGGGTTCTTTGCGTTGGTAAAATCCACTAACCCTTCTTCTTTGCTATCGGCAAACGTTAGTTGATACAGGCAGACTCAGGCTTCAGTTGTTGAGTGGGCAGAGCAGAAGGGAAAGCTCTTGCACAGGCCGTCTCACCTCCATTCTCCAGGCTGGAGTGATGCCCAACAGCTTTGCTTTGCTCAGGTTCAGAGAAGTGAGATTTTACTCCACGCCCAACCTGACGGGAAGGATGCTGACAAGCTGTGTTGAAGACTCAGCTTTTACATATTGCTGAAAAAAATGAATTTTCCTGAATTGTGATGTAGGTTATAGTGGGTGAAGCCTTTACATGGAAACATCCCATCTCCTTCTTCTCTGCTAGGCTTCTTCGCCTATAGCTGTGGCTGCATCATTGTAGTTGAAGACCTGCACTCGGGATCACAGAATCACTGGCTTGGCCACGCAGAGGAGATCTCTACACTCGCTGTCAGCCATGATGCCCAGGTAGGAGAAGCTTCTGCTGCCCCAGGCTGGGTTTTGGCTGTGTCGCTTTGGGCTAAAGGCTAAAATCCCATTTGTCTGTTCCTTCTTCTGCCTGCTGTGTGGAGACCTGGGGAGTGGAGACCTCTGTGTGGAGACCACAGAGTCAATGGTTTTGGAGCCTGGCTGTCCATTGTGCTGCCTTGGTGTGACAGTAAAGGCTGCTGCCTTCCTCTGGGTGATGCTACTGTTCCCTCCTGCCATCAGCTGATAGTTGTTCTCACAGAATTTTCCTTTTGCCAGCCACATCACTTCAATTTGAGACTAACAGTTGCTAAGACTAATTAATGAAGTGTTCTCTAATTACTTACCAAGGTCTCAGTGACAACATATTGTTCTGTTAGGTTCTTGCCTCTGCCTCAGGAAACAGGAACGAAGACTCCCACTGTCACATCTGCATCTGGAACATCCAGGATGGGGTTTGCACAGCAAATCTCTTCCATCACAAGACACAAGTACAAGCCATGGCATTCTCTCGGGATGACAGATTCCTTGTTAGCATAGGTGAGTACACCTGTAACACCAGGTGTGCATGCAGGAGTACACCCTGGAGTAGACAGCTCACAGGAGGAAGGTGCTCTAAGTGTGCAATACCTGCAAGAGATGTGCCAGGCTTGTGGATATGAAGCTGTTGCTTGGTAGCCTCAGGATGATGGATAATGCAGCATGTAAAACTGCAAGTGATCTTGGGTCCTCCTGGCAGTGACCACCTACAGAGGTACTCTTTGCAGCTGAGCGTGCTTCTAGGGTGCTGCCAGCAGTATTTTGAGGGGAAGCACGCACCCTGTGTGTCTCAGCCACAGGTATGAAAGCTGGGGTCCCCCAGCTCCCTTTCAGCAATTTCTCACTGCCTCAGCTAGCTCATTTTTCTTTAGGTTACAGCTTTCTTCTCCTGGCTCACTAGTGCTTGTTAAGCCTGTGTAAATAGTTTGAGTTACTATATATAGTATACAAAGGGAAAAACCTTCTTCTGGAGTTCTTATTGCTGTTTAGGTGGAATTGCATAGAAGTAGCCAGGCTTCAAACTGTGAGCCTGCTGCCAGGCAGCGATGCCAACACAAGACGAACGCTCAAGCTGTCTGTTTTGTTTAGGCAGGGGACATTTAAAGGACAAATATGCAATTAGTAAGTTATTGTTTTGCATGAGAGAGGACCTGTGGAGCAGGCAATACGCTCTCTGTGGGCTAGTGAGTCTACCCTTGGAAAAAAGCAAGGTTTGCTGGAGAGGAAGAGAGCTTTGTGCTATCCTTGGAGCAGCACAGGAGGGGAGCTCTCCTTCAACAGCTCTGGTCTGGGCTGCAGAGAAGATAAAAGCTGAACGTCTCCACTGAGCCTGTGGAGCCTGGGAAAGGCAGCAGGGGGGCACTGTCCTCCGGAGCTGTCTAGAAGCTGGACATGTTTTGCCATCACTTCGGCCAGTGCCTTCTACTGCCACCCAGATACAGTATCTTCCATTAAGATCAGGTCCCATCTCAGCTTTGACCTCAGCAAAGGCGACGTGCCTTCCTTATTTCAAGACTGTTGTTCACCCTGAGTGCACAGTATCGCTGGAGGGCTGGTGTGGGGCATATGCTGAGGTGTGCAGTAGCTTCTAAGGATGTAGAAACAGCAGAAAATCTGCTCTGTCTGCTGAAATCCCTACCACATCATCCACCGACTAGTCCAAACTCTGGCTACAGGCTGCATCGCAGGGCTGGATTTGCTACAGCCACCAGCACAAAGCGTTGGGCCAGTTACATCTGTCCTCAGCTCAGCTGAGGGCCCATCATGTTGTGCAGCTTTTGCTGAGCACACAAGGAGCCATGTCCAGGCCTGGGACCATGCTCACAGCAGTTGTCTCTGAACAACTGGACAAGGGAGCAACACGGTTGGTGAGTGTGTGCAGCATGTGTGCTTGCGAGCATCCTGAAGAAGCACTGAGGCTGCCAACTTTCTTCCTATTCTTTCCTATTCTACCTAGGGGACTACAGTGATCGAACCATTGCTCTGTGGAACACCTACACTTATGAACTCATGTCATCGACTTGTATCTCAGAGCCAGTCCACGATGTGGCTTTTAGTCCTTTTTCTCACAGAGAACTGGCCTGTGTGGGGAAGGGAGCCATCATGTTTTGGCTGTTGGAGCAGCAGGGAACTGATGTCAACCTCAGGGTAAACCTCAGTTTTACCTTCTTTTAAAATTTATGTTCAGCATCTCTGACTTTTTTTCCAAGCCCCTGGTGAGTGCGATGGAGGCTCTGCCTCCACGAGTCTGTGAGAGCTGATGATTCCTCTTAGTGAGATCATGTTGGCTGGCTGTGAGTGGCTTTCAATTGTATTTGAGGCATTAACTGCATGAACTGAGGGTAGGATGAGTGGTAGGGGTTTTTTCACATAGATAAGCACCATGTTCTCTCTGAAGTTTCTGTTTTATGTGCTTGGCAGGTTCATCGGGCCCGGGCCCCGGCTGTGCTAGGGCCGGTGGAGCTGACCTCTCTCTGTTACGGTGCCGACGCTCTGCTTTATAGTGGGACCAACTCAGGCCACATCTGCGTGTGGGACACCAAGACTAATCACTGCTTCATGACATGGGAGGCCGATGAGGGCGAGATTGGTGGGTGCAAATGCCTTGGGTATCTATCATGGCTATACCAAATTCCTTGGGAACTTGTTAGGGAAGAAAAGCAACGAGCCTACAGACTTCCGGATTTCATCTGTGCTCAGAAAATCTGTTTGCCATGTTGGATGCAAGATGTGTGGGGTGGCAAGGGATCTGTGACCTGGGTTTCCTCATCAGAGCTTTTGGGTTCACCTCTAGTCTGCAAAAACACTGGGTATTGGGCTGTAAAAGACCCCTGCTGCCCTGCCCAAATGAACTGGTGGCCTGGCTGTCCAGGGCACACCTTGGTTGATGACTGGGAGTGGTGGGTGTTCACGGGTGCCCTTTGTTCCCAGGTGTGCTGCTGAGTCGGCACAACAGGCTGGTTAGCGGCAGCAACACAAAGCGCATCCGCCTGTGGGAAGTGACTGCTGTGCAGGAGCTAAGGCTAAAAGGTCCTGACGCCAGGTAGGAGCTTGTGGCCCCAGCATCCCCACTGCACTCACACCCCTCTCGAGAACACTCTGTGCCCTTGAGATGCCCTTAAAATGCTTTTCCCCTTATCTGGCAGCTCCCAGAACCCGAGAGGTGGATTTTCACAGACAGACATCAGCTCTGCCTGCAACCACACATCTCCTGTTGCTTTTCATCCTTAGCTTTTCCTCTCCATCCCATGACTACCAATTCTTTCTGACTGGATCTTTTAACTGAGCTTTTGCCACAGGTAGCTGAACACTCAATGCTGGAAATGAGTGGAGCTTATCATGCCTGAAGTTTGTGTCAGTTATTTGTAGAAACTCCTTTAAGAGAATTAGTGAGAATACATTACCTTTGTTTCTTCTCTCACGCTATTGCATCCTGTTTTCTTTCTTTCTTCCTTATAAAGTATAGCTGCAGTGTAAATGCAATGGTGAGTCACTGTTCAGTTTACAGGAGCCCCTCATTGAACTGTTTAGCTGCAAGTACCTGACTGGGCTCATTAGAAAATTGCATTTAAAGGAGTGGCTGTTCTCATTTCAGCCAATCCTTCCTCCATCCTCCTTTACTCCAGATCTAGCTCGGTCCTGCTACAACATGAGATCACCCTCGACGGAACGATAGTCAGTGCAGCCTTTGATGACTCTCTAGAAATGGGAATCGTGGGCAGCACAGCAGGAACGCTGTGGTACATCAACTGGACGGAGAATGCGAGCATCCGACTGATCAGCGGCCACAAGAACAAGGTCGGAGGGGCTGGGCTGGGGTGGTTTGTCCTGCAGAGCAGCGAGTGCTGCGCGTGCTGTCTGTGCTCTGGGACACGTGTGCGGGCTGCAGAAGCATTCCCTGCTCTGGCCATGGGAGAGCTCAGGGAGCTGCAGGGATCACTAGTGCTGATGGGACAATATGGAGGAGTCTAGGGAGAAATGGGCACACTAAGGAGTCCAGCATCAAAAAGTCTGAGCTAACCTGCTCGAGCCTTAGGTGTGTAACAGCCTCAGCCCAGGAGCAGCTGTGGGCTTTTCTGCTAGAGCAGAAGAATGTCATTTGTAGTCACTAAAGCTTAAATCCTGACTGCTGTGACTTCTGCCTGCCTTCAGTTTGCTAGCTGGACATCCATACAGGAGGGCGTTGTCTTTGCCTACAATATATAAAACACCACCACCACCAATACAACCACACAAACAAAAAAACACAACAAACAAACCAAAAAACAGATGAGGAATGACAGTTCTGAATTTTGCTGTTGCTTTTGGGGTGCTTTTATGCTACATAAAACGGATTTCAAATGATTGAAGAGAAGATATTTTACTTACAACTATGTTGTGTAGTGCCTAGCTTTGGGGTTAGCTTTTACTGCTTTCTATTACAAGCCTAGCTGTCAGCCCAACATTTGAGGACAAAAACAAAGCACCCAACCTTCCTTTACATCCTTTTATGGATTTTGGCTGGTGTATCTCATGAGAGAGGTCCTGGGAAATGAGAGGGCAGAGGAGCTGATGTGCTCTAGGCTGTAGCAGTTGTTCCCCTGTTGTCTATCTCCGTTCTTGCTGCAGGTGACCGAAGTGTGCTTCAGTCCTGACGAGACTCACTGCGTAACATGCGGGGAAGATGGCAGCGTGAGGATTTGGTCTCTGGGCAGTATGGAGCTGGTGGTGCAGTTCCAGGTGCTCAACCAGGTAATTGTTTGTATTATGTCAGTCTCTTCCTCGTGGTAGAGCTCACAGTCCACTGCTTGGGTTTGTAAGGACTGTTGTGTCTTCGTGGAACATAGAATCATAGAATAGTTTGAGTTGGAAGGGACCTTCAAAGCTCATCTAGTCCAACCCCCTTGCAATGGGCAGAGACATCTCCAAGTGGATCAGGCTCCTCAGAGCCCTGTCCAGCCTGGTCTGGGATGTCCCCAGGGATGGAGATGGGGCATCCACCACCTCTCTGGGCAACCTGGACCAATTTCACCACCCTCATTGTGAAAAATTTCTTCCTCATATCTAACCTGAATCTCCTCTCTTTTAAGTTGAAACCATCACCCCTTGTCCTATCACAACAGGTCCTGCTAAAAAGTCTGTCCCCATCTTTTTTACAGGCCCCTTTTAAGTACTGAAAGGCCACAGTAAGGTCTCCCTGGAGCCTTGTCTTCTCCAGTCTGAACAACCCCAACTCTCAGCCTGTCCTCACAGCAGAGCTGTTCCATCCCTCTGATCACTTTTGTGGCTTCCTTTGGACCTGCTCCAACAGGTCCAGGTCTTTTCTGTACTGAAATTCCAGCAAAACAAAGCTGGAGAAATACTTGCAGGTGGAGATTTTGGTGCTTTTGCTTCCTTCAGCGTGCCATGGGTCTCTGCCCTGGTTGCTTTGCAGAGTTGCCAGTGCCTGGCCTGGGAGCCTCATCCCATCGTCGCGTGGGGAGCTGAGAGCCAGCATGTAGTGGCAGGGTACAGCGATGGCACCATCCGCGTGTTCAACATTTCCAGAACAGAAATGGAGCTGAAGATGCACCCCCATGCCGCTGCACTTACGGCGATTGCCTACTCCACGGACGGTGAGGCTGCATCGGGGAGTGTGATTTGTTTGTCCCTGGGCTACCCTGACCTCCAGCTGCTGCACACTGGTGACCTGCCCAGACTCCTGAGGCCACAGAGAGCTGGAGAACTTCTGTCCATGAGCTTTAGTGACTCTGCCAGCTGAGTGTGTGGTAAATGGGCCACAGGAGGTATATTGGCAATGGTATAGGAAAGGGGTTTGGGCACCAGAAACATTCCTTTGTGTCCTCCTGCTTATAATCTGCAGTGGCTCTTCAGTGTGTTAAAGTTCCTTTTCCCCAGGCTCCTCATAGCAGAGACCCAGGCATGGATTCCAGAAATTCTTCTAAAATAAAGAATTTATTCACAAGGTACAGTGTAGAGCAGCTCAAGCTGGTGCCTCCTGAAGAGGGACCCTCAGCATAAAAAAACTTGGACAATTACACCCCCACAATCCAAAACCCCACCCTCCGTGCATCATTCCAGGCCAACAGCAAAATTAGAGCCTGGGGTCTCCCCGTTCTTCGTGGGAGCTCTTCATTTTCATCAGGCACACCATCAGTTAAAGTTCCGACCTTCAGTTGCTATTTTGCACCCACAGCTGGAGAAAATAAGTTCTTGGCAATAGCCAAAACATTATTCTGTTAGACAGCGTTCTGTTCCTTTACTTATCTACAAGGACGCAGCTCCCCTTATCTTCCAGCTTGAGGACTCTGAGGCCTTTTTTAGTTAATGAAGCAGAAAGTTCAAAGGTTCACAGCTTGTAGAAGTTATGCTGAGCAAACTTACTTATGCTACAGAAGCAGTTTCTAAACACGTTCTAGAAGAAGAAGTATACCAAATAATTCAATAAGCTAAGGCAGGCTGTTGGGTGTTTTAGTGGGTGTCTCCAAGATGTCTTATCTTACCCAGCCCTTGACTCAGATGTTCCCAGTCTTTCATGGTGTTTTGGGACACTGGTATCCCACAATCTTAGACTCTTCTCCTATGGTCGTCTTCTTCTTCTACAAGAAGTGTCACATTCTCTTCTCTGTGCTGCCCACAGGAGAAATTATCTTATCGGGGAGCAAGGACGGGCTCGTGGCTGTCAGCAGCTCTCACACTGGAATGACTCTCCGTGTCCTCGCTGACCACAAAGGCTCCCCCATCACCGTCCTCCAGTGCATCAGGAAGCAGGTGAGACCTCACTCCCTGCCCTGGTGCTGGGCAGGAGCAAGTTCCCCACTTCTGTACTGCCAGAATCACAGCATTGCTTTTGTCTTCCATAGTACCGTGATTTTGGGGTGGAAGGAAGTGAGCTCTGGCTGGCCACCAGCTTGGACCGGCGGGTCAGCGTCTGGGCCTCCGACTGGCTGAAGGACAAGTGTGAGCTCCTTGACTGGCTCAGTTTCCCGGCTCCTGCCGGCCCTGAGGTGAGCGTGGCCCCTGCCTGCTCGTGAAGTGGGTCTCAGCAGCAGCCAAGCTGGAGGAGGGATGATGCCTCAAGGCTCTGAGCGGGATGGGGCTAAAGAGAGTGTGCGTGCTTAGGAAAGTCACCTTCATTAGTTCTGCTGCCTGTAGAGTATCTTGTTAATTCACCTTCTTGCATGTCAGAAGGCAGTGGGAATTGTGGCAGTACCTAACTGCTGGAAAGCACTGACTTTGTAAGCATCAGGAGTCAAAACTGCATCTGCAAAGAGCTGACACCCTGTGCTATGCAAAACTGAGCACAGGCAGCAGTGAGCACAGCGTGCAGAAAAGACCTAATTATCAGCATGCTGCTAACGTTGACACTCCCAAAGAGCATGAATATTCAGAGCCTGGAGCCTGGTGATGCGTTCATAGAGCAAAGTACTCCAGCCCTGTGTGTCTGTGAAGCTTTGCAGAACACTGGCTCCAACCCAGGGGTGGGATTTGTGCAGAGGACACCTGCTAGAAAGGGAGGAAGGTCTGTATTGGGCAGGATGTGGAGATGGTCCCCAGTGCACGTGACAATCAGCAGAAGGGAGCTGGGTCTTTTTTGGGGACAAGCGGTGGTGCCTCAGCCTCCCACCCTCAGGGTCAAGCACCATCTGGGCCCATACAGCAGTTGGATTCTGTCAACATTTCTTCTGCTTGTTTCTAAAACAATAGATTTCCTCTCCATGAAGGAAACACTACAATTCTCTCCACAGTGAACTGGAGAAGTACTAAAGATCTGTTTTCTGGGCCCTATTTTCCTGTGTTAAACCAGTCCATAACCCAATGCCACCTTCAGGCCCATGTGACAATAATGCTGTCATGGAAATTCAACCTGTTGGACCCTTGTGTGCCCCACTCCTTTGACAGTAAACAATTTCCTTCAGGTTTCTGTGGCAGTGTGTGGTTGCTCCTTGCTTTCCCATGAGCACATCTGAGATGGCAATGCAAGAGGGAGGAAACAGCCTCCACTGTACTAATTTCCTGCTACTTGGACAGCCGCAGCCCAAGGGCTGGTGTCTCTCTGTGCTCTCCTTTTTTTCTCCACCGTGGTGGGTGGGGCTGGAGAAGGTAGCCTCAACTTTCTTCCCTTCGGTTTCCCTCACCAGGGTCTCAGCAGTCTCCCGCCCAGCCTGGCTGCCTTCTGCCCTTGGGAACCCAGTACCCTGGTCTATGTTGGCTTTGGGATGCAGAAGGAAGCCTTGTTTTACAGTCTGCGCAAGAAACAGGTACCCTAGCTCTGTCAGGGTGGCATGGGCCCTCGTCTGCTGCTGCGGGGCCATGGCCATGTTGAACAAGGCACAGTGCGGGGAGGCAGCGCTGCCCTGTGCCTAAAGCCAAGCCTGAAGGCATGGGGTGGGTTCAGGCAAGCAGCTGCTTAGGGCAACAGCTTTTAGGCTCGGAAACTCCTGAGCCTGGCCCAGGTGAGTGGCCGGGCCCTGCCCCTGCCTCGGGCTGCATCTGGGCAGGCTGCCAGTCCTTGCTGCTGCCCTGCTGCCTTTCCATGATGGGAAGGGAAGGTGTTTGCTTTCAGGAGCACTGAATCATTGAGCTGAGTCTCCTCTGGCAAGTCGATGCCTTTGGCAGGTTTCTGAGCTCTAAGAGGTGCTGTTCATCTGTCAGCCTCCCCTTTGAGAGGAGCCCTTTACCCTCCTAACAACTGTCACTGCAGCAGCTCTGGTCTCCTGCCTGCTCATTTCTGAGGTGTTGGTGTGTTTCTCTTGCTGGAACACAGGTTGTTGAGAAGATCTCCCTGCCATACTTTGCCACATCGCTCAGCCTGTCTCCTGCAGCATGCTTCATGGCTGTCGGCTTTGGTGGTGAGTACTGGAGAGTGCTGTGGGCTCTGCTGCCCAGCTTCCTTGGCGGGGAGGGATCTGTCCTTCTTCCTCTGCGTGGGGGGAAATCAAGTGTCTCTTTTCCTTTAAATGAGAGAAATGTGTACAGACACCATCCTGGGTTCTCAGACCCTGGGTGCTGCAGTCTTGGGACTGTGGGTAGCTGCCTGGGTGCTGGGCAGGGTCTCTGTCAGGCAAGGAGAAAGCTCTGTAAGACACAGGTCAGAAACAATGCATGAGCTCAGTCCTGTTCATCAATAAGCAGGATTTGTCACTCAAATGACTGCTTGGAATTATGGCTGTCTCCATCTCTGCTTATGAGCAAACAGCTCTGTGGCTGTGTGAGCCGACAGAAGGGGCTTTCCTCCAGCACGGGGACAATCAGCACCCTTCTCCCGGCAAGAGCACCTTGTTCCTGAAGCTGTTTGTACCTGCCTGGGGAGGCAGCACTTACATCCCTCCAGCTCTGACAGGGGGGTGAGCTCCATGCCTGCCCCAGAGCTGTGGTGCATCTGTTGAGCGCAGAGCCAGGCGCGTGGGGAGTGTGAGACAGCAGAGCTTCCCTAACGCCTGCTGCTGCATTGCTTACTGCAATGTGACGGTCTAACATGCAGCATGGAACTGCCATGTCATGCTCTCTCCCCATTACCAGCCATCAGTTGCTGTCCCCTGTCACTCAGCTCATGGACAAGCAGTGCAGCAGGGTGACAAGGCTCTGGGGAAGGTGACTGGGAAGGGTGCTCCTGGCAGGGACAAGCCTCATGGTGGCAGAGCCTCCTTCCCCCAGCACTCAGCTCCCTCCTTTCCCACAGAGCGGCTGCTGAGGCTGCTGCGCTGCTCCACCAGTGACGTGCAGGACTACGCCGGCCACGATGACGCTGTCCACCTCTGCCGCTTCGCCCCCTCGGGCTGCCGCCTCCTTACGGCCTCGCACAGCGCTGTCCTCCTCTGGGAGCTCACAGGCAGCTGAGCACGGAGGCCCCTGGTTCATCTGCACTGCTCCGCAGGGACAGCAGCCTTGGGGGGCCTTGGGCCAGGCCCTGCCTTCCCCAGTGGGGCACCAGCTCCTGGGCCAGGTCCCGGCTTAGGCCTCAACCAGGCCCCAGCCACAACCTCCCCTCTACCAGTGGGCTGCTGTGGCCGGGCGCGGCGTGGGGCCCGCAAGCCAGACCCGGGCGGTTGCGGGATGTGTTTTACGGCCCCGTTTGCTGTTTGGTTTTGTTAATAAAACATGGGAAGGTGAAGCCAGGTAGTCTCGGAGTGCTCGGCGCCGCCCCCACCCGCCAGGGGGCGCCGCTCTGCCCGGGCCGCTCTGCGCCGCCGCTCGCTGGTGTGACCGGAAGCGGCGACGACGGGGGGGACGCGGCGGCGGCCCCGGGAGCGGCGGCGCCGCCATGAAGCGGGACGTGCGGATCCTGCTGCTGGGGGAGGGTAAGGCGGGGGCACGGCGGGGGTGGCTACCGGGATGGCCTGGGACCCGGGGGGTGCCGCTCGGCACCGGGAGGGCCTCGTCTGCGGGGAGCCCGGGGGGAGCGGCCGGGCCTGCCCGTGGCCCGGCGGGGCGGGAGCCGGGTCCCCCCCGGTAGCAGCGCTCTCCGGCCGCCCTTGCCAGCCCGTGGGCCCTCGTTACAGGTGGCTTCTGTGGGCAAGGCCCTTCCCGCGGGCTCCTTCCAGCAGCCCCGGACTCCCTCCACGGGCAAGCCGGGCTGCCCCGCGGCACCGGCCTCCGCTCCGGGGCCTCCCGCTGGGCAGGGGCACCGACGGCCCTTTCGCCCACGGGCCGAGCCGCTCCGCGCCCCGCGGGTGTGCGTGACACCAGCCGCTGGCTCCGGTCGTGGCAGCCACCTGCGGTTACCCCCGGCCCGTGTCCCGCTCGGGCTCTGCCCGGACGGTGTCAACGTCCTCCCTTTCTTTCCTAGCCCAGGTGGGGAAGACATCGCTGATCATGGCTCTGGTGGGTGAGGAGTTCCCAGAAGAGGTGAGCGTGAGCAGGGGACTCTGGGCCCCTCGCTGGGTGTCCCCTCAAGCACTCTGTGATGGGTCTGCCCTCAGCAGTGGCTCTGTCCCCAGCAGTGTTACCCCCAGGTGGGGCTGTTGAGGGGTGTGTGCAGCTCTCTGGGGACTGGGGGCAGCCACGGGGCTGGTTCAGTGGAGCTTAAGTCTGTGAGGACTGTGCAGAGCTGCAACTGAAATGGTGGGGTCTTCAGTCTGTGCTCTGATGCCTGACAGGCACGATCTGCCCTGGTGAGGGGCACAGGTACCTCCCAGGGTCCTGCTCACCACTGCTGCAGCCAGCGTGCTCCTGCTGGGGGTTTCCATGTCCACCAGTGCCCCAGGCCATAGGGCCCAGCCCTGTGCTCTGTGGCAGGGCTGTTTGCTGACCAGTTGTGGCCTTGGGGCAGTGGCACCAGCACAGAGCCCTTAGAAGGGGCTGAACCACATTCCATGCCCCCTGTGCGTGGCTGGAGGTGGGCCTGGTGCTTTGAGCTGGGCCATCTGTGAGGAGCAGCATCCAGCCTGCCTGTGTGTGCCTCTGGGAGTCTCTGGCTTGGCAGCTCGCTGTCCCATTGCGGTTCAGATACAGAAACAGGGTCGGTCTGGCCGGGTGTGTTTGCCCTGTGTCATCATGTGGCTTGTCTCAGTGCCCACAAGCAGATGGTGCCTTCTGCGATGTTTGCGCTGGGAAGCAGCAGCCCAGGACTCAGGGAAGGACTGGCTCCGTGCACCTTCCTGTGCTCTCACAGCAGAGCCCGGACAATCGGCTTAGTGCTTCTCCCAGCTGCTGAGAGGTCAGGCTGGAGAGCCAGGAGAGTACAGGGGGCTTATCTGCAGAGCCATAGCAAGGGTGGCAGCGCTGACTTGTCTGAAAGCTGCTTTTCTGATGGGACTTAGCTGTTAGGAGCTGCTTCTTGAGTGAGGGCTCAGGGCTGGGAGGCAGTTGGTGGTTTCACTGCGGGGACACTGCGCGATGGCTGGACTGCAGCAAGCCAAGCTGTGGCTGCAGCCTGGTGGACCAGGAGCGATCCGTGGTCTGGAGGTCATCCCACTGTGACCAGGAGGGCACTGGGCAGTGGCCATGTGGGGATCTGAAGTTCCTTGTCATCTGTCCTCTTGGCTGTGTTCAGCATGGCTGGCTGGAACAGAGTTTGCTGGCTTTGCAGGTGCCCCCTCGCGCGGAGGAGATCACAATCCCGGCTGATGTCACCCCTGAGAAGGTTCCCACACACATAGTGGACTACTCAGGTAGGGCCCTGTCCCTCCTGGCTCCCTGCCAGCCTTGTTTCTCCCCTTCTCTGCTCTTCCAAGGGGAGCGGGAAGGGGTCCCCACTGCTGGGGGCAGTTGGTGACAGCTCTCTTCCCCATCCAGAGGCAGAGCAGACGGAGGATGAGCTGCAGGAGGAGATCGCTAAGGTGAGTTGGGCTGGGTGGCAGCTGTGTGACGGGAGCCTGTGGTGGCCGCAGCCCTGCAGCCAACAAGTGACACATGGCTGCTTGTTCTCCCCATTCACCACCTGGAGATGCATAGGCAGTTGGTTATCTGTGGATTAATGCTATCAGTTTGTTTGGAGGTTTGTTTAATCCTTCTCTGCTTTGTAAGCTGTGGTGTGTGGCTTGTCGTGGCCCTCCAGGGAGCCTCCAGAAGGAGAGCACAGTGGGACATGGCTCACTGCCCATCAGGAGGTGGGGGCTGCTGAGCAGGTGATGTGCTTGTAGCCTCAGGATGTTCCCGGCCGACTCAGAAGAGAGGAAAAGCAGTTGCTGAGCTTGGGCAAGGCCCCTCCTGCTCCCTTCATTAGGTCCCTATGGCTGCCTGTTGAAGCAGTGGCGCAGAGGATTTGGTTTGGGAGCTGGAGCCCCAGCAAACGCTGGGCGGGGAAGGACGAGGGCTCCCATGTCCCTCGGAGCAGCTACAGAAGAATAATCCAGCCGGATGGCTGGGGTGTGCCCAGCTGCTCTTCTCTGCCCTGGGATTAACCTCAGCTCTGTGCAGAGGAGGATCTCTTGATTACAGATAACAGAACTGTTTCTCTCCTGTGTGTCTCACATGAGCAATGCAGTTTAATCTCTCTACCTTGGCAGCTAATGGCCAAGGAGCAGAGCTGGTGGGCATGGGGCTCCTGCTCCCTCCACCCAGACAGCAAGAGTGTACAGAGGCTTAAATCGGCTCCAGGAAATCCTCCCTAAACCCTTGTGTGTCCTCAGGATTAGTGCTAAACTCTCTCCTGAAAGGGCCAGTGATCCCTCCTGTCTGCTTCATATAAAGCGTTGGTGGCAGCACTGTCTGCGTGGGGTTGGAGAGGGAGGAGGGCAGCGCTGCCAGCCCAGCACGTGGCACTGACAAAGCCATCGTGGGGACATGGTGAGGGGTGGGAGCAGGGAACCAGGACACCAGGCAAGGAGGCAGATGTGCTGGTGGTAGCTCCTGCAGCAGAGGAGCCAGGCTTTGCTCTGAGCAGCCCCTCGTAGAGCTGCTCTTGGCAGTGGGCGAGTCATCACTGTCGGAGGGCTGTCTGTATGTCTGCATACTCGTGTGCGCTCCACCACCACTGCCAGGTTTCAGTGCAGGCGTGCCGGCAGCATGCGGGGATACAGCATGGCTGTGCCTTGGGCCTCCCTGCTGCAGAGGTGCACTGGGACCCTCACTCACCACCCATTGCCGCTTCTCTCTTGCAGGCCAACGTGGTCTGTGTGGTGTATGATGTCACCAAGGAGGCCACCATCGAGAAGGTACTGGGTCCCCTGCTGGAGTCTTGAGTGGCCCCAGTCCGGCAGCAGCACCGGAGGGAGTGGTGTTCCCAGTGCCAGGTCCTTCCTGGTTGTGCCAGCTTTTTGGTGCAGGCCGGTACTGATGCCCCCCAGCCCTGTGGGGTTTTGGTGTTTGATACACCTGCAAGCAGAGGCAGGCTGAGCACAGCCCAGGCTTGCTCCCACTCTAGTTGTTGTCCTTATGTGCTGGGGGGCAGCAGGTTAGTAGGTTTGACACATCTCTCTGCTGGCATCCAGCATCCCTGGGTCTGCCCTGCCTGCTGGTGCGGGGGAATGCCAAGGAGCAGATGGCTGCAGGGCCCTGCTGACTGCTGCGGTGCTGGTGCTGGGAGCTGTGCTGGGAGCTGCCTCTCCCTCTCCAGGCTGTGCTGACAGACCTTTCCCTATGCTCACCTTTCAGATTCGTACAAAGTGGATCCCCATGGTGAACGGAGGAGTTGAAAAGGGCTCCAGGTACTGTGTGCGACGTGGTCCACAGGCTCAGAATTGGGGGATTCTGGAGGCTGTGGGGTTCCTGGCACCTTCATTCCCTACTGAGGTTGCTCAGATCAAACCAGCTTTGCAGTTTATGGCAAGACCATAGCTTGGGCAAGCCCAAGCTATGGTCTATGGAAGGACATGGGGGCTTTTCTCCGTTGCAGATCTAGCTGAGGCAGAGGGCTGTGGGAGGGAGAGGGTTTCTTTCCCCCTTGATCTCAGCCAGTCAGAAACAGGAGGCTGCTGAGGGAGTATGGGAGCACAGAAGCTACAATCTGTGTGTGCGGATCACTTGGGCAGAAGGTTGCTGTGCTGGATTAAAGGCTCCTAAACATATTGTTGCTGGGTGAAAGCGTAAGCAGGATCAGGCAGTCTGTTTCTCCAGATGGATGCTTCTAGCTGTGGGAGGCAGGAAAGCTGCTCTGGACCTTGCAGAGGAGGATAGGGGGGCTTCCCCGCTGCCTGGGAGCACATGTGGCTGGGACAGCACTGAGACTGAGAAGGAGGTGGCCTCAATCATGATCTCTGACTCTGTTTTTTTCCCCCAGGATCCCCATTATTTTGGTGGGAAACAAGTCTGATCTGCAGGTGGGGAGCTCCATGGATGTCATCTTGCCCATCATGAACCAGTTCTCGGAGATTGAGACCTGCGTAGAGGTGAGGGAACTGGAGGGTTTTCCTTTTGTTTTTTTTCCTAATGGTGGACAGACATTGCTTTGTGCTTTGATGCACATCTTATCTGGCTTGAGGGGCTTGTATCATCCTCCCTCTGTCCCCTTGTCACCAGCCTGTTGCCTGTCCCCACTCACAGGGCTGTCTCTTCCTTTGAATCCCCAGTGCTCTGCCAAGAACCTCAAGAACATCTCTGAGCTCTTCTACTATGCCCAGAAAGCTGTGCTGCACCCTACCGCCCCCCTCTATGACCCAGAGGAGAAGCAGGTAGGAAGCACTGCTCACAGCCCCCCAAGGAGTCTCCTGCCCATCACAGCACTCTGGGCTGGTGCTCCGCTTTTGCCCCTGCACAGTAGGGTGGAAAGTTTGGGCTGAGGCAGCCAGAACAAGGGGAAAGCGTTACCCCTGGGCAGAGCCGACAGAGGGAAAAATACCCGTCTCAGTGCAGCCAGCTGAGTATGTCCAGGCCAGAGAGATCTGCAAGGACCAGGGACATGTTGGGGCCAAAGCCCTTGTGTTCCAGACGATGTGTTAGCCATGGTGGGAAAGGGGCCAGAAGAAACCTTCCCCATGGGCTGTCCTGCTTCTGACTCCCAGCTCCGAGGTGCCTGTGGTACTGGCCTAGCTGGGCCATGCTCCCAGCCAGCACAGGAAGGGAACCCCTCTGCACATGGGGTTATAGGAGGAAGGGCCAGGATGAAGGTCATGCCCTGTTTTTGTCACTGTGGTTGGTCCCTTGCAGCTGAAACCTGCATGTGCGCAAGCGCTGACACGGATTTTCAACCTCTCGGACCAAGATAACAACCAAATCCTTAGTGATGATGAACTCAACTACTTCCAGGTAGGGCTGGCTGCAGAGCTGAGGTATTTTCCAGGCCATTCTGGAAGGCCTCTGTGGTCCCCTTTCCATCCAATACCAGGCAGAAAGGCTGCCCTTCTCCTGACACAGCCTTCCTGTTTGCATTCAGTACTTCTGCTGTTGCACTGTAGGGTGCATCTCCAAGCACATGGGGATCCGCAGGTCTCCCATTTTCACTAAGCTTGGGCTGAGTTTGCTCTGCAGTGGGAAGAGCAGAAGGCTCTGAGGGTGTTGAGAGTCAGACGTTATTGGGATGCTGAGGAAAAGGGCCTTGGTCAGGGATTAAGCCAGTAACCCTGAGCTGGGTGGATTTTCTCACCTAGAAACCCCATCTCCTTACTAAGGGAGAGAGATGCTGGTGAGACAGAGGGCGGTGCTGTCTGTGTGCTTTGCTGGCAATGACCTTCTTTCTCTTGGGAGGTAGAAATCCTGTTTTGGAAACCCGCTGGCTCCCCAGGCCCTGGAGGACGTGAAGATGGTTGTGTGGAAGAACACCACAGATGGGGTGCAGGACAACGGCCTGACGTTGAACGGTAACAGCGCAGGGGCTCCATGCCCCTTCCCATCTCATTGCGAGGGGCTCTGTCCTCAGGCTGAGCCTCCTGGCTGTCATTCTAAGTCTAGTTAGTCCCTCTTGTCAAAGCAAGTCTGAGCCTGCCGTGGCTACGAGAGCTCTCTGTCCTGGCAGCCTGTTTTCCCAGGGAAAGCCTGGTCTTGAGGAGTGGGTCCCTGAGGCTGAGTGCTCGGTTGGCCCCACTGTGCCTGAGCCGCCCGATCTCTCCTGCAGGCTTCCTCTTCCTCAACACGCTCTTCATCCAGAGAGGCCGGCATGAAACCACCTGGACGATCCTTCGCCGTTTTGGGTACGACGATGAGTTGGAGCTGACGGATGACTATCTCTACCCACAGTGCGTATCCTGCCGTGGAGTGGGGCGGGCAGGGTGTGACACCCCCATGGTACGCAGCTTGGACTCCCCAGCACCTTTGCTTGCTCTTTTCTGCACCCTGGGCTCTACCATGTTCCTCAGCTGAGGCTGAATCTGCACCCTTGTCTCATGGTCAGGTTCATGCTCCTCACTGTCCCCTTGGGGCAGGAGCTGACATGAGGGGTTGGTGACAAATACAACAGGCCTCGGAGCTGCTGCCTGTGCTGCTGGCTCTGATGTAGGCAAGCAAGGAGGTGGGGAATGAAGGCCTGTCCCTGACTTTCCTTGACATCAGCAAAGGGTCTTTGAAGGCTGTTCTGTCCCCGCCTGAGCTGAGGCAGAACGACTCTGTCAGGAGCAGTGAGCTGTCAGCATAGCCCGCCTGGCTGATTCCACAGCTGCTGTCTCTTCTCTGCTCCCTGCCACCCTGGAGGTGGTGATCTGGCAGTAATGAAAGGGGTTGGCGTGTGAGCTGCTTCATGCTCTCCCCAGACAGCAGGCTGTGCGGGGAGGCGACAGGGCTGTGCTGGTGGAAGGCACCCCGAGGGTAGCTGTGCCCTGCTGAAGCCCTGGGTACGAGGCAGCGTGAGGGCTGCATCATCTCCCTGGCTGCTTGGGCAGCGCAGATGTACCAAGGAGAGGTCACTGTGCAGCCTCGAGGCCTCCTGCTGAAAGCAAGGGGCTATGTCAGGGCATAGCCAGGCCTGGAGAAAACTGCTGACCTTGAGTGGGATTGGGGAGCGGGGGGCTGTGTGCTCAGGGTGAGCTCTGGCTTGGCCAAGGACCTGCTCACACGCTGCTCTTCGTCCAGGGCTTGAGGAGGTGTGGGAGCTGCTCACTTGAGTCTCTTCTGACAGGTTCCGCCTGCCCCCCGGCTGCTCCACGGAGCTCAACCACCTGGGTTACCAGTTCCTGCAGCGGTTGTTTGAGAAGCACGACAAGGTGGGCAGCACGTGGTGGAGCTGCCTGGAGAGGGGACACTCTCTGCTTGGCCTGCACGCCTGGGTGTACCTGCTCTCCTGTCCACCCCACTGTTCCAGGGAGCAGATGCAGCACCAGTGAAGGGCTTTTCTCTGCCACAACGCTCCCTTCATGGCTTCTTGCTGAGGCTTTGGGAGCAGGAGGTGGCCACAGTGAGCTGTAGGTAGCCTCATGGCATGTCGAGGGCATGGACTTGTGATCACTACCCTTGACTAAAGGGCAGCCAGTAAAGTTTGGGCCTTCAGGGGATAGGTCTGATTAATACCAAGCTGGCATAGCCCCTCAGTGCCTGGCTGCAGCAGGCGTCGGCAGGGACAGCGGGCACAGCTGCTGGCCTGGAGCCACGCGCCGAGCATCTACACGGCTGCCAGCCCTGTGGAGGGGGTGCCAGGCCGGAGAGAGGGAGTGAAAGCAACTGATTTTGCCATACTCTTGCTCTTTGGAAAGAGAAGGCAAGAGCAGGGGATGTGTTGGATCTGCAGGCACCTGCTTGGACTAGTTATCCAGATGTTGGTGTGCGCCTGGGCTACGGCAGCTCTTTGGCCATGGGGAGTTGCAGCATGGAGTCCCTGGGTGCCTGGATGCTGGCAGATCCTCTGTAGCATGGCCCTGTCACACCCCAGCCTGAAGGTGCTGTGTTGGTGTGCATTTAACTGGTGGCCGGTGGCCCAGATGTCACCCACAGACCTTGTGTTAGTTACCCTGCAGCATGGAAGGCCAAGCTGGAGTGATGCGGGCTGCTGTGAGGCGGCTGGCCTCAGGGAAGCTCAGGGCTGTGGGGGGAGTGTGAACGTGTCCTGCCCAGTGGTTCCAGCTGCAATCGCAAAGCAGAACCCACCTGTCTCTTGCAGTGATGGGAGTCCCTGGGGCACAGGCTCTCTGCATGCTCATGCAGTTCTGGCCTTGCTTGCAATTGATTTCGACCATTGAGAGCATCCCTGTGTCACTCTGCAGCAGCAAGCAGGGTGGCTGGTGTGCTGGGGGCCCTCTCTGGACCCTGACAGTGCTTGGTGTGGCTGCAGAGAGCTGCATGAGCTGTGTCCCACCTCAGCTGCTGACTCCTCTTTGTTTCAACAGGACCAAGACGGAGCCCTCTCGCCTGCAGAGCTGCAGAACTTCTTCAGTGTCTTCCCCTGCGTGCCCTGGGGCCCCGAGCTCTACAACACGGTATGCACCACTGATAAAGGCCTGCTTTCCCTGCATGGATTCCTCTGCCAGTGGACGTAAGCTCAGCCCCTCTCCCCTGCCTTTAGTCACATCACTTTGCCCTTGCTGACCTTGTGCTCCGTCCCTCCAGGCTCGTGGCTTACCTGGATGTGCGGCACTGCCTGGAGTGCCTGGGCTACATGGGCTACCCCATCCTCTCGGAGCAGGACTCTCAGACGCAAGCGCTCACGGGTACGGCCATGCCCTCACCTCCTGTCATGGCTTGGGTCCCTCCTCTCACTCACCCAGCCTCTCTCCTGTCAGTGACCCGGGAGAAGAGGATCGACCTGGAGAAAGGCCAGACCCAGAGAAACGTCTTCCTCTGCAAGGTGCTGGGAGCCAGGGGCGCAGGCAAGTCTGCCTTCCTGCAGGCCTTCCTCGGCAGGAGCCTGGCGGTGAGTGTCTGCTCCCCTCTTTGGCTTGCTGTGGCAGGGTGTCCCGGTGAAGCAGGAGGCAGAGCCATGAGGTGGTTGAGCGATCTGTTGCGTGACCGCACCTCCCTGCCCATGGCTGAGCCCCAGTGTCCCGGCAAAAGGCTTCACAGCCCTCTCCCTGCCAGCGGTGCTGGTTGCTGTGGCTCTTGTGTCCTTAGTTTTGCCTAAGGCAGTGGTCCCGCTCCTTCTGCTTGTCCCAGGGATCTGAAGGGGCTGTGCCTTTCCCAGGCAAACGTATCTCCCTGAGGTGATGCGGCTTTCCCTGCTTGTTATGAATGGTGTCTCATGGCAGTAGCTGGCTGGCCTTCAAGTGGCTGTGACACCATGAGGACTCAGGGCAGTGGGAAATGCTCTCCCTCCCCCAAGCGCTACTCTTGCTCTGGGCTGTCTGAGACTGTTTTCATCGGTGGCAGGCCCAGAGGGAGAACCCAGGAGTGCCATCCCTCTACGCGATCAACACGGTGCACGTCAGTGGCCAGGAGAAGTACCTTATAGTAAGTCAGGAAGAGGAGGGAATTGCTGTTGCATATGGCTCAGGGGAGGGCTGGGCTGTGTTCCTCCCAAATGGCTGCAGCGCCATCCCATCACCCCTGAGCTGGGTTGTGGCTGCAGTGACACCAGTGCAGTCTGTGTACTGGCGTGAGGAACAGCCGATCTCCTTGAGACAGTGCTGTGCCATGCATCCCTTCCCCTCCTGCCCCAGCTGTATGAGGTCAGCGCCGACACAAAGTTCATGAAGCCATCAGACGCAGCCTGCGATGTCGCCTGCTTCATCTACGACCCGAGTGACCCCAGGTCCTTCAGCTACTGTGCCAGTATTTATAAGGTAACTGGTAGGGGCCCTGTGGGACTTCAGCCCCACATCTCCTAGGGCTTGGTCACTCACTCCTTGCTGGACCTTCTCCCTGTGTCTGCAGCAACACTACATGGACAGCCAGATCCCCTGCGTCTTCGTGGCCTCCAAGACAGACCTGCCAGAAGCCAGTCAGCAGCCTGCGCTCTCCCCCACCGAGTTTTGCTACAAGCACTGCCTCCCACCACCCTTCCTCTTCTCCTGCCACGGCCAGGGGCTGCCCAGCACTACTGTCTACACCAAACTGGCCACTGCCGCCACCTTCCCGTGAGTATCCTTCTCCTGGAGTAGGCTCTTGGCTGTGAGCAGAGCTTGGGGAGGGGGCTGGGTCCGAATGCTGCCTCCACTGTGGTGCTTTGGTTGGTTTCTGTCTAGCTCTTGGTGTCGTCTGCTCATACAAGTAATTGAAACAAAAAGGCCACTTCTTCCCCTGCTTGGATAGGGCAGAGGGGACTCAGCTCTCTTCTGCATTATGTGTGTCTCTGGCAGATTTATTAGATAGATTCTGTCACAGGAGTTTTTGTTTTTGAAGCCTAAGATAAAAAATGCTGAAGGGGAGTCACCAGCCTAGTTTGCCAAGGCCTGCAAAAGGGGGGTGGCAGCTATTTTTTCCTGATGAGGTGGATCAGACTGAAAAAGAGGTCGGTGAAGCGAGACCTCTGTTTCCACAGCCTCCCTTGAGGAAGGAACTGCACCTGAAAGGGGCTGGGTGATGGTGTAACACGGCAGCCAGGCTGGGCATGGACAGTGTTGTGAAATCTGGGCAGGAGAACGTGTCTGTGTGTGGCATTGCTCTGCTCGGGGGGTGGAGGGGGCTGAAAGCTGAGGGTCAGCACAACACTGGGGGCAGAGCCCTGCCAGGGAGAGCGTGTGGGTGCATTGGAAGGCAGGATGGGATTACTAGTGAGTGGTTTTCCCTCTAGCTTCTTTTCAATAAACAACTTTATTTTTAGAGCTGACACTTTTTTTTTTTCCCTCTGCAGTATTAAAATTTAAATATTCTTAATATATCTTAGGGTATGTGGCATAAATAAATAACAGCGTAATGGAGGACCAGGGATTGGCTGTTCTCCCCTGATTTAGTGGAGAATGAATAATGGATATGTCTTTCCTCCCTGGAGAGGAGCACGTTGATGCAGGACAACACATGTTTAGGAAGGGAATGTTTACACTGAGGCAGGACTGGGTCCCGTCCCTCGCTGCTCTTAGGTCGGTGTCACCAGCTGTGCCAGTGTCTCCACCTGCATCCACCTCTGGGTCTCTGTGCACTTGGAGTTGTAAAATCAGCTTGACCTAGAAAGTAAGATACAGACCTCCATACTCATACTAATTATTTAGGTGTTGGTGTGCTGTTTCCAGGCCACGGGAGGGTAGAGCCACATCCGTCCCACCAGCAGGGCTGGGAGCCATGCTTTGCCTTGACGATGATGCCAGATGGCGGGTGCTCTGGCTGGTGGAGCGGGGAGGCCACTCGCTGCTCTCTGCCTTCGGCTGTGCCACATCCCCCAGCCTGGACCTGTGCCATGGTCACCCTCCATCCCCCTAGGGACACGCCAACCTCCCTGTTTGCGGGAGAAGTACTTGGGGCTGCTGGGGAGCTTCGTGTTCGTACAGCTGTGCACCTCGCTCACTGGCCTCTTCTCTCTTTCCTTGCAGCCACTTGAACGCTGTGGAGCTGGGAGCCGCATCCTTCTGGCTCCGGGTGGCTCTGGGGACAGCAGTGACTGCTCTGGTAGGGTTCACGCTGTACCGCGTGCTAGCCAAGAACAACTGAGAGTCAGTCTCCACCCTGTCCTCCCCGTGACACCAGCCACCTCGTCCCCAGCGACGCCCTAGTGAAGGGCCCTGCCTCAAGCTGGTCCCTGGTGGGAAATCCTCCTTTTTCCCCCAGCCTGGATTGCAGGACCAGTGAAACCAGACTTCCCAGCACCAGCAGGATAGATCCCCCAGCACCGGCCAGCCTAACCCTGCTGGCCTCTGCGGCATCCTCGCCCACATGGCTCCTGCCCAGCTGTGGCAGTGGGGGCCAGGCAGCTCTCCCTGGGGGCTCCACCTCACCAGCACCTGGAGCATCACCCCCGTCTTTTATGCTGTTTTTGTTTGTTTGGGGTTTTTATGTTTGTTTTTAAGTTCAAACATGAGTGTTTCAGTATCTGTTGGGCCAGGCACGTCCCTTCTCTAGAGGGCTGTGCTGATGCCCTTAGTTCTGGGGGGGTAACACTCGTGGAGCCCCTGGCCCCTCTGGCAGCAGCAGAGCTGTCGAACGGACCCATGGTTTCAGCCTGCTGCGGCCCACGCCATTCCCTGGCCCTGTTTCCTGCTGCCCGCACTGGGTGAGGCAGCCTGGGAGGGCTGGACATTTACACCCCCCCACGTCCCTGTGTTTTGGGGTCACTCCTGGCCCCTCCTCCTGGGACACTGTGGCTGCAGCTCCCAGCCCCAGGCTGCAAGGGGAGGGAGTGATACCCAGGACCTGTCCCAGTCCCTTTCTCTCTTGTTTCTGTGTAAAAGTAGAGCCCTGCAGGGTACCAGGCTCTTGACCCATCTGTCTTCCTCCCTGCCTGGCTGTATGGCCTGTCCCCTCCCTGCCCTGGCCACCAGTATTCATGGCCACCACTATTTGCAGGGTCCCAGAAGCCCTGGTGAGGGCTACAAGGGCACAGGGAGCCCACTGTGCTCCAAAGGACAGGCTGCAGTCCTTTCCTGGCAGTGCCATCGCTGAGCTCTTGCCATGCCACACATTGGCATGCAGCCCTTGTCCTGCTGTCCGCTCTGTGGGGCCCTGGTCATGCTGAGGGTGTCCCAGAGTACAAGACTCTGGGCATTACATCTCCTGGAACAACTGGAAGCTCTTTCCTCCCCTGTCTCCTGCCTGCACCCGAGCCAATGTCACCTGCCAGACAGCCGCTGTGACTTCAGGCCAGCACAAATCTGGAGCCAGTGTCTCACAGCCTCCCTGTCTCCATGTCCCAAAGAGTGAGGGCCAGCCTGTGCTGGCCCCTGTGCTCCGCTCACACCCATCCCTGGGCTCCCGTCCTGCCGGGGGGAGCCATGGTCAGCTCCTGGCTCTGTGACACTGGCTCTGTGATGCTGGCTCTTTGGCTTTTCGAGCACACTCAGGGTGGGTTTGTTTGCAGGCAGCTGGTGGGGCAGCACCAAGGTACAGCTGGAGCTGCTTTTCTGTACATTTTTTTCTATTTAAACTTTTTTTATTGTGGCCCAAAGCTGATGAGGGGGTTGAGAAATGGCTGGGCAGCAGCCAGCATCTCTTACAGGGTCAGTCCCAGGGTGGTGCCCCCATCCCCCTAGTGCCCGGTCCCCAGTGCTGGCCAGATGGGTGTCCCTGCCTGTGCTGGAGCTGCTGGGCCAGTCAGGCACCTGCTGCCATCACGCTCACTGCTGGCCCACGTCCCCTCTCAGTGGCCAAGCCCACCACGTGCAGTTGTGCTGGTCTGGTGGTCTGACCCTGCTTCCGGCACCCATTCAGGTGTGGCAAAGCCATACTGTTTTAGGAGGTTTGTTCTTTACAAGAAAATAAATTTTTACACACCTTCTGCTTGTACACCGTGTCCTGTGTCTCCTGGGGAGCTGGACCCCTTGCTCCCGCCAGGGCTGTGCGAAGCCCAGAGCCTCCTGTGGCTGCGGTGTGAGCAAGGAGACCCCAAGGGCCTGCGCTGCCCACCCCGTCTGGGAATGGTTAGAGGGATTTAGGGCGGGAGTTGAAGCTTGGCCCTGTGGGACAAGGATTGGGACTGACCTTGCTCCTGGGTGCTTGGGGACATGGATGACTCTGCAACAAGTGTACCCACAGAGAGCTGGGGAAGGAGGTGGCGGGTCCCTATGTCACTCCAGCAGGATCTCAGGGGTGGAGGAAAGCAGGAGGCTTGGCTGTTTCTAGAAGCTATGGCTCTGCATGTCCATCCTCACGCAGGGTTAGGGGCTCCCTGCTTCCCTGCAGCCACCTTCCCCTACACGCCTGCAGCTCCTGGGGATCTGCCTCCCCCATCTGCTCCCATTTCCCTGTGGCAGCTTTTCCCTCAGCTATTTCTGTCTCAGCAGGCTTGGCCACAGGCACTGGGCACCAGGAACGTGGATGCTGCTGGGGAAAAGGCTTTTCCCAGCACCTCTCCAGGGCCTCTGCTCTGAGGCTGAATGGGACCAGACTGCTCCCCCCATGTGCGAGAGGGTTTCTCCAGCCTGCCGGAGTGGGAGAAGGGCCCCTTTCCCCTGCGGCAACCAGGGCATCCCTCCAGGGTGTGTGGGGGAGCACAGCCGGTGATAGGAGGTGATGCCAAGGTGGCTGGGACACGCAGTGCTCCCTGGTGAGTCCAAACCAGGCTGGGCCCTGTGGGAGCTGTGTGCCCACGTGCCACGGTGCGTATTAATAGCGCTGGTGTGCTGGAGCCGTGCGCATTGTGCTGGGGCAGGCACAGGCGTGGGGCAGGGGATGCACATGGCAGGAGCTCACCCATGGCCACACACAGTCCCTGAGGAAGAAGCCTGGGCACCGCACTGCTGCCTGGCATCTCTGCCTGCCTTGTGCCAGCTGGCATTGCCGTGGCATTGCTGGCCCACACAGCCCTGCCTGCTGCCTCCCAGCCCCTCTGCCCCATCATGGGGACAGCCCCATGCCACAGCAGGAGCCCAGGGCTCCCCTGACAGCCCCTGGGGGAGCAGGGATGGTGCCAGGGCTGGGTTCTGGAGATGTGCCACCCTGTGGGACAGGGTGCAGAAGGGTCTGGGGGCAGCAGGCCCAGCCCAGAGGTTGCTGTGCATGTTGTGTAAAGGGTCCCAGTTCAAGGTACTCAATGACAGGCTGCCCTGCGTGCTCTGTGCTGGGGCAGGTGCCAGCACCGAGGCACCACGTACCCCATGCCAGGTGGAGCACCCATGGGGGATGCACCTGGACCTGTCCCAGCCTGTGAGTGCTGGGGTCAGGATGGAGGTAAGGCCTGCAGACACCTGTGCCAGATTCTGCAGGTGCTGGGATGCAGGCGCCATACTGGGATGTAGGTACCATAACAGGATAACAATTCCTGTAGCTGGATGCAGGTGCTGCACTGGGATGCAGAAATCTGTACCAGGACGTGGGTACGAGTACTGGGGTGCGGGTACCATACCAGGATGCGGGTACCATACCAGGATGCAGGTACCTCTATTGGAATACATGTACCCATATTGGGGTGCAGGTAATGTAAATAAAATGCAAGTTCCAATATTGGGATACAAGTACTGTACTGGGATGTGGGTGCTTGTCCTGGAATGCCGGTGCCATGCCAGAATGTGGGTACCACGACCAGGATGTGGGTACCACTACCAGGATGCAGGTACCATACTGGGATGTGGGTACCAGTACTTGGATGCAGGTGCCATACTGGGATACAGGTACCGTCCCGGGCTGCCGGTGCCCGGTGCCGGCTCCCTCGCCGCGCCGTGTCTCGGGGCGCGGAGCCGGGGCTGCCGGCGGGGCGGAGCGGGGCGGGTCCCGGTTCCTCTCGCGGCGGCGGCGGAGCCGGGGGGGGAGCGCTGCGCCGCGCGCTGCGGCGGGGGCGGCTCCGCTCGGCTCCGCTCCCGCCCCCGCCGCCGCCCCGCTGCCATCGGCGGCTCCAGGCGCCGTCGCTCGCAGCTCGCTCCCGGGCCCGCCGCAACGCGGGGCTGGCGGGGAGAGCCACCCCCCCCACCGCCCCCGCCGCCCGCGCCGCTCCCCTGCCCGGCTCGCCGGCCCCGGGCGCGGGGGAGCGGCGGAGCCCGCCGCCCGCCGGGTGCATGGACAGGAGCTCCCTGCTCCAGCTAATCCAGGAGCAGGTGAGAGCGGGGTATGGGGGGAACCGCCGGGCACCGGGCAGGGCTTGCGGGGGGGCGGGCGGGAATCGGGCTCCGCTGCGGGGGGGCCGCCGTGCACCAGGCATCTCTGCCGGGAGGGATGCTCGTCTGCACCGGGCACGGCTGCCGCGCATCTGGCATCCCGCGGATCTGGCAGGCAGCGGGCAGGGCTGCCCACCCTGGGCGGCTACCGCACCCTGTTCCCCGCTGAGCATCTCCCGGTGCCCCCCGTCACGGCCCCGGGGGACTCGGCCCCGCCGTTGTGCCGCTGAGATCGCGCAACTCAGCTCACTTGTGGCCTCCTCCTCCCTCTAACACTCCCTGCTTCGCCTGCCCCGGGCCAGATCCTGCCGGGTGCACCCTCAAGGACGAGAGGTGCTGGGCAGCCGAGCCTCAGCGCCTGCCGCGGTGCTGAGCCCCAGCGCTGGCTGCACGATGGGAGGTCCCAGGGCTGCCATGGGGCTCAGCCACCCCGGAGAGTTTTGCCCTCATGGGGGGCTGCATTCGGCCCCGTGACCTGGTTGCAGGATCAGGCTGTGGAGCATTAACGCCACGTAGTGCTGGGCTTTGCTCTGCTGGCAGGATCTGGCCGAAATCCGTTAGCACCCGCTGCACCCCGGCCCCGTCCCTGCTTGGTGCTTGGCTTCGAGTAGCTCCCCTTCTGCTCGGCCACCTTGTCCCTCCATCCCCTGCCAGCCTGGGCCAAGCCCCTGGCTCCCTTCCCTCAGTGGGGAGGGTTTATTGGGGATCAGGAATATTAATGGTCTGCCCTCGCCCCCGGCTGGCTCTGTGACCTTGGCCGAGTCTCCCAGTCTTCCCAGCTGGGGTGCTGTCCCCCGTGTCACCCCACTGTCAGGTGTGGGGTCTCTGCACACCTCTGGGCCCTTCGGGGACGAGCAGCATCTTCCCCGGGAGAGAGCAGGACCTGAGAGAGCCCAGCAGGGTCGAGGGGCTGAGGGGGACTGGGGATCAGGCCCCCCCAGGGGAACTGGAGGGGGCCCAGCAGAGTTGGGTTGGGGGGAGATGCACCCTGAAAACAGAGGGGCTTCTGGCTGCTGTCGGGGCTCTCTGGGGGCCAGTGAGCTTGGCATGTGCTGGTGCATGGGGACGTCGTGTGCCAGGTCCCGGCGTGGCACATGCACGTGGTGCCTGTGGGATGGTGTGCGTCTGGCATAGGGGCTGCATGGCCCCAGGGTGCAGGATGGCTCAGGCTGCTCCCATGGGCTGGCAGCTGCTGTGAGGATGCAAGTGCTACCTGCACCCTGCACCCTACACTCTGCACCCCACACCCTTCACCTTGCTCCCCACCCTGCACCCACGCCCACCTCAGGCAAGGACTCTGGGCAGCTGGATGTCCCTTGGGACAGGGACTTTGGCTGTTCCCTGCCAGGGCCAGAAGGATGTGGTGCAAACTGGGTTGGGGGTACAATCCCATGTCCCCCAGCACTCCCTCCTTGCCCATCTCATGAGGATGAGTTTCCTCTCCTGCTTTTCATTCCCTGGTGAAGAAAGGAGCAAACCCAATGCTATTTGCTGGGTGATTCTGTGAGGCGCGGTGTCCTGGCCACCCTTGGCAGGGTTTGAGCTGTGCTCCAGCCATTGGAACCCCTTCTCTGTCTCCATCCTCCTTATGCCACACCAGGCTCATCACCTCTATGAGTGGGATAGTGTGGGGTACCCCATGGTGTCGGATGCCCGATGGTGCTGGGTGCCTGATGGTGCTGGGTACCTGATGGTGCTGGGTGCCTGATGGTGCTGGGTGCCTGGAAGACTCAGGGTGTCTGGTCAGTGCTGGAAGCCCCAGGGATAGTGCAGGATGTCCTGGCACAGGGTGCCCAGTGTGGTGGAACTCAACACCCAGCAGCGAGGGCACACGGGAGGAGGAGGAGGAGGCTGGTGCCAGGGCTGCGCGTGTGTTTAGCTTCGTGGCTTCCTGGCTGGCAGGCTGCTGGCGTCAAGAAATAACTGAGTGGGAGAGTGTTGGCTCCACCACGGAGAGATGGGGATGTTGGCATGGCATGGGGCACCCACACCATGCAGGGTACAGGGTGGGTGCAGGTTGTAGCCTCCCTTGCAGAGTCAGGGGCTGCTGTTGTGGAGTGGTACATGATGCCACCAGGCTTGAGGCCAGGGTGAGGGATACCAGAAGGTGTCCCCATCCTATCAGGGAACTGCAGTCCTGGCATCTCAGTGATGCCTTGTACCGTGCCCCACAGCTCGACCCTGAAAACACGGGCTTCATTGGAGTGGAGACATTTGCCAGCCTCGTGCACAGCCATGAGCTGCCCCTGGACCCCGCCAAGCTGGACATGCTGGTGGCCCTGGCACAGGGCAACGACGAGGGGCAGGTCTGCTATCAGGAGCTGGTAGACCTGGTCAGTGCTGGAGGGGCCTGGAGACAGGGGCGAGCGGCTGGATGCCAGCTCGGGGGTGGGCACTGGGCACCTCCCTGGGCCCCTGGGGAGGGGGTGGACACCAGTGGTCCCCAGGGACTCCCCTGGCATGGGATGATGGCACAGCCTTGGGGGGGCTTGTCCAGCCAGGGTGGTGGTGATGGGCAGGGCTGGCCACAAGCCCACCGGCCCGAGCTGCCCCTGCGGCCCCCGCGGGCATGGCCTCTCTCCGCAGATCAGCAGCAAGCGCTCAAGCAGCTTCAAGCGTGCCATCGCCAACGGGCAGCGAGCCCTGCCCCGAGACGGGCTGCTGGACGAGACCGGCCTGGGCTTCTACAAACGCTTTGTCCGCTACGTGGCCTACGAGATCCTGCCCTGTGAGATGGACCGACGCTGGTATTTCTACCAGCACCGCACGTGTCCGCCCCCTGTCTTCATGGCAGCTGTCACCCTCACCCAGGTACAGGGCATGGGTGCCATGCCCAGGTGGATCCTGGCTGAAGTGTCCTGGTGCCCCAGGGCGGACAGAATGGGTGACCTTGCTTGTGATGTCCTGGTGCCCACAGAGGGGCTTGGATCTGAGGTGAAGGAATGGGTGACCCCATCTGTGATGGACTGGTGGCCATGGCGGGCTCAGACCCAGGGTGGGGAGACAGATGACCATGGTTGATGTCCCGGTGTCCATATGGGGGGAATCAGACCTGAGATGGAGGGGACAGGTGACTCTCATTGTTATGCCTTGGTGCCTATATGGGGGGGGCTCAAAGCCAGGGCAGAGGGAATTAGTGATCCCAGTTCTGGTGTCCCAGTGTCCATGCTGCTGCTCAAACCTGAGGTGGAGGGGCTGTACGACTTCTGTTTTGGTGTCCCCATACCCACAGAGGGCTCAGACCTGGGATGGAGGGGCTGGTTGATACAAGTTGTGATGTCCCGGTACCCATATGGGGAGCTCAGACCCAAGGCAGGCGTGTGGGGTGACCCATGTCCCAGCGCTCTGCCGCAGCCCAGAGGGATGGGCAAGGGTCTCAGAAGTGCCGGTGGTGATGACCATGGGGTTTGCCACAGATCATTGTGTTCCTCTGCTACGGGGCCCGGCTGAACAAGTGGGTGCTGCAGACCTATCACCCGGAGTACATGAAGAGCCCCCTTGTCTACCACCCCGGGCACCGGGCGCGGGCCTGGCGCTTCCTCACCTACATGTTCATGCATGTGGGGTAGGTCCCTGCTGGGGATGCAGGGGACACACTAGAGCGGGGACACACCGAGGGCTGCATGGCCTGAGCCACTGTATGTCCCCTCCTGTGTCCGGGCAGGCTGGAGCAGCTGGGGTTCAATGCCCTCCTGCAGCTGATGATCGGAGTCCCCTTGGAGATGGTGCACGGCATCCTGCGCATCAGCTTCCTCTACCTGGCTGGTGTCCTGGCAGGTGGGTGCATGCCCGGGGTGGGGGGGCTGTCCCCATCAGTCCCCATCACCAGCCCCAGGGAGGGCACGGGGATGTGCACCCTGAGTTTGACGGGGATGCAGGGCTTCTCTTGCTACTCACTCCTGACTGCTGGGTACCGCTCTGCACTGCCAGCATTGCTTGCCCCTGAGGGCTGGGGGGCAATGCAGCCCATAACTCGTTAATGTGGACTGTAATTAATTAATGCTGGAGCGGCGAGGCACCACGCTGAGCCCTGCTTGCGCCCACAGGCTCCCTCACTGTCTCCATTACGGACATGCGGGCCCCCCTGGTTGGGGGCTCAGGGGGGGTCTATGCACTCTGTTCAGCCCATCTCGCCAACGTTGTCATGGTCAGTGCCCCTGGCGTTGGAGGCGGGGGGACTAGGGAGGGTGTGACATCTGGAGGGTGAAAGGGGTGGGTGCCATTGTAGGGTGGGCAGCATGGTGTGATATGGGGTGGGGGGATACCGGGGAGGTGGCTTTGGGGGGGGGGTGGGTGCCACTGGGTGACATTAGAGGGTGGGCAGTATGGGGTGACATTGGGTGAGATGCTGTGGGGGTGGCATCATGGGGTGAGCACCATCGTGGTGTAGGGAGAAGAACCTTGGGTGGCGTCATGGGGTGGGAGTGGGTGGGGACCTGGGGTCTCTATGGGGACAGGGCACAGCTCTGCTGGGGCACACTGGGGGCTTTGGTGCCGGACCATCCCCAGTGCCAGCCCATTGTCTGTCTGTCTGCTCACAGAACTGGGCCGGGATGCGCTGCCCCTACAAGCTGCTGCGGATGGTGCTGGCGCTGGTGTGCAGTGAGTAGCTGGCTGTGCCCTCCACCCCTGGGGATGCCCATTTTTTGGGGGGGTGACGGAAGGTGGGGGTGCTGACCACCTCCTGGCTCTGTCTTACAGTGAGCTCGGAGGTGGGTCGTGCCGTCTGGCTCCGCTTCTCCCCACCACTGCCGGCCTCGGGTCCCCAGCCCAGCTTCATGGCACACTTGGCGGGGGCCATCGTGGGCATCAGCATGGGGCTGACCATCCTGCGCAGCTACGAGGAGAGCCTGCAGGACCAGTGCGGCTGGTGGGTCCTGCTCCTCTCCTATGGCACCTTCCTCCTCTTCGCTGTCTTCTGGAACATTTTCGCCTATGACCTGCTGGGAGCACAGATCCCCCCCCCGCCATAACCCGCCTCCCTCCCCCCCAGCCCGTTGTTTTTGTTTTTTTTTCTAATATTGCTGGCTGAGCCCCAGAGAAGGATGTGGGGGGCCCTGCGCGTGACATGGGGACAGGCCACCCCCTTGTTGCCTGCCCCCTCGGTGCTAGCTAGCGCACTGCTCCCCCCCTCCGTGGGCTGCGTCCCCTTGCCCCCAAATGTACCCTCGCAAACCCCTCCGCTCTGCCCCCTCCCCCCAAAGGATGCTTCAGCCCTGCACTGGCATCACCAAAGCCCCTACGGTGTCTGCGGGGCTCAGGATGTGCCCCCAGGAAGGAGCTGAGTTGAGGGACTCCCCACTTGTTCCTGTACCCCCTTTCCGGGGTGGCAGCCAACTCATTGACCCTCCGGGGGGCACTTTCACACGAAGGACTGGTGCCAAAATAGGAGCGATTTATTTTTCTATGCCAAAATAAATATAAATAAATGCAAGAGAGAAAAAAGAATAATAACACGGGGCAAGCCCAGCAGGAAGGCGAATCAGCTGAGACCAGCACAACTCGTTTGAGCAGTGCCCTCGGCAGCGCAACCCCCCTCCCTGTGCCCTGACCCCCCCGCTTTGCTGCCAGCCACCCTCCCCCTGGCGGGGTCTTGCCCTGGGATGGGGGCATGGGGAGAGGCCCCTGCTCCGACACCCCTCCCGACCTTTTTGAAGTATAAATAAATATTTTGCACACTGTCAGGGCCTGTGTCTCTGTTTGGGGGAGCAGGGATTTTGGGGGTGTCCCCTCCATCTCTGTCGGGTCCCTGTTGACTCAATGGGGGCACCAGGGCTGGCTGGCCCCGAGGGGGACGCGGGGGGGGAGGGGACAGCCAGGGACAGGACTTACTGGAGCAGAAAACGCCAGGATGCGTGAAACGACACCCGGCTGAGCCCCGCGGTTCCGGCTGCCACGGCGAGAGGGGGCGGATGGGGATGTGTGTGCAGCAAGGGCTGCACCCCAATCCACCCCACGTGCTCCAGCGCACCCAGCTCTGGTGCCACACCCCCCCACCCCACCCCGCCCCGCACCACTCTGCATTCCCCCATCCACCCCACACCCCCCATCTATCCCCACACCGCCTATAAAGCCCCATCTCCCCTTCACCCCATGCAGCCCCCCGCCCCGGTGCATCCCCGTCAAACCCCACACCTCTCTGTACTCCCACACCCTCCCCGTAACCCCCTATTCAGGCCCACCCCACCCCACCCTGCACTGTCCTATCCAGCCCCACAACCCCTGCCCCACCCAATCCGCCATATCCCCTCCATGCAGCCCCTCCCTCCCGCCCTACAAACCTCACCCGCGCCCCGCCCTTCACAGACCCCGCCCCTCCGCACATCGCGCCCCGCCCCCCTCCACGCCCCGCCCCTCCGCTCCCCGGTCACGCCCCCTCGGCGGTCCGGCCCCGGAAGCGGCGGCGACAGCGGCTGTCGCAGTGCGCGGCCGGAGCCAGCGGAGCCGCTGGCCCCAGCGGGCCGGGCCGGGCCGGACGGCGCCATGAAGGGAAAGGAGGAGCGGGAGGGCGGCGCGGTGGGGCCCGGGGCAGCAGGGCCAGGAGCAGGGGGCGCGGGGGGCGGCAGCCCCGAGAAGAGCCACAGCGCGCAGGAGCACAAGGAGCAGGGCAACCGGCTCTTCGGCGGCCGCAAGTACCCCGAGGCCGCCGCCTGCTACGGCCGCGCCATCGTGAGTCCCAACGGCACCCTCACCCCGGGCTGGGGACCGACCCCCGGGGTGGGACACCCCCTCCCCCGCCCCGGATCTGGAGCTCCCCCCCGCGCTTGGCGTGGGCACCCCCGGGACGGGATTCCCCTGGCCTGCACACTCGTCTCTGGGCCTGGCCAGGACCCCCCTGGATCTGGACACACCCCCAGGGCTGGGCCCCCTCCCTGGGCATGGACCCCTTTTCCCTGGGCCTGGCCTGGCCCTGCCATCTTAGCCTGGACTGCTTTCCCTGGGCTTGGACACCCCCAGACAGGCCTGGCCCAGCACCAGAGTCTGAGCTGGACCTCTCTCTGTCCACACCCCCAGGGTGCCCCCAGCCTGGGCCTGTCCTGACCCCACCACCTTCTCAGGCTGGGCTTGGTAGGGCAAACCCACCCTGGGGTAGAGGGCTCCAGCCCTCCTGGGTGGGGTATAGTGCTGGGGGGGGCTGTCACCCCCAGGAGGGGACACATGCTGTCCTATGGGGACTGGTCTCAGCTTGTCTTCTCACTGTTCTGGCAGCTCCCCACAGGGGTGCAAGCCCGAGCTGGTGCTCCTGGCTCTCATCAGGGTGACGGCGTTGCACAGCCAGCTCACCGAGTCACCCTGTTGTCATCGTGTCTCACCTCTGCCAGCTGTTACCATCACTGGCCGTAACACAGGTCTTGCCTTGCAGAACCGCAACCCCTTAGTGGCCGTCTACTACACCAACCGAGCCCTCTGCTACCTGAAGATGCAGCAGCACGACAAGGCGCTGGCGGACTGCAAGCGAGCTCTGGAGCTGGACGGCCAGTCGGTGAAGGCTCACTTCTTCCTGGGCCAGTGCCAGATGGAGATGGAGAATTATGATGAGGCCATTGCCAACCTGCAGAGAGGTGAGCAGGCATGGTGCCGGTGTTCCCCCTCCCCACCCATCCACTGGGAAGGAGGTGGGGATAGGAAGAAGGAGGCCGGTGCCGGCTCTGAGGTGCCCTTTCCCTCCACAGCCTACAACCTTGCTAAGGAGCAGCGGCTGAATTTTGGGGATGACATCCCCAGCGCGCTGCGCATCGCCAAGAAGAAACGCTGGAACAGTATTGAGGAGAAACGGATCAACCAGGAGAACGAGCTGCACTCCTACCTGACCAAGCTCATCATGGCGGAGAAGGAGAGGTAACACAGGGTTGTGGTGGTAGCACCTGTAAAGTTTTTTTTAGTGCCATAAAGCTGTCAGTGCAGAGCCCCACAGCTGGGGCGGCAGCAGCAGGGGAGGGAGCGAGAGCGTCCATCCATTGCGTCTGATCTCTCCGCTCTGTCCTAGGGAGCTGGCCGAGTGCCAAAAGACTCAGCAGGAGGAAAACGTGGATGAGAGCCGGAGCCGAGTTCAGCTGGCCAGCATCGAGGCCAAACACGTGAGTGGGGGGGCTAAGGCTGCTCACGGAGGCTGGGACATGAGCTGAGGCTTCCTTGTCCCATCCTCATCCCCATGGTCTCCTGTGGCCAGGGATGCCGTGGCTGCAGCTGTGCATGTGAAAGCCAGGGCACCCCAGGGCAGAGCACGGCTTCTCAGCCTTCATTTTGTGTCTCAAGCTGCTGTTACTGGGCTTTTATGTCCCCCTGGGACAGCTGCCCCTGCTCTGTCACCTCTTGTCCCAGCCCAGGGCAGCTCAGCAGCGGTGACACCTGTTTGCGTCCCCAGCTGCTGTACCTGTTGTTCTCTGAGGGCTGTGCAATGTGAGCAGCGAGTGGCCGTGTGCGGATCTGGGTGCTGGTCCAGCACAGGGGACTAATCCCAGGATAAAAATAGCCCCACAAAGGCAGGTTCAGGTTATTTTTAAGCTGGATCACTCCTGCCACGTGGTTCAACCCGGAGCTGTGCAAACACTGGCCAGGGGCTGTGAGGGCTGAGAGGCCACCAAGGACCTGCTGCCTCATCTCCGCCTGCCACAGCACCCATGGGGTGGGAGGCTTCAGAGCTCTTTCCCTGGGGACCTAAAGCCCCGTACACCAGGGTCCTCTTGTCCTCAAGGCCTTCTCTTTCAGGACAAATACCTGGCGGACATGGACGAGCTCTTCTCTCAAGTGGATGAGAAGAGGAAGGTGAGCGTACCCTGGCATCTTCTCGTCTAGACCTGCTTGCTTTAAACCTGCTTTAGTCTGTGCTACCAACTCTTCTGTCTTCCCTGCTTCCCCCTTTTGGACTGGCATCACCTTTCAGCCCTTTTTTTTCTTAATGCTGGGCTCACCCAGCTCCTCCTGACCCAGTTCTGCTTCTCTCGAGCCAGAAGCGGGACATCCCTGACTACCTGTGTGGGAAGATCAGTTTTGAGCTGATGCGAGAGCCCTGCATCACGCCCAGTGGGATCACCTATGACAGGAAAGACATTGAGGAACATCTCCAGGTACCATCACGTTGGGGGCAGTGGGGGCTTCCCAGGACCACCTACAGTTGTCCTCTCGGCATGAAAGCAGCTGCCTGCCCAACTAAGGGCTTAAAAGCCTCCTTAGGCTGGCCCAAGTTACCTGCCTGGGAAGGTAGCAGGTGTTGCCAGGTCCTGCCTGAAGCAGAGGCGGCTGTTGGCAGGGGTCTTGTGCCTTGACCTGCTCTCATCCTGCTGGGAGGCACCTTTGTGGGGGTTTCCCTCCATCCCGGTCTTTCCTCCCCTTGGCAGGCATGTGGATGCCTGGCTGCTGCCGGACACTGGCACAGCACCGGCCTTATAGCTGCCTGTGCCCTGGGGCTGAGCCAGACGCGTGGAGTAACCGGTTCACAGTCATCTCCTCCCTTGCAGCGCGTGGGTCATTTTGATCCGGTGACGCGGAGTCCCCTGACGCAGGACCAGCTGATCCCCAACCTCGCCATGAAGGAGGTGATAGACGCATTTATCTCAGAGAACGGCTGGGTGGAGGATTACTGAGGGGCCCTCGCTGGGCTGGCACCATGCCTTACTCGCTCTCCAGCTGTTCCCCCTCCACTCCGGGTGCCCAGAGACCCAGCAGCAGCACTGGGTGAGGGCCTGTTGCCATCTCCCCTTCCTAAGGAGCCAGAGTGGCTGGGTGGGCACGAAGGCTCCTCAGGCTCCCCATTCTACCAGCTCCTTATGGACCATAGCACTTGGAGGAAGACCTGCCGGGTGGTTTGGAAAAGGCTGGCTCATTGTGGTGGTCTGGAAGGTCTCACCACCATCTTCATCACCTAGAGAGCAGGATCCCCCTTGGCTACAGCAGCTGCCAATCCCTAAAGATCACATCCTGCTCCGGGGAGGTGCTGTGAGGAACTTGCCAGGACGAGTGCCTGGTGCTGGTCTGGCCCAGTCCCCTCCCCGTGTACATAGTTGTTTCTGCCTCCTACCACCTCCTGCCTGGTCAGGGTCACGTTTGCCTTCTTCCTGTAAATAGCCACTTGTTGGGATGGGAGACCCACATTCCTGCTGTGGATACCGGCTTGCCCTCCAGCTTCTCCTGGGAAACAACTTGCCCTGGGCTGGAAGGGGGTGGTTCGTGCGTCCCCTTGCCTGCTGGGGACCGTGGTTCCCTGCTAACAACTGCCTGGGTTATTCTTCCTTTTACTGAAATCTCTTTAAAAAACATAACAAAACAAAAACAACCACCAAATCCATGGCCGACTGAGCTCTGGCCTTACAGTCAGCTGATAGCCTGCCTGGCTTTTAAACACCCTCTGGAAGTTTGCCAATGTCAATTAAAAAAATATAAATAAAAAAAATTCAGCAATAAATGTGAAAAAAAAAATAGCTGGAGTGGTTCATAGCAGCAACATTTGCACCAAGCAGGCCAGGGCCTGGCTTAGGAACCAGCACCATCCCACAGGAGTGGGTTTGCCTGACCCAGTGCTGCGACCCACCCTGCCTGTGTGGGCTGGGGCTCACCCCTGCCTGCCCTGCCCGCGGCCCCATTTCGGCAGAGATGTAGCAACACAGGATGAGCTATGGCAGAACAACTTTAATCCAAAGGGGATGGAAAAGACCAGTAAAAACCAGAATGTCTTCAGGGACTTGGTCCCGACACCAGTAGTTGAGTGGCTGGCGACAGAAGCCGGCGCTGCCGCCCCAGCTCATTGTCACCACAGCCAAGATGACAGCAGCATGTCCTCAGGCATCCTTGCTCTACCCCAGGAAGGTGGAGATGAAGACGCTGGTGTCCAGGTTGAGCGTGGCGTGCCACCAACGGTCGGGGAAGTACAGGACCTGCCCGAGGGAGATTCCATGGGCTGCTGGGGTGTCACCCTGCCTCCTCCCACAGCCCCAGGGGTGCTGGCAGGGCTGCGTGGGTGTCCCTTCCGCCTTCCCGATGGGAGGCAGGGTGACGCGCAGATGCAGGCTGGCCGGGCTCACCTCCCCGGGGCGGAGGGTGCACTCCAGTGGGCGCTCGGCCAGCGGCAGTGCAGGGTACGTGTGGTGCAGCCAGGCCAGTGTCGTCTCGTTGGGGTGGAAGTGGGGTGTTTTATCCGGCGGGTACAGAAACCAGCGCTGGAAGACACCAGGGGAGAGGCAACACACCCCCATTTCCCCTCCAGCCCCTCAGGCTCAGCCTCCGGAGGGCTTCCCCATGTTCAAGGGATGCCCGTTGGGATCTTTCCCCCTTCTTGTCAATACTTCCCCTACCCCCCAGGGCTTGATTTTCACCTTCCTGCCAAAGATCACCTCGGAGTAACCGGGGCCGTGCCAGTGAAAGGGAACACCGGAGCCAGAGCCTATGGCAGTAGGGGGATGTCAGTGCTGCAGTGACCCGCCCCCAACCCCCGCATCCCACCCTGGGGCTGCCCACCCTCCCCACCCCCCGCCTCCCCAGCACTCACCTGCGATCCCAAAGCTGTAGGCAGGGCTGGTGCCCGGGATGCGGAAGGCGGGGGGCACGTATTGCTGGAAGAGGGGGCCCCACTCGGTGAAGTTGTTGTCCCCGAAGAAGTAGAGGGTGTCTGGGGGGTGGGGGGAGGTGGGGAGGATGAGACTGGTGGCGGTGTGGGGGGGTGCTGGCTGTGGAGAGCAGGACTCACTACCCACCGCTACCCAGCTGGGCCGGATCCTGCGGCTTCAGCAGCTGCTCCACATACTCCCGGAAGGGCACGTCCACTGCGGGCAGGGCAGAGCTGCGGGGGCCACACCGGTACCCCCGGGCAGGCCCTGCCCGCCGGGGGGGCTGCAGGGAGCGGTCCCTGTCCCCCACTCACCTTTCCGGTAGGAATAGGTGTTGGCTGTGCTGAGCCGCACCAGGTGGGCCCCGAAAGCCGCCAGCAGCTTCTCCCGGGTGCAGAGGGCACGGAAGGCCTGGGGCAGGGCGGCGCGTTGGGCCGGGATGCTGCCCCGCAGCCCCGGGATTACTCCTCAGCCACCCCGCTCCCCGCCCCGGTACTCACCGAGTTGTCCGTGACCCCGCGGAGGATGACCGGCCGGGAGAAGGCGAACCTGGGGGAGAGCACCGCACCGGCCTCGGCCCCAACCCCCCGTGTCCCCCGGGGCCCGCCCCTCCAGCCCCCCTACACCCCGGTGTCTGTCCCCCGTCTCCTGCCCGGGGCACCGGCGCCTGCCCTCGGCCCTCCCGTTCCCTCGCCCCGTGACCCTCTCTCGGGGCAGCGGCCGCCCGTACCGCTGCAGGAAGAGGGAGTAGGTGAGGGAGGCGTCGGCCCGCTCCACCGTGCACCGCTCCTCCTCCGGCACCGTGCCCACCAGCCTGCAACGGGAGGCTCCTTTCGGCATCGGGACCGGCCCCTGCACCGGGACCGGCCCTGCCCACCCCTCCGCCCTTACCAGCCGCCGTCCAGCGGGTCGCCGCAGCCCGCGGGCCGGACCCAGGCCAGCGGCAGCAGCAGCGAAAGCAGCCGCCGCACCCCCGCCATGTGGAGCGGCACCAGCGCCGGTACCGGCACGGCGGCGGACCACGCTTCCCGGCAGGCACCGCGGCCCGCGCTGGCACCGTGCACTGCCATTGGCCGGCTTGGCTACGGATCCCGGCGGGGGCCACGCCTTAAAGGGGCCAAGCGGGAAAGTGGAGCCCACCGCCTCCCGCGGCGCGGAGTGCGACAGGCGCCGAGCTCCCCCCGGGGCCCCGAAGGCCGCTGCAGCCACGTGAAGCAAAGGCAAGCGCCACGGCTCCGTTCAGCTGCTCCATTGTGTTTTAATCCAGTACAAAAAACGCTGGGCTAGGGGCTGGGAGTAGGGGCACACACAGCCCCTATTTACATAACAATAAATACAGGAGGGAGCTGCGGGCAGGGGGCTGCCCGTCTGCCCTGGCCGGCAAGGGGCTCAGGTGTACTCGCAGAGGTGGCCGCAGCCAGCGGGGCAGTGGGAGCTGGTCTCCAGCCACTTCATGATGTGCTGGAGGTGGCCACCATGGCTGCAGCCTTGGCACCAGACGAAGAGCCCCTTCACCACATGGTGGCAAACAGCACACATGCTGGCACACTGCCGACACCTGCACCAGGGAGAAGGGAGCAAGCATGAGAAACTTGGGGGAAATAAGGGGGGAAGAGGGGGCACCAACCTCCTCCTCCTCCTGCAGCCCCTCTGGGACTGCCATTGGTGACAAGAGCACGGTCCCCTCCTCCCTGCCCTCACCTGTCGCAGATCCAGCCCCTGTTGCTCATGGGCCGCTTGCAGTTGCTGCAGTTGACATGGAGGGTGGTGGAGGCCTGGTTGAGGCAGTTGATGGCTCGGCACGTGCTCAGCTTGATCACCTCGTTGGAGATGTTCCAGAGCTGGAAGCGCTGCAGCAGGTCAATGTAGGATGTATACCAGTGTTCCTGGGGACGGCCACAGACAGTTGAGCCCTGACGCCCCTGCAAAAGTCCCCTCCTCTGTCCCCAAGGCAACATCCCTGCAGTAAGGGAACTGCTCTGCAGGGATGTGGAAGAAGTGTCCTTTCCCAAATCAATGGGCCAAGGCCACTTCCGCACCCTAGCCCTGCAGACAAGTTGGGTACCAGGGGTCCTGGAGCAGCCCCCCACAGGTTAGAGCACACCTGGCTAGGGCTGGAGGACAGAAGTGCCCAGAGCCCAGGCAGGATCCCATCACTTTGGGATACACCACATCTGGGTCCCACTGCGTCTCATGGGGTTGAACCCAGCCCTGAAGGGAGGGTTCAGGTCCTAGCCAGCCAGAAAGGGGCTTCCCAGAGTCTACCTGGGTCTGCTCATCGATCTCCTTGCGGATGCGGTCTCCCAGCACGATGAGGACAGACACGGCCGTCTGCACATCCCCTTGTTCGGCGTAGAAGAGCAACGTGTCCCGCACGATAGGATTGAAGAAGTCAGAGGGCAGGCGGTTCTCATACAGCGAGTGGGAGATGGAGATGAGGGAGAAGGACTCCACAGGCGTCAGCGACACTGTCTCAGCCTCGTTGCCACTGACGTGAGGGGAGTCAGCCTTGTCCTGCAGGTGGTCCAAGGCTGATGGGTTGTCCACGATTTCATGGCGCAGGGGGAAGGCTTCTTGGGGAAGGCTGTATTCCTGCTCCTCAGCTGCAAGGAGAGATTCCGAATGAGAAGGGAAGAGAAAATCCAGCCACATGTCTGGGACAGGCAACATCTCCCAGCACCAGCCGTGCACTCACTGTGTGGGTTCTCGTGGTCCATCATATACAGGTCATCTTCATCCGCTTCCACGTCTCCCAGCAGATAGTCAGCAGGGACATCGCTACCTTCTGTCTCTTCATTGTCTGCATGCCCAAGGAGAGAGAAATCAGCTCATCCACATCCCCTGTGTCCTGCCCCAGCGTGCCAGGCTGTGCCCAAACCAGGCATCTCAGCTCCCCACTGCAGTCATGTTCCTGGCACCTGCAGTCACCACCGTGGGGGGCACAGGAGAAAACTGTCCTTTTGCAACTCCCCAGGGCTCAGTGTGCTTCACCTGGGGGCTGCAACAAGCCCAATCACCCCAATTTACAGGATAAATTTACTGCTTTGTCCCATATCAAAGCCATTTACAGATGAGGAGGGAAGACCTGCAGGACTGGGACTGTGCCCGTCCCAGAAACATTACCCTCGTTGTTGATCAGGGTGGAGGAGGAATCCATGAGGATGTTTTCTGAGCGACTTTCTCCTTTGCTGCGGTCCAGTCTTGACTCACTACCCAGCCCAGAGGGAATGTCCTTCAGGTTAAAGCTGGGAAAGAAGCCACTTGCTCAATGTAAGAGTCTCAGAAGTTTACAGCTGCCATTCCAGCTGGTAAACAGCCTGGATATAGGTCTCCAGCTGCAATTTGACCGGTGAAACACAAGACATGGCATTTTCCCTGAGAGCACAGAAGTCAATTGTCCCCACTTTGTAACTTAAGAAAAAGAATAAAGACACATTGCAATTGTTAAGACAGCCCTTTCTCCAAACTCTGTGCATGCACTGAAAAAGGATTTCAGAGCAGTGTAGACTCTTGACTCCAGCTCTTAACACTTCCCTTCACCTCAAGGGTAGGTAAACAGGAGCTGCCTTGCTACAAGGTGCTTTGCTGCTTGTTATGCATCACTGTTCTCAGGCTTCACCGAGATGGAAAAGGAAGGGAACAGGGTTGAAGCAAAGCTGAGCTCTTCAGCTTGCTGCCTGTGGTGTTTTAGCCAGTGACAGACAGCAGATCACCTGGCTGCAGAGCTCAGTCAACGAGAGTATTTTGTTTGATGCTATTTGAGTCTTTGCCACTCACCCTGGGAACCTGGCCCTGCAAGGTCTGATAGCTAATTTAGAGTCCTCACCTCTCACTTTCACATGTCATTGAGAAGAAGAAAAACAAGTTTTCCTGCTTCATCAGCCCACGACAAGGCTCTCCACGCCAGCAAGCCAAGCTGGGCTGTCCTCTCCCTTTGAAAGGCAGAAGACAACCTCTCCACACCAGTAGGTCTGGCTCCAGTGGCAAAACAGAGGTTCTCCAGCCCCAGTCCTTGGTCCCTGTCACTAATTAAATAACTACAAAGATGGTACCAGTCCAACATCCCACCACAGCTTCGAACTTTGTTTCAAGGAGGGAAAAGAGCAGCACACAAGGCTGTATGCCTCAAGGCCAGGCTGGCCGCTTGCTTTTCATACCCACGTGGAAAATGGCTGCGTTCAAATGAAGCCAACTTGCAAACCATCGTGCCCTGAAGCCAGGGAAGAGCCGTCCCTGCTCCTGCCCCATGACCCCAGCCCACCCAAGGAGCTGTCTTTGCTCTCGCCCTCATGAAGCCGCCCCCACCACTGCGTTGCTCGGCTCCATCACCCTGTACCTGTTCATGAGCGGGAGGGCGGTGCTGCCTTTCCCCAGGCTGTGGTTCAGGTTGGTGGATGACACGATGCCAAGGCTGGAATAGATAATTCGCAGCATCGTCCACGTTTGAGCCACCTGTGTGAGAGACAGCCGTGGTCAGACCTTGCCAGGCTAAAAACCAGGCCCTGTGCCTGACCGCAAACCCCCATCATCAGCTGACCTAGAGAGCTGGACAGCCTCTCAGAGGGGGTCTAGTTTCTGGGGAAAACCTGCCACTTGCTGTGGGCAACAGCGGTTTGGGTTTGGTGCCAGCTGGAGACACCTGGGGACAGCCAGAGGGCACAGGCAGATGGGGAGCTGCCACCCACTGAGGCTGGCGGGCCTCATCCTCACAGCACCTTTCAACCTTGGCACCAGCCCAGGGCTGTGCTGGGAGTCTCCAGCCCAGATCTCACCTGGTTGCGGTCCAAGCCCTTGGCCACCTTGGCGTTGTGGTCGCAGAGCTCGGCCAGGGGCCTGCCAGCCAGCGCGTACTGCTTGGCAGTGTGCACAAACCAGTCCATGCTGCCACTCTCCACGTCCGTCTCGAAGACGCTGAGGGCGCTGGAGGAGGAGATGTACTCAAACTGCTCTGTGGGGTCTAGCTTGCGCTTGAAAAAGATGGGGTGACGCCGGTCTCCAATGTAGGGTTTGCGGTTGGAGTCAGAGGAGATGAGGCTCTCCTTGGCAGCGAAGGCCAGGTCTCCGTAGAGGCTGTAGCACAGCCCCTCGGGGTTGGCCCGGTCAATGGGCTGGCTGGCGTCCTTGAAGATGTGCTGGTAGAGGGTACTGTCCTTGGAACCCGACAGAAGGAAATAGGGGTCATGGAGGTGACGCCACACGATGCCTGTGGTGACATCCTTGTGCTCCTCGAACATGGCAGAGGGGATGAAGGGACGCCGCACGTCCCAGACATAGATGTTGTGGTCCACCATCATGGAGCAGGTAGCAATGTGGTGCTTGCACTCCGGTCGCCACTTCACCCGGGCCACCGAGGCGATGGTCTGCACGCAGTAAATCTCCTTTGCCCGTGTGGTGTTCATGTCCCACACCTTCACCATCTTATCCCGGCCACCTGTTGCCAGCCAGCCCCTGGGTAAAGAGTGGAGAAAGATCGTGAGACACCAGCTTGGGCCAGAATCCGTGCCCGTTCACCTCTCCTCTCCTGTCCCAGCACAGATGTGACCACATTGATGCCATGGAGAGGCAGCCGGGCTGCAATCACACCCTCCCACGCACTACCCTAACACCCCAGCTCTCCAATAACCAGGTCAGGCAACACCCCACCTTCCAGCTCCCATTTAAGGCCTTGCGTCTTTAGAGCCACACTCATCTGAAAGGCTCCCAGCCAGACCAGTTCCCTCTGCCTCTGGTTTCCACTTGCCAGGGACACAGAGAGGGAAAAAAGGCCAGTTTGAACACATCTCTATGCCTCTCTAAGCTTGTCAGGAGTCACAGCGCTGCCTGGCAGGGAGTGAGGAGGGACCCACACACCACAACAACTGCTTCCATGCACAGCCCAACTACCTCAGGTGAAAGACATGAGGAAAATGTGATCAAACACAAGTCGCATCCCAGAGCGGCTGCACACCGCCTGTTCCTGAGCTCGGCACTGGAGTGAGAGGCTGCCCTGACACAGGGTCAAGACAGTAGCTTGCTGTATCCCACCATTAGCAATCCAGTGCCTCAGGATCGCCCGACTTGTCAAAAAACAAAAACAAAAAACCCCAACACACCCCCAAATCCTCAAAGCAATAATTGCTCCCACCTTTCAGCAATGGCCTGGTCCCTAACACAAGAGGCCAGGGTATCAGAGACCGTGCTTTCCCCTTCTGAAAAATGCCCCAACCCTGTTTTTATGGCCTCCCTCATCTCTGCTAAGGCCAGGTGACCGGTGGGGCCCAGCCCCACACACACCTGTCCTCTGGGTGCCAGTCACAGCAGAAGACAGGCCCGTTGTGGGCTGTGAACATCCTCTCGTAGCGGTCCGGCCGGCGGATGTCCCACAGCTGCACGTTCCCGTTTTCAAAGGTGGCAGCGAAGGTGAAGTAGTCCCGGATGCTGAACTGGACATCACGCACGCTCTCCGACTGGCCTGAATGGGGACAGAAGTTGAGATTTGTTGAGACAGAACTCCAGAAAAGCTAAAAACTCCACTAGAACAGGCATGGGGGTCACCAGCTCAGAGAGAAGGGGAAGCGGGGAGCGGAGTGGTTACCTCCCACCTCCTGTGCAGACCCATGCCAATATCACGTGGCAAAAAAAGCACCACAGTGCTTCTCAGCTCCTTCCCTGCCTACTCTGGACACCATGCCCTGAGCAAACCCTCCTCCACGGCATAGAGAAAGGCCAAAACCCCCAGCCTCTGCCTCTCACCAGGGTAGAGGGGCAAGAAACAGCCCATGTTCATACCAGAGAAGGTGCTGACAGAGTCCTTCTTGCGCAGGTCAAAGCATTTCATGTAGCCATCCTGGGATCCGCTGAGGAGCATGTAGACCTCGGTGGGGTGGAAGCAGACCTTGTTTACAGTGCGTTTGTGCTCAGTGAAGAGCTGGTCTTGCTTGTTGCGAGACGGCTTGCCCAGGTTCCAGGTGACGACCACGCCGTTGGTGGCGGCGGTGGCCAACAGGTTCTCATCCATCTGGTGCCACACCACGTCCGCACAGCTGAAGTTCAAGGAGGGTTTGCGGCCAACACGGAGATTCAGCTTCTCCACAAACTGGTCCTCCTCGATGGAGTAGATTTTGAAGATGTTGCGGCCGGCCACCACTACCTGGGCAGCATCGCGGCACACGCTGATGGCATTGGCAGGGGCGTCCAGGTGGCAGAACATGGTCCGTCCCGTGAGGGTGTTGCCCCCCAGGGCGGTGGTGACCCTGGCCATTTTCTCCATGGCTGTTCTTGGGGCGCACTGACCTCTCCGGGAGCTGGCTCGGAGGCTCGTGTCCCCACAGGCTGCATTCACGCATGCGCGGCCGCCCTGCTCCACCTCAGCCAGAGCTGGGAACAGACAGGCTTGGCTCCTGCAGCTCCTGGTAGGCCCAGGTGGCTTTGACTGCAGCTTTTTCGTGGCCACATCAAGGGGCTGCAGAGGTGAGAGGCTCCAACCCGGTTGCTACCTGCAGGGAGATACAGCCCCACACTGGGCTTCTCCTCCTACTGTAACTCCCTCTTAGGGAGCTGTTGAAAACCTCTTCTGGGTTTCTTGTTCCCTCCTCAGTTCAGCCGCCTGAGGTGCTTCGCTGATGAGAGCGGCTGTTGGTGATGCTCTGGGCCGTCGACTACAGCAGCGTGGATTGAGGTGAGCAGCATCTCCAGCACGAGGCCACAGTCATCTCCGTGGGGCGCTCCCGGTGCCCGGAGCCCCTGCAAGCACAGGCAGGGTTCACTCTGCTTCTCTGCCAGGCGGGGGGCAGCAGCTTCCCTCGCTAGGCAGAAGAGCAGCCCATTCCACGCCTGTCCCAGGCCAGAGTGCCCGGGGCGGGCAGCTACTCCGGAGGAGCCCCGGGCCCAGCCAGGCTGCCTGGGGGTTGCAGGCTCTCTGGGGCACCCACAGGCCGGCTCCCCCTGAGCCAGGCCCTCCCGTTCCTGCGCCCTTTCCCCGCCAGCAGCCCCAACGCCCCCCACACCCCACACTCCCGCACCGCAGGACCCGCTCCTGACCCACAGAGCCTCCTCAGGGTCCCCTCAGCCCCGCCAGGGCCCGCTCCCGCCCCTCACACCCCACATTCCCCCCACCTCCGTGCGCACTCCTGGCCCGCAGAGCCTCCTCAAGGCCCCCTTAGGGATCCCTTCTGCCCCTCAGGCCCTCCTCCACTGCCGCGGTGCCGTACCCGCCGCCGCTGCAGCCCGCCGGCAGTCCGCGGCAGCAAGCCCCGCTGGCCGCCGCCACGGAAACGGCCGATAAGCCCCACCCCTTCTTCCGCCACTCTCCGCCCACTTCCGCCACCGAGGCCCGGACACCCCGCCCCCCCGCCGGTGTCCGAAGCAGCCCCACCCCCAGAACAAGAACCCGCCCCCGGGAGGCCACGCCCCTGAGTCAGACCCCGCCCCTGAGTCAGACCCCGCCCCCGAATCAGACCCCGCCCCCGGCACAGAGCGGGGATGTTCGGGCGCACTCTGGGGGACGGGGGTAGATGGGGGTGTCAGGGGGATATGGGGTGCATCGGGGGTTGCCGTGGAAATGTGAGGTGCACTGCGGGGGAGGGTGCAGGGCGAAAATGGGGATGTTAGGGGGGAATATGGGGTGAATTGGGGTGGGGGTGTCAGGGGGACGTGGGGTGTGAAGGGATGTGATGGAGAAAATGGGAGTGTCAGGAGGATATGAAGTGCATTGGGGAGGTGCCGGGAAGATCTGGGGTGCACTGGTGGGGAGAGGGTGCAGGGGGAAAATGGGGGTGTAAGTGGGATATGGGGTGTATTGGGGGTACAGGAATGCACTGGGGGGATATGAGGGTGCACTGAGGTGTGGGGCTGCCTGGGGGATTGGGGGTCCCGCGGGGGGTGGGGGTGCACTGGGGTTTAGGGGTACACGGAAGGGTGGCTATACAGGGAGATACAGGGCTGCCCTGGGGGTGGGGGTGCCCTGGGGAGGTATGGAGGTGCACTGCTACGGGGGGTGTGGAGGGGATAGGGGGAGACCCCAGCTCCGGGGCTGTGGCTGTGCTGGGGCTGCCCACATGACATAGAACTGTGGGGGTGCGCAGGGCTGGTGGCACCCCCAGGGTCTGCTGCTGTCACCACAAGGGTGGAGAGACCCTCGTGTGCCACTGCCCTGCATGTCCCCTGCCCCTGGCCAGATGCCTCGGCTTCCGTGTGCAGCTCATGGCAGCATGCTGGTGGGTTTGGAGGTGCAGGCAGCCCCCCACCCTGGCTGCCACTATGCTGGGGTGCTCCATACCCCAGCAATACCACCCTGTCCTGCGGCCCTGCTGGCTTCTGGTACACCCCAACCCCCATTCCAGGGCCACAAGGGTCCTCATGCCGTTTTGAGGCATATTTTGGACAAAGGAGGGCATGGAGGCGGTGGGTGGTGCAGCAGTTCCTTCCTGGCCAGTACAAAGGCAAAACAAACCGAAAGCGTGTCCGTGTCCATATCCATGCCCATGCCCATGTCCGTGCCCATGTCCACGCCCGTGTTCCTCCTGGGGCTGTGTGGGCAGCTGGTGTGGCAGCAGGCGATGCCCCGGGGATGACCACCAAGTCCCCTCCCACGCCGGGTCCCCTCGGGCACCCCAGGACAGTGCCCAGCTCAGCCCAGCCTGGGAGGTCCCCCTGGCCCCTGCTTGATGCTGGCATCAGGGCCATGGCTTTCCAGCTGGAAGAGTGGTGGCAGTCGCAGCGTGTCCTGAGGTGCCACCTCCCGCTTTCGCTCTGTGCCCCTGGAGTGCCCATGGTGGCTCAGACCTGGCTTTGGTCCCCGGGGACGTCCCATCCCAGCCGGACAGGTTGCTCCTGGGCATCGGCATCCCGCAGGGAGCAGCATCACCCCACTGACCCCATGTACAGCAGGATGCAGCGGGGTCCCTGGGGCGAGGGGGATGCTTGCCAGGAGAGCCTGGCTCCCGGGGCAGGATCTGGCTGGGGCAAAAGCTGTATGTATACAGGGGCCAGGTGGGGTCTGTAACTTGTCACCATCCCCCTTTGGGCACCCCGGAACCTGTCGTGCCATGAGACTGAAGCAAGCGAGCATGCGAGGGTGGCAGGCGGAGAAAAACATCGTATTCACCAGGAGAAAGCACTGGGCTCCCCAAGGGCAGGGCCGGGGGCTCAGAGGGACACGCAACATGGTGGGGAGCAGCTCAGTGACCCACTCCTGGGGAGTGAGGGGACCTATTCAGCCTCTGCCACCATCCACGGGTGCCAAAAATAAGCATCCTTCTCTTTCCCATCCCCAGGAGCATCCTTCAGTCCCCAGGAGCATCCTTGGTGTTGGCACCCTGTGCCCACTTGGCACCTGTGCGGGGAAGTAGGATGAAGCCGTCACCTTCCCACTTTGTGTTTCCGTGATGCCTGTTCATCTGTCTGGAAGGCGTTGGCAGAACACTGAGAGGAGGACGGGCGATGGTGTTGGTGTGGGGGCAATTTACAGGGAACCCAGGAGGGCTCTGGCGAGGGGTGATGGCATCCCCCATCTTCCCCCAGAGCCCCATGTCCCTCAGAGACATCGATGCAGAGGGTGTCCAGGGTCAGTTGTAATCAATGGCGTCTTTCGCATCCCTCCCAGTAGACGGAAAGAAATGGGGTGAGCGATGTCAGATGGGGTGGCGGCGGGGTGGGCGTGGGAGTGGGGGGGCCGGCTCCGGCACTACTCGATCACCATGCAGCACGGGAGGTGCTGAGAGAAGTACTTGAAGAGCTCTGGGGTGGCTCCGGGACAGTTGGTGAGCTCCAGCTCCTCCAGCTCCTGCAGCTGCACCAGCCCTGACAGTCCCGTGGTGGTCAGCAAGGGGCAGCCTGGAAGAAGACAGGGCACGCTGTCACTCCAAAACACCAGCACTCCAAAAAACAGCATCCAAAAAAACCCTAGTGTCCCAAAACACAAGCAGTCAAAGCGACCAGCACTCCAAAAAACAGTACCCCAAAACACCAGCATCCCCCCACAAAATAAAAAAGCCAGCATCCACAAAAACCAGCACCCCAAAGCACCAGCATCCCAAACACATCAGCATCCCAAAAGAGCAGCACCTGAAAAAACTAGCACCCCAAAAACCACGGCACCCTAACAGCCTAGCCATGGACCCACCCCTGGGAGCTGGGCTGGGTACGGGTGCTCGGGTGACTTGGGGGGGGTGCAGAAGCCGGGGAGAGGGTTGCTGGCTGTCCCCCAGGCTGTCTCTGTCCTCCCCAGTCTCTCCCCATCCCTGTGGGGACCCAGCTGCTCCATCCCAGGGTTCAAGGGGGGGCTCACCGGCCAACGAGAGGAGGCGCAGGCTGCCCATGCTCAGGAGATGCTTCAGGCCAAAATCCTGCACCTGGAACAGAAAAAAGAGTGGGGGGGGGCCTCCACAGGGGGCTCGGCATTCCTGGGGCAGGGTGCCAGCGCAGGGTGCAAGGTACAGGGCAGGGTGCTGGGGCACGGAGCAGGGTCAGGGGTGTGGGTGCTGGGACAGGGGCGGGGTGCCTGGGCAAGGTACCAGGGCTGAGTCCTTCTGAGTTCACAGGAGCACCCCATCCCTTCTTTGCTTCCCAGAAACAAGTCCAAGGGCTCCAGCTGGCGCGGGGTGCCCACCCTGAGATCATGGCCTGTCTCCAGGGAGGTAGCAGCCACTGTGCCCTCCCTGCCATGTCTGCTGAGACAGGCACGGCTGTGATCCCCCACCTACCTGGCAGCACCAGCGCAGGTAGAGGCTCCGCAGGGATGACATAGTGGACAGGTAGCTGAGGCCGGTGTCAGTGATCCGCACGCACCTGCCGGGGACATGAGTGTTATGGATGGCTGGGAGTGGAGCACCCATAGGTGCCCCCAGACTGTGGCACCGATGCTGTACCCACTGCCTCCAGCTCAGCTCAGCAGGTCATATGCATGATGTGACATAGCTTGGCATGGTGAGGCATGGCATGGCACAGCATGGCTCAGCATGGCACGGCATGCCTTAGCAGAGCTCATTATGGCTCAGCATGGCACAGAATGGCTCAGCATAGCCCTGTACCTGTCGAGCACCAGCTCCTCCAGCTTGTGCAGGTCGCAAGCGATGTACTCCAGGGCCATGTCTGTGATACGAGGGCACCAGGAGAGATCGAGGCTGCGCAGCTTCCGTAGGTTCTCGGCCACCAGCTCCACCCCATCGTCTGTCACCTTGGAGCAGCCCGAGAGGCTGAGGACACTCAGGTTGGGCAGGCTGTGGACCATGTTGACCACGCCATGGTTGGTGATCTCCCAGCAGGAGTTGAGGCGGAGGGTGTGGGTGGTGTAGCCTTGCTTGGCAGTGAAGTAGGCGAGCGCCGTGTCCGTTACGTGGTAAGCTTGCAGGTTGAGCTCGGTGAGGTTGGGCAGGAGCTGCGAGATGGCGGCGATGGCGTCGTCGGCCACGTTGATGCAGTCGCTGACGCTCAGCGCCGTGATGCGTGCGTTGAGGCTGGACCACAGCCCAGCCTCCGTGAAGTCGTTGCAGCCCGACAGCTCCAGCCGCACCACACCCTGCATCTGCTCCAGCATCACCTGCCAAGGGGCAGGGGGTCAGGGCACGGTGGACACTGCTGCCCACCTCACACACCCCCACACTCCCGCCCTGGCTCCCTCTGAGCCCCCTGGGGCTCTTCCCACTGCCCCCAGCCCTACAGGGGTCCAACTTTCTCCCTAAGACCCCCCCAGAGTTGGAGCAGTGCCCCATTCTAGGATGTGTCAGCATCCACAGGGGAACAGGAGGGGACAGGCAGGGACCACTGGCCACTGTCTCCCTGCTCTGCACCAGGTGCTATTGGTGGGGACAGGATTAGTTCCAACCCCCAGCCTGTGTGCTGGTCAGGGAGGATGTGGCTGTAGCTGGTGATGTGTTTGGCCATTGCATGGGGTAGGGGACCTTGGTGGTGACCATTCCTGGCCCTGTGCAGGACCATGAGTTGCCTCATCTCTATCTGATCTGCAGCCCCCTTGCTGGGGAGCAGCCAGCCTAGCAGGGATGTCCTTGTCCTCTAAGCCCTGCTCACCACACAGCCACATGGCCACCTTGCCTGGCTTTGCCTTCCTGGCAGCATCTGCAGGCAGTATCCACAGGCAGCAGGGATGGAGCCCCCTGGCAGCATCCTCAACCCTACCTGGGAGGGCAGCACAGGCTGCAGCCGGTCCCACCGCCTAGATCACAGGCAGGGGCTCCTGACGCTGCCCGCATTTGTAGCATGGCCACACTGTCTGCTGCTTGCCTGTGGCCAGTGAAAGCTCTGCCTGCCCGTGCGTGTGTCCCCAGGGCCATGGGGAAGGACCCGCCATTGCCACATCCCAACCACCTCACCAGAGTCACCTACCTCCAACCCTGCATCTGTGATGGTTGACCTCTTAAGGCTCATGGACTTGACCCCCTTCTTGGAGAGAGGGTAGTTGTCAATGAACTCACAAATGTCCAGGTCAGAGACGCCCACGAGGCAGAAGCCATCGAAGCCACGGATGGCAAAGCCCTGCAGGCTGACAAACTCCTTCTCACCACTGGGCAGGATGTTGTAGAGCTCTTTGGTGTGCAGAACAGGTGTCAAGCCCACCCAGAACTTGGGTTGGTAGAGCACCCGCCGCCACGCCTTGCATACCTGTGCCAGCACACACTTCTCGCACGCTGAAAAGTACCAGAACAAGCGGTTGAGGATCTTTTCGTCCACCGCCAGCTGCCTTTCTGAGGGCGAGCCAGGCAGCCGCTCTGGTGAGGGCTGCTCCGAGCCTTCGCTCGTGTTCAGTCCCACCAAGGAAGGGCCGGGAGGAGAGGAAACGCTAGCCAGAGCGGCCAAGGAGAGTGGGGAGGCCAGGCTGGGGATGGGCAGGTCGCTGCGATGGGCTAAGGCCGGGCTGAGGATGGCAGGCACAGAGGAAGGCTGGCACAGGCGGTTTTTCATGGCGGGGGTGCCTTTGGTGATGCTGGCAGAGCCGAGGCCGTTGGGTTGTGTGGGGATCTTCACCAGTCCATTGCGGGGCAAACATGGGGGCTTGGTGTCACCGTTTCTCGGGTTCGACATCTTCCACAGGTCTCTCTGCAACACAGGGGTGTGGGATGAGGGGCTGCTGGTCTGTCAGGGAGAGAGGGCAGGGAGGGTGGGCGGGGAGGGTGCGCAGGGCTGGGGGATGTTGTGCCACGGGTGGGCAGGGAGACCTGGTGGTCTCTGTGCAGGGAGCAGAGTGGCACAGGGAGGTGGTGGTGCAGGGCTGCTGGGGACAACCACAGAGGGGACATAGCCAGGGCACAGATTGGGGTCTTCCAAGGGGCTGCGTGGCCCTGGTGTCCCTTGTGATGGGGGATGGATGGGTATTTGTCCCTAGATGTTCACATCCCTCTCTGAACCCAGGATCCAGCCACTGATGGGAGATGAAGGAGGATCATAGAACTGTAGAATCACAGAATGGTTCGGTTCAAAGCTCATCCAGTCCAACCCCTGCCATGAGCAGGGACATTTTCACCCAGAGCAGGTTGCTCAGAGCCCCGTCCAGCCTGGCCTGGGATGTCTCCAGGGATGAGGCATCCACCACCTCTCTGGGCAACCTGGGGCAGTGTTTCATCACCTTCACTGTAAAAAATTTCTTCCTTATGTCTGGCCTGGATCCTCTCTCTCTTAGTTTAAAACCAACACCCCTTGTCCTATTGCAACACGTCCTGCTAAAAAGTCTGTCCCCATCTTTCTTATCAGCCCCTTTTAAGCACTGAAAGGCCACAATCAGGTGTCCCTGGAGCCTTTCTACCTCCAGGCTGAACAACCCCAGTGCTCTCAGCCCTTCCCCATAGCAGAGAGGTTCCAGCCTTTGATTTTGTGGCAGGGAGAGGGGACAGTAGTGGCAGAGTTGAGCTGCCTGTGCTTGCCGTGCCAGCCATGCGCTCCACAGTGATCTGTGTCGGCTGGGAGCCTCACAGCAGCCGGGCAGCACCCAGGCAAACCAGGTTGATAAATATTTCAGTGGCAATGAGGACAGCTTTCCAACGGCCCCACCACACTCTGCCATCCATTATTCAAAGCATTTCCCTCTATAAATACAGAGGTGAATAATTGATGGGGGCTTGGCCCCCCCTCCTGCCCCAGCCAGTGCCTGGCGCGGGGCCCTGCCTGTGTGCTGCCTGTCCTGGCTGCACCCTGCTTGTCAGTGCTGTGCCAAGTAGCCAAGTCTGTGGCTGGAGGGCACTAGGAACCTGGTAGGCCCTGGGGACACGGCAATGATCTGGAGGCTGGAGAAGCAACTTCCAGCCCAGGGACAGGGTCCTCAAACCCTTAGGGGCAGCCGGCACATCCATCCGGCAGTGGCTGATGGGACCTGAGGACCCTCTCTATTGCCTTCTCTCCCCCTGAGCCAAGACAAAGTGAGGAAAATGTTTTAGCCGCTTGAACTGCAACAGAAAGGTCGGGTCCATGTGGGGGCACCAAGGGAGGAGGATCCCCACCCGTGATGTTCATGGCTCTGGTCCATGGGATCTGATGATGTTCCATGCAGCCTGGGGGGGGATGGCTGCCAAGGAGGGTGCAACCTAGATCTCCTGCTGCCCCCAGCCCATCATTTCCACCCTCACAGTATCCCCAGGCCTCATCCAGCCCTCCTGAAGCAGCCACAGAGGGGAGTGGCCACCCGAAAAGCACCATGTAAGAGCCCAGGAGGACAGGCAGCTGCCAGCAGCACAGCTGGCAAGCCCCACAGGGTGCATGGTATGTGACATCTCCTGGGGATGCCCTCCCCACCACAGCAGGGCCACGGGATAGGGCTGGTGGGAGCTGATGTAACCTCTCCCATGGTGTAAGTGGCAGCATTGTGGAGGTGCCTGCAGACAGCCCTGCCCAGTGGCAGCGGCACCACGAGAGCCCAGTCTCTGGGGAGGAGCCCAGCCTTGTGCAGACAGTCTGGCGCCGCTCCCTGCTCGGATGCAGCCTCTGCTGCCTCTGCTCATGACAGAGGAGCTGGGCCTCTGATGCTTGGACATGTGTTAAATTCACTGGAAAGCAGGGGAAGAGGAGGAGAAAGAAGGAAGAAACTTAAAACCAGCGGCTCAGTGCTTGGCAGCAATTAGGGAAGTAAACACAACATGCACCAGGGTGTCTAACACAGCCACACAGCACAAATCCAAACAGATAATTACCAGGCTGTCGCTCCAGCGTGGAGCCCATAGCCAGACCTGTTCAGCATGCTGGCTGACTCCAGGGAGAGAGCAGGTGGTGGCAGAGGGGCAGCCCTGGGCCTCAAGAGCCCAAGGGGACAGCCATGGGAGGAGACAGATGCTGACAAGTCACCGATTGAAATGCAGCCAGCGGGAGGTGTTGGCAATGGTTACAACCAGCTCAGACCTCGGCTGGTCCCCAAGGCTGGGCTCGGGGGGTGCTGAGCAGATTCAGCAGCTTTTCCAGTCCTGCCTTGGAAAGCTGAGCCAGGTCCCCCCTGCCCCAGGCGCTGAGGCTGCTTGTCTGGCTGACAGAAATCCCAAACCATAAATGAGCTGGGAAATCACTTCAAATAGAAAGACGGTCAGAGTTTCTGGCCTTCTGGGCACAGGGAGGCTCAGGGGAGGCCAGGCAGGTAGGCTGGCTGTACACAGCTGTATATCTCCAGAGAAATGGTCAGGGAAGGATTTGTGGGTTCCTATCACCCCAAAAGGAGCAGGACTGTGCCTGGAGAGAGGACACCAGCCTGAAGAGGGTGGGTAGGCGGCACAGATTGGGGAGGGGAGTGGGTCTGACAGCCACTCTGTCCTGTCTCTAGCACTGTGGGGCAGCACTGGGATCTGTCCTCCACTGCTACTGGAAAGTGCCCGCCTGCAGCCAAGCAGCCCCTTGAGCTTCTGTGGCCCAAGGCTGAGGCCACATCACTCCAATGGACGGTGTGAGCACCGCAGCCCCTGAAGGCCAGAGCTGCTGTATGCTGGGATGCTCAGAGCACACTCTGGCCTGTAACAGGCCCTTCCGCCAGCCCACTGAGACAGCAGAGGGATAGAGAGATATGAAGCCATCTGCCTTGAAGGTGTCAGTACAGAGCCCTTATGACATTCCAGCAGCTTCATGAGCACCTCCATATACTTTTTGGTCACCCCAAAGCAGCAGAAGAGCAGAGATCTGGTCTTTCCTCTTCTCCCTGTCATTTCACTGTTTGCAGACTCTGTGATGGGCCAGCTGCAAGGCCATCAGAAGGAGAGTTCAGTGCTTGGAATGACCATTGTCACTCTGGGACCCCACAGGGAGGGCCCAGCTTCACACTCCCCACTCTGCTCTCACAGGCCACAACTCACAGGGAAAGCGGCTGCCAGCAGTGGAGTGCCAGCTCCCAATCCACAGTGGGAGTAAACCTGACAAAAGCAAAGGGCAAAGTCTTCTAGTCTCCTGAATTCACTCCAGGGTGCACATTTCACAGGAAACATCATTGCCAGAGAAGTCATTCATGAGGGTTTTGTCATCCATAATCAACGATGATGCAGTGGTGGGGGGCGGATTTGACGCAGAAAGAGAGAAGAAAGAAGAGGGTCTAAGAGCCTGTCACTACAAACATTGCACTCGTGATGAAGGTGCTGGGGATAATAGGATGAAAGCTGCCAGGAAGAGAGAGCTTGTCCAAGCAGTTGGAAAGTTTACCATCTCCCTGTGGTGGTGAAAAGGGATGAAGGTCTCAAGAGACGGTCAGGATGATTAGCCACCCTGTTAGCGACACTTCTGTGTGGGTGTTCACTAGGACACGCCAGGCTGTGGCAGATGAGATGTGCTGGATCAGACTGTCATCCTGCTGTGGCTGGGCTTGAGGGTGAGCTCTGGACCAGCCAGGCTTGGACCCTACCGAGGGCGCTGGGTCAGCCTGTCTCAGAGACCACCGAGCCCTCGGACTGGCCAGGCCCGGAAGCCACCGGGGCCCTGGTCCTGCTCACCGGCAGGCCCGTTCAGCACCGCGGACAGCGGCCCGTTCAGCACCGCGGAGAGCGCCCGGCACCGCACCTTTCTCGGGGCCGCGTCACTCCACAGGGCACCCAGCAAACGTGCCCTGAGGGGCACCCTGCCTCGGCCGCTACTGCGAGGATCCACTATTACACCGACAGGTGCCTCTGAGGATCCACAATTACCCCACCAGATCCATGTGAGGATCTGCTGTTGAGCACCAGGTCCTTGTGAGATCCTACTACTACCCACCAGCTCCCTGAAAGGATCCACTGTTGCCCCACCAAGTCCTTATGAGATCCACTATTGCCTCACCAGATCCCTGCAAGGATCCACTATTGCTCCACCAAGTCCTTATGAGATCCACTATTGCCTCACCAGATCCCTGCAAGGATCCACTATTGCTCCACCAGGTCCCTGCAGTCCCCCGTTCTGTCCCGCTAGCCTGCCATGAATCCCTGTTATTGCCCTGCCAGTATCCAAGGCTGCTGCAAAATTATTTCTGTAGAGCTACTGCTTCAGTGACAGTGCGCTGCTTGGCAGCAGGCAGCCATCGCTCATGGTTTCCTGCACACACGCACACATATACATGCACACCCAGACACACATGGACACACACACAACCACCCCATCAGAGCCCCAGGAGGTGGTGGATGCACCTTGCACGTGTCTTGGTGTTCAGCTGTACATATACATGCACACACACACACACACAAACAGAGATAAGCACATGCACGCACACACACACAGAGGGTTGCATCAGCTGAATTCATTAGCCCATCTATTTTTACTAATGCAGCAAATCAAGTTGCTCTACAGGCAGAGAAAACACACCCGAGACATAGTGCCATGGCAGAGCACCCAGCCAAGGCTTTTGCCCAGCACTCCTGAGGGTAATGGCTTCCTGGGACTCCCCCAGCTCTATACAACATTCCCAACCAGCAGCAATTCCAGACAGGCTCTTGCTGACCAAAGCACATGGTAGTCATAAAGATATCCCACCATACAAATTGCCTCACCCCGCAGAGCTCAGAGGTGTGCGAGCTGCCTCCTGCTCTGATGCTATCAGGTCAGGCCACTGCCTATGCTGTGAGCAGTCAGAGGGGTCTGTGATCACTGGCCTCTAAGGCCAAGTCCCCTCAGAGGCCTTGGATCACCCCAGCAACGCGGAGGAGCCACAGAAGGCCCTGGAGGAGTCATTGGCTCCCCCAGAGATGGAGGGACAGTGATTGTGTTTGGATATAAGCTGCCTGTCCATGTGCATGTGTGGTGTGCACATCGATAGCACTCACACAAGTCAGCTGGGCGACAGGCTCAGAGCAGAGCTCCAAACTCAGTGCTGCATATTCACCTGCTGCACAAGCCTGAAATTTGTGGTGTAGAAGGGCATTACTGCTCTGTCTGCCCCCAGAGACCTGTCCTTTGTGTGATGGGAGCCAGGAAACTCCTTCCTGAGATTACCCTGAGAGCTCCTTGGGAGACTGGGAGCTGAGAGAAGCTCTCCTGCTCCCTTGCTGGCTCCTAATGACATCGAAGAGTGTGTTCTACTTCACAGTGGAAAAGAGGCTCAGGAGGAACTGGGAAAACAACTGGTTTGCATCCCATTCCTGCTGGTTGCCACTCAGCGTGGAGCTGGCTGCTGAATCGCTCACTGGGACTCAGGCTGCTCCCGGCCAGGCAGTGGAGCCATCATGATAGGGACTCCCCAGCACAACTCTCCCTCAGACCCCACAGCCTTTCTGAACAGCAAGACTTGAGGCTGGGCTATGTCGGGCATGCTCCAGCCCCCGAGGCCTCGCCACGAAAAATTTCCTTACAACAGGCAGCAGGGCCCCCTCCAGCTGCTGCAAACCCCTTCATGCCTCCAGACATAGCAACAGCCACACGAACAGCAATGCCCCTTTGTCCCTGGGCACAGGGATCCAGATCAGAGCACAGGTTGGGGTGAGGCAGGCAAATGCCTGCACATCATCGGGGTCATTGGTGCCAGGCTCCTGGGACTCTGGGACAGGCAGGCAATGGTCAGCAATGGGACTCCTCGTTGCAGGGGTTGTGGGTGCTAAATGCCAACACTGGCTCCAAAAAGCCATTAGATGCATTCTGGAAGCAAAGGCACTGGTCTTATCCTGCTCCCAGGGCAGCCTCCTGACCACCTGCTTCCCGCAGCTAGGACCTGGGTGCAGGTCACACCTCCAGCGGGGAAAAATCCTGGAGATAAGGCTTCTGCTTACCTGCCCTGTCCCAAAACACTCCCTGTTAGCCCTGGCCCCTTCCTCTGCACCACCAGCCCTGGAGCACCTGGCAAACATAACCAGTCCCCATGGTGGGTGGGCAGAGGTTTGATGGGGGTGGGATGCTGCTGAAGAAGCCCCACTCGCCTGCACACCCTATCCTGCTCCCTCCCACACCATCAGCACCCACTCACCACCTGAATCCCTTTTCTGTCTCCTGGAGCTGCTCCATCCACGCAAACCCTGGCGAGCAGCAACAGGCCATGACCCCACAGCTGGGGGCCAGGAGGGCACCTGCCTTGGCTCATGGATAGGGAAACTGAGGCACAGGGAGGGCAACGTGGCTTTGCCATGGAGTTGCCAGAGTCTGAGCCAGGCAGATCTTAAACCCACAAAGCATGAGGGAAGGATCCAGCCCCCAAACCCAAAGTGCTCCCACTCCAGCCTCCCTATTCTCGGCTGGAGCATGGCCACATCCCCACACAATGGTCAACACAGAGGTGACCCTGATGAAGGGGACAAAGGGGCCCTTTCCTCCTCTCCAGACTTCCCACACATGTTGCCACAGCCCAAGTGTGGGTCCCTCCATTCCCAGGAGCAGGATTTGGGGAGGTGGGATGTTCCCAGTGCCAGGGATGCTCATCCCACTGCTCCCTACTGCCACGGACCCCCTCGCACGGGGAGAAGAGCAGGCCCAGCGGATGGCAAAGGGATCGATGTGGGGGAAGCCAGCTCGGGGAAAAATAGATATCTAGCTCATTAAAAATGGATGCTCAAGTGAGTCCTCCCCACTCCAAAGCCACCTCCCTCCCTCTTCCTGGTAGCCGGAGTGAAATCAGCACCCAGCTTTCAGCAGAAGGGAGATGCCAGCATGGCACGACACTCACTCTGTGCTCACTGCTCCCACCCCGCTGTGTGCTGAGACACCCTGGTTGCTGCAAATACGGCCTGAGCCCCCTCTACCCTGGGCAGAGGGGGGTTGTGGAGCGGGACCTCTATCCAGAACATCCCTGCTGCAGGGGCTGCCACGCTCTGGCCTCCAGCACCTGGGCACCACCATATCCCACCAATGCCGGTCCAAGAGCCAGAGCCCCAGCACCTCGGCCTGGTGCCCCATGGCACCCCAAGACCCTCATCTCGTTGAGGTTGTGGGGATCCGTGCCTGGCTGTTGCCACATCCGCATGCCTCAGTTTCCCCCACTACCCCGCTCCCATTTCCGTGCAGCTCAACCTGCCCAAACAGCCCTCAGTCCCAGCCAGCCTGGCACATGGACCCCACAACCCAGCTGAAGCCTTCCCCTTCCTCCATCCCCTGGGCCCCAGGATGGAGAATGGCTGTCCCTGTCCCATCGCCCAGCCTGTGCCACCTCACAGTGGAGGAAAGCCCCTCCAAGGTGTTGGGGTATCAGGGTCTTGGGGTGCAGACTTGGGGGTGCCAACATGGTCCCATGGTGCCACTCAGGAGAACAAGGGACAGTTTGGGGGCTGACAGTAGGCAGTCAGCAGCCCCAAACCCGGGTGACCCTGTCCCCACAGCAATGTCCCCCTAAACTCCCATCCCAAAGCATCCCCGCATCCCCCAGTACCCACCTAACACCACCACCCTCCCCGTGCCGTTCCCCGCCCGGTGATGCCCAGCCAGGCTGAGGGGCAGCAGGGAGGCACCACCGTAACCCCCCAACAACCCCCCGGTCCCCAAACCGGGCTGAGGGGCGGGGGGGCAGCATCACCGGGTGTGGAGGCATCACCGACCACCATTCTCCGTTGAGCTACCAGGAAAGGGAAGCTGGGGGGGGGGGCGCCACCGGACCGGGAGCCCCGGGGCCGGCTCCGCCGCCGTTATATAACGCGGCTCCATGATGCGGGATGCGGGGGGGGTGGTTGCAGCCCCGGTACCGATGCCGATGCCGGTGCCGGTGCCGTTGTCGTTGCCCGTCCCAGTGCCGGTTTCCGGCTTTGTGTTGTAAAGGTTTTTCCCGAGCGGTTCTTACCTCCAGCACCGTTTCCCGAAGCTCATGCCATGCCTTGTGCCCGTCCTCTCTTGGTTACAGGAAAGAAAACCCACCGGGAAGAAAACCGGGAAAACCCCCCACAAAAAATTTCCCCGTTGGAAAAGGGGCCGGATCCTGCCCGGCCCCCGCCCCAATCCCGCTAAACAACAGCAAAAATAAACGGTGGGTGCGGGGAAAGGGGCCGGATCCGGATCCGGGGGGAGATGGAGAAGGGGGGTCCCTCCTGCCAGCCCAGGGAGCTGCTCGCACACGCACACGCGCGTTCGCACACGCGTGTCAGCGGCGGAGGTTGTTAAAGAGACACGATCATCGGTGATGATAATGGATCGTGGAGGGATGACATCGCCATCGGCACCGGTACCGGGAGGGAGCGGCGAGTTGAGGGTGCGGGACACGGACATGGAGGGAGAGATGCGGGGGGCGGGGGGGAGTGGTGCGGGCAGGGCTGGGCTGGCAGCTGGGTGTGCAGGCAGGGGGGGAGAGGGTGGGTGGGTGGGTGAATGCAGGGGGGGAAGGATGGAGGGAGGAAGAGAGAGAGAGGGAGGGATGATGGAGAGATGGAGAGAAGAATGGAAAGATGGAAGGATGGAGGGAGGGATGATGGAGAGAAGAATGGAGAGATGAAAGGATAGAAGGATGGAGGGATGATGGAGAGGTGGAGGTTGGAGGGGTGGAAGGAGAGATGGAGGGGTGGATAGAGAAATGGTGGGGTGAATGGAAAGGCAGATGCTTGCTCTGGCTCTCTCCCCGCCAGGGTGCTGGCAGGCTGGAGATCCGGGTGCAGACTCCTCTCACCCCAGTATCTGGCTCAGGCCCTGCTCACAGCCCCTGGGGTGCAGCAGGGATGGACACTCCAGCTTCAGCACCCCAGGGTGCTGTGGGCACCCAAGGAAGGGTGTTGTGCTCAGAAGCCGGAGGGGTTCACCCACCCAGGCCATGGCTGGCAGCAGGACCTGCAGCTGGAGGATGCCCTGTTGCTGCCCCCCCTTTTCCATCCCCTCCAGCTCCACACCCACCCAGTAACCCCAGTCTGGGGCCCAGCTTCACCATTGCTCCCCAAAACTGAGGGAACTGGTTAGATGCCATATTCAATCCCATCCCCTCTGCCTTCCCCTCACGCAGCCCCATGTGAGCCACAGGACCGGCTTGGCCGCTGCCCTGGGCTGGGCCCTGGGGAGGCTGATGGAGCTGCCTGGATCCGGCCGCCTGGCTCCTGCCTCCATTATTTATAAGGCAGGTCAGGTTTCGCACTGGCAACCGGGAGGGGTTTGGGGGAGGAGATTGTGCACACACTCACACCCACACTCACACCCTCACCCCACCCTGTCCAGAGGGTGACAACCACAGGAAAAGGGGACAGAGGGGCAGGTGACCACAGGGATGTGCGGGCCAGTGGCCTCACTCAGGTGGCACATCTTTTCTCCATTGCCTGAGGAACTGGGGGTGCTTCCCGCTGTGATCCCTTGTCCACCCAGCAGTGCCCTATCCCCCTGTGATGTCCTGTCCCCATGGGGTTGTCCCAGGGGACTTGCCACCTGGCAGCAGTGAGTGGTGGTCCAGCCCTTGGGGTCATGCGCCACTTGCCCTCTCAGTGCATCCCTGGACATCCCCAAGGTGGTGACAAGAGAGCCCAGGGCCAGCCAGCCCTGTTGTCCCCTTGGTCCTGGCACAGCCCCATTGTCACTAGCCCCTGCCAGCCTCAAGCCCCAGAGGGGACATGTTTGGGTGATCTCATGTCCTGGGAACACTGAAATGTCAAAGGGTCACAACCACTGGAGGAGTCCCTATGCAGGCAAACTCTGCACACGTATCCCCAGTGAAGGGGACACAGTTGGTGTGAACAGTCTGTGCCACCAGCTCTGGGGGATACCCACATCCTGGGGTACCTGCTGGGGGGTGCCTGGCCACCCCAGCTCACCCCACAGCCATGAAGAACCCCAGCTTGTCATCCTGTGCTGAGGCAGGCTGGGCTCCTGGAGCCTCCTTGGAGCATGGGAACTGTCCCTCCTGGCTTCCAGGAAGGTGGTGGCTGGTGTCCCCATGCTTGTTCCAGGGCAGCAGCCAAGAAACAAACACCACCACTCCTCCACGACTTATCTTTATGCAAACTGCCGGCACCCCATTGGCCTCTGTTTCCCTCCCATCCCCACTGCCCTGGGGATGCTGAAGTCTCTCAGCCCCTGCACTCAGTGTGTCCCCATGGCGACAGGACCCTGGGCCGAGCAACACTGGTCCAGCTGGACCACCGGTGCCCAAGCTGGACTGCAGTGTGCTGGGTGTTGTCACCACGGCAACCGCCATCGCCTAGCGCCGGCTGTCTCCCGGTAACCCGTCGCCTAGCAATGGGGGATTTTTCACAGCTCGGGATGAAGAGTTGAAAGTTATTTTTAGCCTGGGCTGCGAATCAATAGGCAGCTCCATTTGCCACCCCGCAGGATGCACGCGCAGGGGCCTTGCTGCGGTGGCGTGAGGCAGAGGGGCTGCTGAGGGGAGCAATGTGGCCTGGCTGGCCTGGGAACACCACCCCAGCACAGCCTGAATGGAACCCTAGGGCTTGGCCTCCCCTGGGACCCTGCTCCAGTCTCAGCAGCCCCCTCCAGGGCTTGGCCCCCTTTGTGCTGACCCCAAGGCTCAGCACCTCTGGGCCTCCTCACTGTCTTCCATGGAGCTCAGACCCCTTGCTCCCCCACCCTGCCAAGGATCTGACACCCCCCAGGCCACAGGCAGGTGAAGGTGGGTGAGGGCAAGGTCAAGCCATGGGGACCCTCATGCTTCTGTGGAGACTCTCATATGGTCAGGGAGATGACCACACTGCTGTGGGAACATTCACCTCACTCTGGGGACCCTCATCCAGCTGCTGGGAGCTTCATCCTGCCATGGGGATCTTCTCCCATTAGTGCAGACCCCCTCCTTCCCATGGGGACCCCCGCCTTGTCCTGGAGACACTCTCCTTGCCATGGGAACCATCTCCTTGCCATGAGGACCCTTGATCGGCCACAGGGACTGCTGCCTTGCAATGGGGACCCCCATCTTGCAGTGATGACCCTTGCTCTGCCATGGGGACCCTTGCCTTGTCATGGGGACCCTCGCCCTGCGGTTCCCCTCCTGACAGCCTCCCAGAGGTCCTGCAGTTCTACCAGGGCTTGTACCTGCCCTCAGGAACACCAGCCTGGGGGTCCAGATGTTCGGGGGCACTGGGAGGCAACAGAGCCCATTTGGCACTGGACTTCCATAGGGAGGGCTGGGGGTATCCCCACATGGCTCTAGAGCTGGGCCAGGAATTGGGATGAGGCTTCTCAGCTATTTGTTGAAGATGAGGTGGGTGCCTACCATAGCCACATCTCCCACAGGTGCTCAGCTGGGTGGAAGAGCTCCCCATGCAGCCGTGAGGGGCCAGACAGTGGGGTGGAAAGAGGTTGGGGACCTCCAGTCTTCCAGTAGCTCTCCAGTAGTCTCAGCCCTGCCCTGAGCCCTGCTTTTGCCTTTCCAGGAGGGTTTCTGCCCTTGGGCATGGCCCAGCCTGGAGTATCCCTGCCCTTGCCATCACCCACCCACAGCACAGGGTGGAGGGTGTCCAGAGCCACCCCATGGGAACCCTTTTGTGGACACAGAGGATGCCCCAGCTCAGCAGGAAAGCCCAAGGACCTGCTTGGTGGGGATGACTGCCCAGGAAAGGAGAAAGTTCTGCTGAAGATGGGTGACCTGGCAGGGAGGTGGAGAATCAATAAAAAGCACAAAGGAAGGAACCAGGGTCCCTCCTGCCACAGGGAGACATGGAGCTCTGAAACCCTGGGTGCTCATAGGTGGCAGATGGGTCTAGGACCCTTGGTCCCCAACAGTGCTAGCACAGCATGATGCCCCCTGGAGCACACAGCCAGCTCTGGGGACACAGCACAAGGCAGACCTGGACCTGTCACAGTGGGTCCAGAGGGGACCACAGAAATGGCTGGAAGACCCTCTCCTGTGGAGAAAGGCTGGGACAGTTGGAGTTGTTCAATTCAGAGAAGACCTTCCTGAAGCCTTTCAATATATAAAGGGGCTTATAAGAACGATGGAGAGAGGCTTTTCACTGGGACCTGTAGTGACAAGAGAAGGGGTGATGGCTTTAAACTGGAAGAGAGTGGATTTAGGCTGGATGCGAGGAAGAACCGTGTTGCAGGGAGGGTGGGGTGCCCGGAGGGGCCCTGGATGCTCCATCCTGGGTGCTCCAGGCTGGGTAAGACAGGACTGGCATGGTCTGGCCCAACAAAAGATGTTCCTGCCCAAGGCAGGGGTTGGATCGGGTGATCTTTGAAGGTCCCATTAGATGTCTCGATGCTCTGTTCCTCTGCAGGACATGGCTTCCCCGCCACGAGAGACTCTCAGGGTCCCCCATCCAAGGGAGGCAGCGGTTCACTGCCTGGGGGGAGCGGGTGGAGCAGCCACCGTGCCCGCGGTCACAAGAGGGCACTGCGAGCCTGAGCAGCCCGGGGTCCCTCTGGCCGGAGCGGGGCGGGGGGCGCCAGGGCCAGGCCGGGAGCCCGGAGCGGTCCGAGATCCGCTGCAGGGGTCGGCGGCTTACCCTGCGCCCCGGCTCGGCAGGTCCCGGGCGGCTGCCGGTCCCCAGCCCCTCTCTCCCTGCGGCAGCCGGGGACAAGGGGGACACAGCCAGGGGACAGATGCTGGGCACGGCCAGGGGGCACAGCCACCGCCCGGAGCTCCAGGGCACGGCCGGCAGCCCGGGGACGCAGCATCTTGTCAGGTGGCAGCTCCAATGAAGCCCCGGGATGCTTTAGCCCATCGACTGACCCAGCGCGATGGGGGAACTGGTGGGTGGTGGAGGAGCTTTGCCCAGTTCCAGAACAGCCCCATCTCCGGTGGCTGCTCCGAAGGGGCTCCTGGCTTCACAATGGCAGTGCCCCAAGGCCGTGGTGTCCCTGTGGCCATGAGGGGGGAAGGCAGACTTGGCCATGGTGGTTTAGTCCAGCTGTTGCTGAGTTTTCCGCGGTAACAGCCCGTTAAGGTGGATCAGGCACTGCATGCCCAGGCTGTGGCAGGGCCAGGGGTGCCAGCTCACCCCAGGGTGCTGGGGTAGGGCTAGGGCAGGCTCACTGCCATGTGCCTGATGGGACAGACACATAGGGCTCCAGCCTGCAAACAGCCACATCCCACCTCCCTGCACCCTGTGGTGTCCCATGGGAAAGTCCCCTGACGGTGCTGAGCACCCCACTGAATGGGGGATCAGCCTCAGTGGGGAGGTCCCTGTCTGGGAACACCAGCACATGGTGGCACCTGTGCCACCCCAACTTTGGTGCCACTCCATCTTTGATGCTACCTCACCTCTGGGGTCATCTTGCCTCTGGTGTCACCTTGCCTCTGGTGTCGCATTGCCTCTGGGGACCTGGCAGAGGCTGTTTGGGGGCTCCCTGGCTGGATCCCACATGAAGTTCTGAGCCCAGACGGCCCTGCTTCCCCATGGTGGCACAGGACCTGGCCCCAGGACCCTCTGCAGGGGGTCACTGTGACCCCGCTTCACTTGCACAGCCAGGATTTTGAGCCCAGCCACGCTGCCTGACACCCCAACACCCCAATGCCCCCACTCTCCCACCCTGACCCGCTCCACCTTAACCCGCAGCCCCTCTGGCCCCTCATTTTCCACGGATTCCAGCAGCTTGACTTCTTTCAGCATCATTTCATGGCCAAAAGGCTTCGAATCCCCCTTTCCCCCGCCTGCCAACCCCCCTCTGGCTCCCTCCCCTTCCTCACTTCCCCTCTTTCTGTCTGCCATCCAAATTTACAATCCCTCATTTCCATTCCGCTCCACCCTCTCGCTGGGGACTTTGTTCCTGGCCTGTATCATCCCATCCCAATTGTTCAGTGTTTATTTCAAACATTTTGGCGGGCTGTCACTGGATGGAAACTTAATTAATTGTGGGGTTTGTGGTACTGGCACAATAGCGGCTGAAGCATGGGGGGGGAATCTCGAGGGGCAGGTTTGGAGGGAGGGAAGTGGGGGTTCGGGTGTGCATGTCTCCCATGCCAGGCTCACTGCCACACACCTCTGCTTCCCCTAGTCAAGAAAATGCCCCCATGGGAGAGGAGTGCTGATGAAGGAGGGGGTGTGTGTGTAGATCGGGGTGGCTGTAGCCTGGGGTGTGCACATAGTGGGGTGTCTATAGGTTGGGGTGTAAATAGCTTGGGTTGTATATAGCCTGTGGTTTGCACAGTTTGGGCTGTGCATATGTTGGGGTGCGCATAGATTTGGGTGTGCATAGACTGGCTTGCTTATAGCCTGTGGTGTACACAGCTTGGTGTGTGCATAAGCATGGGTGTACATAACCCAGAGTGTATATAGTGTGAGCTGCCTGTAGCCTGGGGTACACATAGCCTGGGGTACGCATAGCCTGGGGTGTGCATAGCCTGGGGTGTGCATAACTTGGAGTGTGCTAGCCCGGGATGTGCTAGTAGCCTGGAGTGCCTGTAGCCTGGGCTGCCTGTAGCCTGGGCTGTGCATAACTCAGGGTGAGCATAGCCTGAGTGCCTGTATTCTGGGGTGTGTATAACTTGGGGTGCGCATAGCCTAGGTGCCCATAGTTCAGGGCACACACGGCCTGGGGTGTACACAACCATGGGCATGCATACCGGGTGTACACAGCCCGGGGAGCACACGGGCTGTATCCCACCTGGGGTGCCTGCATCCAGGGTGTGCGCAGCCATAACTCTGGGTGCACACAACCAGGGGTGTCTGCAGCCTGGGATGCACCTGTTGTACCCCAACCCTGTCCCTGGGGTTCAGCCCTGGCATTTCCCCCCGGCCCCCACCGCTGGCAGCCAGCCCTGCCGGTGTCCCCCACCCCGAGGAGCCCCGGTGCTGCGGACCCCGGGCTGGCGCCGGGAACATCTCCCGGGAGCCCCGAGGCGGGGTCCGGGGATGCCCGAGGCGGGGAGTCGGGGGAGAGGAGGGGCGGGGGGAGAGAAGAGGGGGTGAAAGGGGGCGGCCCCGCCCCGCTGCCGCTATTGGCGGAAAGTTTGGGGCGCGGCGCGGCGTGGCGGCCCCGCTCCCCCCGCTCTTCCCGGTGCGGGCATCGGTGCGGGCAGGGCCGTGCCGGGCCGTGCCGGGCCGCCCCGGGGCCGCCGCGGGCGCGGCCATGTGGGCGCTGCGGGCGCTCTGCCTGGCCGGGCTGGGCGCGGCGCTGGGCGGCGGCTCCGCGGATCAGTGCTCCTGGAGGGGCAGGTAGGCACCGGCACCGGTACGGGGGGGCAGCCCGCGGCAGGGGGAGGCGGCACACGCGGGTCCCCAGCTCAGCATCCCCCACTGCTCTGCGCGGTTCGCAGCCCTCCGGGAAGCTCCCGCCGCCCAGGCTCGGGTAGGGGCTCTGCCTGGGATGCTGGGACCTGCGTCTGCCTCAGTTTCCCCACTCCTGGGTGCGGCTGCCCACCATCGCGCGGGATACTTCCCCCCGGGGTGCTTGGGCTGCTGGGCTTCCCACCTCCCCTTCCCTGAGCCCACCTCCACCCGTGAAACGTGGCTCTGCGGTCGCCGGGGCTCCGAGCCCGACCCGCCGCCGGCCGCTATGGGGAAGGCGCCGAGTTTCGAAACAAAGAGCCGGGGCCCGCCGGGAGGGCCTGCCGCGGGGGGCGTGGGGGGCCACGGGGCCACACAGCCACGAGCAGCGTGGCCGGGACAAAGCAGCCCCACGGCCACCTCCGCTGCCCCCAGCCTGGCTTTCCCGCGTGTCCCCCCCCATGCTAAAAATGCAGCGGCAAGACGTGGCTCCAGGCATCGTTTACACGCGAGCCCGAATCCTGTGAGAGTGAGGGGGACATGGACCCACCCCAGCTCCCACTGGGGATCCCCCGAAGCAGGGGGATGCAGAGGAACAAGCGACCTCAAGACCATGAGCGCCGTGGCTCGGGTAGCTTGGGAGCCCACCCTGGGTGCGACGGGGCTGTGTTGCCTCCCCCTTGGCCCCCTTGGGCAGGTGTCGGGAAACATAAGCACTCCTCAAATGATGTGCTTGCACCCCAAATCCGAGGCATCAAAGGCTCAGTGCTCTTCCTCCCTGTGTTCATCCCGCATGCCTCTGCAGAGGTTCTGCTCAGGTGCTCCAGCGCTGCTGTGTTGGGGGGCACATGGGCTGGGGAGGGTCCCCATCACCCGGGGGGGTTCCTGGCTGATGGGGTCTGCTGTGCCTCGCAGTGGGCTGTCACAGGAGGCGGGCAGCGTGGAGCAGCTCTCCCTGCACTGTGCCGAGGGTTCACTGGAATGGCTGTACCCCACGGGGGCCCTTCGCCTCCGCCTGGCCCCCCGCCTGCCCCCCGCCACCGCCACCACCAAGGGCAGAAGCCCCCAACATGTCACTGCCTGCGTCAAACCTTCCGGCACCTTCCGGGGGGCCCAGCTCTACCTGGAGAGGGAAGGGGTGCTGGAGCTGCTGCTGCCGGAGGCCCCCCGGCCCCGTGTTCGCTGCTTCAGCTGGCTGCCCTGGGAGAAGGTGGCTCTGTTCCTGCAGGCCACCCCGCACCGCGACATCAGCCGCCGCATCGCTGCCTTCCGCTACGAGCTGCGTGGGGACTGGCTGGCCCACCCAGCACTGCCTGCTGCCAGCCTCACTGGAGAAGGTGAGCACCGAGGGTCCGGGGTCAGCCTGCCTCAATTTCCCCAGGGCTGCTGTTGCCTCCCTGAAGCAAGAGTGTCCTTGGTCTGCGCGGAGGCAAGGGGACAGAAGGGCCAGGGCTGGGGTGGTCCCTCCCAAGGCTGGTCACTGGGAGCAACCAGTGACAAGCTGTGCTTGGCAATTGCAGGGGCGTGCCGGCCGTGCAATGACACCGAGATCCTGATGGCCATTTGCACTAGTGACTTTGGTGAGTGCAGCCCCCTTGGGTGCTGGGGAGGGAGTCCTGGCACCCTGGAAGAGGGAAGGAAACTCAAACTGGGGGGACAACGGCCCTCAGGCAGCCCTGGTCTCCTCTTCCCAGGCTAGCTTGGCTGGGGCTGCTGACATCAGTGTCACAGAGGCCACTGTGGGATGGGGATGGGGACGAGGCTGTGAACAAGGATGGGAATGAGGACAAGGACAGGGTTGGGGACAGGGATAAGAATGGGGACAGAGACACACTGACACCCATTCCTGCCTTCCCCCCACAGTGATCCGCGGCAGCATCCGAAGTGTCTCCAATGATGTGGAGCTGCAGGAATCCATCATTGGGGTGAGCGCCACCCGCATCCACCGCCAAAAGTTCCCCCTCTTCCAGGCAGGGGGGCGGCCAGGGCGGGTGGTGGGCAGCATCCGCACTCCACTGCGCTGCGGTGTCAAGCCGGGCCCTGGCACCTTCCTCTTCACGGGGTGGCTGCATTTCGGCGAAGCCTGGCTGAGCTGTGCACCCCGCTATAGGGACTTCCAGCACATCTACGAGGGGGCACGGCGCACACGCCAAAACCCCTGTGAGTTCCCCGTGGACTGAGAAGCTCGGGGAGGGTAGCCTGGCCCCATGGGTACTGGGCTGCTGGGGTCCTGCAGGCAGCGAGAGCATCCCTGAGGGGATGCAGGGAGTGGCGTGCCAGCAGGGATGGTACCTGGAGGGAGCGCAGTGCTTCGGTCCTCGCTGCGTAGCCGGGGTCTGGTGGCACCCACCACCGGGCTGCGGGGTCATAGGAAAATCCTGCTGGAAGGGAAGGAGTTTTTCCAGGGTGCACTCACCTGTGGTCCCCAGGGACCTGCCGAGTGCAGTGGCATGGGGCAATGGGTTGGGAGCTCCCTAGGGTCTGGGGAGCTGCATGCTCAGGGGATGCTGCGGGCTTGGGGACGCTGTGGGGCATGGTTGGTCCAGCATGATGGGGGCAGCTGTTCCCACCCCCAGGAGGGCTCAGTGGCAGGTGGCCATGGCTGTGGGTGGCCATGGTGGCAGGACCAGGGACACGGTGGGCACCGTGGGGAACAGAAGGGCCAGGAGGTGGATTTGCAATGTTGGGGGTGGAAGGGGGAGCAGGGTGGTGGCAAGACTTGCCCTGGCCCTGCCTGCAGCGTGGGGCACGGGCAGGAACCGTGGGGTGGCTGCTGAGGAAGAGGACTGAGGCTGAAGGGAGCGAGGGGTATGGCGAGGTGGGAGGAAGGCTGACACAGGGAGCAGAGGTGTCCCGGCATGGCTGGAGCAGGACCAAAGCACTGATGCAGGAGGGTGCCACAGGAGCAGGGAGAGGTCCGGCTGTGCCACCTGTTACTACCAGCCTGGGGCTGTGGCCTCACAGTGGCTGCTGGGTCCCACTGTGCCATGTTGCCTGTGGTGGGACACGCCATGCCAGCTGGGGGAAATTTCTGACAGTGGGGGTGGGGGGCATCATGTGCACTAAAGTTATAATGATACCAAATTTGTGATTTTTTTTTTTTTTCTATAAACCAAGCCGTATTTGTAGCATGCACGTGTGCATCTCCTTTTTTTAAAATGCTGGGCAGGATGTTCACCAATGGGTGCTGTGGGAAATGTCTATATAGGTACAGGCATATATCGCTATTTCTAAATGCCGCATCCCTGGCATTCCCAGGGGTGGGTGGCTTTGGGGTTCCCCTCCCCGGGCAGCACTGAGTGAGCGGCGCCAGGGCTGGGGGCGGGTGGCCCCATGCCGGGTGGGTGACCCCGCCAGCGGAGCTGCTGTCAGGGCTGATTCTCGTCAGAGCCACCAGCCACAAGGCCTCATTGTGCCGGGCTGTGCGGCACCAGCTTCCCAGCTCTGCCCTGCCGCTGCCCCCTCCACAGGGGCTCCGGCCTCTGGCCCCCGCTCCTCCGGGCTGCGCAGGCGTCCCTGGGTGGTGGGGAGGGGGACAGGATCCCAGCAAGGGATGGGGCACGGGACCCTCAGACAGAGATGGGGCAGGGGACCCTCAGCCACAAACGGGGCACAGGACCCCGAGCCAGGGACCTTTCCTTCCCATCAGTGTTGCCCACAGGAGCTCAACCTGGAAAAGCTCAGCCCCTGAGCACCCCCTAGGCACCCCCAGTTCCGCAAACCACTGAAGCCAGGGTCATGGCACATGTCAGCTTGGGCTTTAATACCTCTTCAGTATTATTTCAATGACACCTTTTCAAATGCCACTAACCAGGCTGAACTGCTGGGCATCTTGTGGCCCCGCTGACCATAATGTGCTTTTCCTCACCAAGAAAACATTTCCAAAGATTTCTGTGGAGTTTAATTAAATATATATATGTGTGTGTGTGTGTGTATAAAATGATCTGGTTGTGATGAGATCCTGCCTGGTGGGTTTGATACGTGACACGTTTTTCCCCTGAGAAGAGTTCGATGCCTATTTTATGCTTTACTGCCAAAGGGCTGGTGATTGTTTTGGGGCTGGGCTGGGCCTGAGGGCAGGATCTGACCCTGAGGGAGGCCAATGCTCCACCAGGGGCTTGTGATGCCAGCATCCCCCCGAGTTTTGGCAGCAGGCAGGAGCTGGGCCAGGCAGGGGGAAGGGGAAAGGAGTGGGAAACTCAGCGGAGGAGGAAAAATAAGGCTGGAAAAGTAATAAATGAGGTGTGAAGGGAACTGCGCTGCCCACGGCATCCTCTGTACGCCCCGGGGATAGAGCACTGCTACTCAAACCCCACCACAATCCAGCACATTCCTCTCAGCTAAATTATGGCATTTAATGCACTGAGCATCCGGCAGCTTTCTGTCCAGCAGCAGAATCTCTTGTTTTTCTTCAAATCTGTTTATTTGGCCAAATCAGCTCATTCTGCTGTGGCGGAAAGGGCTGTTATGCTGCTTGTTCTCCACTGCAGAGGTTTTCGAGGTGTTTTTGGTGCCCTCTGCCCTGTGTCAGGTTGGGTCGGCCGCCCTCGCTTCCCACAGCTGCCGGCTCCTGCAGCGGCTGGGCTGTGGCCAGGGCACAAACGCTTCCTATGGGAGTGTCCTGCGGGGAGCTGGTGCCTCAGTTTCCCCACTGCAAGATGAGAATAACAGCCCTTCCCCACTGCTTGGGGCTGCCATGGCACCAGGCAGCACCCCATGGCCTCAGCATCCTCATCTCCATAGAGACGGTCATCTGAGAATCTCCCTGAAAGCACAGTCTGGCACTGACCAAGCCAAACTCCTGACTGGCCCCTCCTGCCTCCTGGTGCGGAGGGTAAAAACACCATGAGACAAACTCCATCACAGTTAATATTTCCTCTGCAGGATGGAAAATGTGCTGGGAGGCAGCATGGTGGGGGGAGAGTGGGCTGGGGGCCATTGCATACCAGGGTCTGCTTTGAGCAGAGCGAATGGGAGCTGGGGAGCTCTGGAGGGGCAGTGCAAGCCCAGCTGGACTTGGAGAGATGGGTGGTGATGGCAAAGGGCTGTGGTGGCACCCTGTGAGCCCAGGGAAGGGTCACTGCTGCGGCCATCCTGATGCTCAGCTGGCTGAGCTGTCTGCAGCATCCCTGGAAACAGCCCAGCCAGACCCACTCCAAAAGCCCCCCCACGCATCCATCCACCCCCTGAGAGGGTGGGTTTGGGGGTGCCATGGGGAGCAGCACCCCAAAAGCAGCTGCCTTGGTGGAAACGTGCCCAGGGAGGTGCCTGGGGCTCCTTGTCTTGTGGGATCAGCTCCACCACAGATGCAGGAGTCCGGGCAGGGGGACACATACATCCCAGCCTAGGGGACCCTCTGGGGACTGTGGAGCCCTCCAGTCACACTGCTGATGTGTGTCCATGCTGGGACGGCAAAACACAGTGGTGGCATCAGTATGGTGTCTCCCGGTCCCTGTCCCCATCCATCACACAAAGGGAGCCGCCATTTCCCGCCATTCTCCCCCCAGCCCTCCTCCTTCCCAGACGACGGATAAAAGCCTGAACATCTGAATCGTGGGGCACAAAGGGGAGGCACAAAGGCAGGCGGCCCTGCTCAGCCCTCTCCATGGCCCCTGGCCCTGAGCAGGGACCTGCAGGCTTCACATCTACCCTGGGGATGTCCGGGCAGCCTGCCTGCCCTGCCCTGCCCGCAGGAGCTGGTGTGGGGCAGAGAGGTGCCCCTGGGACCAGGGGCTCTGCAGTAGGGTCAGCATGATGTCCCTGCTGTTAGGGGATGCCCCGTATGGTCAGCATGACATCCCAGGGGTTAGGAGGCATCCTATAGGGCAAGGAAAACACTCCTGGGGCCAGGAGATGCCCTATAGGGTCAGGATGATGCCCCTGGGGTTTGGAGGTGCCCTATAGGGTTGAATGATGCCCCAGGGCATGCTCAGTAGCAAGTCTGTGTGGGCAGCAGAGGAGGAACTGGAGGGAACAGGCAGGATGGAGCGAGTTCTGCCCCACGGCCCTCTGTGAGAGGAGAAATGAGAGCCTGGTGACCTCCAGAACACCGACATCCCCCAACCCTGCCACCCTTCACGTAGTTGCACCCCAAAGCCTTCGGGTAAGGGGGATGCCCTGAGCCCCCCTCTTTGGCCAGGACAAGGCTGATTCAGCATCACCCCTGTGCCGGACAGGGATGCTTGGGGCCAGGGGAGGACCCTGGCCCACAGCGGGGCCCCCACGGCCCCTCGCTCTGGCCCAATGCGCCTGCGCCCGGCAGGCTGGGATGCCGACAGCTGGCGGGAAGGAGCTTTCCCAGCACATAGTGACAAATTCCTGGCGGTCAGGGCTGCTTTGCAGCCGCTGTGGCCTCGGCGGGGGGAAGCTGCCCTGGAAAGAGGTGCATTAAAAGCTCTTTGGCTCCAGTGGCGCAGCCCAACTGGTCCCCTCGCACAGCCACCTGCTTGGCCTGGCACCCCAGGATGCTGCTGGACACCCCAGGACTGGGGCAGAAGGGGATGCTGACACCCCTCCCCAGCCAAGTCCCAGGGGCCCAGCAAGGAGTGCTCAGCCCTGCCCTTGTTTCATTAATTAATTTGCTCTGCAGCATCACAGGGGGGAGCTTGGGCTGCAATGAGGGACCAGCTGGTCCCCAAGGACCATCCTGCTCCTCAGCAGCAGCAGCCTCCCAGCCTCCCTCTTCCCCCAGATCCTGTTTCCCCTGATTTTCTGCTCACTCTCAGCTTTAACTGGCTCCACCTGCCAGCCAGCACCAGAAAATCGGTGAAATCCCCATAGCTCCCGCTTTGGCTACAGCCGTGCTGGGCTGGGGAGGGGAACCAGCTCTGGACAGTAGCTCTAGGCTACATGCAGGGTGTAGGGATGGTTTTTCCTCCCTGATGGAGCCCCATCGCTGCTGGGGAGATGTTTTTAATGGGGTTTGGTTGTCATTAAGTGCTCTGAGCTGCATGCCTTGGTTTGAGGGTAGAGCACGTGTGCTTGTGTGTGGGTGCATGTGTGTCCTCATTCCAGGGGCAGAATATTTTGTTCCCACAAATAAGGATGAGATGGGAGCAGAACCATGCACTCACCTTCCGCAGGTCTTCCCTGGGCTGCTGCCTGCATGGGCTTGTTGAGAAAGGGGGTCTCCAGGTGGGCTGGTGCTGGGGGCCACCAGCTGTGCCACCCCCAGGGCTGGAGAGGTGGGAATGTCGCTCCCCAATCCTACTCCCCTGCACCCCAAAACCATTCTCAGTTTGGGGCTGCCCATAGGGTTTCCTCCTCCACCAACAGTCACCCATGGGTGATGTACCCTGGGCATGCAAGGAGGCCGGTTTCCCCATGGCAAGGGCATCAGGTGCTGCTTTGCATTGCACAGGCTCCCAGGGCCATCCCTGAGCTCGCAGGGGACACCCCGATACAGTGCTGGTGGGGAGCCCCTAGGGAACCCTCCAAATATTGACCCAAAGGGCAAGGGGGGAGCAGGGGAGGAAGGCGATGGCTGTGACATCCCAGGCGAGATGATGATGTGGCAGCAAACACCAGCGCGGGCAGGGAAGCTGCCTGCCCTTTGTGCACCCGCTTCCCTAATTGAGCCGTTATTGTTCCCTGGTTTGGTTCATTTTGTGAGGATTTTTATTAATTGCGGGTGGGCGGGGGCCTGGCTGTGCCCCCCACTCCCCCGGGCCCTGCGCCCCCCTCCCGCTTCCCACACGCTGGAATTTTCCCACAGTCACTGCTCCCTCACAGCAGGAAACCCACCACCCTCGCTCTGTGGCATGCACAGATGCAAACAACCGCAAGCAACTGTGCACAGCCACGGACAGCCGCACACAAGTGTGAACAACTGTGCACAGCCACACACAACGGCACAAAAGCGTGAACAATTGTGCACAGCTGTGCACAGCTGCACACTATTGTGAACAGCTGTGCATGGCCACACACAACTGTGTGCACAAGTGCACGCAACCATGCTCAGCCATGCACAGCTGCTCACAACTGCACACAGCCATGCACAACTGTGCGTAGCTATGCACAACCACATGCAACTGTGTACAACTGCACACAAGTGTGCACGACCATGCACAGCCCCATGGTCATGCACAACCACACACACAGCCTTGCACAACAGCACACAGCCCTGCAGTCGTGCACAACTGCAGGCAGCCATTCACAGCTTCACACAGCCATGCTCCTCCACACACAACCGTACAGGCGTGCACAACCGTGCACAGGCAGATACAGCCATGCACAGCCACACACAACCATGCATAACTGCACACGACCATACACAAGCACACACAGCCCTGTACAGCTGCACACAACCATTCACAACTTCACAGGACCGTGCTGATCCGTGCACAGCTGCACAAAGCCGCGCACAACCCCCCGCAGCCGCGCACAGCCGCGCAGCACCGCGCACGGCCGCACAGCACCGCGCACAGCCGCACAGCACCGCGCACGGCCGCGCAGCACCGCGCACGGCCGCACAGCACCGCGCACGGCCGCACAGCACCGCGCACGGCCGCACAGCACCGCGCACGGCCGTCCCCGCCGCAGCAGCCGGTGCCGCTCCCTCCAGTCCCGCAAAGACCCGCCGGGCATGGGGGGGAAGCGGCGCCCCCGGTGCCAGCCGCCCCGAGGCCGGCCCGCGGCGGGGCGGGGAGCGGCGGCGGAAGGCGGGGCCACCCCTTCCGGCAGACATGGAGCCGGGGGAGCCGGAGGAGCTGTTGTGGGGGCAGCGGGAACGGGGGGCACTAGGGGGGTGGGGACTACTGGAGCTGGCAGTGGCCAGCGGGGTGGCGGCCTGGGCCACCTGGGCCACCCTGCTGATGCCCGGCTTCCGACGGGTCCCTCTGCGGCTCCAGGTACCGCTGCTGCCCCCCTCCCCCGCCCAGTCCTCGGGGATTCCCCCCCGACGCCCCGGTTCTGACCGGCCCCCTCTCCCCCAGGTGCCCTACCTGCCCTCCAGCCCCCAGCAAGTGGCGAACACGCTGGCTCTGCTGCGAGGACGCTCGGGGAAGACGGTGGATCTGGGATCAGGAGATGGACGAATTGTAAGGGGGGGCTGGGAGGGTTTGGGGCTGCCCTAGGATGGGCAAAGGGCAGGGAGTGGGGCTAGGAGCCCCCCACCTGGCTTCTGCCCCACTCCTGCCTGTGGTTCTAGATGGCCCTCCTAGCTTTGGTCCTGGACCATCCTAGATGGTCCAAAGTGGCCCTAGACAGTCCTAGATGGACCTAGAAGACATCATATGTAGTGAGCAGGGTGGGAACAACCACTCAAGGAAGAAAGCAGCCTTTGCAATTGGAAGGTGTCAAGGTCCAACATCACCCTGCCCAGCAGCCAACAGGAGGGAGGGAGTAGAGCTGGGCAACAGCCCCTGTCCCCCAAACTCAGCACCGAGGTTCATTTTAGTTGCAACTCTCTCTCTCTCTCTAGGTGGTAGAGGCTTATAAGCAAGGGCTCAGACCAGCTGTTGGCTATGAGCTCAATCCCTGGCTGTGGCATCTCTCCAACTACCGGGCCTGGAAGGCTGGGTACCACGGGAAGGTTTCCTTCCTGAAGAAAGATCTGTGGAAGGTAACAGCATCCTGAGGGTCTGGCTGTGCTCAGCACTGGCCATAGCTAGGACAGGGCCAGGGCTTGGGCTGCATCTGGATGTCTGCTCGTTCCCTGACCCATGCTGCTCCCAGGAGGTGGAAAAAACACTGTCCTTTCCAGGGAAATGCCAGCTGGTTGTGCAGGCAGCAGCACTCCTCAGAGCAGCTTTGAGAAGAGGGCTTAGGTGCTCCTGGTACAGGGTGGCCTTCAGAGATGTGCTGCTAAAGCTGGCGTAAGGTTCCTGCAGCCTGACCGGAGAAAACCCAACAGTGAACACGGTTCTGGGATGATGCTGGAGGCAGGCGTTTTTCATGAGGCGACACTGCTTTCACACCCAGCTCCTGGTCACACCAACACATCCTGTCCCACACGTTGTGGGGCATCTTTGCTTCCTCCGAGGTTCAGAAGATCACCTGAAAAGTGTCTGGCCCCTTGAACAGCTCCCCCCACTGCTCCGCCTCTGCCTGTTGCTTCTTTCATTCTCACTTTTTTTCTCTTTTTAAGGTGAATCTTTCCGATTGCTACAATGTGATTGTGTTCCTGGCCCCCAGTGTGGTAAGTCAGTCTCTTGCACCCTGACTTGTTCTGAGCAAGCTCAAGGGAGGGTTTTTCCAGAAAAAAAATCTGGGACAGTGGCAAAGACTCTTTAAAATATAAGGCCAAGTGGGCATCACTGTGAATGAGCAGTTTGGTGCTCAGCACCACTGGAATTTATAGAATCATAGAAGTATTTATGTTGGGAAAGACCTTTAAGATCATCATGTCCAACCGTTAACCCAACACTACCAAGTCCACCACTAAACTATGTCCCTAAGCACCACATCTATGAGTCTTTTAAACACCTCCAGGGATGGTGACTCAACCACTTCCCAGGGCAGCCTGTTCCAATGCCTGACAACCCTTTCGATGAATAAATTTTTCCTAACAGCCAATCTAAACCTCCCATGGCACAACTTGAGGCCGTTTCCCTTCATCCTATCACTGGTTATTTTGTTCTAGTCCCAACCATATGCAGGGTTAGTACTAGCCCTGTGTCTTGGAAGGGTCTTTGGTTGATGCCACCTGCTTGGGACCTCACTACATGACTTTTCTAAGGCCACCTGGCTGTGGCTCTCTCTCTTTCTCCCCAGAAACCTCCCTTAGCTGCCAAGCTCCTTGCAGAACTCCCTGACGAAGCCCGGGTGGTAGCTGGACGCTTCCCTTTCCCTTCCTGGACCCCTACCACCACCCATGGGCAGGGGCTGGACCAAGTCTGGGCTTATGACATGAAGGAGGTACGGCGAGCAGCGCAGAGCCGTGCAGAGGGAAGCCCAGTGTAACGGCAGCTGGTTAAGCTTGGTGTTAAAGATTCAGCAGTGGTAAGGGTCAGAGCCTCCCCAGCCCTTGGGCTCAGCTCAGGACAGCCACAAGAAGGATGCTTGGCCAGGCTTTTTCCTGGGGACACGCAGTGTGGTGGTCCATCCAAAGAGTGGGCAGTTTGGGGAAGGCAAAAAAATCAAACTGAGAAATCTTGGAATTATCACAGGATTTAAGGGCTAAATTTCCAGTGCCTCTTTCTGCACATTTGCTACTTTAGTTAATTTTTCAAAATAAACATTCAGATGGCTCTTCCTTTGAGAGTTTTGCTTTGCCTTTGAGCCGCAGGGTGCTCCTGGAGCCAGAGCAGATGTGGCTCCTGGCCTCAGACTCTGTTTCACTGTCCCTTTGAAGGTGGCTCAGGAGGAATTTGTCCAGATCACCTCCTGCTGAACGATCAGTTTGGCCCTGCTCACCTTATATAACATTTCCACTCAAACACAGAGGGGGGAAAAAAAAAAAAGGTTTTCCCACATTTAAAAAGCAGCTCATCCCCTTTTTCTACCTTCTTAGACCAAAGTCTAGCTTGAACCAGCCCTGGCCTTATCTCTTAGAAGCTGAGAAAGGAGCAAAGGCAGCAATGGGAACTTGTCCCTGCAGCCTAACAGTAAAAAGATGCCTGGGAACATGACCCTGTGTCCTGAGGCGTGATGTGCTTGGGGAACAGCAGAATTCCTACAGGCGAGGGGTCAGAGGATAGATGAGATGCAGTTGTCTCATCCCATTTTAGTACTGTTAATTTGAGACGGAGAACACCCACGTGGTTTCCCTCACTGTGCCTCCCAGCTCTCAGACAGGGACGGATACTTGCCATGGCCAGCCCACACAACAGAAAGCTCCTTCCTTTTGAATCCTGCTCTTTCCTCTGATCATGCTGCTGCTGAGAGCCACAGGGAAGAGCTACGGTTTGTGGCTGACGGTCCTTCTGGCTCTGGGCAGGGAGTGAGTATTGGCGGCCCCAGCACTGAGCACGCGTGACACCTCGCTGCCATCGAGCTTCCTCAGCCGGAGGATCTCCTGCTTGTACCTGCAATGGGGAAGCAGCACCATTACTGCCTGCATGCTTGCAATCCCACGGATAACTCACACACACGAGTGATAAATTTAAATGTACACTTCGCCTTGTGTTTGCTGCATGCTAAAGACACGCAGTGACAGTTAATTCAGACCAGCCAGATCAGGCACAGAGCCAGGCTGGGATCTGAGCCCCTGCAGTTATAAAATCACAGCCTTTTCCCAAGGAAGAGGTGTTTGTTGGCTCTGCCAGGTAACAGTACCAGCAACAAGCCCACTAGTCTGACCCGAGTTCACAGCTGAGCTGGCTGGCAAGTTATGGCAAGCAGAGTTGGGCCATTGATCAGGGGCTGCTGGAGGCTTTGGATTTTAGGCAACCCCTCTCTTAGCTTCCTCCAAAGGATGGGTGAGCACACAGGGAAGGAGGTGTGCGGCTGGGCAGGCCAGACACTGCTCTTCCTGCCCTGCAGAACGTGGCATGGTGGCAGCTGCCCACACAGCTGGACATGCTATGGAACATCAGCTGTGCCAGCAGCGCTGGGGGAAAGCAGCCACGAGGTCAGGTGATGGCAGCGTGGCAGGCATGGCAATGTCACTGGCAATTAGCCTGGGAGGTAAACTCTGAGAATAAAGCAGAGAACACGTGAAGTGGGATGCTGCCATCTCACCTAGCAAGATGCTTATCAATGTATTCCTGCAGCTCCGACACCTGCTCCTCTGCCACCACCGCCCGAGTCAGCAGCTGGCTCCTCTCCCGTTCCAAATCCTCCTGGAGGAGCAAGGAAATGTGGAGAAAACAGGGAAATCTGTGAGATGGGGCTGAAGTTGCTCATTCCCTCTGCCAGGCGAGACCAACCACTTAGCCATCACTCAGCTCTAACACTGCTCAGTGTTTGACTACAGAAGCAACCCAAATCTGATGTGCTCAGGGAAAGGAGCCTGGTGATGACAGCACAGTGTTCTACAGGTACCACCACTCTGGGGCATTGGCTGGGCAGACCAAGCAGCCTTCCCTGGCCAGAGCACAGGCACAGGGGCCAGGGCCACCCCAAGACAGGCAGGAACCCCTGCCTGCCAAGCCATCATTTACTCCCCAGAGGCCTTACAGACAACTGGCAGAGCAGTCGCTAGATTTGGCACTGGGACATAGCGAGCTTTCTCACCTTTCCACTGGTGGTTTGTTGTGAACGGAAACGACCTTCCGTTTTAGGTAAAAAAAAAACCACTTGTTTTTTGCATAGTGTCGCTGGGCAGTAGATCCTCATCCTACCCACATTCACTGCACAGTCCTTGTGTCACTAGGAAGATCTGAGGTGCTTGACTGAGCTCAGCCCCGAGATGCACAGCAGAGCCAGGAGCAGGACCTGCTCCCAGTGCAGCACTCTGATATCTCAGCCACCACATCTCCCTTCTTTTGGCCACAAAGATACACACAGTTTCGGTGTTTAGCTTTACATGACCAGAGAAGGGTGGAGCAGTTCCTCAGGATGGAGGAAGGCATGACATGGAAGTCAGCTGGTAGCACATCTACAGCCTTGTCTGCCACAGAAAGCTGAACCTCTGCTCTGTTTGCAAAGCCCTTTTCCCATGGGCAGCAGTTGGCGTGGTGGGGATCCCAGCACCAACCCTTCTCCCCGGTGCTGCCATCGCTGCCGGGCAGCAAACCCCAGCTCAGCCAAGCCCACACCCAGCGAGCACCACCATGGTTTCATGGGGCAGCAGTGTGGATGGAGAGAGCTGACCTCCCTGCTCTGGGACACCCTGTTCCACAGCGCAGTGCAAACATCCTTGCACCAGAGGGAAGCAGGCTGGGAAGCTGATTCAGATGCAAAGTAGACTTGAAGGAGGTTGAATATGGACCTAGTTTGTTATACAGATACCTCAATCCTTGTCCTGAAACCAGGGAGGCATCAATAAGGTCCAGCAATGAGCAGCCATAAGGATGGCTCTCCTTTTATCAGCAGGGAAAGTACAGCCCCAGTAGATCACTGGCCAGGGACCTGCTAGTGTCACTTGGTGGGATGAGGCCAAAGCCACAGCAAGGCTCTGTAGAAAGCTTCCCCAGCTCCAGCCTGGAGCAGTGTATTGGCCCCAGGTCAGTAGAGCTTTGACACATGGGTAAGGGTTAAGCTTTTATTCAGATGCACTGTTCCAGTGCCCTACCTGGGTGGTGTGTGCGAACTCTCGGAGCTGCTTCCTGACCTCTGCCCAGCCCTCCTCATCCAGCTGCCTAGGAGAGAAAAGCAGATTTTGATCATGCCCAGACATTCAAATCCAGCCCATCTGCAGGTCACACAGCTCTGTTCAGGGGCTGGGCATAACTTGTGTCCATCAGACCATAAACCCCAGACCTCTGAACTCTTCCAATGCCCTGAACTTCTTCAGGGTATGCGATGCCATCCCTGTGCCCATGCACGAGAGTCACAGCCCTTCTGCCAGCCTGGGGTTCCCCACTGCACTGGCTGAGTTTGTTCCAAATTCACATCAACACCCACACATCAGAGGACTCTGTGCAGAAAGAGTCCTGAACCTGACACTGCAGGACTGAATTTGATTGTAATAGAGAGTGATCAATGCCAAATGCTGGGGTTTTTCATGTTTCAGAGCACAAACCCACCCGTTCTGGTCGCTGAGCGCGATAGGTGAGCTGTCTGTGCAGCCCAGCCGTGGGAAAGTTCTTCCTATTCTGTCCCAGTCTGAATAAGCAAAATACAGGTCACATCTGATGCTCGGGGAATTTGGGTTGTATGAAGGGAGGAATGCATTGTGCTCAAGAGCTGCTCCGCTGTGGCTGCCAGAGTTCCCTCTGGCGGCTGCAACCTCCCAGCCCAGGCACACGGAAACCGCGGCCGAGATTTCATGGGAGCAGAAGCAAAGAGAACAATAAACAGTGAAGCCACACAGCTGATAAAGACGAGAAGCAGCAGGAGCTATAGCTGAAGTGCTGCAGTAACACCAGGCCTCCTGTCTCTAGCTAAAGGAACAAGGTAACAGCATGGATAAACCCATCAGCACACAGAAAACAAGTATTTGAAGCGTGCAGTCTCTTGGCAGCTAAAAAAATAAAACCTTAACAACAAAATGAATCACTAAAATTCAGGTTTTGGGCTTTCTGTGCTTGCTCCTGTGGTGAGTCTGACAAAATTAATGCATCTATGCAAGAACTACTACTTCTTTTCAGTGTGGAAAACACGGCAGGGCCTGGTTAAGGCTCAAGACACTCCTCTGGAGCCCAGTGGCTCAGGCACTGACTGACTCCTCAGTCCTGGCATCCAGTTAATGAACTACCTGAGGTGTTTTCTAGGCCACCACATTTTAAAAGGATGAAAAATCTCAGCTCTGATTTCCCCTACACTTTGTTCCACCTCTCCACAGCTATAGTTGATAGAGTTTCAACAGAATAATGGGACAGGGGGAAGAGACACATCAAAAATGAGCAAATAAAGTGCATGTCAGGAAGCCATGGAGGTATCGGTACAGAGTCACCTAAGGGTTCCAGCCCAGCTTCTGTGTTGGGAAAGAGGAGAAACAAAACCTTCCCAAACTGGTGGTGGTTCACTTGCCTTTCTCAGGTTGTGCTCCACCAAAGCACTCAGGCGTATGCTGAACTTCAGCTTCTAAGGAGATCAGCGAGACTAAAAACATGATTAAATCAAACATGTGCTTAAGAGCTTTCTTGGATCAAGGCCCAAATGACCAACTCATTTCACCGCAGGAAACGCTGCACTGAGACGACAGCTGGCTTTTCTTCTCGGATGAGTCCCTATGAGCTCGCTTTCTCCCTATTTATTACTGTCTCCAAGTAAAGCAGAAAAGACCCCTCAATCCACACAGTAAGGATTATTCATAATTACGACTATCCTGAGAAACGAACAGCACTTACTGCTCAGGAGACAGCGGAAAACCAGGGGTTTCTTTCAGCCTTTTCTGAAGGCAAAGGAAGAACAGTATTTCTGTAAGCATTAAACCACCACAATCTCACCACAGTCCCTGCCACTTTCTTCAACAGTAGCACGAAGTATCCCAGCACTCTAACAGCCACCAGTGCCCTGGCAATGAAACTATGTGCAGGACAGTCTTAAGGTTTAGCTTTCCCATCCTCTGAATTTTTAAATAAATGTATTTTGGGCAAATCAAGAGACACGTCTCTGCCCAGGCAGAACCAGTGGGAGGATGTGGAGCTGACTGGCATGTTTCTGAGTGTGGTCTCCTGCTCCCTCAGCTATTTGCGCTGAGGCAAAGGCATTCAAGAACAGAAAGCCCCATCCTATCCTCCCTTACTTGCTGCTTCTTTTAGCAGTGAGTCTGCTGGCCCGGCAGCTTTCCCATAACATCTGCTATTCCTCATCCCCCCAGAGCTCAGAGACCCCAATCTATGGAGCTGTCCAGCCTCTTGGATCTAACTGCAACTCGCACCTATGCAGGACGGTTGAAATGATGAGGGGACTGCTTGGACATCTCGTCTGTTCCCAAAATGAGAACAGACACAACAAATCTCCAGGGAATGCCTGAGGAAGGGGCTGAATCTATAGTTTCTGAGACTCTCCCCACCACCCCCCAGTTTCACCCCCACAGAAAGCCAGCAGCCCTGCCACCACCTTCTGCAATTCATGCAGCTGCATCTCCAGTTTTGCTTTATCCTCCCGTAGCCGGTTTAGCTCCTGGGTTGTGTTTGTCAGCAGCTCTGGGTCTGTGATGGTAAAGTGCAGCTCAGCAGGGCCACAGTCCATAGCGCTGCTTCCCAAGGACCGGATCTGCTCTCGCTGGAGCCTGTAACATGCCAGAGAGGTTAGTCCCTGGTAGCTTTCCTCAGGTAACAGCACTGAACGTTGCTGCGGCTGATGGAGGTACTGTTCGCTTGGGACCTGCTGGTTTCTGGTCACCTGCAAAGGATAAGTGGGAGAGCCCAGCGGTACGCACAATATTCCTGGGAGTGTTTCTGAGGGGAGCTCATCCTAGAGCTATTTGTGGCTTTTATGCCACAAGAATTTCTGCTGCTTCCCACAGCCCAAGCTGTTGAGAGAGCAGAGCTGAGAGGACTGCAGAGACAGCCTGGGAGGCAGGAGTTATTTGTGGTACCTCTGCATGTCTACATCATCCAGTGTGGAATCAATCTTTCACTCTAAATTTTACACAGGAGAAATGCATGTGCAAAGCAGCTCCAGAGTGTCCAGAGCACCCCGATGCTCCTGGCTTGTCAAGAGCAGGGAGATAAACATGCATTCCAGATCCTCTGCTCCGCTTGGGACCCCCCTCTCGGCCAGGGGGCTGGGTGCTACAGGGCACTTCCACGAGGTAGCCCAGATCCTGGCTTTGCCCTACCTGTAAGCAATCAGCAGGTTCTCATGCTTCTTGACCAAGTTCTTCAGGCGTTTCTTGTAGCCACGTGCCGCTCCAGCTAGCTGCTCTTCCCGAGACTTGTAGGAAGCCCTGATGTCCTTCAGCATGTTGTCCACAAAACGTTTCATGTGAACATGATCACCTGGGGCTTTGCTAGGCCCTGTTACATTGCTGGATTTGTTGTCCACATAGTCCTTTAAACGTACAGAGAAAGAAATTGAGGTGATCAAGTCATTCCCAAAGGCATGTAATGTGTTTCCCACAAAGAAGGTCCTGGTGTATTTGTGGTAACAGCAGATAGAATAGGGAATATCTTACAATTTCTAAAAGAAGGAAAGTCTAATTAACTTCCATCATGCCCCTTCCAGACAGGGGTGGCATCTGTACTGTATCAGTGACCCACCCAGGGAAACATGAGTTGACATCGGGAGTTACCATCTCTAGTCCTGTATTCTTTTGACCATGCCCCGCTCTCTCTGCTAGATAGGAGATGCTTCAACGTTGCTCTGTTAGAAATTAAACTATTCTTAATAGCAAAAATTGCTTTGCTTAGTCTCCTGATCACCACACCATGTTCTTTGGTACCAGCTTTCTACCAGCACAGAAGGTCTTGCCAAAACCTGCTTACTGCTACCCAAGGAGGCAGAAAGAATTCGTCCCCATCTCACTGCGCAGTACAATCAGGTATCCATGTCTGCACCTGCCTTGTGCAGAGCCCTCACCACGCTCTGGGGGCCCTGCTTGCACCAAAGGTGCTTGTTCCCAGAGCAGGTCCCAGGCACCCGTGTTACACAGCTCTGTAGCAGACCATGGGGGCTGGCACAGCTCCCTGCAGGGACAGCAGCAGAGTCACCATGGAGGCGGTGACAAAGACAGCCAGAAGTGGCATCGCCTGGCCTGCCAAGGGAAGTTGTCAGGGCAATGGAGATTAGAAGCCAACTGGAAGGCAGCCATTGTAAATAAGAGTATCTTTCAATCCAAGTAATCTGATCAAGAAAGAAAGTCTCAACGGAAACTCACAGACCCTTTAGCGTGGCCATACAGGAAAGCTGGACGAGGAGGGGGGCTGGTATCTCCCCCTAAGAGTTCCCTTCCAGCTACAAGCATGGCTTCCCAAGCCCCACTGCCCGCTCTGCTCCACTGCCCACCAAAGCAGGGAAACAGTAGCAGCCTGCAAGAAGTAGGCAGTGAGCATGGAGAGAGCTCCCCAGGCCAGGAGAGCCCCTGGGGCTGGAGGTACCCACCGCCACGTCCTTGAGGTACTGCGTGAGCCGGGAGCGATATTCCTCATTCAGCTCCTTCAGCCGGAGCTGCAGCTGGGAGTTCTCCGCCTCCACCTCTTGGAGCTGGCTCTGGGAGGTGAGCAGCACCTGGGCACAGCAAACACATGCACTGCAGCTCCATAAGAGATAGGGGACTTCATTTCCAGATATTCAGCTTCACTAGAGCTAGGATGGTCCTGGGTTTTCACAGAAGCCCACTGGAAATGTTTATAGTCTCTATTCCCCTGATACTTTCTGTCATTTGTAATCCTCACCCTGGTGATTTTACCAACTTTCTAAATATCAATGAACAAAATTCCTCCCACCACCTGTGGCAAGCAGCACCTTCCACCATGTGCATCACACTCCTGGAGAAGGAAACTGCACCTTGGTGTGACAAAGTCCCTGGAGAGGGAGACATGTCAGAATACCTCCATACGACACATCCACCCCCTGCTAGCTCCAGGAGAGATGGATGGCACCTAGGAGGAGCGGAGTAGCAGGGGCAGCCCTGGGTTCCGGGGCCTGGAAGGGAGCATGCCCTCACCGCTGACTGCTCCGCCAGCTTCTGCTGCATGTCCCCAATCGCTCCCTTCGCCTCCTGCAGCTCCTTCCCCATCGTGATCCTGGGCACACAGAAAGAAGGTGTATTTGTGTTAAACCCCCAAACTTCTCTGTAGCTCCAATACGGCCAGCTTGGAGAAGGAAATCACTATGGGGTGACAGAAATGTCACAGAGGCAGCTACCAGCCCCCAGATGTGTGCCAACCAGCAGCCCCAGGGCTCTCACAAACAAAGGTGAATGTCCTCTCCAGTAGGAGGATCTAGTTCTACAGTATCTCTGCTGCAGCAGACTTTGCTAAGACACCAACCCAAATCCAGCCTGTTGATGGAAGAACCGCTGTGGGAGTACAGGCTGGGGCTGGATTCACCTCTGGGCCATCACACATTTGTTGTGTGTGCCACAGAAGGTGAATTTTCAGAGGCGTGTAGGCAAGTCAGGTACCTAAACACCACTGACTTCTAAGCACACAGCTGATTCTCTTAAGAGCCTTGAGAATATCGGGTTTTTCTTCTGGGCCTCACTTATTCCAAGGATGAACCATCTTTTCCCACCCTGTACCCCACCAAGGCAGGCTGCCTCCTCTCCTGTGCCCAAGGATCAAATTCAGCTGTAACGAGCTCCACAAATGCCCAGTCAAATAGAAGGACATGCCCTCAAACACTCACACTCTCTCTTCCAGCTTCTGCTGCTGCAAATCATAGGTTTCCTTCAGTTTCTCAAGCTCCACTTTTATGTGATCCTGGTTTCCAAGCAACTGAGGGACAAAGGAAGAGGAAGATTAGACAGGGGGCTGAGCTAAGCAGAGGGATTCATGAGTGGGGAACAAGTGAGGAGAGTCTCCAGCTGAGCACAAGGACAGCTGACCAGTGACATACTGTGGAAAAGACAGGTTTAACTGGAAGTGACCAGTGCCCTGTAGCACACCAGAAGCAGCGTGTGCTCTGGATACAGGGCACGTGGAGGTGCACACGTGTTGTTCCCCCGAGGGAGAGTCTCACTCTGAGTGTCAGTGTCAGCAGCAGCTGGTGGCAGAGCCCAAGCTGGTATCGCATGGGCTGCAGATGGGAAGGAGGCAGGGAGCACCTCAGTGCTCTCAGTTTTGGGAGCTGTATTTCCCAAGTATCAGCAAGAAGAAAATAAGCATGTGTCCTTGTGTCCTCTGTACTTCTTGGCTTTTAAACTCCTGCCTCTGTTCACCCAGGCGCACGGACTGAGGAAGCCACAGCTGCCCTCTCTCAGGTTTTGCCTGCACAAGAGCTGGAGTTATTCTAGTTTCATTTTTCAACTGCAAAGATTAAAGAAAATTTAAAATAAATCAAGGCATCAGATCATCCACAAAATTCAAGTCAGCACCAGGAGGTGTCAGCCACACTTGGAATAAATTCTCCACTCTGCTTCCACAAAGATTCAGGAGCAGACCCCCTCCCCACGTTTCTCTCCAGCTTTTGTTGCTTGTGTTTGGAGGTAACTACATCTTCTGGGTGGTTTTAGTAAGAGACAGAAGAAGGTGCCTGTTAGATCCCTGTTCTCCAAGGAGCCAGCAACAGGGCAGAGAGGTCCTTACCTTCACCTTCGGAGCTGAGAGACGACGCACCATGCCTCGCACTCTTTCCAGCTCGGCAGAGGATTCATCGGCCACGGTGGGGGAGTGGTGCTGGTTGCTCTCTGTGCAGGGAAGGGTGCTCCTGGCATTGGCCAGGTTGAGCAGCTCTAGGCTGAGCTCTTCCTTCTTCATGACCTGCCGGGTCAAACAAGAAGGTAAGAGCTTCTGAAATCCTGCCTCTTCAGCTCCACATACTGTCTATTCAGCACATAACCACTGCTCTTGCTGTGTACACAAGGTGGGCACTCACATCCCCTTCTAAAAGCAAGTTTTATTTTTAGTTCTCTCTCATATGTCCAAAGATATCAGCGATTTTCTAATTCCCATGGAAATCATAGAATCATTTTGGTTGGAAAAGATCTTTAAGATCAAGTCCAACTGTTATAAATGCAGGGTGAGTATCATCGCGACACATCATCATTCACATGTAATCTTACTCCCTCTGCCCATCTCACTCTCGCATTCAGATACAGATCCTGGTGCCAGTCCAGCCCTGGGCATGGCTCTGTCACCACCTCTGCGTCCTGACCTCCAGCCTCCCTCCTCACTCCAACCCTGTACCCTCCGCACAGCTCCCCAACACTTCAGGCATGTCTTTCCCCATACAATGGCTTTGAACAGTGCTGGACTCCATAATGTAAGAGAAGGGCCAGATCTCCATCCATCTAGGCTGACGCCACCCAGATAATTCCAGTTTTGTTTGAACGCATCCCTCCAGCAGCAGCCAGCCCACAGCATGGTGTAGGCAGCAAGATTCAAAGCAGTGCTGGTGTGAATGTGACACATTTCCAAAAGATAAAGAGGATCTGAATGAGAAAGACTCCGTTACAGGTGATCTGGAAGGAACACTGGGGGAATTCATGTCTCACGGGAGGGTTTCTATGTAGATAACAAAGCTTTGATGGGGTTTATGACTGGGGACAAGCTTGAGTAATTGTTACCATGGCAGTGAATCAGGAGGATGGGAGGCAGAGGTCATCTGAGTCATCTGTGGAGAGAATAGCTTATCAAAAGATAGCACAGGGTGGGCTGAGGGAGAGGGGAGAGGAGAAAAGAGGCTGACAAAGAGGTGAGATATACAGCTGTGAAAACTGACAGCTACGCAGAGACAGGCTGCTTGTTCTCCAACCAAAAATGATCCATCTGCAGCTGTCAGCCCTGACAATTTGATCAGAGGGGGTCAACACAAGCACAGAAGTGCCAGCTTAACGAAAGAAAGAGGCAGTCCCAGGTTTGCTATGGGTTTCACTGCCTCCCCTGTGCTCCCAAGCCTGGCCCAGCTCCAGGGAAAACCCCGGCATGGAACAGGTTCACAGGCACTTGGGTTCCCTCTGATGGCCTCACTTCCTACCGCTGATGCAGACGACGTAAACCCGCTGAACAAAAGAGGAGGAGGAAACAGAGAGTCGAGGAAAGGTCAGAGTCTCGCAAAGGAAGAATTTACAGCAAGTTAGAAAACAGGCACAAAGTGCCTGACTGGCATCTTCTGGAAGGCACTTCCCCAGGGACGTGCAAGGCCAGCTCTGCCGCGCTCCTTCGCTGGGGACAGACACAGGGCGATGTGTGAATTGAGCCGGACAATGGGGGCCACGACAATTCAGCAGCTCTAACTGTTCCCGGACAAGGGACCGTGAATGAGCTTGCCGAGCTGCTTCTGCGCCAAGCAGCCATGACAACATATTGGCAAGGTCACAAGTAGCACTTGTAATTGGGAATGTGTAAAAGGTTCATTGTCTCCTCCGAAAGAGCACTGGGGAAGGGGAGGGGGCAGAACCACAGGCTGCTTTTCCCATTTCCTTTGGGAAAGTCCACACTGGGAAAATAATTAGCAAGAGGCCCATGCCGTGACAAGTCCCAGCCTGCCAAGTTGGAGCCTCTTTTGCTTCAGGCAAGGATACTCAGTAGTTGGAGCCAAGAAACTGGGGTAAAATCCTCAGCCTATGAATTACAACATAGCAGTTCACCTTTGACTTTTGGACCCTGCTCCACTATTTCTTCAGGATTCTATGTGGACACATAAATGAATCCATGTGCTTTCACTCTCTGAGACACCCATGTAGAAACAGGGTGTTATTTCCACCAACCTGTTCAACCCATCATTTAGAGGTGTCAGCCACCTGAAAATCCCATTTTTGACTAACACATTGCACCCCCTTGGGGACAAGAAGCAAGGAGAATTGCTGAATGCCAAGCTGTTTCTCCGCAGCCGGGCAGCGCCGTGCCTCAGCAGCGTGCTGCCTTGCCGACAATCGGCTGCACGAGCTCTGCCTCGTGCTCCCGCAGGACGACGGGGGGGGTTCACACCCCTGCAAGCAGCTGAGCTTGCCTCCTCCTAACAAATTTCCATTTTTCAGCTTACAGGAGACACATGATAGCTTCACAAGAGTCACCAACTCACATATTTGCAACAGGATGATCACAACCTCCTATCCTCCTCTACTGGAGCTCTACAGACAATGGCTTACCATAAAGTCAGACTGGACACTGCCTAAACCAACATGCCTGGTCCCAGTCCCACATCTTCCCCTCACAGTTTTGCACAGTGCTGGCATGGTAAACCAGGTCATTTGGCTGAACCAGTGAAACTATCTGCCAAGGGAGGGAGGCTGGAAGGTGTCAGTTATCCGATCCAATTCAAAAAGAAGAAGAAATGGGAGGGGGGAGAGGGAGGGAAGAGAGGAAGGTCTATTGAAGTAGCTATTCTTGCCAAAGAAATACACAAATCTGGGCCCAAAAGACTTTAGTTAATCATCACTAAGCTAAGAGTCACCAGGAAATTCTCTGTACTTTAAGGGACAATCAGCAGCTTGCTTACATTTAGTGTTTTTATAAACTTGCCAACCTGAAAAATTCCAGGCCTCTTTCTACTACCATAAGAAATGAGAAAAACTACAATCAGTTCACGTGCAGCCTGCACAAGCCATGCAGAAAAAAGGGAAACAAAGCGTGCTGGCAGTCAAGAGGGACCTGCAGTGTGCACTCAGACCAGCCCCGCAGTGACCTCTTCATTACTGGTGGTGATGGGGATCTGGGAAGGCATGAAAAGAGAAAGACTCTGACAGCGGGGTGCCCAAAAGAGCATGGCACACAAATCAGCACTGTCCCTGCTGAACAGAGCAGGTTCTGCAAGCTCTGCTAGAAGGTGACCATGTTACATTAAATCCCTGGGCCCTGAAAACAAAACCATGCCCAAGCGATGCCATCTCACAGCTGACAAACCTTACTGAACCTGAGTTGTGACATGGATATGCAACCCCAAGCCAGACAAGCTGGCTGCAGATCAGGTCACGGGGAGACGGAGTCGAGAACACCAAAGCAAACACTACAACCTGTCTTACCTCCTGCTCCAGTTCCTTGCCTAGGGCCAGGTAATTGCTTTTCAAAATGATGTACTCATCCGACAGTTCCTTCCAACTGCTCTCCAGAGTGTGCAGGCGCTTCTGTAAGGCATCCCGCTCCCCAGTGACTTTCTCGCTGCAGAGCTCCAGCTCCAGCACACGGTTCTCCAGGGCCAGGATCTGCAGAGGGCAGGCAGCAGAATTAGACTGTGGCAGAGACCAGCAGCATTCGCAGGGCATTTATTTGACTGAACAGGTTCTGATACGCTATGACTTAGAGAGAGATGAGTTTCATGTGAGTTTCATGGTATTTGCGGTGTCGAAGGGGAATTCATTGCTCTGGCTAAAGCCATGAGCGTGCACCAAGCAAAGCAAAGACTGATGAACAATGAACTGCGGTTCTGGATAAAGGCATTATCAGAGATGAAGCAACTCTACTTCAGACTTTTGGATACCATATTTTTCATTTTGAAGTTCTCCGTCTGATACTGCTCCTTCATTTTGTTTGTCTCAATCTGGAGATCAACAAGGTCTTTGGAAATCTAGGAGAGAGAAAAGACATTTTAAAGGCCATGGACCAATTCTGAGACCAACATACTCTTTCAACAGGTCACACTAGAGAATGTGATCCCAGAACATACACCCCTTAGAAAGAGACCACATTTCCCACCAGATTTTCTACTGCAGACCTACTGGCCTCACGTAGCTTTGCAGCTCAGTTCTCTCCAACTCCTCAAGTATTTGTTTTACCTTCAGTTTTTCCTTTTCACTGAAGACCATTCCAGCTGAGAAATCTGTTTTGGAGCCAGCTGGTTTCCCCATCCTCTCCTGCAGGTCTCCAAGCCCGTACAGCCTCTCATTCCCATCTTGCAGCTGCACCTAGAGACACAAGACAGCTCCAGCAGGTACCAGCCAGCAGAGACCTCCTCTCACCCATGCTATTATCCCACCACAGTGCGGGCAGAAGGGAAGAACACAGCATAACCAGCTTTTCAGAGCCTGAACAGATTGTACATGGGATTTTCAGCTGCCATTTTCCTCCTGCAATTAGGATTTGGTTTGCAGAGTGCTGGTTCCATGACCCAGGAAGGGGTTGCAGACCTTCATACTTACATTTTCATGAGCAAGATGCTGCACACGCTCTGTCAGAGTACTTACATTCTCCTTCTCTGCAACACTTGCAAAATCCATGTGCTCAAAGGTCAGAATCTTTGCACGGTATCAATCCGGCCGCAACTGAAGAGCAAAGGAAGGATCTCTATGGGAGCAACTTTTCCCTTGAGGTAGGGCACAAGCAATGTTGCTAACAACTTTGGTTACTAGCAGGTGCAGCACCCACCTTAAGGTGGAGCCAATTATTAAGGCCACCCGAGGAAAAAAAAACTATGTTTGTCAGGAGGTTTCCATATTTCTAAGACAGCACACAGCAGATACTGAAACAAGCAGCTTAGCAGACACCGCCAGTGAAGGAATATTACCAGCTAGGAGGTACCACTCTGTTTATATCACAGACCATTCCCCAAACCCTGCTGTAGGGATGGCCTTCATCTCTATTGCAGGGATCTTTCAAGAATTTCAGATCAATCAATTAATTAATCCATTAATCCAAACATCTGCTGCAAGACCCTCCAGTAACATCTAACATCAATTTTCCTCAGGGCAATTTTCTCTTGACATCTACAGTCCTTGTGTCTCCTGTGTCCAAAGGGTAAGAGGATCTTTGAGCTATGACCAAGCTGCAGCTGGTGACAGGAAAGGCTTTCCCCAATATATCACTTTGCATCAGAGATGCTATGTGGAAAACTATAACTTATAAAGCAAAGCATGACTGAAACAAACTGCTTAGCCCAGACAGTGCTACATCTGGATTGTGCTGGTCTACACGCTGCTGCTGACTGCAAACAGCGGCCATCCAGGCCTGGACAGGACAACTCCCAAGTGTGTGAGAAGCTACAAGTACTTGAACAGAATCTCTGATGTAAGAGCGAGGGTAATGGAGAATGCAAGGCATGGTGGATAACGCTGGAAGGCCTTGGTGAGCAGCAGCCACAGGGTAAAGTGAATGCTGTAAAATCTCATCATTTTGGTCTTATTATTGCTGCTGTTTTTGTAGAGTGGGTGAGCTTAGGTAGAACTTGTCTCTTACAGAAGAAAAGCTTTGACAATATAATGTTCAAAAAGACCAGAGCTCTGAATAATTTCCTAATATCTGTCAAAGCTAAGAGGGTGAAAAAAGGAGAGGGGCCATCCTGATAGCAGTTCTGTGCTGAGCAGAGTTTACCAACTCCTCACCTAGTCCAGGTTCTTGGAGAAGATCCTGTAGCTTCTCAACATGGATTTTATGAACAGCCATGGAAGTGAGACCCAGAGGATGAGCTCTTTTGGGGCTCAGAGCAAGGAGAAGCTAATGAAACATGCAATTAAGTTTTATCTTTCTGCAAAAGAATTTAACAGACCTGAAGTAATTCTATTAAGGTAATGAAAGTGCTGATAAGAATTCACAGTCTCTGCACACCCACTGCCAAGCAGAAAGTCAAATTCCCACACCGCCTACAGAGCTGAGGGGCTCAGAAGTCTTCAGCGGGTGCTCTGGCACACGAAGGAGCTGAGGCGCAGCTCTGCTCTGCAGGCACACACCATCTCCCACTGGCTCTCAGCCCCACAGGATCTCAGGATGGGCATTCGCAGGGACATGCACAGGCTGGCTCATGCCGCTACCCAAGACAGCCCTGGTGCCAGCAGCGGCGTGCCCAGACCCCTGAGACTCCTAATTCACAGGGGTAAACAGCCCACCCCAGCTCGTCAGCAAAGCCGGGAGCTCCCTGAGCTGCAGGGGTGCCCGTTTCGCCTGGCAGATAGCAATATAGGACTAATTAACATATGGAGTATTATTTTATGCTCCTGCAGTGCCTGTGAGACCCAGGCAAAACCACTTTTGTGGCAGGTGCTGTAGCAGCACCAGAAAAAACAATTACCACTTTTCCCATGGTTTGGAAACATGAAGCAAATTTTATCCTGGCCAACATCACAAATAAGAAAATTGGGCAGAGAGGAACAAGGTTTTTAGGGTGTTATTGCAGCCAAATATCCATCACTGCTCCAGAGCAAAACCAAAGAAAAGTGTATATTTCACAACAGCAGCTCAAGAAGAAACTGCCTGAAGATTTCAAGCACACACCCACCAGACTGATGCCCACTGTTTATTTTCCCCTCTCCCCCAGCACCAGCCAGACCTGCCAGCCCTGGCAGGGGCAACCACCCGGCTCTGCCCGTGCCCGTGTCCCCGCGGTGAGCCGGGAGAGAAGCACAGGGCACAGCCACCGCTCCTGGGGCTTCGGCAGGGCCCGGCGGTAACACAGCCACTGGCTCCATCTGGCTTCCAGCTCCAGCACAGCGAATTTGTATCCGCTACCGGCTCTAGCGGACACCCCTGAGCGGCCAAAGGAGCGCCCCGGTGCCGCGGGAGCATCCCCCGCTGGACCCGCACGTCCGGGGAGCCTGGAGGCCGCAGCCGGTGCGGGGAGCTGCCGAGGGCCGAGCCCTGCGCGGCCCATCATGGGGCAGCACCGGCCGTCGGGGTGATGACCCTGGGGTGACGCCCTGCCGCCGGGGAGGGAGCCGGGCAGAGCGGAAGGCAGCGAGGCCACCCCCACGGCTGGCGGTCGGTGCCCCGGGCCGGGCCTAGTCAAATACCGCCGCGTTCCGTTTCCAGGGCAACGGGCGCGGCCCCTTCCGGAGGAGGGCGGCGAGGCGGCAGCGCCCCCTGGCGGCGGGAGGCCGCGCGGTGCCCGGCAGTGCTATTCCCGGTCCAGCCCCGTCCCGCCGGGCTCCTCCGGGCACCGCGCCCTCCCCGAGGCACAGTTCTTCCTCACATCCAGCCTAAATCCACTCTCTTCCAGTTTAAAACCGTCACCGCTTCTTTTGTCACTACAGGTCCCAGTGTAAAGCTTCTCTCCATCGTTCTTATAAGCCCCTTTATATATTGAAAGGCTTCAGGAAGGTTTTCTCCGGGCTGAACAACCCCGACTGTCTCAGCTTTTCTCCACAGGAGAGCGTCTTTCAGCCCAATGACCATTTCCGTGGTCCCCTCTGGACCCGCTGTGACAGGTCCAGGTCTGCCTTGTGCTGTGTCCCCAGAGCTGGCTGTGTGCTCCGGGGAGACTCACGAGAAGGGGACAATCATCCCCCCACCTGCTGAACATGCTACTTGTTATGCAGCCCAGGAGATGATGGGTTTGTCGGGCTGCAATTGCCCGGTGACAACTCATGTTCCATTTATCACCCCCCAGCATCTCCAGGTGCTTCCCCACAGGGGAGGCTGGACCTGGGCAGGCAGGAGAGCCAGGCAGCAGGCAGCACGGGGGGTCATGGCCATGCAACCCCAGGCAGGAGGAAGGGGTGCAGCCCCTCTGCCACACTCCCTTCCATCCCACCAGCTGGATGCCCCAAGGACCAGGCTGCTCCTCCTTTGCCCACTGCTGGGACAGGCTCTCCTGTCCTTCCCTGTCCCCGTGTGTCTCTAATGCCCTGTTCCCAGGGATTCTCTTTTTACCCCAAAACTCGGGGTTTGGGAAATTTCCCATCTGTGCCTCCGATGATGACACCCCTGAGTCACAGCTTGGGGATGTCCTTGCCTCCCCCAGTCCAACCAGCCTGGCGAGGCTGGTGGAGGTGATGTGGTTTCACGTGGCCACATGGGACACCTGCATGGTAATTAGCATCCCCAGGAGCCGCTGTCACATTGGCCGCCTTTCCCAGCTCCCGCACGAACCTGCTGCAGCGTGGCAGGGTGTGAGCCAGTGCTTGGAGATGCTGATGGGGACCTTTGCCAGCAGCTGCCAAAACCTCTTGTCAGCACTGCCAGGTCCGCATCTTGAGCAACACAGAATGTTTTGTGTGAAAAATGATGAAACACAATTGATGGGGACCAGGATGACCAGAAATGAGGTCAGCCAGCGAGCACTGGGCAAAGCCCATCTCTGCCAGGAGGGTTTCTCTGGGAGGGAGCTTGGTCCCTGCAGGTGTCCCCAGGAGAGTGGCACAAGCTCTGGGATGCCAGTGTCACCTGTCCTGGCTCCCTCCAGTGGCAGCGCCGGGGCTTGCACATTTTTGGTTTGGGATGAGGAGCAGCAGCACTGGTTGCCCTGGCAACGCAAGATGCTCTCTACCAGGCAGGGACAATATTTGGCAACATTTGCTAAAAATACTTCCTAACTCAGCTGTGAAAACACCTCCCGTGTCACATCCCTGCTCCTCCCCAGGGCTCAAGCTGGGTCAGGGCTGTCCCTGCTGGTACCCAGAGCTGGCCCTGGGCCACTTGCCGTGGGTGGGGGGATGGATCAGGGAGCTCCAACAGACGTGGCAGGGCCACTAGCACCAGTCCCTCTGCAGCTCAGCCAGCTGGAGTATCTGGGAACAGAAGGTGGAGCCAGGGACAGCTGGTGGCATTTTTACCCACAAGAATGGATAGGGGGGAGAAGCCCTGGGGAGGGACCTGTAGGCATGGGAGGGCTTCTGGGGAAGGTAATGATTCCTTAGAGTTTAAATAGGTTTAAAAGCTTTTTAAAAAATGATTTTACTGCTTTTCCTCTAATACCATTACAACCTTCTCCATGGCAACCAGGTGGAGTGGCTCAGACTTTGGTCCCAGCTGGGAAGATTAACTGCTGGAGCTGAAATGATGGGGGGATCAGTTGGGGAGGTCAGTGCTGGCCAAGGCCATGGTGGGAGGAAGACACCCATGGTGAGGACCCTATGGGGGTTGCCATGCCACATCGCCGTGTGCAGGCACGAGGTGCTCGTGTGCAGGATGGGCTCACGGTGATGCTGGTGGGACCAACCGTGCCACAGGGGCTGAGCATCCCCTGCCATGGGTGGTGGTGGGACACATCTGCAGGAGGTGACCTCATGGAGGTTTAAAGGTGACGATGGGTCGGGCTCTTCCCTGTACCACAGCCATATTGGGAAAGGAATTTGCTTATTTACCCTCTTTATTTTCCCTTTGCAGCTCTGATATTTTCCCAGAAAAAGAGCTGTTGGAGGCAGGGATAAACCCACTCCCAGCCACAGGTAGAGCTCATTTAAACTTCCCAAAGAAGTTTTGTGGGTTTTGGCTGGCTGGTCTGTGCTGGTTCAGCTCTTTTTAGCTTCCAGATTGATTACACCTTGTGTCAATATGTGCTTAGCGCTTATGAGTGGGTGAGTGTATCTCCATCTCTCATTTCTGCCTTCTGATCTATAATTTCCCAGAAGAGATGACTAAAAATAGAGGGGGAGGAGAGCACCTCTCAGGGCCACAAAGAAAGGGAGAAACCAGTGCTTGTGGGAAAGTTGAGTTGCGAGACTGGAGCCTGGCTGCCTCCCACCAGCGCCTCTTCCCATGAGCATGAACCTGCTTTGGCTGGTGAGAATGTTGCTTAACACTGCTCAAGTTAAGTGGTGAAGAGCTGAGCTGTGCCCTGGGGAGATGCCAGGCTCCCACGGTGATGGGTGAGGTGGAAGCATGGTGGGGATGCCCATGGCGTAGGGCTGGTGACAGAGAGCATCCCTGCTCTATCTCCACCTCGGAGACAGGCACAGGTAGATCTGCGGGTGGGAAGAGGATCAGCAGCAGTGGAAGACACCTGTTCCTGGATCCATGGATGTGAACGATGCCAGCCCTCAAGGAGGAATGGGGATACCGGGGCATTGGGAAGGGTTGGCCACAGTTTTTCCATCCAGCAGCCACTGGCGCACACAGCTCCTCTCACTGGGGCAGAAGTTACTTTTTTTTTTCTTATTTTCTCTTTCCTAGAAAGTGGTAAAAGCTTCTGCAAAAGCCATGCTGAACGCTGGTGGGGAAAAAACCTGGGACACAGAATGAGGTCACCAGCCTCCCTGGGGTGGTTTTGATGAGCTGCCAGGCAGAGAGAGCGATCCACCAGCCCCAGAGCATCATCTGCTATCGTCCCACCACATGTGGGGCTGGCAGAGGAGCTGAGAGGTCTTGGCAGCCATCGATTCCCCAGTGGGACCTGGGCTTTGCTCTTCGCTTCCCCTGTGGCACAAAAGCAATAAGCTGAGAGGTGCTGCACCTTCAACACCATCTCCACCCATGAAGCAGATATACCTGCAGGAGGGGACTGTGGGTTCAGCCACACAGAGAAGAACTTTTTCCCATTTTCCAACACATCTCCCACTTCCACCACCATAAAACCTTGGGTGTTTCAGCTCACATCCCAGTCAGGGTAATCCTCCCAGCCCCCTGTGCAATATGGATGCTGTGAGCCCCTGTATGTTTTTTTCAGGTCCCAATGCTGGGGCTCACCCCAATGCGTCCCCAGCAGGGTGGGGCTGCCCCCTCCATCCCTGAGTGCTCACTGTTCACCAGACCCATCTCCAGCAGGACTGTCCTCATCCAGGACCACTGTCCCCACTACAGCCTGTCCTCCTCAGCCTCTCATTTCACCCCTCCCTTCCGAAGCTGCAATAAAGGCAGTTACAGACTGGGGGGAAAAGCAAGGAGCCCATCCCAGGTCATGCTTGCCCTGACTGCACCATTCTAGGGAGCTCAGCCCCTGTCCCATCACCCCAGCCACACCGTTCTGGGGGCTCAGCCTATATCCCATCCCAGCACCAGTGGGGTTAAGCCCAGGCAGGCAGGCGGCTGGACGGGCTTCAAGGTGGTTGCTCCATCCATCCCTGCGCAGTCAGCAGGGCCGGAGAGCAGAGAGGCAGTGCTGCCCGCCACCATGAGCGCAGGCAAAGGTAAGGCCAGGGGGGTCCCCACTCTCCCCCAGTCCAGGGGGGACAGGTGGGGCTGGGGGGGAGACGCTACAACTCTGTGGGGGCCTCGCGCTCAAGTCACCCTGAGCTTTTCTCTCCTCTCTGCTGCTAATAAGGTATTTTGGGAGCTCCTGTAGCATCTCAGGTCACAAACCTGGACAGGGGTGCAGGGAGGGACGGGGGCTGCAGCACCGAGACCCCTCAGCTCCAAGGAAAAGCAAATTAAAGGGGTGCAGGTGGGGAGGAAGGAGAGGGGGCCGGGATGTTGCAACTGGCTTTTCCCCAGGGGAAGGGAATACAGAGGGAGGAATTTCAGGGGTCCATGCATCTGAGGGGTCTGAGCTGTGGCAGGAATGGGAGGATGGTCCCATGCTCTCTCCCAAAGGCAGATCCAGCCTCTGAAACCTCCTGCAGCTGCCCAGCATGTGTGACGGGCTGGGACTGAACCCTCCATCCACCCACCCACCCCTCCTCGGCAGCACAGGCAGCCAGGAGGGTCTGGGGGGCTCCTGGAGGGGTCCCATGGGGCAGCCATCACCCCACACTGACAGTGCATCCTTTCCTCTGCACTCCACAGCGGGCATCACCCTCCTGCTCCCCTTGGCCCTGCTGCTGGCCTCTGCCTCCCAGCCCCCAGGGGGGGACACCCCAAAGGACCAGGGGGACGTAGACCCCCCGCGCTGCCCCAGCCCTTGCGCCTGCAGCTTGGACGACTACAGTGAGGAGCTCAACGTCTTCTGCAGCGCCCGCAATCTGACGCGTTTGCCCGAGGATGTGCCCCCCAACGCCAAAGCCCTTTGGCTGGATGGCAATAACTTCACCCTGCTGCCGGCCGCTGCCTTCAGGAATGTCTCGGCTCTGGACTTTCTGGACCTGCAGAGCAGCCAGCTGGCTGCTGTGGAGCAGCACGCCTTCCACGGGCTGCGGAGCCTCTACCATCTCCACCTTGAACGCAACCGTCTCAAGCACTTGGCTCCCCACACCTTCCTGCACACCCAGAACCTCGTCTCCCTCAGCCTCAATAACAACTACTTCAGTAAGGTGGAGGAAGGGTTGTTCGCTGGGCTTTCCAACCTCTGGTATCTGAACCTGGGCTGGAACTCACTTGTGGTCCTGCCCGACAAGGTCTTCCATGACTTGCCCAACCTCAGGGAGTTGATCTTGGCTGGCAACAAACTTGCCTACCTCCAGCACCAGCTCTTCTGCAGCCTTACTGAGCTGAAGGAGCTGGACCTAAGCGGGAATGCACTCAAGGGCATCAAGATCAACATCTTTGTCAAGCTGCAGAAGCTACAGAAGCTGTACCTGAACCACAACCAGATCAATGCCATTGCGCCCCGTGCCTTCATGGGCATGAAGTCCCTCCGGTGGTTGGATCTCTCCCACAACCGGCTCATCTCACTGTTTGAGGATACATTTCTGGGCCTCCTGAGCCTGCATGTCCTACGCTTATCCACCAACTCCATCACCAGCCTGAGGCCCAGGACTTTCAAAGACCTCCAGTTCCTGGAGGAGCTGCAGCTGGGGCACAACAGGATCCGGAGCCTGGTGGAAAGGACCTTCGATGGTCTGGGTCAGCTGGAGGTCCTCAGTCTCAACAACAACCAGTTACAAGACATTAGGGCTGGGGCATTCCTGGGGCTGTACAATGTGGCGGTGATGCACTTGTCTGCAAACTGCATCAAGGTTCTCCCTGACTATGTCTTCAAGGGGGTCACCAAGTTGCATAGCCTCCACCTGGAGCACAGCTGCCTTGGCAGGATCCGGGTGAACACTTTCTCCGGCCTGTCCAGCCTGCGGCGACTCTTCTTGCAGCACAACGCCATCTCTGTCATTGAAGACCAAAGCTTCAGTGAACTGCATGAGCTCCTGGAGCTTGACCTCAAGCATAACAGGCTGAGCCACCTCTCCTCCCAGCTCTTTGTGGGTCTGAGCAACTTGGAGTACCTCTTCCTCTCCTCCAACCAGCTCCTGGAGATCTCCCAGGACACCTTCAGCCCACTCCAGAGACTCTTCTGGCTCGACCTCTCTCATAACCAGCTGGAGACGCTGGACAACACCATCATCTCGCCCCTGGCCAACCTGCGGTACCTCAGCCTGAGGAACAACTCGCTGGAGACCTTCTCGGTGGGCTTCCTCTGTGCCTCTTTTGCCCTGGAGCAGCTGTGGCTGGGGGGCAACAACTGGCACTGCAACTGCTCCCTGAAGGGCCTGCGGGACTTCTCCCTACAGCACCCTGTGGTGGTCCCACGTTTTGTGCAGTCTGTGGCTGAGGGGGATGATGCCCATGTCCCCATCTACACCTACAACAACCTCACCTGCCTTCACCCCCCAGCTGTGGCAGGCCTGGACCTCCGTGACACCACCGAGGACAGCTTTGCTCACTGTTGACGTGCGCTGGCCCTTCCCAATGGACATGCCACTTCCTGGCCGTAGCCCCTCACCTGCCACGTCCCTGGCCCTGTCCCCAGCTCGCCAGGGCAGCAGCAGGAGCTCCAGCTCCATGGCCACCCCAGGTCAGCCCAGTGTTATCACCACCTTCGGCTGCCCATCTTGGTGCTGCCACAGCAAGGAGAGCTGTGCCTGGGCAACACTGGGGGGGCAACAGCTCCCCAGGCTTCAAACAGAAACATTTCAGTCCTTTATCATTTAAATAGCAGCCCCTGGGTCAGTGCAGCCGCTCCTGGCTCCTGTCAGGAGCACAAGCATCTCTCAGCCTCTGGGATGGGGAAAAGCTGCACCCTTAGCCTGGAGCCCTCCCCATGGTGAGGGACATCCCTGCTGGGGCCAGGACTCATCAGTGGGACAAAGCAAAGCACCTTCCTGCCACAGAGCAGCTGGGAAATCCTAAAAAGGTCCCCCTGAGCTCCTCAGTAGGTCTAGGGAAGGGAGCAGATGACTTGCTTTACTCATTCCTTGCACTGGCAGGAGTAGGCAGGACACAGAAAGCTGCACACGTCACTTACCTGATAAATCGTAGCAGACAAATAAACCTTTGGAGCTATCGCAACCCATCTTGTAAGTATGTTTTTTCCAAAGCACTTGCTGCACCCGGCCGGGCTTTCTTATCAGAGCCCCTCAGGGCTGGCAGACGCAGGGTGAGGAGCACGGGCTCCCCAGGAAGCTGGAGGAGTTTGCAGCAAGTTTTCTGCAAGCCCTGGGTGGGTGGCACGTGCCCAGGGAGGGAGCGAGAGGTGCCCGGCCATCCCACAGAAGCCAACAGCCTGGTCAGACTCCAGCCCCGCTGCTCAGCTCTCTGAATCCCAGATAAGTGACCAAAGGTCAAACAAAAATTTCCAGGAAAGTTGCACATGGGGAAACCTGGTTAGGTGCGAGTCCTCGCTGCGGGCACAGCACGAATGGGGACAGATGCCCCTCCTGCTCACCTCTAAACAACGGCTGCCAGCCATAATTCAGTTTGGTTCGTAGAAATCTGAGATTTCCCCTTTCCTCTCCAGAACAGCACTGCAAGAGCAAGTCCTGAGCCTGGAGAGGGCACCCAGGCAGGAGGGGCTCAGAGTCCAGGAAGGAGGGAAATTAGACAAAGGATACCATCTTAATTTGCTTCCCCAGCTTAACTCCAGCCTGCAAGAAGAGGACAGGTCCTGCAGGAGCAGCAGCTCTGGGGCTACTGAAGGAGGTTCAAGGGAACAGGACAACCGGAGCAATGAGGCAGGAGCCACCCAGGGACATGGAGAAGCCCCATGTGTGGCAGGGCTGTGGAGAACAGCATCCTGCAAAGGACAGCCAGGGCCTGCTTTCAGCAAGACAAGGGACTGGCAGGATCTTGAAGCAGGGTGGAAGGAGGAAAGATTTAGCTGAACTTTGGCAAGGAAGTGGGGGAAAGCAGGAAATACCTGGATGTACATGAAGTGGATGTACATGAAGTGCTCCTAACACCATGACTCACAGCTACAAGGAGGCCTGAAGCCACAGAAAAATGCAAGCCACAGACATGGATTTTAAGAAAAGTATTTACTGTCTGGAACCTTTAAAAATATTCCTGAGTCACGATAATCCCGAGCAGATCAAACAAGGCCTCAAACAAGGCAGGATGCAGACCTCAAACATGTGGTCTGTCTCCTAAAGATGTTTTCCTCATGCGAAGCACATGCTGTGCCCTCATCAGCCCGTCAGGAACCAGCGACGTGAGACATCAGAGTGCGGCAGCCTGGCTTGGGTCCACATCAGGGCACCCAGCACGAACGCACCAGCCACCAAACCAAGTACCATATGATCCATCACGCAAGAACAGCAGTAGGAGAAGGCAGCAGCACGTGGAGCCACGATCCAGATGGTCAGTGCCGTTTGGGTTCAGTGAGGGAAAAAACAGTCAATGATGTTTGCCATTGTCGCTGCATCAGGTGATCATCAGATCCAGGAGGATAGAGCGGTGCTTCCCTTTTGGATCGCTGTGAGCGGCACTGATGCTGTGCTTCCCCCTCCCTCCGGCACCCCCACTGAGACAGTTTTATAGTTAAACAGTTTCTGCGTCCCCCTTCCCCACCAGCACGGGCTGCTGGTGGTGCTGCTGGGCCAGGGGCTCAGCCAGCAAGAGTCCTGCTCCGTGCCCTCCTCAGGAGCTCGGCTGTGACGTACCATCCAAGATCTGCTGGGCAATGTGAGCCAAGGCAGGGAAGGCAGCGCTCTTGGGAAACTCTCGGATGAAATCTCTGCCTTCCTCCAAGCTCTGGCTGAGTTGGGGGTCCAAGGGAACACAGCCTGGGGGACAGGAGGAACAGGGAGAGTGACTTGCTCATTGTAAGGCAAAGGCCTGGAGTTGGGATTGAAGAAATACCCTGCCAGAGTCATCTTCAGGAGAAGTGATGGGAAACAGAGCAACCGCCAGTCTCACCAAGTGCTCCAGGAGCTATTTCTCACCTGCGGCTGCTTCCTGTAGGCCCAAGACCCCATCACAACGCTTCTTGAGACACTCTCACCCCCGATCCCACCCCTGTCTGGAGGACAGGGTTCAGCCCTCAGCCCCCATTTCTCAGGGAGGCTCCTGAGCACTTCCGGATGGCTCTCGTGCACCTTCAGGCTGGCTCACTCTGTCACCACAATGTCAGCAGCAAGTGCAGGCTGCTGATCGTCAATGCCTCTGCTCCAGTGGGGCCAGACACCCACTCTGAGCAGCTTGTGTGGCTGAGAAACAAAGCAATAACCACACCTCACCTCTGAGCAGGTGCCAGGCGCTTGCAGGGACCTGGAGCCCAGCCTGCCTGACCCGTGATACTGCATCCCTCCAATCAAGCACCTCCACAGAGACATCCCCTCTAACTACAGAGAGCTCTGCTCAAGTGGCCACTCACCTAGGAAGGGGACCCCAGCGTGCTTGGCCAGCTCCTCACCTCCCCCTTTGGAAAAGATGTTTGTGCACTCCTGAAGGAGGAAGAGCAGAAGCAGTTGAGTCACAAACCCCAGAGCCCTGCACAACACTGCAGGCACTGCCTGCACGTGAGCAAAGCCAGCTCCCTCCACCTTCCAGCCTCAGGGCACTGCCTTTGCCCTGTCCTTCCCCAGCTCTCTTCAGGAAAGCAGAGCCAGTGGCTTCCAAAGCCAACACGCAGCAGCTCCTCATCTCCCCGGGTCATGGCATCACCCTTATGGTATTTGCTGATTTTTCCACCTGAGGCACCGCATCCTACAACACCCTGACTGCGACCTCAATAAACTCACCGAGCAGTGTGGGCAGACAAAGCCACTCATGTTCTCCACGATGCCAAGAACTCGTAAGCCTGTCTTCTTACAGAACGTCAGCTCTCGCCTCACGTCTCCCACAGCCACGGCCTGTGGGAAAGAGCAAGGGAGGTCAGGGGTGTCTGTCTGTCCAGACAGACGTTGGGTCTGGAGCAGGCATGCATCAAGTGACAGGTATATATGTAGAACAAGCAGCCATGGACAGGTCTGTGCAAACACCCACCCTGGGGTGCATATTCTCCCCCCAAACCACGCCCGGAGGCAGGAGTCTGCCTGGGAACTCCAGCACAGCCCGAGCTGGCTGCCCTACCTGGGGCGTAGTGACCAGGATTGCTCCAAGTGGCTTGTAAGGCCGCAAGGCCTCCACCGTGGAGATGTGCTCATCAGACGTGCCTGGTGGAGTGTCCACAATGAGGAAGTCCAGGTCCCCCCAGGCCACGTCAGCAACAAATTGTTTGATTAAGGCTATGGAAATAAAAGAGGCAGAAAAACAAATGAAAACCAAACCAGGTTTCAGCAGGTGCCTGGCAGCTGTGGGCCAGGCAGGGCAGGGGTCAGGAGGCAGCTTGTGTGACAAGGGCTTGGGGAGAGATGGCAGAGCTATCTGTCAGCACGTGAGATGTACTCTCCCCATCCAAGTGATCTGAACCCACTCCTGCAGAATAGGAGCCTTGTTCCTCCAAGGAATGACCTGCCCAGAAAAGCCTGGCCCCCAGCAGGAGGGTTCACGGGAGGTTCCTAGCACTGGAAAGTGGCTACCAACAGCAAAACCCGACTGTTACCATTTTTCTTGGGTCCTCTCCACACCACAGCATCATCCGGCTTCTCCAGCAGGAAGCCGATGGACATGAGCGAGATGCTCTTGTCTTGGTCCACAAAGACGGGGACCCAGCCGCTGTCACACTGATGCACGTCGTTGTCCTGTACCCTGAACATGCGGGGTATGCTGGGGCCACACAGGTCCACGTCCAGGATCCCCACCTGCAGGCGAGGAGGCAGAGCCCTTCAGACAGGGCTGAGCACTGCGGTAGCACCCGGTGCGCTCCTTCCTGGGGCAGGGGGAGGCAATGCCCCAATTTCAGCTGCTCGCAGCACTTTACAGAAGGGACTCTCTAGCTTAGCAGCTAGATTTGAAACACAGTTTCAAAGAACTGCTTTGAAGTTTGACTGCTCTCCCTGTCTCCTTCCCTGTCAGGAGCATCTCCTGGCTATTTCCAGGCACTTTGGGGAAATCTTTCTGCCAGACATCTGCCAGGATCTAAGTGGAATTGGCTCCACAGAGCCTTTAAAACAAAACAAACCCAAAACCAAAAAAAACAAACCTATGGAATTCAACTCATCTCATGCCCATACCATTCCTCTTTGTCCCATCATAATGCCACCCTTCATCTCACCTGCTTCACTCCACAAAGGGAGTGTGTGTTATACCACAAACCAGCCAAGACATTTTTTGGTGCTTTGGCTTTGAAAACAACAATAACAGTGAACCTTGGATGGTTTGAGTCTCTTGGATGAAGGGGAAGTGAACTGCAATTAATTGCAAGGGATCAGGCAAGCATAGAAAAAAAGAAACACTTGAGCTGCTACAACAAACAGCATTTTCACACAAAGGATCTATATGTTTCCCACACAGGACACGTGTACATAAAGGGCAAGCAAAACCCAGCCCAGCTGGAAGCTGGGAAGGAGAAGATGGAGCCCAGCAGCCCACAGACCCTCGTTCACCTTCTTCCCAGAGTGCCGCAGCGACAGAGCCAGCTCAGTGGAGATGGTGCTCTTCCCCACGCCGCCCTTCCCAGAGAGCACCAGCAGGATGTGCCGCACCCCGGACAGGTTGCTTCTCTCTGGGAAGAATGAGAACAGCAACAAGGCATCATAGTCTCTCCTGGTGTAAACCGGCAGCATCTGAAGGGTCAGTGCGGAGACACGGGTCCCTGCTGGGGGTGACAGTGGCTGTCACTGCTCCAAGAAGTCTGGCTTAAGTGTAAGGGAGATGGAGAGAAGAGATGGATGTGCCAGAGCCCTTTTGCCATCAGAAAAGGGATAATAAGAGCAATGACAGAAAACAATCCGTGGGGAGTAAAGGCTTTGTCCTGATGACCCAAGGGACAATTAGGCAAAGCAATAAACACCCACGGGGCCTCGTCACCATGTGCCTACGCCCAGTTCAGCCCAAGCCCTCTCAGGGAATGTCTGGAAAGCTGTTGGTGAGGTCAGGCCCTTGGTGTTTCCTTCCTCCACACCACACTGGTCACCTCCCTGTGGTCCCATGCTCTGCTCCAGCCTTTCCACTGTTTCTTACTGTGTTGCAAGTGCTGCCCGGGCCTCCACTTTGGGCTCAGCTGCCACATCCCATCACCGAAGAGCTGAGAGCAGGGAACGCTTAGGGCTGGTTCCCCAGCTTGGGGCTACACAGGTGGCAGAGGGTCAGACCGGGTGCTCTGGCTGCAGCTGAGCAAACACCACCCACCCGGCCCCACGTTCCCGGGTGCCCTGTCACTACCGGCCACTGACTCACAGCGCCGCACCAGGCCAGGCCCGGCGCCGCTCCGGCATCACACCGGCACGGGGACCAGCCGCATGGAGCCCACAACCACCATGGCGGACCTCATCCGCATCTCCACCGACGGTAACGGCGCTCGGTCCTGATAACGGGGAGGGAGGGAAGAAAGGGGACCGGGGCGGGGGAGATGGCGCCCCGCAGGGAGGTGCTCCCGGGAGATCGGCCCGCTGACAGCGGCAGCCCCACGCCAGGCCCGGCTACTTGGCACTGCCCGCTGCAGGAGCCAGGCCCGGGCCTCCGGCAAGGCCCAGCGCCACCCGCCGGTAACTGGGCCCCGCTGCCTCGGGGCCCCGGCCCAAGCACCGCGGAGTTCCCCTCACCGGGACCCGGGCCACAGCACTCGGCCAGACCCGGTCACCCCAGAATCCCCCCGCCCCACATACGGCCAGTTCCGGCCCGGTGGCACCGAGGAACCACCAGGTCGCGGCCTCATCGCCGCTCACCCCCTGCCACCGCCTCCATGCTGCTACCCGGCACCGTATGCTTCCGCCTTCCGCCGGGTTGAAGCCCCACCCACCAAGACTGGCAGGCGTCATCCCCAATCGCGAGCCGTGCGCTCACCGAGAATCCGTCCCTCCAGGCTTCGCAGCCAATCCAACCCTCTATCGACAGCCAATGGGCTTAGCGTTTTCCCTCACGGTGCGCACTCGCCCTCTGCAGTGGCCGCCCAATGGCTCCCCAAGGATTGACGCACGGCCCAGCCAGTGGCCCTGGGCTTTCCTCAGGCACTGCCCCCTCCGTCCTCCTTCCGCTGTGAGCGACAGGGCGATCAGCCATTGGCGAGGAGGTGTGGTGAGGATGTAGCCAATGGGCGCCTGGAAGGCGGTGTCGAGAGGAGATTGTTTATGTACCGGGAGGGAAAAGTAGGTCAGAGCGCGGCGGCAGGGCCGGACCGCGGGGCTTCGGCGGGAAGGGACGGGCAGGGCAGGTGGGCCGGGGCGCGGGTGGGACCTGGAGGCTGAATCCCGAGGCCTGGGCCCCGCAGGGACGGGCTAGGCCAAGCCGGGATGCGCGGCCCAAGCGCGGCGGCCTGGGCCGTCCGGGCCTTATCTGCGCGGGCTGGCCGCGCCGGGCCGGGGCTCCGCTGCCCGCCCTCCGGCGGGGCCGCTTACCCCTGAGCCCAGGCCGGGGCCGTCAGGGAGAGGGGACCGGGCCGCGGCTTCTCTACCATGACGAGCAGGTTCCCCCGCCGGTCGGTGCTGGGCAAGCGCTGCCCCAGCGAGCGGGGCTGGCCGTGCCGGGGGCTCCGTGCAGGACCCGGAGCACTGTCACGGTGCCGGGAAGCGCTGGGGCAGCTCCCGGGGCTGCCCGTCGGGGTCAGCTCTTGGGTCGGAGCGCAGAGGAGCGGCTGGAGTGGGTGGGACCCGGCTGGCGGGCGCTGTGCTGCTGTGGATGCTGGGGAAGGCGGGTTGTGTGTGGTTTTCAGTTCTTTCCCAACGTGGTTGTGTGTAGCAGAGGTGAGAGCCCCCTGATCTCGGCGGGTGGGATGCTCAGAGCTCTTCAGAGCATCCATGGGCACCTGCACAACCGGCTGTGGTTTGGCTTGTCCCTCTGTGGAGCTGCTGGCCCACCAGGGACTGAGGTGCAGGAGGAGCAGGGATGGGTGCTATGTGGTGCACACCAGGACAGGGCTGACACCCTGCACATTTGCAGGGCTTGTGTGTGCTCAGGGCTGACCTGGTGCACCGGAGTGGGTGTGCAGAGCATTGAGGGAGGCAGCTGGAGAGGCTGAGCAGGGGGAGTGGGTTCAAGGGATGGGAGGGGGGTCACAGCCCTGTGGGTGTCTCTTGGTGGGGAGTATTTTTCTGCAAAGATCAGCTTTGGGGGAAATGATATTGGGTGTTGAGGTTCTCCCATCACATCCAGCGTAATGCTCCCCTGTGGCGGCTGGGAACTGGTGGGGTCTGTTAGGCTGTACGCAGGGAAGGAGCTGGTGGAAATCTGCTGCTTATTAGCATCCCTGTTTCAGTCAGGAGACAGGCAGCTGCTCCGCTGCATGAGGCAAGTCAGGACGGGTCTGTGAAAAGGCTGTTTTCCCTTCAGTGAGAAAGAAAGTGGTCTCTCCCGCACCCCAAAGGCTGAGAGCAGGCAGTTGCCTGAAGGTGGACAAACAGCCTGCCCTACAGACAGAGAGACAGCTTGGCTGTGCAGAGTGGTGGAGACAGCTGAGCAGTGGAGCTGGAGCCCAGGCAGCTGCTGGAGGGTGACCAGGTGCTAGGGAGGCTGTGCCTTGGTGGCTGGCAGCCCTGACACTCTCCAGGCCAGCGGTAGGAGGTGGATGCTGGATCCATGTGTTGCGGAAGGGGCAGCTGCTGCTGCCACTGGGTCTTGGGAGCATTTCTGGTGGCCAGTTGAACACCCGGGCTCGGGCAGAAGTCGACTCTGCATGGAGAAAGAGGCTGAAGTTTGCAGGGGCTTGTGATACAGGATGAACTTATTTTGCATCAGTTTATCCATTGATGGGGCCTGTGCAGATGTGGTTCATGCTGATCTGTTCCTGGGGGTGCTATGGTGACACGGGGGAGGCTGTTTCAGAGGGTAGAGCCTGGTGAATGGTGGGTGAAAGTGGGACGTAGCTGCTGTGTGTAACCTCCTTTCCCTCACTCCCCCAGCTTATCTCTCTCGGAACAGCATGGCGCGACGCACGCGGAGCAGCAGGGCCTGGCACTTTGTCCTGAGCGGGGTGCGGCGCGAGGCGGACACTCGGGCGGTCGCCTTGGCCACTGGTGCACATGGCTGGGGCTACGACTCTGACGGGCAGGTAGGCTGATGCTTGGGTGGCTTTGAAACAGCACGAGGGAACTTTCCTCTCCCCTGACAGCAGGCACTTACTTAAGGTCTAAGCAGCCAGTACTTGAGCATGTAGAACTGGCCAAAATCACAAGAGATTTAATAAAATGTACAGGCCATCTAACGAGCCTCCTCCAAGCTCTGGCTTGGGGCTCCCAGCACATCTTCCCAAGGCAGAGAAGGTAAAGCTGCCCATGGTCCACACCCCAGTCATGCATCACAGCTCTGTGCTGTGTCAGTAGCTGAGCCAGGGAGCTGATGGGTGCTAAGCGAAAGGCATTTTTAAATGTATAAAGTGTGTGTGTTGTATGTAAAGTACACACAATATTTTTTAACATACACTTTAAGTACTTATCTAAAGATGTGTTTAAATTGGCTTAGTTCTCCAGTCTGGCTTGCTGTATGGCTGTGCTAACTTCTGGTCTTTGTGTGGCTGTTAGATGGTGGTGGAGGGAGTGGAGCTGCTTGAGTCTTTTCTCTGCAGTCAGAGTAGCTTTTTGTTTCTGCAGTAATGCGAATGACCAGATTTCTATATAGGAGTAGTTAGGAAGGGCAAATGAAAGACAGAAATCAAGCTTTTAAATCTGCAGGCTGGAGGAGTGGGCAGTACATAAATAAGCCTGAGTCATTTGTAGTCCCACTATCTTAGGCAGCTACAAGAACATGAGTTTAAAGGATTTTTGTCTTCAAATACTGCTTACGAAGTCTGCCATGGGGGTCAATAACAAGCAGGTACACCTTACTGGCATATAAACCCAGAGTAGGTCACTGCAAGCTGTGGTAAGGTACTCCATTAGGTGGCAACAAGCCTCCCAAAACACAGGGAGCTGAGATGAGGCTTTGACTCTTAGAGCATGCAGTGCAGGGACACTTTGGTCTCTTTGCACTTGGGAATAGTAAATCAAGTTTTTGTGTTCATACATGAAAGTAAACAAAAGCCTTTTAATCCTTCTGTAGGTGCCCTGTGGGCCTGTCTGCAGCACTGGCTGGCGTGAGGAGCGGCAGCCGTACTGCTTAACTGGTTCCCCTTTGTTCTGCCCTCTCCCCTGCATGGCCTCCTGTCCCTTTTCCTCCTTGTCTTGTTTGCCTCTTTCTTTCCTCTGGCAGCTCCCATGCTCTCAAGAGTGGTGATTTTCAGCTATGTGCTCTGCTTTTGTGGTGCCTTGGCTGGGGTCTCCAGCTGGCTGTAACCTGCCTATTGAAAACTGTAGCTTTAGCACAGAGTTTGCTTAAAAATGTTTGTATTAGACTTGGACTGTCACGCTGCTTGCTCGCTGTGACAGCTTCTTGCCCCTGGAAGGCACAATGAACACACCCAGTGCTGAGAGGTCTCTGCAGCTCAGACAGATTGCTGGCCAGGTCCCAAAGCAGAGTAATTTGACTGGTACAGCTCCTCGCTTCCCAGTGTGGTGGGCCAGGCTGGGCCACGATGCAGCTGTGCCACCACCGACTCCCGCACGAGCCTGGGGACCTCCCCACACAGCTCTGTGGCGTGCCAGAGCTTGTTGACCTCTGCCAGCCCAGCTCCCCAAGCCTGGGGGATGTTCAGTAGTGACTGTTCTCTGCTCTCCCCGGCAGCACAGTGACTCGGATTCGGAGCCAGAATTCTCCTCTCTCTCACCCTCCATCCCAAGTGCCATCCCTGTAACCGGAGAGTCCTACTGCAACTGTGAGAACCAGAGCGAAGCGCCCTACTGCTCCAGCCTGCATGCCCTCCACCGCGTCAAGGACTGCCAGTGCGGCGAGGAAGATGAGTGTAAGGAAGGGGCTCCCCAGCTACCTGCCATAGTCCTTTGGGGTTTGAGGTGGGTGCAGTCCTGGCCTGGTGGTATGGACTGCACCCCGGCACGGATTCTTCACTTTCCATGGGGACCCTTATCTCTGTCCCTGTGTGCGGTGCTCCTTTATATCTGAAGGCTGTGTAGAATGTAGCAAGATGTTTCAAGGGTTAAGTGCTGAACTTGTTAACACATCAGCATTCACCTCTGGGGACCTGCTTTCAGATCTGGCTGAGGCCACAAGTGAACCAGCCCTTGTGGTTACAGCCCTCTTGCTGCCGATCCCTGGTATGGCTGGTAGGGTGCCCGGCCAGAGTGCTCGAAGCAGAGGGGAGAGGCAGGCAGAGGGTGGGCTTGGACTGGCTGAGAAAGTCCATGGTGTAGTGGAGCTGCCCTGTGAGCCTACGAGAAGTGTGGGAAGGAAAGAGGCTCCGCCTGGGTCTGCCGAGGCTCATGTTGGCCAAAATGGGGACTGGTTAATGCCGACAGTTTGGGGTTAAGTACACTGAACTGTCCCTGGTGTGACACTGCAGAATAGTTCAGGCCTCAAACAACCCTCCAATATGCACAGCTTATGATTTAACCTCTTATAAGGTAAACAAACAAACAAACAAAAAAAACAGAAAACCTCCCGACCAGCCTTAAAAATAAATGTCCATGTGTGCTTTGGCTTGGAGTTGGCTCCCTGAGGGCCTTTGCCCATCCTTGTCCCCTCTCTGCTTCCTGAGCAGATTTTGACTGGGTCTGGGACGACCTGAATAAGTCGACGGCCACCCTGCTGAGCTGCGACAACCGCAAGGTGAACTTCCACATGGAGTACAGCTGCGGCACTGCTGCCATCCGCGGGAACAAAGAGCTGGCAGACGGGCAGCACTTCTGGGAGATCAAGATGACCTCCCCGGTCTATGGCACAGACATGGTATGTGGGGCAGAGTTGCTTATGGGCACAGAGAAATGTTCAGTGTTCTTTGAATGGGGACTGGGAGAATTGAGTACTGCCTGCTGGAGGAGATAAATCATATTTGAGGTCATCTAAGGAACCTGACTGTGCACAATTCCATGGGACCTGATGGTCTCATCCACGGGTCCTGAGGGAACTGGTGTATGAAGTTGCTGGGCCACTATCCATCATATGTGAAAAGTTGTGGCAGGCTGATAAAAGTTTCCAGTGACTGGAAAAGGGGAAACATAACTGCCACCTTTAAAAATGGAAAAAGGAAGACCTGAGGAACTGCAGGCCTGTCAGTCTCACCTCCGTGCCTGGCAAGATCATGAAGCCGATCTTCCTGGAAACTAAGCTGAGGCATATGGAAAACGCAGAGTTGACTAGTGACAGCCAGCATGGCTTTGCTAAGGGCAAATTGTGTCTGACAAATCTGGTGGACTTCTATGATGGGGTTACAGCATTGGTGGATAAGGGAAGAGCAAGTGACATCATCTACCTGGGCTTGTGCAAAGCATTTGGTGCTGCTCCACACGACATCCTTGGTTCTAGAATGGAGAGGACATGGGTTTGACAGGTGGACCACTTGGTGGATAAGGGCTGGATGGTCGCACTCAAAGAGTTGTGGTCAACAGCTTGATGTCCAAGTGGAGTCCAGTGATGAGTGGTGTTCCTCAGGGCTCTGCACTGGGACCAGTATTATTTAGCATCTCTGTCGGAAATGTGGACAGTGGGATCAAGTGCACCCTCAGCAAGTTTGCAGATGACACCAAGCTGAGTGAGGTGGCCGACACACTGGAGGGAGGGGATGGCATCAGAGGGACCTAGACAGGCTTGTGAGGTGGGCCTGTGTGAACTTCCTGAAGTTCAAAAAAACAAATGCAAGGTCCTGGTCGTGGGCGATGCCAGAAATTGATACAGACAGACTGGAGTATGAAGAGATTGAGAGTTTCCCTGAGGAAAAGGACTTGGGGGTGCTGGTGGCTGAAAAAAGCTGGACATGAGCCAGCAATGTGCACTTGCAGCCCAGAAAGCCAAATTGTTTCCTGGGCTGCATCAAAAGCACTGTGGCTAGCAGGTCAAGAGATGGGATTCTGCCCCTCTGCTCTGGTGAGACCCCACTGGCAATTGGAGTTGTGGGGTCCTCAGCACAGCAAAGACCTGTTGGAGCAGGGCCAGAGGAGGCCACAAAAGTGGTCTGAAGCTGGAACAGCTCTGCTGTGGGGACAAGCTGAGAGAGTTGGGGTTTTTCAGCCTGGAGAAGAGAAGCCTCTGGGTAGACCTGATTGCAGCCTTTCAGTACCCATAGCAGGGCCTACAAGAAAGCTGGAGGGAGACATTTTGCGAGGGAATGTAGTTTTTGGATGAGAGGTTATGCCTTTGAAGTAAAAGAGGGTAGATTTAGATTAGATATAAGGAAGAAATTCTTTACTGTGAGGGTGGCGAAGCACTGGAACAGGCTGCTCAGAGAAGGTGTCGATGCCCCATCCCCAGAAGTCTTCAAGACCAGGCTGGATGGGGCTTTGAGCAACCTGGTCTAGTGGAACGTGTCCCTTCTCTTGGCACAGGTTTTGGAGCTAGATGGTCTCTTAAAGTGTATTGCAACCCAAACCATTCTTTGAACAGGACAGCAAGCTTCTCCAGCAGTTCAGCTGCACCTTCTCACTTGGGAAAGGGAACTGGAGCCGGGAGCCTTCAGCTCCGGCATGAAACCTCTGACTTGGCTTCACCAAAACCTCTGGGTGTTTTGGACTGTGCCAAGTAAAGGAGGGGAGAGCTGGAGGTGGAGTTTCAGTTGTGTTTTGTTACTTGCAAACACACTAAGCTTGTGCTGTTCTTTCTGGCCTTGCCTCCCAGATGGTGGGAATCGGGACATCAGATGTGAATCTGGACAAGTATCGCCACACCTTCTGCAGCCTGCTGGGCAAGGATGAGGACAGCTGGGGACTGTCCTACACAGGTAACGCAGGCAGGGCAGTGGCAGAGGGCAGGATAGTTGGAAAGGCAACAGTGGGCCTAAGCCTTGTCCTAAGAGAGAGAGAATTAAATGGTATGAATGAGACTGAGGCCAAAAAGGCCACCAGGCCTGTGAGTCCCCTTGTTAAGGAGAACCAGAGTGGCTGCCTGTAGCTGCAGTGCTTGGAGTGTCTCACCTTGGCTGCGTTTTGCAGAGCCCTTAGAATGGGTGCGTGAACCCCCAGGGTGCTGAGGCGGCCGGTTGCACGTTGCTGACGGGGGGTTTCAGTGCCACTTCCTGCGCTCTGGTATTGCAAAACCTCAACTTTCCCCTTTTCATCACCACTCTGGGGTGAGTGGGCAGGGATCTGGCATGGAGGGATTTTTTAGGCACTGAGCAAGGCTGTGCCAGTAAGAACTTGGAGTGTGGGAGTTGGGATGAATTTGTAGAGTGCAGGCTTTCCACTGAATGCCTTTACTTCTGTTTTAAGGGCTACTGCATCACAAGGGAGACAAAATAAGCTTCTCTTCAAGGTTTGGCCAAGGTTCCATCATTGGGGTGCACTTGGACACGTGGCATGGGACACTCACGTTCTTCAAAAACCGCAAGTGCATTGGTAAGAGCAAGGGCAGCTTCTGCGGGCAGAGGGGCCGGGGGGAACAGCGCAGCTTTGGCTGAGCTCAGTCTGGATGCAGCAGGGCTGCCGGAGAAAACACTGGCAAAGTAAAAGACCACGGCATGAAGCAAGTGGGAGGAAGGCTAAGCTTGGTTTTAATAGGTTGGGATTTCAAAAGTCTCTTTTCCAAGCACTTTCCAACAGCTCTCTAGTTAATATGATCAGGGTAGCTGGGAGGAGTGAGGTCACCTCATCAAAACTAATGCAAAAGCCCCTTGATGCTGTCCCCCACAGGGGTTGCAGCCACAAAGCTGCAGAACAAGAAGTTTTACCCCATGGTGTGCTCGACAGCAGCCAAGAGCAGCATGAAGGTGATCCGCTCCTGTGCCAGCTGCACGTCTCTCCAGTATCTCTGCTGTTACCGCCTGCGCCAGCTCCTGCCCAACTACGTGGACACGCTGGAGGTGCTGCCGTTGCCACCGGGACTCAAGCAGGTGCTACACAACAAACTGGGGTGGGTCTTGAGCATGAACTATAGCACATCAAAGCCTTCCTCCTCCTCCTCGGGAAGCGACTCAGACAGTTCCTGTGGCTCAGACGCAGAGGCCTGCCAAAGGAAGAGGTGCAGGAGGACATAATGTCTCTGCAGATGAACTGCTCTGAGGGAGTTGGGTGGGGTTTTGTTCTGCCGCCTGCAAGGGCTGGCCGGGCCTGATGCACCTCTTTCTTCATGGGGACTTCCATTTCTATTTGTTTGCAAAGATTTCTCTTAAGTGGCTGGAAATCTTTAGCCTAAACATCCATCACATGCATAGAAAATACCTGTAGACTTACAGAGGTCCCAGCTCTGTGAAACTGGTAAACTGCAGCCAGATATCTGAGCTTTGTCTCCTGACTTGCTATCAAAGCCATCGCCTCTTCCCGAAGGATCCCTCTTCTTTGCAGACTCTCATCAGGGCCAAGATTTAAGGTGCCCTCCTGGTTTCACAGTGTATTTGACTCTAGTCATATAACGGACTTGACTCATCAAAATACAAAATCAAAGACCGGCCCCCTCCTCCTAACTGCTGTGTGTTGGTTTGGTATCTGCGATGAACTCGTCACACTATGGGGCACGATCTTGTAGCAGTGTGTGGGGAAACAGATTCCTAGAGCTGCATCTGCGTCGCTGTTGTGAAAGAGCAGTTGCCTAAACGAGCCAAGCTCTCGAGCCCCCTATGACTTTAATTGCTTTGCATGTTGGCTCCTTCTGCTTTTCCTCTATCAAAGACTGTATTAAACTGTAATAATAAAAGTAGAAACTGTCTTTTGTTCCTCTTATGGCCCGTGATGGCAGGAATCTGAAGGTACTTGTCAAAATATGCATGTTGGCACAGCCACTGGACTTTTCCTCTGCTCCTATTACAAACCTGCAAAGGTTCTGGTAAGGCTATTTGCACCACGGTAATTCCATGCTGAGCCACACAACTCAGTGCCTTTCTTTCCCACACCACAAATCTTAAGTGAAGATGGCATAAAAGGACCTGGGGATGTTAGCTGACGGAACATGAGCCAGCAGTGTGCCCAGCTGCCCAAAAAGGCCAACAGCACCCTGGCTTGTACCAGCACTTATGCGGCCAGCAGGACCAGGGCAGTGACTGTCCCCCTGTACCCCTCACTGATGAGGCTGTACCTCAAATAATGGGTTCAGTTTGGGGCCCCTTACTACAAGACCTTGAGGTGCTGGAGCAAGTTCAGAGAAGGGAAGGGAGCTGGTGAAGGGTCTGGAGCACAAGTGTGATAGGAGTGGCTGAGGGACCTGGGGGGTTCAGCTGGAGAACAGGAGCTGAGGGGAGACCTTATTGCTGTCTGCAACTGCCTGAAAGGAGGTTGTAGCATGGAGGGTGTTGGTCTCTTCTCCCAAGTAACAAGCAATAAGACGAGAGGAAATGGCCTCAAGTTGCTCCAGGAGGTTTAGATGGGGTATTAGGAAAAATTTATTCATGGAAAGGGCTGTCGGGCATTGGAACAGGCTGCCCAGAGCAGTGGTGGAGTCACATCCCTGGAGGGGTTTAAAAAGATGTGTAGATATGGCTCTTAGGGACATGGTTTAGTGCCAGTTTTAGGTTAATGCGTGGACTCTGTGACCTTGAGGGCCTCTTCCAACCGAAATGATTCTGTGGCTCTTGCTTCTCTGGTGCCAGGCTCTGAATGAGATGCTTAGTGGGGCAGGACAGGCTCTGTCAGCCGCCCGTACCCGTGCTGCAGCAGAGGAACAGCCTCGCTGGGCTGCTGCTCCCCAGAACTCACTCAGGTACGGGCAGCCGAAGGCAGGAGTTTCCGCCCGGGTCCGCGTTGCTCGCTCCCGCCATGGGAAGCGCCAGCCCCCCCGTTGCCATGGGAACGGCGGAAGCGACCTCGCTCTCGGCCCCGCCGCTCCTCGGCCCCAGCACGATCGTTCCGCCGGAGGCGGGTGTGGGGCCGGCCCGAGGGCGCGGAGAGCGCGGGGCGGGGCAGGGGGGCGGCCCCTTTAAGAGCGGCGCCGCCATGATCTGCCTGGTGCTGGGCCTCTTCGCCGGGCTCTTCCACAGTGGTGCGAACCGGGGCGGGACCTCTGTGTCCCCGCGCCTGAGGGGCCGGGCCGGGCCGGGCCTCCCTGTCCCACCCGCGGCTGAGAGGCCGGGGCCGGGTTCCCCTTTGTCACGCCCGCGGCTGAAGGGCCGGGGCCGGGTTCCCATTTGTCACCCCCGCGGCTGAGTGGCCGGGCCGGTCTCCCTTTGTTGTCCCCCTTCCGCGACCGCGGGCTCGGGGCCGGGCAAAGACCCCTCCCTTGTTCCCCACCCCCCGCGGTTGAAGTCTGGGGCCGGGCAGGGACTCCCCCATTCTCCCCCTTCCCCGTGGCTTCTCGGTACCCGCTTTTCCCTCCGCGGCTGAGGGCCAGGGTTGGGCTCCTTCCTCCCTCACGCCTCCGCTCTCCCGCAGCCTGCAGCGGGGCCAATGAACGCACCTTCGTGGCCATCAAACCAGACGGGGTCCAGCGACACCTGGTCGGGGAGATCATCCGGCGGTTCGAGAGGAAGGGCCTGCAGCTGGTGGGGCTGAAGCTGCTGCAGGTGAGCAGCCCGGCCAGGGCTGCCGGAGCTGGGGGGTCCCTTGGTGCCCAGGGGCCCAGGTGGGAGCAAAGCCTCTGTGGCTCTCCTGGTGAATCCCAGGGGGGTTCTGCTTGTCCCCCAGCTTGTACAGCCTGCTGTTGTCATTCAGGCAGCAGGTCATTGCAGGTCAGAGGGGTGCTGGCACCCAGGTGCCTACACTGCTTCTGGAGGGTGATTTCCCGCTGTGCGGATCATGCATGCCCTTTGCTATCTGTGCTCCAGGGCTCTTGTATGTTGTTGTGCTAAGCTGGCTGGTGTTGCTCCTCTGACCCAGAAACTTCTCCCCTCCCTATGTCAGGCCTCAGCAAAGCAAAGCCATTTAATTCCTGGAAGTGAGTGTCTGTCCAGGAGCTTAATTGGAACATGTCCTATCCAGCTTTAATCACCTCCCTCAGGTGTAGACCTTGCCCAAATCGCATCCACTCAGAGCAGACTAAGCTTTGTGCTCTTTGTGCTCAGGCCTCAGAGGAGCTGCTGAAAGAGCACTACATCGCGCTTCGTGACCGTCCCTTCTACAGCCGGCTGGTGAAGTACATGAGCTCTGGGCCTGTCGTGGCCATGGTGAGTGCTGGCCAGGTCCTCCTGAACCAAGGAACAGAAAGTAAGTGCAAAGAATAAGAGGCATTGGCTTATGGTATGATGAAAACAAGCTGGCCTTTCTTTTCAGTGGGCCTCTTGAAGCCATACTGAATTGTAGGAACGTTTTCTGTGGTAAAGTAAATTCAGAGATAGTTTTTGATTATTTTCCAAAATCGATTTTTGAAGACTATTTACAGAGAGATCCTTTCTTGTCTCTCACCCAGGTGGATCAGGACAGATGATAGGACCTGCTATGGGAGTGGTGGAAGCTGATTCTTGTTTTGCCATCACATAGGTCTGGCAGGGCCTGGATGTGGTCAAGACAGTTCGCATGATGATTGGGGAGACTGACCCAGCCGAATCCAGGCCTGGCACCATCCGAGGAGACTTCTGCGTTGAAGTCAGCAAGTGAGAGCTTTGGTTTCTTGTTCCCTCAGTATTTCTGGGCATCCTGTCTCGGGCTTCCTGTGCAAGGCCTGCCTGAGCCACATGAATCTGCATCAGCAGAGCAGAGCTGCTCCCTTCTGTGCTCAGATGTGAACTGTCTGACAGCTTGCAGAGCAGCTCTGGCAGGAGGAGCTGACCCTCTGCCTCTGGGGCTGGTTTAGCCAGAAGGAAGAGCCTGGGTTTGTGTCTTTCCTGCCTCCTGGGGCCTCCTCTGTTGGTAGCAGGTGGGGCTTGCTTTTCTGTTGCTCTGGAGAATCAGGACTGTAAGGCTGTGAAGAAGGAGGAGCCCTCTAAGCCCTTTCCTGGGGGAGCAGGGCACCTGGAGAACTGCTTCAGCTCCACTGGGCATCTGAGTCAGTAACAAAAGCCAAGCAGGAGCTCTCTGTGCCTTATGGCTCTTCACTGGTGAAGATCTGCTGGCTGTGACCTTGGGTGGCTGCAGCCTAGCTGGTGGTAGACACCGCTTTTATGGAATGCTCCTGGCCTAGGTATCTGTTCTGTGGTATCAGATACCAAACCTGCTGCAGTGGGCCTTCTTTGACAGATGAAGGGGGTGGAAATCTGGGGGCAAAACTTGAATTCTGACATAAAATCAAGGTGAACCCCAAATCAACAACCACTTGCAGTTCTTCCTCTAGCAAACATGAAATTCAACAAGGGCAAATGCTGGATTTTTCACCTGGGACACGGCAACCCTGGCTGTGCCAGGGGAGGTTTAGGTTGGACACTGGGAAAAGATTCTTCACCCAGAGGGTGCTGGAGCACTGGAACAGGCTCCCCAGGGAGGTGTCACAGCCCCAACCTGACAGTGTTCAAGAAGAGACTGGACAACATCCTCAGACACACGGTGTGAACTGTGGGGTTGTCCTGTGCAGGGACAGGAGTTGGACTCGATGATCCTTGTGGGCCTCTTCCAACTCAGGACATTCTGATTCTATGAAGCAAATGGCTCCTCATCATAGGAGGAAGGAGTGCAGAGAACTGGCAGCTTCTGCACATCCATGACCTAAGCCATGTTCAGTGTAACCACAAACAGCCCCTGAGTGGGAATGAGGGGGGCTGCACGGTGGGGAAGAATATCATAGGATGTAACTGGCTCAATCAATTTAATTAAATCTGTGAAGATGAAACTTTCCAAACTGCAGCTTCCCTCTCCCACATTTCTCTGCTTGGAGCTGATCCCTCTCTTCTTCCCCACAGGAATGTGATCCATGGCAGTGACTCGGTTGAGAGTGCCCGACAGGAGATCTCCCTCTGGTTCCGCCCAGAGGAGCTGACTTGCTGGGAGGACACAGCTGAGCACTGGATCTATGCGTGAGAAGCACGGCCTTAGGGCAGTATGTGTTCCTGAGTGGGCACGGGGCGTTTCCATCCATTTCATTGCAGCTGCCTGGGCTGGTTGTGGATCCTGCTGCAGCATCATGTGCTGTGGGAGTGTCAGTTCTGTGTGTGGATGGAGGGGTTCTGGGAGCTCGTCTCTGTGTGTAACCCTGTGGTTCAGCTCCCTGCAATAGCAGCTATTTCTTTTTTACTCTCTCTGCTATAGTAAGTAGTTGGTGCTTTTGCTCTGTTTGGTGCAGCATCTTAAATCCCAAATAGCTCAAGTTGATTTACTGATGCGAAAACTGGGCTCTGTGCCCATTCCTGTATGTTCTTAGACCTGCCTGGCACTGGAGAACGTGTGCTTCTCACCACTGGGAGAGATGCAGTGGTCACTACAAAGTGATGTGATTGATATCATCAACTTGCATTTTTACAAGGTTCTTTACCAAGGGCTCTTAAAGAATTCAGCTGCTATGGAACAAGGGGGAAAGTTGCCCTGTGGGGTAGGAGCTTGTTCCAAGAGAAAGAATGCAGGGCAGGACAAACCACTCTCTCTGCCTTGGTGGAAGTGCTGTGTGCCAGGGCTGGCACAAATTCACCTGGCTTCAGACATGATTAGCGAGTCTGTGGAAGGATGATTCACCAAATGCTGTTAAACGCACAGTTTTTCTTGCTCTGGTTCCTGGCTGTGGCTGCTGGGAGCACGGAAGCAACTTCTCTGGTTCTGTGGGCCTCTGCTGCTGGCTGCCTGGCCCCAGCCTGACCCAGCTCGGTCATCTCATGCTGTACCTCCACGAGGATTGACGTGTGCTAGTGAAGCCGCAGCGCTGTGCAAAATACAGGGATAGAAGGGAGTGAGGTGAAGAAGGATTTGTAGACTTGGGGCTTAGGAGGACTACTTAGTCCTCTGTTGTGCACAGTGCATGCTGTGGAGTCCTGGCACCAAGCTCTGGGAGATCTCAAGGTCTTTCTTGTTTGGTTGTGGAGTTTCCTGCTGGGAGGGTTTCTGGACCAGCTGGACACCACCTTGAACCTGCTGTGAGCTGCTCCTGGAACATCAAACTCCTCTGAGCTGCGTTGTGTCTCAGCTCTCTGTGCAGCCTTGCTGGAACATAAGGGCAGGGACAGCAACATTGCACCTGCTGTAGAACAGGCACGGTCAACGGTCAAACCCAGGGAATGAGGTCCCCCAGCGTTCTCCTCCATGTAGGCTGAGACATTTTGCCCATGCCCTAAAAGCCTGTCTCTCTCCCTGGCTCCCCAGCTTTGCAGCTGCTGGGGAATGAGTGCAGCTCTCCAGGGGCAGAGGAAATTCACCCCTGCTCCCTGCTCTGGGCTGGCCCTGTGGCTGCTGGGGCTGAGCCAGGAAGCACCAACACTGACACAGGAATGAGCACTAAGGGGACAGAGCTTTTTTTTAGCTGCCCCACTGCCGCAGTCAGAGCTCCTCCTGCCCTTGAGGCCTTCTCCAGGTAGCTGGTTAAAGCTCTTGAGTACGTGACAGATTGATTGTTCCCATCACTCACCCATGTGCTTTTTCATAATAAATTCTGCAGTCCAATCATCTCTCCCACTGATTATTTCTCCAAGGACTGTGAGGGCAGAGCGGGTGGTGGCTGATGCCTGGGTGCCTTTTGGTGTGCTGAGGGGGATGTGAGCAAGTGTTGGTGGCAAAGCAGCTTTGCTGACACTGGGTCACCACTCACTGCCCTGCTGCTGCCATCTTGCCACATGATGGCTGCCACAGGTATGAGGGTGGCACCTGTGGCGGAGCGCAGCCTGGGGAAGGGTCAAGGCAGAAACTGTCCAAAGCAGAAATTGCCTTTTGTTCCTCTTATCGCTCTTGAAGGCAGGAATCTGAAGACGCTTGTCAAAAATAGCCATGCTAGCACAGCTACCAGCCTGGAGGGATGTTTTAAATGCAACACTTGCATGTCCGATCTTGAGGAGGTGAAGCAACGAAGATTACCTGGCCTCTGCCTTGGGGAGGGTTCTTGTGCCTCCTGCTGAAACTCCAGTCTGGCTAGGATGGATCTTCAGCAGAGCCACAGCACCAGGGGCTCGTAGCACCAGGAAGCAGAACCCCACGGGCTCTGATGCTTCTGTAGGGCTGGATGCCAACGCCATTGCCATCCCTGCGGTTTCTAATCTTGTTTGCTGATGATTTAGGTCTGAGCTGATGCCATCAGCTAAGTGCAAAGGGTATCAGGAAGTGGAAGAGGGTGGGTATAAATAAGATGGGAAATGGCCTCTACCTGTCCTCCGCATGGGTTTCCTCCCAGCACGGGCACTGAGAACACAGAGCTCCTGCCTCTTCCCCTCGTGTAACCAGGCTGACCCTGCCCCAGGTGGAGAATGTGGCACTTGCTCTCGTTCAATGTCATGCATTTGGTGGTTGCCCAGCTCTCCAGTCTATCCAGATCGCTCTTTGAGACCTCTCTGCTCTCCAAGGAACCTACAACTCCTCGTAGTTTAGTATCATTGGCAAAACTAACGTCCGCCCATGGCCGCCATCTTGCGCCTCCCTCCCGCCGCCGCGCGAGGGCTGCCGGGACGGGGCAGCAGCGGCAGCGCGGATAGGCTCGCCCTCGTCACGTGGGCCCGGCCGGGCGTCAGGGCGACCGTTCCTCCGAGGCGTGACTGTGACGACGGCGGTGATTGGCCCGCGGAGCTTCAGCGCGAGGGCAGCGCCCCCTGCACGTGACATAGGAGCGGGGCTCGGAGTCGGCCCGGGAGTCACTCGGCGGCGGCGGCCGCGTCCCGCAGCGGCGGCGGTGAGTGCGGGGCGGCCCCGGCCCTGCCCCGCCCGGCTCCGCTGCTTCCTCCGCCCGGCCAGTGGCGTCCTGCGCTGCCCCCTCGGCACCGGGGCCCTCGTTCCCCTCAGCCGTGCGGCCGCCTCTGTCTCCCCGCGGCCCGCTCCCCCTCATAGCGGCCGGGGCTCCCTCCGGCGGCGCAGCCCGGCCCGGGGCTCCCCCTAGCCCCCCGCGGCTGCCGGGCTCCGGGTTGCTCTCCCCGGGCCGAACGGAAGCCCCGAGGACGCGGGACCGTTACCGGCCGCGTCCCGCTGCGGGGCCCGTTGTTGAACAGTGCTGCAGGCGGAGCCGAGGGCGCGGGGTCCGACCGGAGCCTTCCGCGCTCCCCTTCCCCACGGCGGGTGGTCGCGGGGAGCGCGGGTCGGGCCGAAGGGCAGCGAGAAGGGGCCGGTGAGCGGCCCAGGGCAGGGCGAGGGGTGTCCGGGCCTCCGTGCAGCGGTTGAGCTGCTGGCCGGAGCAGAGCCCCTACCCGGGGCAGTGCGGCCCAGGCCGGTGTTCCTGCCCAGGGCTGCTGGGCTGTGTCCCAGCCGGTCTGGTGGGGCCTTTGGTTCCTCCCGAGATGTGTTGCCATCAGCCAGCAGAAGGGGAGCTGCGTGGGGTGAAGCAGGAGATGGGGTGGTGGGCGGCATTGGAGGGAGTTCTGGTTCTAGAACTGACTTCTTTCTTTCCTTTATGATTGCAGGAAGCTCTAGCAGCACGGACACTTGTCGTTGCCCAAGAAAACTTAAAAATCAAATGACTTGTTCTACTGCCAATGTCCTCAGTTGTTCTTAACCAGCCAGTGAAATCCATATCTGTGCAGCTGGGGCAGAGCTTTTGTGAGGCAATGGGAACTATGCCATGAGGACTGGTAAGACTTGGCTGTAGCAATGACAGAGCCCCACAGGGTTTCGTTCACCACGCTCCATGGTCCACTGAGCAGCAGCTTCTTGAAGAGGTCTCGGAAAGACGATGGAGAGCAGCCCCAGGACTCTGAACCGCCTGCGACAGCCGTTCGAATCACACTTACTCTCTTCGAACCAGATCACAAGCGTTGTCCTGAATTTTTTTACCCAGATCTTCTGAAGAGTTGCCGAGGGAAAGTAAAAGGTGGTTCTTCAGGAGACAAAGTGAGTGTCCTCGTGGCTTGTGGGGAACTGCTGTTGTATCTGAAGATTTCAAAGGCTTTTCCAGTGTTGCTGCTTTGAGAGTTGTCTGTTTGTTAGCTATGATGTGCTGAGGGGCGGAAGGAGGGTGGGTGGGTGTCTAGCAGGCAGGAGAACTGGCATCCAGGCAGGGGTTCTTGTTGTCAGGCCACACTGTCTCACTCCTTTGCCTTGGCTGGAATGTCACGTTAGAAAGGTGATGTGTTGGTGGCAGAGTGCAGGATGTAATGTTCGTTTAGTTTGGAATTGCTTGATTAAAGTGATTTTTGGTACCTAGCTGGCTGGCAGCTATGACCAGCTCTTTTCTGAAGAGCACCCGAAGGAGAGATGCTTCTACAGTATGGGGCTGCGTCTTTTGTGAGACTCTGCTCTACTGGACATTAATATTTCCACCTCAATGCTTGACATCTCTTCCTGTGTGGTGAAAATGGTACTTCCAGGCATTGCCTGACAATTCTGTCTTTTGAAAGCCAATTCTCAAGAATTGATGGCCTGCGAACTTCTGTAGCATTTAAACTTTGTTTATGGGTGCCTTTCTATGAAAAGAAAATTGATTGTATTCTACTAATTTTTACTGTTGCTTTTCAGAACTGTTTAGCAGTCAATTGATGGTTCATGCTGCCTGTTGTTGTTTTTGAGAGTTGGGAGAAGCAGATACAGACCTAGCTGAGAGAGCACCCAAAACAGAGAGACACTCTCAGAATCACAGAACGGTTTAGGTTGGAAGGGATCTTCAAATGTCACCTGGTCCAACCTCCTACCATGAGCAGGGAGATCTTCACCCAGCTCAGGTTGCTCAGAGCCCCATCCAGCCTGGCCTGGGATGTGTCCAGGGATGGGGCATCCACCACCTCTCTGGGCAACCTGGGCCATGACCCTCAGCATAAAAATATTTTTCCTTATATTTAGTCTGAATCTTTCATCTTTTGGTTTAAAACCATCACTCCTTGTCCTATTGCAACAGGCCCTGCTAAAAAGTCTGTGCCCATCTTTCTTGTGGGTCGCCCTATAAGTACTGAAAGGCCACAATCAGGTCTCCCCAGAGCCTTCTCTTCTCCAGGCTGAACACCCCAACTCTCTCAGCCTGTCCTCCCAGCAGAGCTGTTCCAGCCTCAGATCATTTTTGTGGCCTCCTCTGGTCCCTCTCCAACAGGTCCATGTCTGTCCTGTACTGAGGGCTCCAGAGCTGGAGGCAGCACTGCAGGGGGGTCTCACCAGAGCGGAGGAGGGGAATTGCTTCCCTCAACCTGCTGGCCACACTTCTTTTGATACAGCCCAGGATACGATTGGCCTTCTAGGCTGCAAGTGCACATTGCCTGTTTGTGTCCAGCTTTTTTCATCCACTAGAACTCCCAAGTTGTTCTTGGCAGGGCTGCTCTCAATCCCTTCATCCCCAGCCTGTATTGATACTGGGAGTTGCCCTAACCCAGGTGCAGGACCCCACACTTGGCCTCGTTGAACCTCATGAGGTTCACATGGACCCACATCTTGAGCTTGTCCAGGTTGCTCTGGATGGCATCGTGTCCCTCAGGTGTGTCATCTGCACCACTCAACTTGGTGTCGTCTGTCAACTTGCTGAGAGTGCACTTGATCCCCCTGTGCCATTGATGAAGATATCAAACAGTCCTATACTAAATACTGTGCTAAAGGTTGATTTGTTTGAGCTTCTGCCTGGGTGCTCTAGTTGGGATGGGTTTAATACATAGACTCTTGGTGGCTGTGTCAGCATTGACTCTGATGGTTTTGTCTCTCTTATTTTTACAGAAGAAAGAACCTACTGATCCCTTTAATGATGATGAAAAGGAAAGGCATAAAGTGGAGGCTCTTGCTAGGAAGTTTGAAGAAAAATATGTAAGTTTTTCTTTTTAATGTGATGTTACCGCCTAGAATGGGTAATGCTGTTTGGCTCTCAACCAGTAGACTTAGTGGTCATTAGCTTTTATGTTCCTGTTCTGCAGTCCTTTATCTTGGCTGGAAGGTGCTGTTTTCTGTGTTCCTTTCCTGTCTTGGGGCTGTGGTCCGTGAAAATGGTTCAGATATGCTCTTAAATCAGAGAGTCTGATTAAAGTGAATGACATTTTCAATTGTAGTGGCAAATAACTTACTGTAACTTATAAAATTTAATTTTGTTAAGCAAAAATTAATTTCTAGGCTTTGTCACTGTGGCATGATGTAATCTGTCAAGTCTCTAAGCACAGTGCTCTGGTGAGTCAGCTGCCCTTAGGACAGTGCTACACTGGGTAGTTTGAGAGATGCTGATCTCTCATATCCATTTCCTTGCTGTTCTTTCTCTCACTTTACTTCTGTTGATGGCAATAAAGCTGTGTTATGTTTTACACCTGGCACTTCTGAATGGCCAGTTGCTGTATTGTCTTGTGATAGAAATTTGACTTATGGGTCACCCTAACGCACTGCGTGTGTTTGATATGTGTAGTACCGAGTTTGTACCAACTGTATTTCAGTTATGGAGGAACAATCCATCTCTGCACTGGCAGAAATGTTGAAGGGGTGCAAACTCAATTCGATGTATAGTCTGCTGGCACAAAGGCAGCCTGTCTGGCAGGTCAGTGTTTTGTTTCATTTGGCTGCACCAGTTTTGGTTCTGTATGACAAGGCCTAAACTGGATTTACTATGTCCTGAGATTACAGTATGACAGGAGTTGATGTTGGTTTGGTTCCGCTGCTGCCAGGAGCAAAAAAGTTCTCATTCTCTTTTCTGTACTGGAGCCAGCATCAGTGTCCTGTGTCAGGGCTATACCCGTGGTAACTGGGAAAGAAGGATGAACACGCTGTCAATCTCTTCTTGTTTAGGGTGGCAAGAGACGTAGAAAAGACCGTATACAGGACTTGGTTGATATGGGGTATGGATACGATGAATCTGACTCCTTCATCGATAATTCTGAAGCAGTGAGTACGGGGGGGCGTGAGGGTGGTTTAAGTTGTCTGCCATGGGGGATTTGCTGGTGTCTGGGAGGAACCTGAGCTGGGTGCAAGGCAGGAGTGTGCCAGGGCTGGGGAACAAGAGCGCCTGGGGCAAGCACAGGGCAGGAGGGTGCTGGTTAGCAGGCATGCCCACAGCCCTCTCTGTTCTTGGGGAAGCACAAGTCCCACTCCATTCTCCAAGCAGCTCAGCTGCAGAATTAGGTAACAAAGCTTCCAGTGCCAACAGATTGTTCTCTGTTATTTCCAGTATGATGAGCTTGTTCCGGCTTCTCTTACTACAAAGTATGGAGGGTTTTATATCAACTCAGGAACACTGCAGTTTCGGCAGGCGTCTGAATCTGAAGATGACTATGTTAAAGAGAAGAAGAAGAAGTGTCCCAAGGTCAGCAAGCCAGCTTTCTCAATGATTTCCCCTGTTAGAGATGTCTTTCTCTTTGGTGGCAATGTCTGTTGGAGACAGCCCTGTTTTCATAATGCTGAAACGAGTCGGCTAAAAGGGAAAGAACAGGAACTCTTGGCATGCTGTTACCTTTATTGATAGGATCATCTCTAGCATACAAGCTGGGTGCACTGTGCAGTGTTGAAGACAGTATGTGCCAGAACCATGGTGATAGATGTAGGGGGTTTGGGTTAATACATCCAGTGGGGAAGGAGCTGCACAGATTCTTGGGAGGGGGCCAAGAGTGGTTCTGGGTGTGCAGGTCCAATTACACAAGAAGGTGCTTTGATTGTGACTTGGTTTTAACTCTCCCCAGAAGCGAAAGTTGAAAGATGGAAGTGAAAAACTGAAGAAGAAGAAGAAAGATGATTCTTATGACAAGGAAAAGAAATCAAAAAAGTCCAAGTTCCCAAAAGCTGGGTAAGGAGCGGGAGGGAATGCTTTCTACTCGACAGCTTGCTTCAGGGTTGTGGGCAACATTTGTTACACTGCAGTAGTACCTGTTGCAGGGGGGATTGGCTTGAGTGTGTGCTGCAGAAACACCAGCAGGTAAACCCCTGTTGCTTCTGAAGTGGGAGAAAGGCAGCTGATGATCAGGGAAGGAGGAAAGCTCCACAGCGAGAGTGTCTGAGCACAGAGGGACGGAGCTGGCTGTTTTTTTGTGGAGCTCTGTTTAGGCACTGATGGTGGGAACAGATATTGGAGAGCCCTAAGAGAAAGAGAGGGAATTTGCTCTCCTGGTTTTCATATGCAAAAAGTGTCAGCTGCTGTCACGCTAACTTTCTCTTGCTTCAGTTCCTCTGCAGTAGTTGTTTGTGCATTTTCAAATCTTCCATGCTGGAATAAAGCGTGTAGCTAAATAAGAGCATAAGTTTGTGGAGATGGTTTAAGTTCCGTCAGCTCTCTGCAGTGAGGAAGGAGAGCCCTCTGTTCTCCAGGCTGAACAAGCATCAGGACCTTAACAGGCCATAGAATATTTTTCCTGGTGTAACTGGTTAAGGGGCTAAGACGTTCCAGGGGATTGTTGCAAATAGCTGAAGTGAACTAGGATTAAGGTGTCCTCTTCCCCTTCATCTCGTATTAATTTGGATTCTTTCATCCTCTGTACTTTGTTTACAGCTTTACGGCATTAAATGCAAGTAAGGAAAAGAAGAAGAAGAAATACTCTGGTGCTCTTAGTGTCAAGGAGATGCTGAAGAAGTTTCAGAAGGATAAGGATGCTCAAAAGAAAAAAGATGAAGAGCAGAAAGTGGTGCCTCCTTCAGCAGAACCTCCAGCCCCAAGGGAGGCGGAGGTGATATCTGACCCTTTGCTCTCCCTCTTTGGCCACACCAGTGATAACGACCTGCTTCAGGCAGCGACAGCCATGGACTCGTTAATGGACCTGGATCTGGAGCGGCTCCTGGGTGAATCCCCAGAAGGGAGTCCCTTTGCTGATGTGGAAGATGGGAGCGACCCTATTGGGATGGGCTTAGAGCAGGATTTCAAGCAGCCACCATCCCTCCCAGAAGGTCTGCCAGCCCCTTTGGAGAAACGCATCAAAGAGCTGGCTCAGGTATGACAGTTTGTGGGACAGTAGGATTGTGTGATTGCTGGAGGGGGAACAGCTCTGCTGGGTTTGTGTAGCTTTGCCCAGAGCCAGAGCGCACTCCAGTGGGGGAGTTTTGCAGTGCCATGTGGGATCACACCTTTGTGTCACCCAGTTTTCTTTTATGCCCAAGTGACTTTCTTGAGTGTCTGGATGTCAGGTAGTATAAAAGTCTTTGGTCTTGTCATCCACTGAATGTAACACTCAGTATCCCACCTGTCTGTATGGTTTTACCTCTCTTGGCAAAGTATGGATCAGATGCAAGAAGTAATTTCCAAAGTCAATTTAAGATGAATCAACTTAAAATGTGAACTAATGAGGCCGAAGAACAAATTCCACCATAATAGTTGTAATGTGCTGTGATGGTCAGGACAGTGTCTGTGCAATGGTGTGCAGCGATCTGTATATAAATTAGTAATATGTGGATGCAGCTGGAAAGCATTACCTGCTCTACAGTGTGAGAAGGCATGAAAAGCCCTGTAGATGGGGCTTGAGGATTTGTTAGAACCGTTTCTCATGTCATATGCAGGCAAATGCCTTCACTGAGGCATGGGTACAATTTGGCATCGCCCACATTGGAGCTGTGTCACTGGCAATTTGGGTTCTTTACACATTTTTAACATCTCAGCCTTGGGGTACTGTTTAGGGAGTGGAATATACTAATTTCTGGAAGACTGATCCCATCTTTTCATCAGTAGCTCCTCCTGCAGTTGGACTTCTCCAAAATGTGAGGTGCTTTGGGAAGCTCTGGGTGCTGGTCAGGGATCCCTCTCCTGGCATGTCACAGAAGTGTGTCTTCAGACTTGCTGTGGGGTTTCCCTGCTCTGAGGGCTGTCACCATCAGCATGTCAATAAATGCTGAGATGTTTTGCTCCTGCTACTAGTGTTGTTTGTAAACATCAATTTTAACTCGTAAACAGTGCTCTTGGAGCTCTGTGGTGGTGTGTGTTCTCCCTTCTGGGACACATCAATTTAGAGCACCTGTTACTTAAGCATCTCTTACTTAGTAACTCCTGTTACTGAAGATAAGCTGCTGTTAAAGATAAGTGTTTTGCTGAGAAACTTTAAGTGTATATAGTGCTGGTGAGCAGATGAAGGAGAAGGAGGAATTGAAGAAAGTATTGCCACAGCTGATAGCAAGAATGGGCTCTTCTGTTTGCTATACAGGCTGTTAACAGAAAACACTGAAACAGTTGTTTTTGAACTATATCTGAGTTAAAGGAGAATATTGTGGAGGCTCCCATGATATCGAGTTAATCGTTATGTTGCTGCAAGACAGTGTAATATCAAGCTACCCACAGATTGTCCTACTTAAATTTTCCTGCTGCTGTGTCTCTTGTTGATGAAGTGTGTATGCTAAGAAAATAAACCAAGGAGGAGAAATACAAGATTTAACAAACTGAAACCTGTGGGTCAGTTAGGACTTTGCGACGTGAACTCTGTTGCAGGTGGGATAGAAGAGGTGCCATACCTTTGAGGGCCAGGTCTCTCCCATCTCAGAAGCTGGGAGCATCCCCTGAGTTAAATGGATCCTCCTGGCATTTCCTTTTCTACTTGAACTGATTTGACTTTAACCTTCTCCTTCTGAAAAGAATTTTCCTGTTGAGGATTCTCTTTAGCCCTGAGCCTTCTCCTTTGATATCACCAGCTGTCTATGACCTGCTGCTGACAGAGAGGAATGTACACCTTCTGGGCATAAATTAATCACTTACCAGCCTCAGCCTTGGAATGTTAAATCAGGGGATTTCAAAAACACACCCTTATCTCCCCGTCTCCTTTCCCATGCAAGGAATCAGTAACTTGATGTGGTGCCTTGTGGTGAATCTCAGTTTTGTTTACAGTCCCACTCAGAGGAGATGGAAAACTCTTGGCAATTTTCTGCTATCATTCATCTTTTGGAATTATTTTCCCACTGGACATATTTTTCATGGGTGTGATTTTTTGGGCAGCACTGTGTGTGCTGCAGTCATAGCTCAGGAAGCTTCCTCAACAGGATTTTTTTTTTTTTTCAGTTTCCATGGTGTTGACTGGAAATAACATATCCCCTGTGGCTGCTACTCTTTCTGTTGGTTTCTTGGCTTAGTGTCCAGGTTGGTTTAGAAAGCCTAATGATGAGTATCCCTGACGGTCCTTAAATGTAACTAGGATGATCTTTCTTGTTCCAGGGACAAGTTCTGTGCTCATATTACTCAGTCTAACAGCTCTTACCTGAAGTTAAAGCCATGCCCTAGAACTGCCCTCTCTCCCCATGGGAAGTATGCCAGGGAGGCCAGTTGCTGCCAAGCTGTCTCCTTTGCTATGTTAAATGGAGGAATCTTCGCTCCAGCATAGTAACTCTAGTGCATCTGGACAGGAGAATCCAGAATGGGAAGGTTTGTGGGCAGGACATGATCTTACCAGTTCAGATGGCAGGTTGAACTTGAACTGAGGAGGTGTGAGAGGAGAGGACAGGACACAATCCCTCTTCTGTCTGTTGATTGTGGCATCTTTTAGCCCAGTTACAGCAGGTGCAGAGTTTGGTGGAATAAAACCGTGCCTTGTTTTACAGTATTTCTGAAGTAGTTTAAAAAACACTTGATTGCTTGTGCTTGTCTCTGTCTGTGAACTGACGACTTGTGTTGTTTGCTCACTTCCAGGCTGCCAGAGCTGCGGAGGGAGAAGGCAAACAGAGATTCTTCACTCAGGACATCAACAACATCATACTGGAGTAAGTGCTGCTGGGAGAGTAGAGTGGGAAAAGAGAATCTTAGCCAGAGCATTTTTGGTAAATTTAGGAGCAGGCTTAGCAGGAGTTGTGGGGGTGTCCTTACACAGGTCCTCCATGCAGAATATGCCTAGGATAACATGAAAATCTTCTAGAAATGGCTTTCAGTTTAAATGTGATGTATAACTGAGGTAGGAGAATCTTGGAGGGTGTGTACAAAGGCCTGTTCTGAAGATGATGCTTCATATCCATGTGCCTAAATTGGGTCACTTGACCTGTGATCATGGCTTGATACAAGAACAGTAAATCTCTCTCTGTCAGAGATGTCAGGTATGTTCCTTGCTATTGAAGTTATATGCTATATGGAATATTTTATACATGGGATAAGGCTGCTGTGTTCAACTGACATTCTGCACAAACTGGAGGAATTCCATCATTTCTCTCTGTTTTCGAGTCCCCCAATTATAGAATGCCAGTGTTGCTTCACACAGCTGTTCATAGTGGCTTCATTCTTCTTCACGTGCCTGGAGAAGGCTGATGAATGCACACAGCTTTGTGATCATCGCAGTGTAATAATAGTTACACAGAGGCTTTAATTTCATTAAGGTTTTTCAAGGCACTTGAAGGGAGTTGCTGAAGGGAAGTTTGTGAGTCTGTTTGCCTCTCATTTCAAGTGGTGATTACCACCTTTCCGCATTCCAGTGCTGATTGCACCAACAGTCCTAATCTGTTGTCAAAGTGATAACTTTAATGACATTCAGAAGAGATTTAGGTAGATTTGTATGACTTTGCCATAGAGTTAGTTAGGGCTTTTTACACTTATTAGTGACACTGAAAAAAAGCTAGTCTCCTAAGTTATACATAACTGTGTAGGTGGGTTTGCCACACACTGACCTCTCTAACCTACTCACTGCAAAGTATGTTCAAGCCCAAGGGATAAAGTTTGGCTCTATATTATCCTGATCTAAACTGTTGTATCTGTAGTATCTGACATAAGCAGTGCATACCTCCCATTTCATTGCCTGATGCTCCTGCATTTCAGCTGCCAGAAAGCACTGCAGGATAAATGATATGGCTGACGTCCTGATGTTCCTTTTCCAGACACTCTGAAACTCTACTAAAAGGCACAGCCTGGGATAAAGAGCTTGAGTCTGTTGATTCTAAAATCTGAAGAACTGTCCTGTAGTTTGTCAGTTGGATTTATGTTGCTCAGGGAATGCTGGCCAGGTCCCTGCTTAAAGTTGTGTGTGTTTGTTCTTCAGCATAGAGCTGCAGACCCGGGAGCTGAACAGCCAGATCCGCTCAGGGGTGTACGCCCACCTGGCTGCATTCTTCCCCTGCAGTAAGGACACTCTGGTCAAGCGCGCCCGTAAGCTTTACCTGTACGAGCAGGTGAGTGCATTTGGCAGGACAGCCCTGTCTGGTGTGCGTGTTACCCTTGATCTCTAGAGCATGGTTGTTACCTACCTAATGTGGTGGTGTCCTCCACTGAGCATGGTGCTGGCACCATGTCTGGTGGTGTGGATTCAAAACTGGCCAGGTCTCAACCTGCCAGATCTGGGTGTCTCATCTGGCACAGGCCACGTGGAACTCAGCGCGTTCTGTGATTGCTCTAGGGCGGCCGCTTGAAGGAACCTCTGCAGAAGCTAAAGGAAGCCATTGGAAGGGCCATGCCAGAGCAGATGGCCAAGTACCAGGAGGAATGCCAAGCCCATACTCAGGCCAAGTTTGCCAAGTAAGCTCCTCTCTTGCTTGTTATGCATCTGTAGCTCTTCTCAGCAGGCTCACTGTGATGTGTAGGCTGCTCTCATGAAGTATACCACCTATTTTTGTTCTGTAGTCAAAAATTGCTGACAGTCATTAATTGGCCTAATTAAGCTGTGTGTGTTCTTCATGCTATCTGTGGTGATGCTGACTGCAGCAGCACTGATGGGACTGAAACTTGGCTGAAGTGTTTCACTTCTGTGTGGGTGTATTTTTAGGACCATGGCAGCCTGAGAGCAGCCAGACCTTGATTGGTCCTGTGGTCTCCATTACACAGTATTGGGAGGTTTCTTAACCTTGAGCACTTAGTTCAGCTTGCACCCTAAGCAAGAGATTTAGGCCCTTTTCCTGCGTGTGTTTGCCATTGACTGTTGAGACCTCTGAACAGTATTGTTCAGAGATACTTAATCTTGTCCTTGAATCAGGAGGTCAATGTCTTCCACATTATCTCTGTCTCCATTTTAGGATGCTGGAAGAGGAAAAGGACAAAGACCAGCGAGATCGAGTTTGTTCTGATGATGATGATGATGAAGAAAAGGGAGGAAAGCGTGTTGTGGGACCACGAAAGAAATTTCAATGGAATGATGAAATCAGGTTTGCATAATTTAGATATTAAGTGAACCTATAACTTGTCTTGTTGTATGCAGTTGGAAGTGAAGCATTTCAGTATTTGTATCTTATTTTCAGATCAGCACTCATCATCTGTAGTAAGTGTCAGCTTAGAGGTTTGTGGCAGACTGTGCTGTTTATGGAAGCCACTATTAAAGATCATCCTTATATACTTTGCAAAATAAGCTGTTTTCAAGCACAGGCCAACTCTGAGAGAAGGACTAAGAAACTGTGGTGCAGAGGCCAAATGAGAGGGACATATCTTTGGGAAAAGAAGGAACTCAGCTGAATTGCTGAGGTCCCACAGCCTGGATTCTTAAAAAGACCACACTTGTGGTTGTGCAAGCAGTTACAGCTAATGGGGATTGCTGCCTCTGGCACCCAGGGGCCTGACAGAAAACAGAGTGCTGTGTGAAGGGGAGAGGGACAGAGGATAAAATGAGAATCAATCCTGCTGTCTTTTTCATCATGTTCTGTAACAATTTGGGATGCTGCTCTGTAGACGGCTGACTGATTTAGAACAAAGCAAGCTTTGCGTCCTGCTGTCTCGTTGCCTCTCAGCACAAAGGTCTGCAGAGAGGGGTTCAGTTCTGCAGTTGTTGGTGGCACCTGTAATTCTGGCACTGGTCTCCTACCTCTGCTGCTTCAGGATACTAACATGGGAAGGGGTAACAGGGCTTTTCTCCCCTGGCACGTCACTCTGCTTGCACACATGGAGCAAGCAACGTGCCTTTCCTTTCCTCTTTCTTGCGGAGGCAGTGCAGGGTTGGTTTTATTAGCGAGGTGTTAGGCAGAGCCAAGCATGTCTTGGTATATTTATCCAGCCCCTGATAAACAGCGTAACCTCCAACTGGGGAAAGTTAATCTGCGTAACTGTATTTGAAATCTTCCTGTTCTTCAGGGAGCTGCTTTGCCACTTGGTGAAGATTAAGTTGGATGGTTATGACCTTGACAAGAATAAGGCTCAGTCTCTAGAGGATTTTGTGAAGACCTTCCTAGATGGAGAGGTGAAGCCCCTTTGGCCAAAAGGCTGGATGCAGGCCAGGTGAGCAAGCATCAAGTTGTACTCCAGGGATTCATTGTCATAAGGGACCTTGGAAGGTTATTAGTCCCACCATGTTCAAAGAATGGCCAGCTTCCAAGTTAGATCAGAGCACTCAGGGCTTTATCCTGTGGAGTTTTGGAAATCTCCAACGCTGGAGACTACCACAGCATCTCTGGACCCCTGGTCTGGTACTTGGTCACTCTTCATGAACTCTTTTCTCCTAATTTCCAATCAGAATTCTCCTTGGTGCACTGAATTGAATATTGCCTCTTTTTACTATGTGCCTTTGAGAAAGGTCTGGCTTGATCTTCTTTATGGCCCCCTGCCCCCCACACTCTCTAGGTGGTGGAAGACTGATGTTAGATCCCTGCTTGGTCTTCAGATTTTCCAGAATAGGCAAACCCAGTTCCGTCAAGCTCTCCTTGTCTGTCATGTGTCCCTGTTCCTCAGCCGTTTTAGTGGCTCTGGACTGTCTCCAGTTTGTTGCCATCTCTCTTGTATTGTGGGTACCCTGAGACTGGATGCTGTATCCAGATGTGACCTCACAAGTGCTAAACAGAGGGGAGTAAGTACTTGAACTACTGGCTGTGTTCTTGCTGATACGTGCCAGTATATAGTTAGTTCTCAGCACTACACTCTTGCAGTGCTTCATGTTCAGCTTGTCCCCCAGGACCTCCAGGTCTTTCTCTGCAAGGCTGCTACACAGCCAGTTGCTGCCCAGCCTGCGTTGCTGTGTGGGGTTATTCCATCCCAGCTGCCAGACTTTGTGTTTGCCTTTGTTGAACTTTACAAGGTTTGCATTGGCCCCTTTCTCCAGCCTGTCAAGGTCCCTGTGAATGGCAGCCCTGCCCTCCAAAACATATTCTGTCCCCTCCCTCTGTTTTCACGTCATCTCAGACTTATTAAAAGTGCAGGCTGTGCTGTTGTCCAGGTTGTAAATGACCATGTTGAGTAGTCTTGGCCCCAGTATTGACCTCTGAAGGATGCCACTGGCAGTAACAAGTTACAAGGTAGAACTGGGACTGAGTTGGGGCTGACTGGCCTGTGGTTTCTTGAATCTGTATTACATAGGATCACTTTTTAATCTGTTTCATGAAGGACAAATTTTTCATACACTTCAGGAAGTCTTCCCTAGAGTATTCCCAAAAGAAAGCAAAGCACAAAGTTTTAGTGGCTTACGGACTTACACTACACAGATCATAGAGTCAGCAGAGTGAGCAGGAATTTGGTGTAGTTTTCATTACCCTATCTGGTGTCTTCGCTGCTGTTTCCTGCTCTTTCATGCCCTCCATCATCTGCGCCATTGAGCTGGCAATTGCACAGAGCCATACAAATTGTAGAGTCACGCTGCTGGGACTGTCGTCAGCTTCTGGCCTGCTTTGTATAGCTCAGTAATTTTAAAGTAAGGACAACTGTACAGTCTTACTACTGGAATCTCTGTCTCTTTGCATTTAAAGAGCTGGGCAGTGCTGTCTTCTCTCTGCGGAATTTACTTTTTGGGTTTTGTGGGGTGTAAAGGAAGAAGTAGGTACCAGTTCTTAAGAGCCGTAAGTATGAGTAGCACATTACAGATCCATTTGGAAAAGTCTACAGCTGTTTATTGCAGTAGCATGTGCACACAAAGTACAGTAATATGCACGGTTGTAGTGTGGTGTTGTAGTGTATGGGAGCTGAATGATGGCATTGGGAGGTGCATGCAGATTCCTACTTAGTTAATGAAGATATTACCAGCTTGAGGGTCTTAGCTTGCCAAGTTTGAAAACTTTTTTATTTAAATAAGAGGAAATCAAAATATTTTTGCCCCTAGTTTATATGTGAAATTGTTCTTAGGTGTACGGATGTTCACCTAAGACTCGGTGTAGGAGGACCTTCCAGTGAAATTAACTACAGAACAACTGAATAAAAGGGGCTTTCCTGGTTGCTTCCAGTGGCTCAAGGACAGTGGTTTCTCCTGATGGGTCTTAATGCAGTTGGACTTGATGATCTTTACAGGTCACTTCCAACTTGAGATACTCTATGATTCTGTGACTTTGTGGTTTAAAGACAGAGAGTAAACTGATAGCCAAAGGAAAGGGAAGAGAAGGGACTGGCAATGCTAGGAGAACTGTAAACAATTTTGTGGACAAGTCAGCTTGATTCACTGTCATCATGATCACAGAAGTTCATCTTTAAGAGGAATTTGAAGATGGACAGAGCGGCAACTTTGGCTTCAGAGAGGTCCTGCCAGGATTCTGTTTTCTTAGCACTAAAAGGAGATTGACAGAATATAGGGTTAAAATAAGCTTGTTTTTTAAAAGAAAAAGGATGACTAAAGTCTTTATCAAGCTGTTAATGGCAGATGGGAAGCATACTCCACGTGGCATTACTGCAGGTGTATTTATAAGCTTCTCACCCTGACAGCTAAGAAAGCAGCTGAGCGGCAGCTGGTTTAGGTGCAATAGCGTTCCTGTGAGATTCTGGTTTACTTAGCCCTAGTAGTAAAGCATTTTGGATTAAGCTTTATTTATTAGTTGTGGTTAATCAATTGTTACAGAAATGGTTGTGCTGATTTGAGAAGTCACCACAGCTGTTTGGGGACGCGAAGGCAACAGAGACAGGCAACGTGCAAAGGCTTCTCATCCATGTTGCTGCATTTTGGGCAGGGGAAGGTAACCTTTGCTCCCTTGAAGCTGATGAAGAGCTCTTGTATGGTCTGCCAGCTCTTGGATGATCTGCGGCAGCAGTAACACCCAGCTTGACTGATTGTACTGCCTCTCCAAGTGACTGTCAGCTTTTTAAGCTGGCAGAGCTTTTTCCCTAGTTGTTGTTCAACAACTGCCTTAATGGCCTTTCCAGCACCTACAAGCGGACCTCCCCAGAAAGGGAATTGTGTGGGGGAGCTCAGGAGGATTTTCCTGGAAAAGGGATGAATATTTGCTCTCTGTGATATTAATTTCACTAAGTCCCCTGCTGTACCGCGCAGCTATTATCTCCAGTGATCCCAGCTGCTCTACTGGGTCTTGCTGGATATCACTTCTCATTGCTCTCTTCCCTTCTTAGGACACTGTTTAAGGAGAGCAGGCGTGTACACGGACACCTCACATCAGTCCTGTGAGTATCGCGCAGCATTCCTTTGGAGTGATAACTGGTCAACTCCGTTCCTTGGGGCCTGGGTGGATTATGCAGGAACACCTGACCTTGCTTGGCTCCCATCAGATAGTTTGGTGTTGCTTCATTTGGGGAGGTCTAGGGAAAGCAGTTGTTTGTGTGTGTGACATCTCCCAACCACAGCCTTCCTGAGGTGCTTTAGCCTTACACTAAGCTCAAAGATGATAACTTTGGAGCCAGGTTGCCTCCTGGCCTTGTTCAACAGACTGGAGTCAGGCCTCTGTGCTAGTCCTGGGAAGGCAGATCAAGGTAAAATGGAGTGTGGTGTCAGCACTGTGGTTATTGCTACCTGTTCAGTCGGTCCTTACTGGATTCTGGATGCCCTTTCTTGTTGCCTGGTAAAGGAGGGCTACAATGAGCTCAAGCTAGTGCAGGTGGGTGCCACAGGCTTGTGGGTGGCAAAACAAGAGAGCCATCGGAATCCAGCTGGGCAGGTGCTTTAATGCCAAAGGGTCTTGTGGATCTTGCTGGTAGTCTATAATGGACTATAATGGACTATAATGGAAGATATGGACTTAGGCTGATGTCTGTCTGACAGATGGTCCTGTTCTTGGCACTGGATGAGCAAGGAGAAGTGTGAGAAGGTGTATGAAATAGTGTGTAAGGTCACCTTTCCCTCAGCCATACTGTCCTAGCAGTTCAGGGATGTCTTGTACCAGAGGTTGTATCTGACCAGACAAAATGATCTGTTTTCTGTGAATTTGGCAGATGCTTTTGCATCCTTGACTTCTTCTGGAAACCTAAAAGAAATACGTAGCTTTTCTCCAAAACAGTCTCTGTATTGGTTTCTCTCTGGGTATTGCTCCAGTTAGGTCAGCAGTGGGTTCCTGTAGTAGCTCCTGGCCCTGCAGCCGGTGCAGGACATGTCTGTTGAGTGCTGTCACTGCTCTGCTGCCATTTCCAGACTCTGCTCTGCTCCCTAATTTATTCCCCTGTGTGGGAGTTGGGGCTTCCTAGAGCAGCAACCAAATGTCTTATGGTTTTGAATCCTAGCAACCTGAGCTGCTGCCTCTGTTCCCTTGGTTCTTTGCAAAAGACTCAGTGGATCATCATTAAGAGGGCCCAAGCGTGCTCCCTAATTGGATGCTTCCCTGCAGGCATTCAGTAAGCCATGTTTCTTTTGTCTCCCTCGAAACAGGGCGAAGAAGAAAGCTGTAGCTTCTACTAAGGTGAAAGTGAAGGTGAGTTCTTTGTTTTCTGGTTCTCATGGTTGACATATACCAAGAGTCAAGTGACTGTCATCTTAAATCCTATATGTGAGTCTTGTATCTGTACATTAGGTACAAGGAAGTTGTACAGTGAAATGGCTCTATTCAGTATTGGGCTTGAAAAAACAACTAGAACAGCAGTTTAAATTGATGGCAGCAGCAGCTGGGAGGGAGGTGGGGGCCTGGCAGGCACAGAACGTGCTTATTCTGCCATTTATCCCCAAATTGGGAATCTTCCCTTCCCTTTTCAGCAGTAAACTCTGCTTGTGTTCTGACTGCCTTCTCTTGTGATTTTGTTGTTGTTGTTCTAGGAATCTTCCTGTAAGCCAGATAAAAAGGTGTCGGTTTCTGTTCCTTCAATGCACTCAAGCAGCACCTTAGCTCTGTCTGCAGAGCCCCAGGGAGGAGCTCTGGGCCTCAGTGCTCAAACGAGAGAACTCTTGTCCCTTGAGACAGCCCAAGCAGCCAGCAGCGCTGGCACTCCTACCACCTTCCTGGATGACTCCTTGGATGAGGACTTAATTCGTAATCCCACTTCTTCCCTCGAAGCAGTCTCTAAGGAACTGGCTGTGCTGAACAGCAGAGCGGGAGGGAGCCCTGACTTTACTCTTCCTGGAGCTCCAAAAGCTCCACCAGAGAAGATCCCAACTCTTGCATCCTCAGAGGAGAAGAGGACGTTTCCAAAGTCCAGCCCTTCCACTACATCATCCTCTGGTTCCCTCCAGTCTCCTCTAAATTTCCTGGCTGAGCAGGCCCTGGCATTGGGCCAGTCTTCTCAAGACAAAAAGACAGAGAACTCTAATTACAAAGAGCTCTCCTGCCAAGCCTCCCCCAGCAAAATCCTTCCAGATGTGCACCAGGCTAAACAGAAACACCACAGCCTGGTCCGGCCAAGCCATGGGCCTCAGACCTCCGCCTCAGTGCCGGCTTCTCAGGTGAAGGTCTTTCACTCAGGCACCCAGCTACAAAAAACTTTCACCTCCCCGGCTCCATTTGTCAAACTCCAGAATCCCAAGTCCTCCTCCCCACTGCCCCAACGCTCGCTCCTCCAGCAGGTCAAGTCATCAGCCAAAGCTCAGAGCTTCCATTCCTCCATGTCACCAGGCAGCACCCAAAACTCCAGCAGCTCGCACAAGAGCCCAAGCTCATCCTCATCATCTCTCAGCCACACAGGAAAGCACTCAAGTGGTTCTAGCTCTTCAGGACAATCTTACAAATCGCCCTTTGTTTCTGGTTCCCTCTCCAAGCATGGGCCTTCTTCCAGCAGCTCCTCATCTGGAGCTTCTGCAAACCAGGGCTGCTCCTCTGGGAGCTTGCTGCCCAGTGGGCAGACCCCTTCCTCGGGCCAGGCTTCCAGCCGCCCCTCCTCAAGCTCCTCAGCGAAGAAGATGCCTGTTTCGCAGAAGCTGACTCTGGTGGCACCTCCAGGAGGTTCAAATGGAGATTCTAGTGGGGGCACTCAAGGGGTGGCCAAATTGCTGACCTCTTCCCTAAAGCCAGCTGTTGTTAGCAGCACCGCATCTTCTACCTCTGTGCCGGTAAGCAGGGATGCGCTGGCCTAACCAAAAGCCAGAAGGCAGGGCATTGTGTCAGGCTGTCTCCAGACTTGTTCAGACCTACTGTAAAGTGATGACTTCAAAAGAATTTCCTGAAATTCTTGAATGACTGTCTGGATCTTGGCTGTGTAGGCTAGGAAGTCCTGGCCTTTGCCATGGGCTTGCACTCTGGAACGCAAGCTTTCATTTTCAGCTTAAAGTTACAACTAAGCAAAATAACTGTGTTACCTTCCAGACTGCAATTTTTGCATAGGCTGTATAATGTTCCTGCCTTGACTTTGCAAGTTATGGGGACAGCAGGGCTCCCATTTGGGTCAGGAGCAAGTGCAGTAAGGCAAGTTATCACAAGAACTAAAAATCATTGCATAAAATAGAATTATAATGGTCTGCAATCTTGACCTTCCTTAAATTATCACAAGCAGTTTTAGTATTATTGCCACTTTTTTCATGGGTGACCTATAGAATAAATAACCTGTGGTACTGGGCTATAAACTCAAAATGCCTGCCCAGCTTTCTTTGGTGGTTATCTCTGTCCATGTTCTGTTGCTCCCTGCTTGCTCCCATAAGCTACTGAGGTGATGTTTGGAATCGAGCTCAGTGGCAAGTTCATTGGGATATAACATCTCATGAAGGACTCCTGGGTTACCTGTACACACTTGTGTTATTCAGCCATTGTATTTAATTATATAAGTGCCTTAATTTTCATCTATAACAAAAAAGTAATTGTTCATAATGCTGCTGTATTAATTTGTTGTTGGCTGCTCATACCTGCCTTCTTTTGTGGCAAGTGGAAAGAGCTGGGCAATTAAATGAGTATATTTAAGTGAGTCTGAAAAATGCGTACTGCTCAGCCTGTGCACCCTGTCTGTTACTGTCACAGGGATCTGAAAAGCTCTCCATGGGAGAGGTCTCAAATGACTTTTTTGGGTGCAGGGCTACGCCAGACCTTGAGTTGTCAGCAATGATATGCTGTAAAAGTGAGTAGGAGGCCTCCTCCCTGGAGCTCGCAAGCAATGTGTAATCTTTTCCTCTGCTTAATGGAGGTACAGTTCCAGAGTAAGGGAACGACAGCATGAAATCCAGTAAAGTCATGTTTACAAGAACGTAGCACCCAGCAGCAGGAGTGCCAGTGTCCTGTGCACCTCCAGGTGGCCTCAAGAGTTGGCAGCTGTTGAGCCCTGGCTGGGAGGCTGTTTCTTGCAAGGAGGAATTCTTGAGCACTCCATGTTTTGCAGTTTTTCTCTAAGTATGAATGATGCCATGCCTTGATTTTCCCACTTCTGACTGACCTTTTCTGTTGCTTTTCAGAAAGGAACTAGTGGAGCTGTGCTGCTAACGAGTTCTTCCTCCTTAAGTGTACTGGCTCCATCCTACAAGTCCAGCAATCCAAAGCTGCCAGCCGCCCTGAGCTCCACCCCGTTAGGTATTATCTCTCCTATTCATTCCTTCCCTCTTCATGTCATCTCCTTCAGTTCAGACTCCTCTGCTAAAGCAGGGGTATCAAAAGATGCAATAGTTACAGGACCTGCTCCAGGAACTTTCCACCACGGCCTTGGCCACAGTGAGTATCGTCCTGGTCATGCCCATGTGTTACTTGCACCTATGTTGTTGAATAACGTGAGAACGCCAACGCTTGGCTGTGTTAACCCATTGCAGATCAACCCATCTCTCTTGCTGTTGCTTCATGCTGTAGTTCATGCACTTATTTCCAGCAGTTGCATTTGGAGAACCTTGGGCACATCCCTATAGCTAGCCCAGAAGTCCCAATAGCTGGAAACTGAGCTATAGGCTAACTGTTGCTGCTCCTCTGCTCATTTCTATCTTAGATGTATATTTGTTCTTTTTTTCCCCGCTCCTTTCTTTGTTTTTCTCTCTAGGTCTTCTGGCTGGCTTGCACTCCAGCCCCCACCATGCAGCGCCACTCCCACATTCTGCCCTGTCCACTCATTTACCGCAAAGTTTGCCAGGTAACTTGTCAGACGGTCATGTTTGTCTTTGCTTTGAGTCATCCTGTATCTCAGCGGATACTTGTAGGGTTGAAAGCAGAGTGGTAATCCACGTTGTCTGACCAGTGCAGTTGTTGCTAGAGCCCATGGCCTCCCCAAGGTACAAAGCGAGGTGTAGCGCTCCGTGTCCTTTCGTTTTTGTTACTCAGGGTAAACTTATGCGTTTCTGGAATGATAAGCCCTCAGAGCTTGTAGCAAGTATTGGTTCCTGGAGGTACCCAGCTTTGCTTCTTGCGTTGTGGTGAAGAACTATCCTGCCAGGATTAGAGCTGGGCATGTTTATGCACTGTCTGCCAGGACTGCCCAGGAATGAATATTCTGGCTCTGTGGAGTTTGTTACTAGTGACCTATATAAAATGTGTCAGACCAGAATGTCCTGTGTCTGTGCACTGAGCTAATTGCTTACATCTCCTTTGTGACAAGTTTGTAGTGTAAATGGAGACTGCTTTACTCGGTGTTGAAGTGATGATTTTGCAGTTAAGCCTGTTCCTGCCCCAGTTTGACACCTGCAGAAGCAATGCATAAACCAAGAGATTTCTGAAGAACACCTTCTCTGCATATAAATGGAGCCCTGCCTGGTGGGCTGTGAACGTGTGTAAATGTGGTGGCGCTGCGGAGGAAGACGAGGAGTAGGGGGATCCATGCGGCATTCAGTAAATTGAAATGCAGGGCCAGCAGGTTGGGCTTACCTGCTTCAGGGAGTTGCTTATCCTGTCGATAATCACTACTGCTGCTTTCTTAATCAAGATTAGCACTTGGGTGCAGTTCAGTGCCATTGTCTCAGTGCCTGCTCAGGTTGTGATTGTCCTACTGGGCTGTATGAGCTGAAATGCCCTTGACTGCTGAGCACAGCACTTCTTTGCTGAAGAAAGAAGAATGCTGTGCACAGGTGAGAATTCAAATAATTAGTTGGTTTTGCTTCTTTTGCTGAAGTTTGTCTGAGGTGGGTTGTTATGCCACTCCAATGTGGTAGAGGAGAAGCAGAAGTTACTATTATAACAGCAATCACTGGTGTGACAGACCCTTCCTGTTTGTAAATCCACAGTTACTGGAGAGTGAGGTGGTTACATTTGACAGCCTGGGTTCAAACCAGAAGGAGTTTTCTGTCCTGTTATTTGAGGGAATTTCAAGTGGTTACTGGAGTTGTCATAAGCTGTGAGTAGACAAGAGGTAACGAGGAATAAGTGAAGAAAACGTGACCATTGAGACAGCTTCAGCAGCGACACGCTTTCTCACTTGGTGTTTTCACACAGAGATTGGAGATGGAGCCTAGTGCTTAATATTGTCAATTGTGGTGCTTTGTAGAAGAACACAGATAATATTTAAATGGCCACCATAGTCTTAAAATGTATTAATTTGTTTTGTGGAATGAACTGTGGTTGGCTATATAACCAGATGGCCACAGCAGCGTTGCTCTGTCTGAAAGCTGTGAGGACTCTGGTGTGTTGGGAGCTTGCTACAAATGCAAGGAGACATTGATGTCTTAACTGAAAGTGCATATATAGGTGTTTATCAAAAAGCTTTTGATCAAGGAGCATTCTGTGCTTGTTTGTGTGTTGTCACGGCTGCATTTGCTGGTGCAGGTGCCTGCGTGCTGGTGCTGTGGTGATGGCTCTGACTGCTCACTTTGGAAACTGAGCTCTTGCATGGAAAGAACTGTCCTTGTCCTGGAGAAGAAGCTGTTGCTGTGCTGCTCAGCGCTGCTGCCGCTTAACCACGTGTCTCAGTGCGCCCATTTGTTCATCATGGTCTGATGGCAGTTTTAATTGCTTCTGGAAAACTTCTGCTTCCTTAAACTTCCTTCCTTTTTCTCTTCAGTGCATTTTCTCTTTTCCTTCTATGTCTATTTCTTTTACCTCAGTGGTTAGATTCCTATGATTCCTGTTGGTGATCAGTGGGCACCTGAAGCCTTCATTACAATGGCAAAGGTGTACTAATGGTGTGATATCAAACCACCTTTAGGTGCAGGGCAACTAATACCAAGTATTTCTGGTTTCCTAGATTAGGATATGTGGTAGGGAGGCTTTTTAGAGAAGGACACAGGCTGGCTAGTCAACCAGTATCTGAATGTATGCCATGGTGCTTTTGCTGGGAGGCCACAGGAGACCCTCAGTGCTTCCCGTGTCCCTTAGTGGGGAGCAGAGGCAGGGCTGCTCCCAGGTGTGAGATATCTCCGAGCACATCCTCTTATCCCGGATTCCCTGGTGCTGGAAGGGAAAAGTAGGTCTTCCTGTGCAGAGATCTGGTTGCCCCAGTTGCACGCAGCTCCCTGGAGCTGATGCTGAACCCCTTTCCCATTTGGTTTTGTTTTCTTTCAGATGCTTCTCAGCTTCATGGCAAAGGGTCCAACGCGCAGCAGCGGAAGTTGTGATGTCTGCAAGGAGGGGAGCTGGAACACACATAGGATAAAACCAAGAGGACAGGTCATGGACTTTGGATACCGGCTGTGTCTCATTTTGGTTTTGTTTTGTTTTGTTTTTTTTTTCTTTTTCACATCAACTGGACAGGCTGAACCGTGATGAAAAACTCATTGCTGTGTTTGTTCAGAGGCTTTCCCAGCTAAGCCCTACACAACGGACCACCATGAGACATGCCCTAACGAGAGAAGCATTTTGTAGCACTGTTTTATTGCTGCTGCCCTTCATGCATTCCCTGGCACTGGCAGGAGCTGGAACTCACAGGGAGACTCGGGGGGCTTGGCTTTCGTGCAGGGGACTCCCACCCACCTGTGTCTGTATCTGCCAAGTACCTCCAAGTCCAGTTACCTCCTTGGTCTCCCCGTGGAGGGTGTGAAAGGTGCTTCTTTCTTTGGCTTTGGATTTACATGGATAATTCTAGCACTGCCAGTGCTTTCTGAAGACATTTGACTGACTTTTCAATTGTACTATGAAACTGTGCTACAGTTCATTGAAGGACTTAAACATTTCCTCTGTGGTGAATCTAATGAACCACCTGATGTTCCCCTCTGGAGGAGAAAGAAGACTCTTTAGAGAGACATTTTTTGATGCAGTCATGGACTTTGAGAATTCTACTTCTTTTGGGTTTTGGATTTTTTTCCTCCAAATGGATGCTTTTTTTCCTGCTCAGTTTTATCCTCATTACCATCGAATGCATTGGATTGAATGGAACACTTCTCGGCATGTCACGTGTATAGGAAGACATAATTCCAGTGCCTTTTATGGTGGAGCAAGAATGGACTAGTGACACACATTTCAGCCCTATTTTGTGTGCTTCTCAACCCTTTTTTTAATCATTCTGTATTTAAAATGTATTCTGTTTTATTTAATAGAGCTTTTTATGGTTGCACATCAAAAGAAAAAGCTGCACTGTCTGGACTTCAGTGGTGTCTTGGTAACTGTGAACAACAGTACCAAATCCAGCAAGAGCACCAGTTCTTATCCGAGTTTGTGCCAGCAGGTTCCAGACCCTCCCCTGAAGCCATTCTTTCCTAGGGTCGTCAGTTGTGATCTCTGGTGGGCAGAGGGAATGATCTAGATTAACCAAGGTCACTACTAGTCAAATGAATTCCAGGGAATAATATTGCTCTCCTTGATGATTTCTGCACTAGGATCATGTGCTTATTACAGCTGCAGGAATAGGGGACCAGCTAGAATTGGGGTGTAAATTTCCTATTTAATTTTTTAACTCTTATACGTAAATGCTTCTCCTGAGCACACCCTGTCAATCTGTGCATAGCTAAGGGCAGGCTGTGGTGCCAGCTGAGCTTTATGGGGTTTGAGTTTTCTCCTTTTTGCCCAGTCTGCCTTATCTTAGGCCCCCACAGCAACATCCTAATTGTGCAGTGGTAGCTCTGATCCGCATAGACTTTACTGGCTTTTCAAACAAAAGCTTTCAGCCTTCCTCCTTTAGCTAGCGAAGGATGCTGACACTGATTATACCAGCAAATAACCTGCTTTAGTTTTTCCCCATTTTTGGTAAGAACCAAGATGGACTGTTTTCAATTTAAGCTGATACATAATTTCCCAAGATCATTGCATTGTTTGTACTTAAAAACGAACAAAAAAAGGAGCTCAGATTTAAAATTTGTTTACAGAAAATTCCTAGGTTGTAGCAAAAGAGCCAAAGACAGAACTTGTGTTATTAAAACTAAGCACAGCAGTTATGGATGGACTCTGAGCAGTGGATGTTGCGTGGTTCCCGCTGAAGGCCTAATCCTGAGAGGTACTTTGCACCTTCAACTTCCCGTGGTAGCTGAAAAGAGCGTTCAGACACCTGGCAGGACAGGGACCCTCAGCGAGTGACTCGAGGTACTGGTTCTACTCCCTCTCTTTGCTTTCACTTGAATGCTTCTGCTGGGAGGCACCCGTGCGTGTGGCCTGAGCAGAACGCCCTCCTTCTAGGAATTTAGCGAAGCCTCTTGCCTCAGGGAAATGTTTATTTGGTGGAGATTCCGTGAGATATTTTTTTTCTTTACATGCTATGATGAGTGAGTGAATGGCACGGAGCAGAGTCGCAGCAAGGCAGAACCACGCGGAAACCCGACAGCCGATGGGGAGCCAGGAGTCTGGTGTCTCTGCCTTGACGAGGCAACTTGTGACACTTTTGTGACGGCGCGGGGGGCGAGGCTCCCACGGCACGCACTTAGTACGGCAGTTCCTTCCAGGCGCAAGAGCTGCGGTTTACTATTATATTTTGTGTGTGTGTGTGTGTTGGGACTGTCTTGCTGAAGATAGTGGGGGTGGTATGAAAACTGTTAATCTTGTACAGAACAACTGAATAAATTGTTTCAAAGTTTCCAAAACACTTTTTTTTTTTTTCCATCTCCTCACCTCTAGTTTTATGACTTTGTTTTCAATAATTTTTCTTTCTGCTAAGATGATAACTTCTTGATCATCTTCTTTCTTGAGTGAGTAATGAATTATTTTTAACTGAAGTCAAGATTTTTTTAGCTGTAATTTGCATAGCAAGTAAATTACAGCTCTCTAGCCATTGCGATGGTAGAGTTGCATATTCTCATACAGTGTGCTCCGGCTGAAGCTTGGACTTGACATCTGCTGGAAAGAACATGTGGGGATCAGACCCCAGAGCAACAGTGGGGTCCTGTGTGATCCTTTCATTCACGAAGGTAAAATAATGGTTTTAATCCCCAAAGCCAGGGTGGATGTGCAGTGAATGCTCACAGCTGCTTTTGTTGACAGGAGAGTTTACTGGGGCTCAGCTATTAGCTGAAATTTGGGAAAAAGGAAATGAATGTGCTCTAGATGTGGAAGCCCCTGGTACCATCCTCATGTAATTCCCTGTTATCCGGCAGTTGCATCTATTAGTGCAGTTCACTCCCATCTATTACTGCTAATTAGTCCCAGCTCTAATGCTGCTCCAGCAATTTCCCTCTTGGAAAAGAGTCAACAGATAAAATGAACAGTCTTACTCTTTTTAACTTTGAAATGGCATCTTTCTGTAAAGCCAAAGATGAAGAGACTGCCATAATTAATAAAAAAAAACAACTTCTGATTGAAACCACTGCATTTTTATTTTGGTACTATAAATAGAATTCCCCTCTATTTCCCATTCCCTTACACAAGTAAATGAAACATGTAGCTGCATGTAACTCTACCAGCACAAATGGCTCTTCACCATGAGGTAAGCTAACTGTTTTGAAGGCACTTTGCGTTTGGTTACAGTTGGATGCTTTACACTTCCCTCTTGTGTTGGGCAATACTGCCATCCCTTCACGTACTTCTCGGTGACCTCTGTGATGGTTGAATGCTCCTCCTGATGCCATCAAATTACATCTGCTTCACTCTTCCCCAGCAGCATAGGCACATAAGTGAACAAAATGATGGTATTAAGGCATTAATGTAGTGATACTGAACTGAGATGTGTAGCACACCTTTGCTTTTTCAGTGCTGGTTTTCTCAGAGGATGATCCCATCATTTAGTCAGTTGTCCACGATGAAACTGTCTGGCTTACCAACATGCAGCTGTTGTAACCAGCTCCTGCTGGTCACCTTGGAGTCATCTTGACCTTCAGTCTCTCTAACGGCTGCTGTATACAGCTTTCTATGCGACTACGTGAGTATATGTTGAGGAAACTGCAGGTTCTGCTGAGTCTTTGAACTTAGGGTCTTTGCTGTCCTAAGGCTTTTTGTCTTGGTTTTTGTTAGGTTGAGTGATCAGGTAGGGATGAAGAGGGGGAGAAGGTTTTGCTGTAGTCCTGACAGATGTATTTTCCACTACTGGTGGTGCTTTTCTGCAGTGTATGACAGCAAGCAGTGTGGCTTTGTAGCACAGCTGGGGCAGAGGCTGTAGCATTTTGGAAGACGCAAAGGAGGGCAAGGATTCGCAGTGATCTGGTAGTTTAAGAAGTGGTGCAGCTCATCCTAGCTGCTCTTAAGAAAAAGTTTCTAAAGTGGAGGGAGCGCTGTGTAATTACTGCCGGACACCAAGACTGCCAGCTCCTGGATCGACATCTGCTTGTTGAGGTAACTGTTGTACTGAGCCGTGGTTAGCCTGCCGCTCTTCAAGGCGTCCTCAATTGAGAACTCTCTACCAGACTTTCTGTCGAGGATCACAGATGATTCCCCATTGGGACCCTTTATTGAGATCTCCTCCCAGTCACATTCCTGACTCTTCAGTTTGACAAACAGGTTCCATTCGATGAGGCCTAACACATGAGCTTCCTCTGGAGACATTTCTTTTCCTGTATCGGGGTCAATGACCACAATGGAGCGCCGCAGGTGGTTCTCTCTTTGTTCCCTCTTGATAGCCACTGTCTTCAGGCGGTTCTGGAGTTGCTCGATCTCTGCATCTTTATCTCTGGATAACTGCTTCAGATCATCTAACTCTCTTTCCAGAGCTTGGAATCTGGAGTCCAGGTTTATTCCACTGTCCATGTGCGTCATGTTTCTCAAATCTCGAGCTTCTGTTGCTGTGAGTTCAATCTCTGATTGCAGTCTCCTGGTTTCCATCAGCAGGTTCTGTTTCTCAAGGTGTAGTTTGTGGTTTTCCTCCCTTAATAAGTCTAGCTCCTTTGATGACTTGGAGTTGTTGAATTCTACCTCAGACAGCCTGGTTTCGAGGCGGTTGATGTCTGCATCTAGCTCCCTCTTACGCCTGGTTTCTTCCTCCAGATTGCTCTTCAGCTTTTGAATCTCATACTCTGTGTCTCCTTTGTCCACTTGGACGCTCTCTGAAAAGACCACTTTCTCTTTGACCTCCATCTTCTCCAAAGAAAGGAGCTTCTTTCTCAGGGCTTCTAGTTCAGTTTGCAAGACTTGTCTCCGGTGCTTCTCTTCTTCTAGCTCCAGCTTGAGGAGGGAGTGCTCCTTCTCTTGCTGGGGATCTTGCTGAAGGATCACTTTCTGTTTCACAGTTACTCGTTCTGTTGTCTCCCTCTCCTGTTCTTCTAACTCATTCAACCTGATCCTCAGCCTCTGCACCTCCAGTTCAGCCTCTCTGCGGGCCTGTCTCTCTTTCTCAAGTTCTTCTAGCTGACGCTCTAGCTCAGACCGCCGCCTCTGCAGCTTGCGGAGTTCTTCACGGAGGTCATCAATTTGTTTGAGCTCGCTCTCGATGCTCTGTGAGAAGGAGCTGACTTCAGCTTTCAAGGCAGGATCTTGCTCATACTTCACTACTTCCTGCTGGACCACTTTCTCCTTCACCTGGGAAAGCTCTTCCTCCTTCTGTCTTACTTTCTCTTCTTGGAGTAGCCGTTCCCTCTCCAGGTCAATGTGTTTCATCTGTTCATCTGCTAGCTGCACTCTCAGAGATTCCACCTCCTCTCTAGTCTTGGGGTCTTCCCGAAACTGCAGAATTTCTTGAACAACTTCCTTTGTTTGCACTTGAGGTTTGGCATCTTTCAAAGCTTGTATCTCTTGTTTCAACTGGTAGATCTCAAGATCAGCTCTTTCAATTGCTCCCGTCCTCTCTATGATTTCCTCCCGGAGTCGCTGGAGCTCCTTTTCAGTTTCTGGATCATTCTTGTACTTAATGACCTCTTTAATGACTTCTTTGACTTCTACCAGTGGCCCTCTGTTCTTCAGAGCAGCCAGCTCATTCTGGCAGCTCTTCAGCTGTTCGTCACCACCTCGGTATCTCCTCTCCTGCTCTACCAGCTCCAAACGAAGGTTGGCAACTTCATTTTCAGCCTTGGGATCTGGGCGTACAATCTCCCGCACTTTCTCCTGGACAACCACCTTGGAGTTCTCTTCCTCCAGCAGCTGGATCTTCCTGAGCAGCTCAGCCTTTTCCCGCTCGTTGGAACGACCCTTGGACTTCTCATCTTCATACTGACGACGGAGCTCGTTCACCTCTCTCTCAATGGCTACGTCTTTCTCTACCTTGAGCACCTCCTTGACAGTAATTTTGCCCTCAGCAATGGCCCGTTCCTTCTCAAGACGTTTGAGCTTCTCCTGGAGGAAGCTGAGCTCTTTCTCGTGCTTCTGCCGAAGGGCGCTCTCCCTCTCCTTGTTCTCTTGCAACATCCGGAATTCCATCTCCAGCTGGGGATCGTTCTGCAGCTTCAGCACCTCCTTCTCTGTTACCTTCTCCTGCTCTTTGTTCTTCTCGCTGGACAGCACAGCAATTTGTTGGCGTAAAATGGTGACTTCATTCTCTCTGGTTCCTTCCTGCCTCCTGAGGTCTTCTAGTTCTTCTCTGAGCTTCAGGATCTCATCAGCTTGAGCCTTATCTTGTTCAATGCGCAGAACCTCTTTCACTATGTACTCCTGCCCTCCTTCTCTCTTCTCATGCTCCAAAACCCGCAACCTGATTTTAAGAGCCTCCAGCTCCTCCTGGAGTACCTGGTTCTTGCGCTGCTCTTCTGCCAGGTTCTGCTGCAGTTTGTGAAAGCTCTCCTCCAGATGAGGGTCAGGCACTTTCTTCAGCAGTTCTTTCATAATGATAGTTTCTTGGGGCTTCTGGTTTTGCAGGTAGACAATGTTGTTCTGAATGGCTCGGATCTCTGCTTCTAGCTGCTGCCGACGCTGAGTCTCATCCTCGAGCTCTTTCTTCAACTTCCAGACTTCTTCCATGGGCCTTAAGGATCTTTTGGTCTGGAGAAAGTCTTGTGTCACTTGAACATCTGGTTGCTGTTGTTGAAAAAAAGATTGTGTAGTCAAAAAACACCAAATAATCATACTTTTGGTGCTTATTTTCAGTGCCTCCTGTGGCAAAACGACAGGAGGATGTTGAGCTTGGTTAATGGAGGTTGCCTGTTGCAAATGCTGAACAGGGTGTGTTTGCAAGCAGGCATCTCCTGAATTGTGCTGGGTTCCCAGCCTGTGAAAAGTGTTTTTTGTGGTGCCTGTTGCTGTCAGAACAAAGCTTTCAGCCACAAGGGACACTAATTCTGGCATGCGCTTGCCAAAAGAAGTGTTCAAAATGATGTGGAGCTTCCTTGGATGAGTGGGAGGTGGACTGGGGAACACAGAGGGGTTGTCTATCTAATTTAAGTGTCTGCTGATTAATGATTTTGGAGGCATGAAACGCTAGCTAGATTTATTTCTAGTTCAACTTGTCATAGCAAAGGCACACATGTATTATTTACATGCCTGTGCTTTCAGTATCACGTTGCCCCTGGGGATCACTTACCTGCCGCAGGAGGCTCTGAGCAAACTCCAGGTTCTGCAGCCTCTGTTTGTTCACAGCATTTACTTCGGTAAACTTGGCTGCCAGAACAGCTTCCTACAGAACAAACATGGATTGAAAAGAGGTGGTGGAACCAGGGGTGCTTGGTCAAGACTTGCTGAATAGATGCAGGCCCTAAAGAAGTGACCCTGGGTGCTATTCTAAAAACCTACAGTGGTGATCTACCCAGCTTTGGGGGAGAAGGGCGATTCTCATGCGCACACACTCTCGTGGTCATGCTGTACATTTCCTGCTCAAGAGATGCAAAAAGAGATGCAGCTGAGGAAGAACTGGGTGGACACTTCCAGCTGCCTCGATATGCAGGATGAGCTTGACACAGGTAGCAAACAGATCCTGCACAAATAGGTAGCTTGTGGCCTGTTCTCGCTGCATTTCTATGATGGGGTCTTTGGCAGTGAAATCTCGCTCTATATTTGAAAGTCTTGGGAGGTGAAAAAGGGTTTTGGTTCTTCTCCACCCTTTCCCCTTTCAGCAGAGAAGTGTTAAATCCAGCATTTTCCATCTCTCATTGTGCCCAGCCTGGTCCAAAAAAACCTGATGGATTAAGAATGATGAAAAATTCCTTCCTCCCCAATTCTCTGCCCTCCCCTGCAGTCCCCTGTGGGACCAAGGACACTGACAGTAAGTATAAGTGTTTGCAGTAACCCCATTGGTCCCATAAGGTGTCATCTGCTTTAGCTCACTGTAGGCCCCCCATTATTTACCTCTTCTTTCACTTTTGCAGCTGGAGACTGGAGCCTGGGCTTCTTGCTCATGTACCCATTCCGGCCATTCTCTAGGTCAAGGATGGACCGTAGCTTCTCCGCCTCCAACTCATAGTCCTACGGGAAGAATTTCCCAGGAGGAAAGTGAGATTACTGAGTCCCCTTCATGTACAGGTCCCTCCTAAACCTTGGCTTTAATGACTTCTTCCCTTGACCTGTGTGTTAAGTGAGCTGCTGAGGATGGTGGCATGTGCAGCACTGTTGGCAGGACCTCCCAGCAGGTTCTGAGGTGGGTACTGACCTGTGACTGTAACAGCACAGCTCAGGTGTGTGCTGACCTTCCCCTTATGTTACAGGTGCAGGGCTTGGAGTAGAAACTCTCACAGGCAATAAATCTGAGCCAGCTGCCATGCTAATGGCCATATGATGTCAACATCAGAGCAGATACAACCTGGTTTTGGCTCATCAGTTGACTGAGCAAGGGCACTAGGCTTTCTGTAGGTGACTCCTTGTAGGATGTAGGTGGTTCTGCCCCTCTGAGGCCCCACCTGCAGTGCTGAGTCCAGCTCTGGAGCTCTTGGTTCAGGAAAGCCATGGACCTGTTGGAGCGGGTCCAGAGGAGGCTACAAAAATGTTCAGAGGGATAGAACAGCTCTGCTGTGAGGACAGGCTGAGAGAAGAGAAGAGAAGGCTCTGGGGAGACCTCATTGTGGCTTTTCAGTGCTTAAAACAGGCTTGTAAGAAAGGTGGGGACAGACTTTTCAGCAATGCCTGTTGTGATAGGACAAGGGGTGCTGGTTTTAAACTAAAAGAGGGGAGATTCAGACTAGATAGAAGGAAGAAATTTTTTACAACGAGGGTGCTGAATCACTGTCCCAGGTTGCCCAGAGAGGTGGTGGATGCTCCATCCCTGGAGACATCCCAGGCCAGGCTGGACGGGGCTCTGAGCAACCTGAGCTGGGTGAAGATGTCCCTGCTCATGGCAGGGGTTGGACTGGATGAGCTTTGAAGGTCCCTTCCAACCCAAACCACCCTGTTAAAGTTCTCCCACCGGCAGAACTGCAGTCCTCACCTTCACTGCCTGCTGGTATTGCTGAGCTGTGGCAGAGACCTTCTGCACCTCCCGTTCCTTGCTTGCAATGTCACTGAGAAGCGCCTGGCATGCACAGAAATACATGTCAAAGGGAGCACAAAATCCAAACGCATCGTTCATCCTTTTTGAGGATTGCCATTAAAATTACAACACCGAGAATTACAACCTTCTCAAGCTGCCCTGCTACGTATAAACAAAGCACAGGTAGGACAGTGGAACCTTATAGCATAAAAATAAATAAAGCTAATTATTTATATTTTTCTATTTTTTGTTCAGGATCTAAGTTCTATTCCTTATCTTCTATTGTTGCTCTCTCTCCTCTCCCTGTGGAGCCCAGGGCACTCTCAGAAAGAATTACCACTTGGTTCTTCAGCTTAGTTTCCACTTGCTGGACGTTGTCAGTCTCCTGCGGCTCATAGTTAGGAATGTTGCACAGGAACCGGTTGACTTCATCGTAGCTGGTGCGGTAGTTGGAATAGGCGCTTTTCGCTTTCTGCAGGGTCTGTGTTCTGTAGGGGAAATCAGCTCCGCTTCAGTCATATCGCATCTCTTGTGATATCTTCTGCAAACATCTTTTAACCTGTCCTCACTTTCCCTGCTCACTAAAGAGACAGAGTTGTGCTTTTGCTAAAGTCTCCATCTATGTTGCAAGAGCACTTAATCCTAAAGGCTGCCCAGATCTATGCAGCCAGTGTGTGCCAGGAACCTTGTTCTCTTCCTCCTCAGCCCTCCCTGGAGCCCCTTCTGCAGCTGCTCGTTCCCACAATTGGTGTTATGCCTCTTCCAGATTCAGTGTGGTTCCAACTCCACTGTAAATAACCCAGCTCTCCAGGCCAGCCCAGTCCTCTGTCTTACCTGAGGTCGATTTGCTTGCTGAGATTGTTGAAGCGCTGGTTGAGTTTGTAGAGCTCGGCTTCTTGCCGTTCGATGTCAGGGCAGTGCTCCTGGAACTGGCTGGCCAGGGTGTTGGAGCACGTCTTCACCCGCAGCAAGTTCTGCTCCGCTTCGTTGAGCAGGAACTTTTTGGACTGAAGCTCGGTGCCCATGGCCTGCAGAAAAAGCAGGAGAAGGGGGGTTTTCTGGGGATGCACAGGTGCCAGGCTTTTGTCACTGCTCCCCATCAACTGTGGCAGCTGCACCAGAGCTGCAGAGGATGCTGAGGAACAGCTGAGCTGCAGGACTGCTGTGAGGTGTGGAGAAGAGCAAGCTAGAGGCTTGTATCATAAGCAGAGCCATCTGATAAACCTGATGGGGAGAAAAAGCCAGCTCTTGCTCCCTTCTCCACCTGTTAACCTTTAAAAACAAGCATACTGTGTGCAAAATACTTAGTGCTCCTCATGCCTTAAACCCTGTTCCTGCCAGTGCAACAACTCCAGAATGAGCTGTGAAAAGCTTTTGCATGTTAGTCTGGAAATGGGGACTTGATGGAAAAGCTGAAGGAGGACAGAAAATTCTGTCCTAGCTGGTTCTTGGCCTTTCCATAGCAGAAGGATTGCCAATTTTGGTCAGTAGCTTTTCCTAGGAATAACTGTTCTCAAAGCCTTGCCTAGGTCCATCTCTTTCATGTCAGGCCTCTGCATTGCTTTTCCCAGATGGTTTTATCCTTTCCTTCTCCATTAGTCCTTTTGTCAAATCACAAATATTCAACTGGTATTTGATTTCTGGTTTGGGATGGGAACAGTTTGCATTTTAAGTAGGTGAGGATGGCCCCAGTTAACATGAGGTCTCATCTCCAGCGGCGGGACGCCATCCCTTTACCAATTGATTCAAGCTTGCAAGTTGAGAAGCAATTACCCAGGATTTTGGAAAGCAGTTTTGTACATGGAGCATGTCAATAGGGTAGAAAACTGGCTGGAGACAACACTCACCAGCAGCTCTTCTGTCTTATGGTCTACCACTCGCAAATCCTCTGGTACCGTGTCATCAATGACCAGTTTGTTCTCATAGGTAGAGAGCAGGTCTCGGCCTTGTTGGAGGCTCCTCTCAAGCTGTGTGGCCACCTCAACTCTATAGGGACACAAGAGGGAACATGTTTAAGCACGCCTGCACCTGGCTCCTGCAGGATACTGTGTCATGCCAGGCTTAAGTCATGACTTACTTCTCTTGGGCAGCGCTGAGCAGCTGAACCACGCGGTTGTACTTCTTGTTGGTATTCTCCACCTTGTTCTTCACCAAGGTGGCACTGCCAGTGTTCGGCACGGATTCGATGAAGACCTCGCACTCCTGGATCTTCCTTGTTTTCTCGGGTTCAATGCGACGGACCTCGTTGGTGATGTTCTGCAATAGGAATAAAGCTTTTATAGCAATTGAACTAGGGCCTTGTGGCTACAAAGAAGCTGACCCTTGGCTGTCCAGTGTGAGAGGAGAGGTCAGAGCTGAGGGCTTGTGTTTGATGGCAGGTACCCTTCAGCCCTATAGGGGATAAAAGGATATTTTCTGTTGGCTTTCTGTTGACTTGTATCTCTTCTGGTGCAGGCAAGCTACCCCTTAGTAAGATAACTCTGGCTGGGGAGTGATTCCCACTGGCTCTCGCTCCGTTAGAAACGTGCTGGACTCATCTGGACCCGCTGGGCTCGGCCGCCTGACAGATTAATTCCTGCCTGGACAACAAAGCACTGCAGGCAGTTGCAACAATTTGCTTTCACTTGTGGTGGCTCCTGGATTTTGACACAGCTCTCAGCAGGTGATGTAACCAGGACCTGAACTTCCTCCTAAACCAAGGGAGGTTTGTGGCATGGAGCCTGGCTTAATTAGGCATTTGAAGGAACGGAAAGGAGCAGGATGCCACCAGCACTGGAGCCTAGCAGAGCTGGTCCACAAGGAAAAATGGTGCCCTGGACCATGTTTTCTTGCTCCTTTCTTAGCTGGTGATGGTCAACATCCCTGCTGTGCTTGGAATACGGGCAGGATCACACCTTGAGGGCTCCCCTCCCTGCAGCCATCACCTTTTTCCCCATTCAACCTTTCTGTGGCTGAGCTGGGCCAGGAACAGGTCAAAAGTTTTGGCTCTGAGGCTGTTCAAATGTCTTCTCCCCAGCTCCACTGGAAGCACCACCAGCTGTAAGCATTGCCCTGTGCCTGCATGCTCCTGGGCTCGGGGAGTTCTTACAGCACCCAGCATGCTGAGGACCACCCTGGAGACGCGCTCAGGAGCTTGGTCCCTGTTCAGCACTATCTGTCTACTTCCACAGCTGCGTACCTTCAGGTCTTTGGAGCGCTCAGTGCTGTCTTGCACAGCCCGACTCTGCTCCAGCGGCGGACGGAGGTTTGCTGTGATTGCTTTCTCCTGCTTGTCCAGGTCGCTATTCACTTTATCCAGACCTGCCAGAAGCTGGCGCCCCTGAACCGATGCAGCATCTGGATAATGAGAGAGGACCAGTTAGAGCCAGTTGGAACCTGGGTATAGGCTCAGTCCCACTGGTGAGTGCAAAACTCATATCCCCCTCCACTTCCCGAGCTCTGCCTGCTGCGACAACAGCCGGGCTGTGCTGCCCTTGCATGCAGCCCAGCACTGCACACTGACACTTGTCACCAGGTCCCTTAGGAATCCTGGAATCACAGAATGGTTTGGGTTGGAAGGGACCCTCAAAGCTCATCCAGTGCCACCCCTGCCATGGGCAGGGACGTCTTCACCAGCTCAGGTTGCTCAGGGCCCTGTCCAGCCTGGCCTGGGATGTCTCCAGGGATGGGGCATCCACCACCTTTCTGGGCAACCTGGGCCAGTGTTTTTACCACCCTCATTGTAGAAAATTTCCTCCTTCTATCTAGCCTGAATCTCCCCTCTTTTAGTTTAAAACCATTGCCCTTTGTCCTATTGCAACAGGCCCTCCTCATCTTTCTTATAGGTCACTTTTAAGCACTAAAAGGCTACAATAAGGTCCCCCGGAGCCTTTTTTTCTCCAGGCTGAACAACCCCAGCTCTCTCAGCCTGTCCTCACAGGAGATGGGAAGCTCTAGGTGACATCCCCCCTAAGATAGGCCACCACATAAGTTCAAGGCTACAGCAGCCTTTAGTGCCTGGGAAGGAGCAAGCCCTTCCAGCGCCGCACCTCCAATGCTGTCTGCCTTCAGCCCCTCGTAGCGCTGCTGGAGGGTGTTCTTGCAGTTGCCCGTCTTCTCCTTCACGTTCACATAGTAATTGGCAATTCTACAAAATAGGACAGTGTGCGCATCAGGTCAGAGTCAGGTTCTCAGCCCCTCCATTGCCCTGTTGCTTATCCTGGTGCTGCTCTGGGGACAAGGTGCAGCTCTGGAGGGGCTCGTGGGACCTGACCTCTCATGGCAGCCATGAAGGGAGTTGGGGAGGGGCACCTTCACCCCATGTTCACAAAGGGGTAGAGCAGTGTCTTCACCAGAGGGGTGAGAGCAGGGGCAGCAGCAAGGGTGGGTACCTGCCTGCTGAGAGAGGGTTGGGCAGCTGCCCCACTGGAATGCCCCCCCCACACTGGAATGCCCCCCCCCCACTGGAATGCCCCCCCCCACTGGAATGCCCCCCCCCAGAGAAGCAGGGACCTGGGTGGCTCTGAACTAACCCCACCCCATCTTGTGTGCAAACAGGATGGAATCCCTCCTGGAGGAAGCCTGAGGCTTCAAGCAGGCACAGCTTTGTTGTGGGAAGGGGCAGGACCCCCACTGTCAGCATTGCCAGACATGGGGATGCAGCAGTGGCGGTGTGGCCTGGGGCTGGTGAAGGCAAGAGCTGGTGCTGTGGGGCAGCGGGAGGGTCCGACACGGCTGGGGGGCACATACTGGTCTGCCAGTGCTATGGCTTCGGGGTCAGGCGGGGGGATCATGAAGCAGACTCCTGGGGCGCTGATCTTGTCTCCTGAGCCGTCTGCCACTTCCCAAACATCTCCGCTGTTCTTCTGCAGGGTGTAGAGGGCTCCTCGGCTTATCTGGCCCTGGGGAACAGGATCGGTCACAGCAGCAGGTCAGGAAACATCCCCTGCCCCTCTCCACGCCCGCAGCCCCGGGAACCTGCACTTGTGGGGTGGCAGGACTGGCATAAACCCAATCCCTTCTCTCAGCACTCTCTTGCTTCTCCATGTATCTGCCTTCTGCCAGAAACTCATGTGCCTGCTCCTCCCTCCCCCGAGCCTCCAGGAACGAAGCCATGCCTCCTCTTGCAGCCACCACAGCAAACAAATTCCCACTGGGGCAGAGAGGAGAAGGTGTTTCCAAGGCTCTGCTGTGGGTTTTCCTTTCAGAGGCAGGCAGCTGAGTCAGCCGGAGCTGCTCGCTCCTCTCTGGGCCCCAGCTGCCCCCGTGGCGTCTGTCCTTTGGTTGAGTACTCAGTCCTGCAAAGACTGATACCCTGAGGGTGGGGATGCAGAAGTGCCCACCGGGACTCTGCTGCTGATGGTGGGGTGAATTTCTTTCATCAGAAACGTGCCCAGGCATCTCCACCGTCCCAGCCTGGGGAGCGTGGGAATGTGACAGAGTCAGGCTGTCGCAGCCTCCCAAAGGGTGTGTGACAGGGCACTCTGTCTGCAGGGTGGACAGAGGCTGTGTTTCCCCAAGACCCCTCCTGCCCTGCTCCTCCGGAGCTGCCAAACCTGCTTTCTCACCAGGACAAGCGTGACCTTTGCCTTGTCCCCAGTGTGAGAAATACCACTGCTTGGGCACTGGCAAAAACTGCTCCTTCCCCAGGGGTCTCTCCCATCCCCAGTGCTCCCTGAGGAGAGAGTCCCCAGCAGCACCTCCGCATTGCACATGGGACAAGGGAGACATTACCTGCTCTCCTTCGTACTCGCAGAGAGCCTCCACGGGGACGGGCTGGAGCGGCATCTCGCGGCGGTACCGCAGGGGCAGGACGTGCTGGCTGCGCTCCTGCAGGGATTTCACCACTTCCTCGTACTTGTCCAAGGCCTTCTCCTGGTCCTAGCACAGGGTAACGACCAAAACCAGTGAAGAAACATGGGAAGAACGAGCTCCTGGGCTCTGCCAAACTAGGGAAGGGCTGGGGAGGAGCTCGTCCCAATGCTCTTTTCCTTATGCTGATGAAAATGGCTCCTTGGGTCCTGCTCTGCAGCCGTTACGTTCTTGCACTCTCCTGCCTGCTTTTGCAGCCAGGCTGAGGACTGGGACTGCAAGCTGCCATGCCTTGGCACTAGCCACGCCTTGGCACTAGCCACTGGGCTAGTAATAGCTATTCCCTGGTGTATGGTCCACATCTGCCTGGCTGCATATTGATGAATGGCCCCATTCCCAGCTGTCAGCTTTAATTAGAGCCCTGAGAAAAGGCTCCTTATTGGTTTTGCTCTATTTCTAGCTGTGCAGGTGGGTATCACACAATGGTGAGTGGGATGGAGCAGGCAGGAGGAGGACAGCTGTTGGGAAGAGCTATCAGCTGTCCCAGGACACGTGCATCATCTGGGCCTGCTGCAGCATGCTTGGGCTTGGGCTGGGCCAGTGGCTTGGCTCAGCACTGCCCTTCCCAAGTGGATGATTTCACATCTCGGCTCTCGGCAGCACAGATAGTTCCACAGCCTCCTCTGGCAGCAGGTCTAATTATGCTCCCGCCCTTAACGAGTGCTAGCTCAATGAGAGAACAAATAAAAACCAGCCCGGTGAGCAATTATGTTGCTATGGGAGAGGCAATCTCTAGCTGGAGGGGAAAGAAGAGTGGGTGAAGGCTGGGCAGTGGGAGGCAGCAGCATGATTCTGCTGCTCACCATGCTGAAAGCTGGGCTAGATGCCTGCTCCAGCAGGGATGTCCCTCCACTGGTGTCACAGGGACACTGGCTCCTGCTGCTGCTTCCCTTTCAGTCCTGCCTGCACCAATACTCACGTCCAGCTCCCGGAGGAGAGACTCGAGCTGGTATCTGTCCTTGAACTCTGGGCTGAATTTTTGATCCAGGTCTGTATCCACCTTCTTCAAGAGCTCCTGGGCATCCTTAGCGTCTTTCTGAAACTGCAGGAAGGCAAAGCCTCTTGTGAGAGAGGGTCCTGCTGAAACACGAAGCAGACCCAATCCAGCACCCTGATTTTCATGCTGCCTAGCACAGGGGCAGCCACCAGGCGCCTGGACAGGCATCTGAGCACTCAGAAGTTCATGGAGAAATGTGAGGAATCGCTATTTCCCACGCTCAGGACAGCAGAGCTAGGGGAAAGACAACCAGGGGCAGCTTATTCCATGATCTTCTGCTGCAGAGTTCTTAAATCCTGCCTTTTCCCACCCTCAATTTCGTTTCACTTGGACAGCATCGTGATGGTGTGTGGTGGCTCCATTGCCAGCGCCAAGGAGAAGGCAGAGCCAAGCCCTTCCACACACAAACCACCCCCTGGAGCAGTTATTCTGGCAGATACCCACAAAAGGCACTGCCTGGGCTGGGCACCACGGTTCAGCTTTGGCAACAGACTCATCACGTCGTCAACACACCCAGGCTGTGGGAAAGGAATCCAGCCTGACCTGCTCCCCTGCAGAGCCTCCCTGGCTGTCAGATGCAATTTATCCAGCAGACATCTGTCTGTTGAGCTCAGTTGGGGCTCTGAGCCCTTGCACAGGGCTCGCCGGGGGGGCAACTCTGTTTTCTGCAGGTGTAACTTCCCCACTCAGACCTGTTCTGCTTCTGCAAGAAGCATACAAGGTCTCCCCATGTCTTGTTTTGGGGGTGAGATACCTCCATGAGATACCTCCACTGTCCTGCAGACAAGGATACCGGTGTTGGACTGTGGCTCTTGAACCTTGACATCAGAGCAGCTGCTTTCTGCAAGTCATGCTTTGCCAAGGAAGTACTGACCTTTCATGCTCAAGCAATTAGGACGTGTTATATCAGCACAAGTCGGTTCTCCTAGCCTTCAAAGCCCCGTAGACTAGAGGACTCAATCTTTTCTACCCTATTTCCAGAGCAGCCATACCAGTTGGTATCCTGGGATCTCCTGCAACCCAGCACCTACTCTCTGGGCTGTGCAGAGCGAAAAATAATGCCTCACTACCCAGGGATCTGGTACCTTGTGGAAGTCCTCCATGAACTTCAGGTGGCTCTCCTCACAGATCAGTAGGTTGAGGTACTCCTTCCAGTCAGCGTGCACGGCCTCGATGTGAGCCTGCAACACAGGGGTGGAGGGGACGTTGGAAGGATGTCCTGTGCTAGGGGTGATCCTGGGCTGCCCACCAGAAAGCACCTGCTTCCCTCTTGAGCAAACAGCTCCTTGGCTGCCTGTGAAGCTGCCCAGATGCTCTCAGATCAAAGAGAGAATGAGAATACTGGAGAGATGTTCCAAAGCTGGGATGCTCCTATGGGAGCGTGGAGATAGATGGAAGGAGGTGGCAAATCCTGTGGCCTTATGTCCATCTTCCCGCAGAAGGTAGAACTTGCCACCATAATTTATCCTTTGTAGGCAGGAGGCACAGGGTTATCACCACAGGAACGAGGACCATGGGAAGAGCTACTTAGGTTTATCTCAGCTCCTCCAATGGTACACACTTGCAAGCGAAGGAGACTTTTTTCCCACTTGGCATCCAGGGAAGTAAACTCAAGAGTCATGCTGGCACCAGGTCCCACACTTGTAGAAGGGCTGGGGGAGTCTCAGGAATTAAACTCAAGAGTCATGCTGGCACCAGGTCCCACACTGCAGAAGGGCTGGGTGAGTCCCCTGAGCTCTGCGGCAGGCGGGGAAGCTGGACCCCATCCCTGATGCTCACCTCAATGGCATTCTTCCCAGGGTGATTCTGGGCGAGCAGCTGATCTCCATCCGCATGCAGCTTGTTGATGGCCTCCTCCTTCTCCTCCAGCTTCCGGTGGATGAAGTTCTAGACGGAGAGAAGTAAGATGCTGATTCCCACACAAAGAGAGGGGAACCTGTCTGCATCCTGTGACCGAGCTACTCTGCAAAGGCCAAAAGCCTGATATTCCCCTACTGCAGCTCCTGTTTCTCCTTCCCTTGCAGATGTTGCTAAAGATGTGACTCTTGCCAATGAATGCTGAGATAAGGGAGCAGGGAATGAGGAATCTCCTGAGCTTCCTCATTGCTTTATTTCTGGCAGGAGGTAAGGATTAACCTTACTATCCATGTGCTATCATCTGTACACCTCAAAGTGCTTCACGCTGGAGTGGGGGAAACGGAGGCACAGGGGAAAGAACATTTTCTGTCCCCGTCCAACCCCTAGCCTGCTCCCTTGGCTCCATGCCCCCCTCCCTTGCTGCAGAGCACCCAGCCAGCATGGGGCCGGGCAGCCCACGGACCTCGTACTGGCGGCGCCGGCTGGGGTAGTCCAAGTTTTGGTCGCTCCAGTCATAATGGGTCCTGTCCTTTGCCTGCTGATCCAGCCAGTAGAGCTTGTTGGTGCAGCGCTGCATGTAGTCCTGCAGCGAATTCAGATCCTGCTGCCGCTGCTGGGAGCCGGCCTGGAGAGGGTCAGAGGGAGAGATCAGCCCAGAGCTCCTCTTGATGGGTCCCCTGTGGGTGTTTGGCCACTCTGGCAAGGGTCCCCTGCAAAAGGGCTCTGTCCCTGGGATCTGGGAGGTCTCTTACCAGCAGCTTCTGGTATTTGGCTTGGAAGTCACTCGTGTGTTCCTGGTAACAGAGGAGAAGCAAGGCAAGAGTTAGGAGCACGTCTCTGGCGAGTGGTGGTCTGGCAGGGGCTGGGTGAGGGAGAGGAATGTGGGCTTTATGGGGTTTGCCTCATTGTAAAGCTATAGTTGGTGTATGATGCTGAGGTTTCAGGTTAGGCGTGGATTTACACAACCACCCAGCTTGGTCCAGGCAGTAGGAGCTTGGATGGTGGGATGCCCTCGCCTTCCTCAGTGGCTGGGGATGGGGCAGCAGGGAGAGGGGCCAGAGAACTGACCTTGTTGCCTTCTTTAACGATGTGTGGGCCAATGGCCATGACCTCGTTGTGGAAGATGTTGTGCTCTTCTACTTGGCTGTTGACCAGCGGCAGGTCAGTCCCAAAGCCCTTGCTGCTTAACGCATCCTGCAAAACACAGGGGCTGAGGTTAGCAATGGGAGAACGGGATGCAGCAGCTAAGACCTGGGAAACTCCCTTTGGAGGTGGACATGGAGCTGGGCTTGGACAAACACCGGTGATGGCAGCATGTGGGTGCCTGGGAGCCCATGGGTGAAGGTGTCTGTGCCAGATGGTGGCCATGGGAATGCTAGTTTGGGGGTTTTAACACTTATCTGGCTGTAAGAGTGTAGTGCTGGGATACAATGAAGAGGAAGGGCCACAGAGTAGAGCACAAAGCAGCTGGTAACTGGGGATGCCATGCCCGGGAGCCAAGAGGAGAGGTTAAGGCTGGTTCAGTCTTGGGAGGAGAAGGCTTTGTGGGGAGACCTAACAACAGCCCTCCCATAACTACGGGGAAGTTACTGAGTAAACGGAGCCAGGTTTTGCAAGGTGGTGTGTGATAGGGAGATGAGAGATGACAGGCATTAACTGAACCAGTGGAAGGCTGGGTATAAGGAGAAGCTTTTCTACTCTTAGGATAGTGGGGTGTTGGAGCACACTGCCTGGAAAGGGAGTGTGGTCTCCAACCTCAGCTAGGGAAGGGCAGAGGTTTGCCCAAGCTCACCCAAGAGGTCAATGGCCAGGCTGAGCTGTAGGAGCTCATCCTCTGAAGGCCAGGCTGGTGCACTCCCCTATGGCTGCCCTGATCCTCCAGAGCTTTTCCTTGCTTAGCCCAGCTGCTGCCAGCAGCGGCAGCTGGTCTTGTCCCGCCACCTCTGCACCCTCCCCTGCCACCCAGCACCCCTCCTCCTTCCCATGCTGTTTGCAGCTCCCTGCAGCCAAAAAGATCTCCAGGAGCCTGTTTCTCCATGGGGAGATGGACAAGGTCCTGCCTGTCCCTAGCTGGTGCACTGATGGTTCCTTGGGTACCTGTTTCTCATCGATCACTGTTGACCAGTTGACCTGGGGCTCAATAGGCTGCAGGGGTAAGTTGTAGATCTGGTCGTGTTTCATGCGCAAGTTTGTCACTCGTTCCTTCAGCTGCCGGATGCTGTGGGAAGGGAAAGATGAGGGTGGGATGCAGGTTGTGGGCATAGGCTGGCATTAGCATTGGTAGCTATAGGTGAACCTCTCCCAGCTCCCCTGTGGAGGGAGGACTGTCCTTGGGGGACTTCAGTGAGCCCAGTGCTGCCTGGCAGGCTGGCAGCAGCCACCTTGTGCAATAAGCCGAGGAGGGAGAGGGCAAAGGTTCCCCCATGCACCGTCCCCTGCCAAGGGCTGCAGCACGTCTGCCAGCTCCGAGCAGGCTGGTGCTGCGGGAGAGCAGGGTCTGCCTGCACAGCAGGCAGGTATCACCCCATGGTGCTCCGTGCAGAGTTGCCATCAGCAGGTGTGCAGCTGTTCCCACCCTACCCCTGCCTGAGGATGGCTGCAGGTTCTGCACCTCTAGCGCAAGTTGGGCTGCGGAGCAGCCTGTGGTGCCTCCTCCAGCTGCAGAGGGGAGCTGAGCAGAGCCCTGGAGAAGTGTCATAGAGTTATAGACTCATAGAATGGTTTGAGTTGGAAGGGACCCTCAAAGCTCATCTAGTCCAACTCCTGCCATGAGCAGGGACATCTTCACCCGGATCAGGTTGCTCAGAGCCCGGTCCAGCCTGGCCAGGAATGTCTCCAGGGATGGGGCATCCACCACCTCTGTGGGCAACCTGGGCCAGTGTTTCACCACCCCCATTGTAAAAAATTTCTTCCTCGTGTCTAACCTGAATCTCTCCTCTTTTAATTTAAAACCATCATCCCTTGTCCTATCACAACTGACTCTGCTAAAAAATCCATCCGCATCTTTCTTATCAGCCCCTTTTAAGTACTGAAAGGCTGCAATAACGTCTCCCCAGAGCCTTCTCTAACCCCCGCAAGGCTCTGGGGACAGGTCTGCCCACCCTGCTGTGGTACTCACTCTTCTGTGATCATGTCACCCTGGGGGTGCTTCATGTGCCGGGCGATGGCTGCATCCCCATCTAGCACATAGAGCAGCTTGTCGGACTCGGTGAGTTTCTGAGCTGTCAGGTCCTTGTGCTGCGCAGGCTGGCATGCCTTGATCTTGTGCAAGTCCTGGGCAGGCAGAGAGTGGGGAAGAAGGGTCACCAGGGGAAAATAAAATGGTATCCAAGAGGCCTGAGCGAGGTTCTCCCATAGCACTGCCCCTGGGTACCAGCTCTGCTGTCTCATGTCCTTCAGGGATGTATTTTGCTTTCCCCTGCTTATGTTAGCCCCAAGGAAGGGCTGTGGCTGGGGCAGCTGTGTCACCTGGGGATGCACTGTACCATTCGGGAAGAGGAGGACAGTTCAGGCCCTTTCTCCACCCCAGCTGCCTGCTGGGATGCACATCCCTGCTGTGCATAGTGCTACTCTGCCCTGGGTAAAGAAGAATTTTGGGGCCCCATCACCTGTTACACTCCGCCTCACCTTCTTCCCACAATCTGGGGGAACCCATGTGTCCCTCCCTTATGGAACCTGCCATAGGGCAGGGTGACCACGTAGATGTGCCCGAGGAGAAGAGGGGAAACAGCAGTGAAGTGGGAAGGGCTGCGGCAGGAGGGGGCTGGAGGGGCAGAGCTGCTCAGGGGACACGGCTTACATTCTGCATTCGGGAGTCGATCTCCACGATGTTTTTCTCCACCTGGTCGGCATTTTTCTGCAGGCGCTCTATGAGCTCAGTCAGCTCTTTACTGGAGATGCTGGGGAGAAAGAGGGGAAGAAAAAGTGGGACTCGTCACCCCACAAACACGGCCAGAACCTTAAGAGGCTGCTGTCACGGTGCTGTGACCTCGGGGGTGGCCGGGGGCCAGCCCAGCCTGCCAGGCACTGCAGCTGTGTGTGACTCACTGCCGCCTTTCTAACACTTTCCAAAATACGCTGCTCTGCCAGGATGGGGGTAGCGGGTGGGGACATCGAGCCTCCCGCACGGTGGAAATGGGAGCGATGCTGTAGGCAGCCCTGAGCCTCCCTTGGCCTCGAAGCAAGACAGAAAACTGTCATTTGCAGGGGACGAGGAGAAACAGAGGAGCCTGAGCAGCAGAGACGACCTGAGGCCCATGCAGACAAGCAAGATGGCCCGGGTGAGTCTGTTGCCTGCAGACCAGGGCTCTGCTGCCTGCACCCCCTGTGGGATGCAGCCCTGCCTAGGAGCCCCTGCTGTGCCGCTCTGTGCTGTGCTCAGGGCTTCTTTGCTCTGCCAATTATTCACAATTTAAACCAGATAAAGGGATGGGTCAGCACACATTGCATCTATCTTTTGGTGCTTCGTCTCTTGCTAGGCACTGGTTTTTGCTCCCAGTGTGATGCTGGCCCAAGCCTCCCCATTTGCAGCTGGGCTGGCAGGGTGCAGGGCCAGCTCAAATAATGCCAGCCTCACTCTAGGGACAGCTGAGTTAGAACAGAGTCAGAACAACCCGTGACGCAGCTTTTGCATTGCCAGAGTTATTTTAAACATTTTGTCCTCTTGCTGTCACTTTGGCTGCAAGGAGTGGCTGCAGTGTGCCAGGGCCAGCTCCAGGGCAGCCTCCTGCTGTGGTTCTGCAGACCGGAGGCAGAAGGTGGGGTGTGCTCCTCACCAGTCCCTGCAGCTGGAGGGGTCCTAGAGCCAAGGCTGGTGGCAAGGCTGGGGCTTGTGTCCCAGCTGTGCTGCTTTGCCATGTGGGCTTAGGCCAAGGGTTGGTTCACTCCAATCCTAACCACCTATAGAGTAGGGATAACAAGGCTTAATGATCTCATTATGTGGTGGTAGAATTAATCTTTATATGGCTCTTGGAAGAGCTAATTGCTGTTATAGATGCCATCAGGTGAGTTGTGTGTCTCCTGCAAAGGCTGACAGGCTGAGGGAGAGCAGAGTTGTCTGTTGGAGCTCCGGCATCCCAGCCATGCTTGCTCGAGGTGCAGGAGGATCCTGTGGCAGCTCTTCATCCCCAGGTGGACAGCTTCATCCAGCAGCTTTGTCTCCTCAGCTCTGAGGGGTCCTGCAGCACCTATGTCCATCATAGGGCAGGGTTGGCCAAGTGAGCTTCTCCAGGACAACACAAGGCATGTCCTCCTGTCTTCCACAGCAAGGTGGGCCAAAACTGAGAGTGGAAATGGCCTGTTTACCAAGGCAATCCTCTTCCACAGCTTTGCAGTGGCTTCCCTGGACGTGTGCCAGTGCTCAACTACCAGCAGGTAAGTGCAGTATGTGGCATCAGCAGTCCTGTGCATCTCAGGGACCGCACGCAGTCTCCAGCCAGGGCCTCTCAGCTTGCTGCCTTTCCAGTGTGGGCACTGGGGCAAAAAGCTTGGCAAGCCCAGAGAGTCTGTCCAGCCCCTGTCCTGGCACCAGTGCTGAGCTTCAGGACACGTTTCTGCCTGCCAACGTGTGCTATTGCTTTTGATGCAGCAGAACGAAACAAAGCTCAGCTCTGGAGTTGTTCCCCCCTACCTCAATCCCTGCCTTGGGCTGCAGGAGCTTTGTAGCATCTGACAGCTCCACAAAAGTTCACACTTCCCTGGGAAGTTCTGGCGTGGGCAGGATTTACACTGTTGTTTGGGGTTTTTTTTCTTTTTATAGAAGCCACATCATCAGGATGGTACTCGGCATGGCTGGTGGTTTGTGTCTGTCACCGCTGCTTCTGCTGCCTGGCACCTCCTGACAAGCAGAGGAATTGCCCTAATTATGGGCTCTCTTGCATCAGCAGAAATGAACTGAGCAGGTATCTCTGAGCAGGGGAGCAAACGAGGGGGTCATTGTGAGTCATACAGCTGGTTGCAATAATTGCAAGGATGAGCCTTGTTTTCTGTTCAACAATCACAGCTGGAGGGTGCAGGGGTCACCGGGAGATGGCTGTGAGTGGCTGGATCCTGCTGCAATGGTAGAAGCAGCTCTTCAAAGTCCACTTGGGAGTTTCCCCTAATCTGCATCCTCCCATGTAAACCAGGGAAGACATCAGATTAAATCAGTGGAGAGAAAGTGGTTTGAAGCTGGGTAACTAAAATGTGCTACATGTGTTTGTGAGTCTTCAGATGACGGTTACCTAGCACTAGCACCTCCTGCGTCCTGGGAAAGCCTGCAGTCACCAAGGAGCCTTCCTCATCTCTCACTGATCAGCCTGAGCTTTGAGGGCAGGAGAGGCCAGTTATCCAGGTGGGAGCTTGGGATGCTTTGCTGCAATAGCCAGGAGCTGAACTAGAGCTGAGCAGGGCTCAGGAAGAGCTGGCAGGGCTTGTCTCCACGTTGCATGCCTTGGTGTCAGTGTTTTCTAGCAAGCCTGTGAATGAGTCTTCAGGGTTTTAGTGGATCTACAGCATGGATGAAAAAAAATCCCCAAAAGCAGAAGAGGTTTGGAGCTCTTCTAGTTCTGGTTTTGATTGAAACTTACAAATTTTACAGGGGAACTAAAATTAAACCGGCGATCATTTGGGATCTGTAGCAACGCTGTGTTTTAGCCATGGCTTCCCACGCTGTTGCTGCTGATCTGGTCTAGCAGACCTGAGCCTGAAGCCTCTGCCCAGCCTTTATGCTTGTTTTGCATCAGCAAAACTGATCTTGAGTGCTGGAAACCAGATAGTGCAACACCCAGGCCCTGACCCTCTTACTCAGGTACCGGCTTTGCTGCTGCTGGAACAGCCAGGCCGGTTCGGTGTGAGGATGACGTGTCTGGGCAAGGCTGTGCCCCTTGTCCCCTTCTCCCTGTTCTTCCCCTGGGTCTGAGCCACAAGCTCTAATCACCCCCATTAATCACCAAGCTGGGCTGCCTCTGCGCTGCCATCTGGGTCCCATGCTGCCCCCAGCCATGCCCTGCTCCCCAGCGCCAGGGGCAGAGCCACCTCGAGCCCTGGCGATACCTGGGGGACAACAGCCCCTTCTCCATCACTGCAGGGAGCAGAGCAAGTGTCGGGGCTGGGGGAACAGGGAGGGTAGGGGATGGCATTTCCCTGTGTCGGAGAGGACGGTTTCCCTGGTAATCCAGAAACTGCTGCTTTGATGTGCAGTATCTGGGTGACCAGGGAAAAGCAAACGCAGAGCTTGCTCGAAGCAAGCAAGGACATGCTCAGTTGTGATGTGGGCATGACTCTGCTGCTCAGCAAGAAGAGCTGTTTGCTCTCTCCACCTCTGTGGTTTGTGTGAGAGTCACTGACAGAGTAGGTGACTGTCACCAGCTGAGGTTTTGCTGCAGAGAAATCTAAGAGAAACCTCCCACAGGAGCTGGGTATCAAAACAGCCACCCCAGTGTCAGGGGAGCTGCTTCTCTGCACCCCATCCTCTGCAGCTCAGCCCCCCTGCTGCTTCAAATGCAGAAACAAGTGTGCAGAAATAAATACAGAAAGAAGGGAGTTCTTATTCTCTTACAAGATCTCTATTATTTCTGTATTTATTTCTGCATACTTATCACTTCTGTGCTGTGCCACTTAATCAACCAACTTGGACATTACCAAATGAGAAGATCAGCCCTATTAATTCTTGTCCCCTCCATAGCTGGGTCTTTGTTAATAAAACATAAGGATGTGCACGGTCCCTGCATCCATCTGGATGTCAAGCAGGGCACTGAAGGGAGCAGCTGGGAAAGCTGAAGCCTGGCTGAAATCTCTGTGCCAGGGGATGGAGGAGGCTGGCTTCCCCATGCCCTTTGTCTGCTGAGAGGAGGAAGATTCATGAGAAGCACAAGGTGATGGGCAAAGAGGTGAGAAACCCGTGGCTGGCCCAGGAAAGGTGTGTGGATGGGATTTGCAGGACATTGCTCTTTCAGAAAGCTGCTGGGAGGAGTCGCAGGTGCATCTGGGCTTTGGAGCAGAGCTGCTGGCAGGGTAAGGTAAAGGGCTTCCAGGGCCAAAACACAGGCAGGAGGGGATGGCCGGAGCGTAGAGCAGAGCTGGGAGGGACGGGGGCAGGATTTGGCTGTAGCCCAGCTGGGACAGGCAGAGCACATGAGACTGAGCAGAGGCAGGAGCAAAGGTGCCCAGGGCATGGCCCTTGTGAGGCTCCAGCAGAGGGAAGGGAAATGCAAAGCTCTTCTGCTAAAATAGATAAGTCTTTGTTTTTTTGTGTGTGTGTGTTTTGGTTTGGTTTTTTTTTTTTTTTTTTTTAAAAAAAAAAAAAAAAGCCTGGAAAAAACTGGCTTTGCCATTTCTGGAGAACTTTAACATTTTCTGATCAGGAAGGAAAAAATGATATCACTCATGAAAAGCTGCACTTGGCAGAAGTGTTATTGCCTTTCAATGGCTCTTTTTGAGCAGCTGTAGCATCGCCTGGCTGGTGTGAAGGACCTGAGATGATTCCTGTGAGGAACGGGAGGGTTTTCTCAGGTGTCTCCAAGCCAGGGAGCTGGGAGGAGGCAGCTGCTCTTTGGCAGACTTCACTTCATCCACGTACCACAATTCTGACATCAGGTGATGCTTTATTTCAGAGGGACTTGGGTTTTTCTTCGGGTTTTGGTTGTGTATTTTGTGCTAAGACAGATTCTCAACGGACAAAAGTGATGATAATTATTATGATATAGAAACTTCACTGCTGGACTTTTTTCTCTCTTCCCGTTAGTTTGCACCCTCACTGATAAAAGTAATTTTGGAGCAAACTTCCCCAAGGCTGGCAATTCCGGGATGTCGGCAGGTTCTCACCCTGGTTTTGCACTTGCTGGCAGGTGGCAGGAAATTCCTTTGATTTCTGTCTCCTTTTTTCCCAAACAAGAAGGCTATTTCATTAATCCCCCCAAGTGAGGATGTTCGATCAGATACTTGTGGAGGTTTGACTGCTCCAGCTAACTGTGGTCCCTGGGAAAGCTCCTGCTGGAAGCTTGTCCCATGAATCAGATACTTGCTGGGAAGGTTAACGTGAAAGATTCTGTCCTGCTCCTTCCCCCAGCCCAGCAATGCTGGCCATGCCTCTGCCCTCCTGCTGAGAAACCTCCCCGGGCCAGGAGCTTCTCCACAGGTGGGACCACTTGGCCAGGGACAAGCAAGTTGGTTGAGGATGAAGCCTGAACATTGATCCTGGTCCTGCTTACTGCATCCCACTACTGGGATGCACAGATGGGGCATCAGGCAATGACCACCTACTGCTGCTTTCCATTCCATCTCTGTTTAATTTTCAATTATACAGAATTCATAAAACACACGCCCATGTGAGACCGGACTTTAGGAGGGACTTTAATTGCACTTTAAATGCCCTTAAAGCTCCCTGAGCCACAACTACCACTGCATGATATTTCCTTGTGCCGCTTATAACAGCACTGGAGTGAAACTGTGGCAAAGCAGAGGACACAAGGGCTGGGCTATGGCCAGTGTAATTCAGGTTTGGGAGAGATTAAGATCTGTCTCACAACTCCAGAGCAGTGTGCTGTCAAGCTACCCACGTTAGGGTGTAGCTGGACAGCAGGGTTGCTGTGTTTAGTCCAGCTTGTTTCAATTATATTTGTCTTCCCTTGTAGCAATGGTGATATATTATTGTAATGCACATGGAAATTAAAGCAGAAATAGGCCAGGTGATGGTGAGGCTTGCTCCACCGTAAATACAGAGCAGGTCCCCTGACTCACCTGCTGTCTGGTCCTTCGTGGTGACTCCAGCCCTACCAAACAGCCTCTAGAAATGGGTGTCAGCCCTCCCAGCTTCTGCCCCAGCTGCCTGCACCCCCTCTTAGACAGGGACCGGCTCTCCTGACCCCATTAAGGCTCTCCTGGGCTGGAACCCTCCTGGATGGATGCTCTCACGGGGGAACCCCAAGGATGAACATCTTTCCAGCTGGTAGGAGGGTGAGTTTCAGCAGCAACTTCTCAAGGCTGAGTTGTGTTTTCTACCTCTCAAGCCTGGACTTTTAAAGAGAAACCAACCTCCTGTTTTATAAGCATGGCAAGTGTTCGGTGAAGGTAACAGGGAAGAAGGGTGATGGTTTTCCCCCATACTACATCCCTATTCAAGGCTTCTGCCTTCCTTTCTAGGGACACACACATATATATGTGTGTATATATATACGATGTGCTAATGACACAGGAATCATGGCCAGTCCCACCTGAATCCCGGGGCCTTATGCTACTGGTATGGGGTGTGCAAGAAGAGCACAAAGCAACCAAGTCCATGAGACAAAAGAAATTCCATCATCATCCACATTCCCCAGGCAAGATAGGGAGATGCCCACATACCTGCTGAGGTGCCCAGGGTTGGATGGGGTTGGCTGCTGAGCCTGGAGACCACACACCCAGGCCAGAGCTGCAGCAGATATTCCTAAGGAGACACTTGGACCCTGTTCCTGCTGATTTGTGCATCAGAAAAACAAAACCATGGGGAGCTGTTGAGGAGCATCACCTGCACACTGGGGGTAAAGCTGGTGCTGTGGGTGGCATTGGGCAGTGGATGGAGAAAGATGTGGTCCAGGGTATTCAGCACAGAGCATTGCCATGGTTTTCTTCCAGCCAACCCGTGGCACAGCACATGGCTGGCATGGTCCAAGACTCAACTGGTGTTCCTGAGGACGGACCAGAGGACCCAGCACCAAGTCATCTTCAAACCATCATGGCTTTGCAGGATTTAATGTCGCTCTTGTTCTTTCCCTGCCATTGCCCTGTTAGAGCTTCAAGGCAGGCTGGCTTCCCTCCTTAATAATGTGAGCATGGGGCCCCTGGCCTTGAGACACAGCGACAGTTGCCACAAATATCTCCGTCCTTGTACAGAGGGGTTTCAGCTCCCAGATGGACCTGCATCCCCAGCATGGCAGCAGAGATGGAGCGGGGAAACCCATCCCTGCCCACCCTGACCTCTCACCCCTGGGTCTCAGGCAGGCTGTGGGCAGCTTGGGGAGAGGCAGGGGAGCTGCTCAAAGCCCATGTGCTTCGAGGTGTTTTGGATGGGAGGCTGAAGGGCCAGCTTGGGTTTGGGGAAGAGTGGCTGTCTGCATCCAGGAGCACAAAGAGTGGTGTTCACTGGCAGATCACAGTGCCTGGCTTGAGCTGCACAGAGTCACGGAGATCTTCACTCTCCAGTGCTACTCATCAAGATGCCCCTTGTCCCAAGGCTGAAGAAGTGACCACGACTCACAGCAGCTCCTCATCAGGCTGTGACATGCCATAGGACAGTGCTTCCTGGGCAACTCTTAACCAAATCAGCTGAGCTTGTAGCCCCGGCTACTCATTGCTTGCAGAAAATGTCCCAGAGCCCTTGCACACTTGTCAAACTGGTGCTTGGTTATTGCCCTGTCATCGCTGTGCTTTGAAGGCTCCGCCACCAGTGGCACCTTGGAACTAAGCCCTTGTCTAAGGTGCAGCCCCCTGTGCAGCCTTGCTGGAGTGCAGCATGAGAATGGGCTGTACACTGTTGAAATTTCTATCCCTGTTTACAGCAGGGACGGTCAGTTTTAGCAGTGTTGTTCTGTTTTTCTAGCAGCAAAACTGGGCGGGAACCGGCTGGGAGCCTGGCAGTGCCTGGAGCAGGGGACGGGACAGCAGGAGCTCCTCACTTCTTCGCAATCCTTCTCCAGCAAGTTGTTTAACCGGTCCAGCACTGGCTTCCCCATCTTGATGGTGGGGCTGTTTCTACACGGTGGGAGTGTTCCCTGGATTCACAGATGTTTGTAAACTCCAATGCAGGAATTAACAAATTGGGGCTAATGAGCACAGCCTTCCCCGAGGTATGCGTGGACAGCTGGGGTGCAGGGATGGAGGGTGGCCGGAGGCCACAGCCCTGCACTGCTTCCTCAGCCAGCCAGAAAAGTAAAGATTTCAGCCTGGCCTGCAGCCTTCAGAGGTGCTTTGGCACCTGCCCAGAGCCGGCTGGGCTCGCAGGCAGGATGGTGGAGGGAAGACTGCCTTCCCAAGCCCCATCTGCTGTTGGGTGACATGAGCAGGGGGTACCTGTCATGGGCAGGGCTCGGAGCACAGCAGTGGGGACCCTGGCCACAGTCCCAGGGTAGGTACCCAGCACAGGGGAGGTCTGTCCTCCTGCCTCCCAAGAGCCTGATGCTGCTCAGAGTCTTGAGATGTGAAGCCAGGTGTGGCATTTCTCATTTTCAAGCCTTCCACTAACACCCCTGAAGACTAGAAGTGCAACTGGGTATTTATACCATCCTTCAACCATGGGAACGCTGGAGCCGCCAGGGAGGCACATGCTGAGCCTCAGAGGGCTCTGCACCACCTGTCTCCTCATGCCAGCCCTCCCTGGGGCAGGAGCTGGCAGCAGAGTGTGCCCCAGGCTTTGGGAGCAGGAGCCGGGGTGGCCCTGCTGAGCCAGCTGGGCTGCCTGGGGAGCCCATCCCGAGGGCTGAAGCTGAAGCCTCAGCCCGACTGAAGGGAGCTCAGCAAATAGCAAAGTCTGAGCACCCACCGTTCCATGACAGCACCCTTCCCTCTTGGGGAACAGCCCTCCGACACACACAGCACCGCACCCACGGGCAGGGAGTAGCAAGGGGCTCCCCCAGCTTGGAAGATGTTGGCACATCCTGAACTCACCAGCTTTTTGGGTCCCCAAAGGCAGCTCAGCCCCTATGCCAGTTACCCAGTTTCCTTCCCAAAGGAGGATTTTTGGGAGCAGGGTGGTTGCTATGAGCCCACTGGCTAGGACAGGTGCTTCCAGAGAGGGATAGAGAGGGACGAACAAGCCGTGGGCTTGAATCTGCACCAGCCATCCCACTCTGTGCACTCCAGAGCCCCTGCAGCTCCTCTGAGAAACGCAGGACACACTTCTGAATCAATCCAAGCATCCACCTCTTTGGCAAAATGTCCCCTGTGCCACCTGCCCTGTGCAGGAGGGGCTGCCCTCTCTCCAGTCCCCCTCCTGCAGCAATGCATCGCACAGCCCAGACAGGGGCCAAGCCTTCTCAGAGAGGATTTTTTACATCTTTTCCATTTTAACGGTGACCTTTCACAGAATACATGCAACATGCTGCTTTTTTTTTATGACCCGTACAACTGAAACATGTCCCCACCCCATCAGAAGGAGCTGAGGAAAAGATGATCAACTGAGTAACTTGGTCCTGATGGAACAAGTGGGTGAAGGCTGAAGACAGCAAGACTTCTTTTTCCCAAAAATCTAATCCAGTACATGCCTGGGAAGCAAAGGAACCTGCTCCCTGGAGCTGCCACTACTGAGATCTGAGAGGGACCAAGGAAAAACCATCTCGGTGCCTTCACCAAGCACCGGAGACGTGGATCCAGCTCGGAGAGAAGCTGACACCTCGGGGGTGCCCGGACTCGCCAAGCCCCGGCGCCGGGAGCGGATGCTGCGGGATGGGGACCCCAGGATCGCGGCGCTGCCTGGCCCGGGGGGAGCGGGGCTGCCCGGGGCCGGGACACTCACCTCTTCTTCTGCACGGAGGGGCTGTATTTCCCTTTGTTGCGTTTCCTAAAGAGCGAATGCATCGCGTCCCCGGCACGGCGCCCGCCGCGCTCCGCCTGCTCTTACCCCGCCGCCGCCCGCAGCCTCTGCGCCGCCACCGGGCCGGGCCCCGCGGGAAGGCGGGGACGGGGCTGCACCACCTCCTGCCTGCCTCCTGCCTGCCGCTGCCCGCCCCCTCCCGCAGCATCCTCCCCCAGCATCCTCCCCGCCCGCCCCCGGCTCTCCCCGGTTTCCAGCAGGGTTTTGGCGGAGCACAGCGCTCCCGCTTCCAGCCGTACCTGAAAGGGGCTCTGGCGGGGCTGGACTCCCCCAAAATGCGTGTGGGTCAACCGTGACATTCCCCCGGGTGTAAGTGGGGAGCAGCTGGGGTGATCCACCAGCCCCAGTACAGTCAGGGGCAATGGGCACAGGTATGGAGGGACAGTTGGGGGAACTGGCTGTCTCCCCCAGCCTCCCTGCACCACCCACTTCCCCCCAGCACCTCCAGGGTGTTTTCTGTCTCCGAGAGGACTGGTGTGCTGAGCATCACGGCTCTGTCAGGTGCATCCTGCAGCCCCGCTCAGGAAGCCAGTGCTGCCCTGGTGCGTGCTGGAGCAGAGTCCCCCCACAAAGCAGGAACCCTTCTCCCGGGGCGCTCGGTCACACAGGCAGCAAGAAAGCAACGAGATGCCTCCTCCAGGCCTGCTGCAGCCTGAGAGATTTTACTCACACATCCATGAGCACACAGCAGTCAGCAATTAGGACCAGCTCTGGCCTTTTTATCCTGGGATTTTGTGCCCATGTGGGATTAAAGGCCTGATTGTAGCTTCCCCATCAGCCCCAAATCCTCTGCTGATTTTCATTCTGGGGGTAAGTCAGTGCATGCTGTGACCTATTGATCCCGATCCCTTGCATACAGCAAATCAACTCTGCTGCAGGGTGGATGGTCTCTTAGAGAATACAGAGCTCTCTGACCAGTGAGACGTTCCTGTGCGGTTCTGGCTTCACCTGCCAGGGGTGCTGGGAGGCTGTGGGGGTCCTGGCAGCAACAGCACAAAGTAAGTGTGTGTGTGTGTGTGTGGTGTGTGTCTGTGTTTGTAGGAGGGTTTCCTTCATCCCAGTTTGGTGCAGGTTGTCCTCCTGGCTGTTTTTGGGGGGTGAAAGGCAGTTTCCCCCTAGGGCTGAGCTCACCAGCACACAGCAGGGAGGCTGCCGGAGGTTCTGCAGCATCAGGGTGGTCTGACTGTGCTCCCTAGCTTTGCCAGCTGTTTCTTGGTGGTGAATTTGTCATTAGAAACCACCTCAGCTGTAAGGCTGAAACCCACAGCTGATGCCCTGTGGGGCCTTGACTCCGCTCAGAGCCAGGATACCAGCCTGCAAAATAGCAGTGCTTTGTGTTTTCATGGCCTTGTCCAGCAAAGCATCCTCAAGACTCAAAAGCAGAGATTCACTGAACACACTTGCAGGTGGTCAAGGCTGTGCCGTTGCCCTGTCTGGTGGTGCCATGTCCTGGCAGGGTCCTGTTACCCTCAACCTCCCTGTGAGTTGAAACCGTGCAATGAGCCTCATACCCCATCTGCTGCTGGGGGTGACGGGGTGAGGCTGGAGCAGCCCCCACACCAGCCCCGAAGTAACCTGAATCAGGGCTGCTGGCCTGACCGCACGCTGCCTGGGCTTTATCAGTTACCAGCCATGATGACTCTGTTTAAACTATAACTGAGGTTACAGCTTTGTCTTCAGGGTGCCCAGCTTCAATTTTTGCTGCTTTTGTGAGAATCCTCTTGGTAAGAACCATTCATCTGATCCTTCTGGTATCAGTTAATCCCTGCAGGCTGGCTGTGCTGGGAGGCTGGCACAGTCCCTGCCACCGCCATGTGTCCCTGCTGGGCTCCTGCCTGGGCTGAGGAGCAGACCAGGTTTTCCCTGGTTTTTGGGAGGGGGAGGATTTGCCTGATCCTGTGGTTTGTTCAGAAGGTGTGAGCATCCCCCTGCCACAGAGGCAGCTCTGCCCAGCCAGGCAGCACCTGTGTACCCATCCTCTCTGCCCTGGGCAGCATCTGCTGGCTCTGATTCCAAAAAAAGGGGAGATGAGGAGGTAGAAACCCAACCTGCCTAATTATTTTTTTTTACCATGTGAAGTTCTGTCTTTATTTGCTCTAGAAACACTGTCCAGTTTTTGTGCTTTTGTATCCTCTCCCCAATATCTAGCAGCAACGCACTCCTGGGTGCTCCTCTTTGGGCTTCCCAGAGCACCCCATGGGCCCCCTTTGTACTTAAACCCTTCGCGAAGGTGAGCAGAGCCCGTGTTTAGGGATGAAATGCCTTTGCCTACCGGAGGGTTTTTACATCTTCTCCTGTGCCAGCTCTGCAGTCTTAATCCTCATAATCTCCCCGTGTCTCTGGTGTGGCTCATTTTTGTGTGGGAATGCCCTTGAGAGTAGCAAAATTGCAGCTGCTGGGTGAAACACCGGGCGGAGAGAAACTCTGTTGTAGTGGAAAACTATGTCTTATGTAAACTGCCCAGGTATTTTGCCTTTACATTGGCTTGGGATCAGAGATGCTGAGCAGAGTGTACTTTTGGGGACCTGGGGGCCTGTGGTTTGGGGGTGCTGGCAGTTTTGTGAGAGCTCTGGTGCCTGCCCAAAGCACCGTACACCCCATGCTGAGGTTTCCTCCCCAGCTGGGGTCTGCCAGAGCCACAACTCAGAGCTGAGGCAGGAGGATATATTTTTTGCAGCATTCATTTCACAAATGAGCCTTTCGGCAGCTTTACTGATGCATCCGGTCCCCACTGTGCTCTAAGTCCCCCACTGCTGCTGCTGCTGGACCCGGTGTACCCCATGCTGGTACCCTGTGTATGTGTCACCAGCTCCTCTGAAGTTTCTTGAGCATTGAGAAGTGGGGGTTTCCCTGTGCTGGGGAGAGAGCTTTGGCTCTGCCATGCCTGGGGAGCTGCCGAGTGGGGCCAGACCCCTCTGTGGGGCAGCTGGGAGCTCATGGGGGACATCGCGCCCCAGGGGTGCACTGGGTGCTACTCAAGGGGATCCAGAGAATCCACGCTCAGGGCTGGAGCCCATCAGGAGTGGCCCAGCTGCACTCCCATGACTCCTCTCCAGCCCTTAAAACCTCCATCAAACTCCTTCTGCGGGGTAGCAATGTGGCAATATTGACTTAACCTGGGTAAGAAGCTCTTGAGCCACTGTGGCGGGAGGGGAGTGGAAGAGGAGCGTGTTTTATGCAACCAGATTGCATTTTCCTGGCAAGCCCTTCGCTGGCGCAGATCCCACACCCTGCGAGCTCGCCCTGCTCCACCCTGCGCTGTCCCAATCAGCCCAGCCCAGCCTGCTGCCCCGAGATGTGGGACAGGCATCCCTCCTGACAGCTTCATCATGGGCTTGGCCGTCCCACCGTCCCACCTCACACAAGCCCATCCTAACTCGGGCATCAGGGCTCTGTGTGTCAAGCCAGCATCGTGGCAGCAACACCCTCCTCCCTGTGCACCCCCAAAAGGCACCGTGGCCCCGGCACATGCTGCAATGACGAGGGATTTTGAGGACCCGTCACAGCAGAGGAGCTGGGTATGGGGATACCTAGCCCTGGAGACTTTTCAACCATGCTCCCCAATTAAATGTTAGGATTGAGCTTTGGATGGGCAGGGGGGCTAGGAGCAAAAATATTTGGAAATTTCTTCCAAAAGCTGAGACACTCAGTGAAACACAAAGCAACAGTGGATCAGCCAAAAGTCTCTATTATTTTTTTGTGTGAGACTTTTTGAGAGCCCTCCTTGGAGGGGCCAGCTGAATCACTTGCTCCCGTATCAGGTGAGAAGGGAGTTGCCTCTTGCAGCTGGCACAGTGCAGAGAAGCAGGGCACTGAAACACCTCCACGCTGCTGCTTCCTTCTCGCTGGCTCCTAGGTGCGCAGGAATGCGGCAGTGCTCGTTCCTCGCTGGGCCTGTGCTGGGCGAAACTTCCCTCAGCTCCATTTAAGGCAGGTTTTGCTCCAAAATCAGCAGCCAGCCTGGGTCCTCTGGCTGCATCCTGCAAGCCCCAATAGCTTTAAATGGATCTTGTGGGATGCAGTGGCTCAAAGGACCAAGCTCAGGGCTTCATTGAGCTACAAGAAATAAAATGCATAAAAGAAGTGCATCGCTCTCTAGTGGAGCCAAAGGATGGGAAAGCTCCTGCCCAGCAGGGACGTGGCTTTTTCTGCTGCACTTGCTGGTATGAACTCAAGTGCCATCAAGGGAGTTAAACATTGAACAAACACCAAGCAAAAGCTGGTGCTAGCAGCCAAGCAAAACAAAGCCTGAGAGAGGCCAGTACTCTGACTCATTTGGCATGAAAATGCAGCATGGAATAAATTAAATCTGGCTCTTCCTCATCCTCCCAGTGTGGTATCGAGCGGAGGAGCCGCATTGTCACTGTTGGTGCAGCCAAGCACACCGGTGTGGTGGCTTCGGGGTGCTGCTGCCACCTGTGCCAGGCTGCAGGCACCAAGTGGTGGCACACACAGGCCATCGAGGAGGGATGGGGGGGATCTGTACCAAACTATGGGGAGATGGATAGGGGGGCCCCCCTGTCTAGACAGGTCCCTATCCTGTATCCCCAGCCATGGCTTTCAGAAAGGCATCGTATGACAGAGCTGGAGGCATCAGGATTTTAAGATTGTGATGTGCTTGACACATCTGAGGTGGTGGCACCTGCTCTTGGTCCTTATTCTCCCATCTCATGAAGGGATGGAGAGGGGAGGGGGTCTCAGGCCCCAGTGAGGACATGCGGGTATCCCCTCTGCCTCTTGTGTGGCATGATGCTGCAGCCCTGGACACCTGTGCAGGAACCCTGGTCTTGTGGGAGCTTGGAGGTGAACTGTGGACCCCAAACTGTCACAGCGGTCTTGATGCTGAAGGGGGTCCTGCTGCCCACAGGAGAGCATCACCTACAGTTGAGGTCCTGGCCAGGATGCCCCAAGGTAGGGTCCACCCCGGCACAGACTCCCCAGAACCCATCGAGAGGGTGAAAAAGGTCAAGGCTCCGCAGCAGGCTTTGGTCCATGATGTAAAGATTGGGAGTTTCCGGGGTGTAATGTTTGCATCAGCACAAGTATGCAGATGGAGCGCACGCAGGGGCAGCTGCTTGCGATGGGCGAGGGAGATAATGCTCCTTTTCCGCCAGCACGGAAGTTCTCGGAGGAAAGGGCAAGGCTGTGCCTTGCTCCCAGCACTTCTCCATGACTCACCACACAAACCCTGCTTGGGGGATGCTGTGGGCAAGGGGGACGCACCTGTGGGTTGGCCCTGCAGGCTCCCGGCAGCTGCAGGGAGGGAGGTGACATGATGCCCAGGACACCAGGTGCCTTGGTGGAGCTGGACTGCGGGCACCAGGGCTGGATTGGGGTGGCCTTGGTGTCCTCACAGCCCCTGGGTGCTGTCCTGCAGGGTGACATCACCTTTGACAATCCCAGCCAGTGAGACTGGGAGAGGCTGGCCCAGCCCAGAGCCACCTGTGGCACCCCGGCACCCCTGCACCCACCCGCTCCATGCGGTTTCAGCAAACCCTGCAGCCCATCCTCTCCCAGCACCAGAAACCAGTCCCGGGGCTCACGCCCGGCACCACCTGGTACTGGGTCGTGACAGCCCTGGGAGTGGGTGGCTGTCCCTGCACCGACATGGAGTAGCAGCGGGCAGGAGGGTTCACTGGGCTGGGGAAGGTCACACACCCCAAATGCCCTGTGGGGTGCCCCTAGGGAGAGGGGTCCTGGCCAGGGATGCATTGCAGAGGGCTGGCCCCAGGCAGGGTGTAAAGCAGAGCTGCACCCTCTACGGTGTGCAGGCACTAAGTGCTGGTGGTGGCAGCTGTCCCAGGCATATGGCTGTGTCTCCTCGGGGGACCTGTCACCAGGCTGGGAGGTGGCAGGTGAAAAGGATTTTGGCGCCAGCACATCCTGCACAGTCACTCAGAAAGGATGAGGAGCGGGATCAGCCATAATTCACTCCCTTCTCCCAGGCAGCCTGCGGGCTGTCACCCTGGGCAAGGGCGCGTTCTCCTGAGTGGCTGCTGGGTGCTACAGAGCCCCACGTCCACCTGTCCCAGGCCCACCCACCAGCCTCCTCCCTCCTCTTCATCACCCCGTGGGTGGCGTGTGATGGGGTGGCTGCACTGACCCCAGGGACTGAGCTCTCCCAACTCATCTCCCATGGGCACTTGTGCCCTGGCTGGAGATGCCACCAGCCACCACCGAGTCCCCAGGAACCCATTGTGTCCAATGCCCGCAGCACACCTCGGCTCAGGCAGCAGTGTGCAGACAGGCAGATTGTCACTGTCCCTACTGTGTGGTGTTTTCCCCAGTTAGTCCCCAAGTGTCCCAGCATTACGTGGAGCAGGGAGGAACGGTGGGCACAGGACCTGGTCCGTGGGCGGGTTGACAACTTTCCCAAGATGTGTGGGATGGGGAAAGCTGGATGCATTTCGTAATCCCTGGGACTCTCCTAATCCCCAGGCACTCAGCTGCCCTGGTCTGGGCCCATGGGACTGTGCTCGGTGGGGAGAGGGAGAAATAGAATACGCATCATGCAGCAGGTTGATGCTCATTTATGTCTTTTCCATCACCCTGAATTGGGGACCTGTCTGCCCATCCCACTGTCTACCTGTCCTGCTGTCTGTCCATCCCACCCACAGCTAGACACAGGGAAGTGTGACAGGGCGAGCTGTCACCTCACCGCTCGGGATAATTTCCACAGACAAGCCCCCTCACTGCAAACACTTTCCATCTGCCCACGGGCACTAACTCCCAGGGTTTTCCTAATAGCCCGAGGGACTGTTCAGATGCTCCAGCATGACCTGAAATGGGGCAGGAGGAAACATGCAAGAATTGTGCCACAAATTACATAAATACTTAGAAAAGCTGAAGCCTGTTGGTGGTGACTGGGGCACCACAGCCTGGACTTTGTGCTTGTCAGTGTCACCTGCAATTGGCTTTAAGTAGTTTGTTGTGCTGGGTTAACCACTGATTATAACCATCATTCATTATTATAGCCATCATTGATAGCCACTACAAGTACAAGGCAAGGGGGAGGACCTCACTGGTAGGGGGGTGAAGGGGTCATCGTGCTAAAATAAATGCTCAGTTTATTAAACTGGGCACCGTGCCAGGCAGGGAGAGACCCCAGCTGATGGTCAGACATCTTCACCGGGTGCTGTGGGGGTCCCATGGCCCTGGCACTGGCCATGCCGTGCCTCGAGTGGCTCTGGCTCTGGGGTGGCTCAGACCTGCTGGCAGGAATTATCTGTACCACAGCACCTCCAGGCAGCGGCACAGCCGCTCTGTGCCTGGCCAGCGCTGCAGAACTGGAGACATTGGCAGGGTTTAACTGGGGGGAGCCGGGAGAGGGGCGATCACATGCTTGTCTGCCTGGGATTAGATGTGACTGGCTGTGCCAAGGAGCCGTGCAGGCCACTGGCGCGCTGCGCCCATGGCCCCTGGCAGTGGGAGCCAGCCGCGGTGGCCCTGAGGGCTCAGTGGGGACGGGTGGCCCCAGATGATGTCCTACCTCCTGCCCCCTGGCCGGGACCTGGAGCACTTTGATGGGCTTTCTCTCATTTACTGGTAAGCAGGGCAGGATGCTGCCACACTGGGAATGGGGGATCACTTGGCATCTTGGACCCCATTTTTGGGGAGCAGCATTTGAGAGATGTGTTCAGTGATCCCACAGCTTTTTGCAGGGTTTAATTCAATCCATTCTGGTGCCCCCTCTATCAAGGGCAGGGACTCATAGGAGTCCCACAGCACCTGCATCTGAGCTCTCCCGGGATGGACAGTGCACAGGTGAGGCTGGTATCAGCCGGGGTGGGGAAGGTTATATTTTGCAGGCAGCAGCTGGGGAGGCATCTACGGCTTCTGCAAGCAGCTGTGGGTGCTCTTGCTCCTGTTGCAGCCCCAGTGCAGGGCTCTCCTGTATGACAAAACCCATCTCCCTGAAGGGAGATTTGTGTCCACCCCATGCTGGTGCCCGGGGACAGGTAGATGCGGAGTGAGGACACCCACATGTGTGCGGGGAAGGCAGCAGGCACGGCGCAGGGGACGGGAGGTGACGGCAGGCGCTGGGCGGCTGCAGATGTCTATGTAGGGCAGAGAGAGCCGGCGGGAGTGCGGCTGCGGCTGGGGCCAGGGTTCAGAGCGTGCGGCTTTAGCCGATTAACTGGGGGTCAGTGGGCCGGATCCAGAGCCAGTGGGGGGCCCAGAGGGCTCTCAGGGCCACTCTGAGGTTTGGCAGAGGCTTTCTTGGGCTGGCTGAGCCTCAGTGTCACCCCAGGGACTGAGAGGCCAGGGCACCTTGCAGCCACTGGGAACCATGGACGCTACCGAGGCACGATCCGTCTCCTGCTGAAGTAGGTCATTGGAGCGAGGGCTGGGGGGTGGCAGCACCCCATGCGGGTGAAGACAGGCTGGTGAGGGTGGCACCCCTGGGGTGACAGCTATCCTCACCCAAGAGGTCTGTTTGGGGTGCTATGCTGACGCTTCCCTGCTGCTTTTGGGTGCAGAAAAGGCAGAATCTGTTGCTGGTCAGAAGGAGGTAGTGCAGCACAGGCTCAGCCTCACCGGATGCATTTTGGGGAGCACTGCCAAGCCGGTATCAGCAATGGGTGCTGATACTATGGGGCTGTGGTGTGTGTATGGGGGCAGAGGGAGTTGAGGCAGCACCATACCCCTTCCTGGCAGCGTCAGCAGCCTCACTGGGATCCCCTGGCACCACAGGGCTGCTAAGCCCCACTTCCCTGCACTTGCAAGGCAAAAATATTCAAAACCCATTTTCTACCTCAGAAATCTGTTTATGTGTTGGGGTTTTGGCTTGAAACTCCCCCACCTTATCCTGTTGGTATGCGCTTTGTATGGATGGAGAGACCCAGCTGAGGGGTGTCTGGTTTTGTGCCAGGGGACCAGCCCCCATATGTGACAGGTACCAGATGCACTGGGTGGCCTTTGGCTGTCTGGTGGCTCCACCGGGATGCAGTGCAGGACAGTAAGCAGATGGCAGGCAGATAACATCACAGCTCTGATAAGTATGGCCCCACTCTGCCACTGATTAAAAGATTAATTTTAGAGTTTGAAGTAGGAATTTAACAAATAAACACAAGCCACGAGCAGGACATCACCTGGCATCATCGGGTCACAGGGTGGCAATTGACGGGGTGTGTGGCTGGACCGGCAGCTCATCCCTGAGCACCGGTTTCTCATGGCGGTGATGCCGGTGTGACCCTGTGGGGCACTCCTGTATGGTTTCGCTACTCTGCAGAGCGGCTGCCGGAGGCTATAAGTGGGTTTAGCAATGGTGGTTTTTGTGCAGAAGCTTTGCCAAACCCAGCAGGAAATAAAACAGCCCTGAAGGTGGCCACCTGTGCCAGGCAGGTCCTGTGGCTGGTGGCCGGACCGTGCTGTGTGTGCCCTGGGTGGGTGGTACCTGCTGCCAGCTCCTCGCTGGGCACAGCTGGGGTGCAGGACCAGCTCGGTGCTTCCCCCAGTCCTCTTTGTGTTATTATTCCTGCCGTGATTGTGGCTTCTGCTGGGGTCTGGGTTTGGGCACAGGGATATTTGCAGCTTGAGGATGAGTCAAAGCTTTTCCCGACCAGCCTCTCCCAGCTCAATGGTGTGTTCTGAAATCTTTCCTAAAAATGTTATTTTCCTGTCTTCCCATTCTCAGTCATTTCCCTTCTCTTTTTCTTTTCCTCTTTTTTTTTTGTTACACATTCACTTGGGTGAGTTCTCCTCCACTGTTCTTACATTTTACCTAACCGGGGACATTAACTGATTTGCCACTCCCCAGGGGAACTGGAGACCCCAACCCTGAGGACAGACTGGTGGCCTGGATGGCAGAGCAGGGTCCGCAGCCCCCACCAGTGACCATCCCCTGTTAATAAGTTTATAACCAGTCCAATCCCACAGCCCAGAGGATTTAGAAAGGCAGGCAGGTTTATAATCCTGTTAACCCTTCACAGGAGCTGACGCCCAGATAGGGGCCACAGTGTGAGTCCCCAAGCAGAGCATCTCATGGGAGGAGGAGGAGGGAGGAAGTCTTTCCTGCATGCGAGATGCCACTATGCCTTGATCCTGCTGGGGCTAAAATGAAGCAAGATTGTTCAAGCTTTCCCTTGTGATTGTATTTAAATTGCTTTAATTCTCATCTCAAGTGGGTACATGGGAGGTCTGGGCTAAACAAGATGTTGGGGGACAGTTATCTCTGCTGGGTATGGGGTTCTGGCATAAACACCTTTCCCAAAAACCTCTGGCAAACCAAGCCTGATCTTGCTTCCACCTGAAACAGACTCCTAATTACTGATGGAGAGGCTAATTCAAGAGACCCTTTTGCCTTTTCCTCAAGCAAAGCCTTGAAGAGCTGCATGTTGATGGAGGGGCAGCAGGGACCTGAATTTTAGACAGCAAATGTTCGTTGGGATCAGTCCCTTGTGTATAAGAAATCTGGTGGCTAAGAATGACATTCGAAAGTGAGGTGAAGTTTGGAGGAGGGTGATAAAAGCAGTTGAAGAATGGAAAAGCCTGGCCAGCAGTGGGAGGTAGCATTTCCATCTGCCTGTGGCCTTGGGGACTTGGTGGTGCTGGCTCATGGGGCAGATGCACTGGGAGAAGGGGGTATTCCTCCTTGAGGAGTGAGGAGATACATCCAGCCCAGGGTAGAGACACCTTCCTTCAACAGATGGAGAAGCATTGGAAAACTGCCTTGGCTTTAAAAACTCCTGGCCTCTCCATCTTTAGACTAAAAAGCAGACTTTGATTCAGGCGGGAATGAAGCGTGATCCACCACTACAAGGAGTGGGGAGATGAAATGTTCCCTGGGAGCCACCCTCTGGCCTCTGTGGCTGGAAAAGACCTGTGCTCAGCTCCAGGGAGTGGAGCTGGGGCAGTGATGGGGGGTTTGTTAGGATGGGGTATGGTTGCTGCAGCGTCTGTCTTTCCCTTATGGCCTGGAGGACTGAGCCCCTTTGCAAGGGACACTGTAGAGATGAGGCGCATGGCAATGACCAGGGCTGGCTATCCTCTCCTTGGGGAGGAGAGGATGGGTGTGCAACCATGCAGGCGGTGGTGGTAAGCAGTTGCTGCCCCTGGGCAGGCCCTCCTGTCCCTTGGGATCCCCCTCTTTGCTCAAGAGGAAGGGGATGAAGGAGCACCGAGGTCTGCACAGCAATGGGGAGGAGGAAGGTGCCTGTAGGGTGCAGAGACATCAGCATGTGACTGTTAGCAGAAGGACTCATAGGGACAAGCTTTCTCCATGAGTGGTGTCACCAGGAAGAGGCAGGACCCCTGGGGAGCAGTGCCACCCCACCAGGGCCAGCAGCACCTCTTCATCTGCCACCCCTCCTCTGCCTGCAGGTGGGTGGCTGGGAGCTGCTTGTGCCCATGGCTGGGCAGAGGGAGCCGACAGGGGTGCATGGAGCTGCCAGTCCCTGGCTACTCCCCACAGCACCTGTCCGCATCCTCCACCAGTAATTTCAGCAGTGTGGTATTGTTTATTCCCTCTTCTGTTCAGACTTGTCTGTGAACATCCCTGAACTTATGAGCTCATCTGAAGCGACTCCATGTGTAATATTTATGAAAATGATGTGGGCTGTGCTGTGACTGTGGACAGTGTGCAGTTGCTTCACAGCTCCTTAGCAGCTGATTTCTTTTGATTTATTATCAATGCTTTGTAGCTGATCCTGTAAGCAGCAGAGATGCATTTTTCTGTTTTCTAACCAGATGTAAATGAGTTTTCAGCCTACTCTTATTTTGTTTTGTCTTGACACAAACACTGGTTCATTATTAAGCAAGTGCTTGATGCTGCCTGGGCAGCCCTTTGCTCCCACCACAGCTCACAGCGTTGGTGAGATATGGGCAGAGACCATAATGTGGTGCCCCGACTAGGGCTGCAACCTTCCACCTCAAAACTTCTTATGGTGCATTCTGGAGCTGGAAGCTTTCAGACAGACTTCACCGCTGCTGCAGAATGTCTCTCCACCTCTAATTCCCACCCACACGAACCTGCTCGGACCCTGTTCCTCTGCTAAGCTGCACGCAGAGGCTCCCTGAGGGCTCAGTGATGCTGCTGCCCAGCTCTGGCATCCTTATGCCACTGCTCTGCTGTGCTCAGGATCCTGCTCAGAGCAGTGACTTGGTCCTGGCCCAGATGCCGTGGGGAGAGGAGAGGTGTGTGCTGCCCAGTGTGGAGGGCAGCGGTTTGGGGCCAAGTCACCCAGTGAAGGTTGCCCTGGATTGGGCATGGCCAAAGCCAAGGTTGAAGCTCAAAGGAGTCAGAAAACAGACCAGGGGAGAAATGCAGAAAGGCCTTTTATCCACAGACAGGCTGAAGGCTGCTTGCCCGGAAGGTGCTTTGACCAACATAGAGAGGAAAGGTGGATAATAACATAGCAGTGACTTGCATCTACTCTTGGTTTTTTGTTGGGTAGAAAAGAAACTCTCATCAATTTTGTTGCACCTCTACCGAAACTGTTGCTTTACATCTCTGATCCTAATGGTGCTTTCTAAAGCAAGAAGACTGAAGTCTCCTGCCCTGGGCACTGAAGGGCAGGGAGCCTTCATGCAGCCCTCCCCTCAGGCCTGGCTCCAGTGAACTCTCCTGCAGCCCCTCTGAAGCTGGTCAGGGAGGTCACCTTGTCCTGTTGGCATTGCCCCCAGCGCTGTGCTATCCCTTCCCTTCAGCAGTGCTGGTTTATTCCAGTCAAGGCTCTGGCCTGTGACTCAAAGGGGTAATTCTGTGAATTAATTTATTAGCAGAGTCTCAAAGGATCTCAGAAAGTGGCACAGTGAATTTTGGTGGTGGGGTGGAAAGTGGCTCTTACTGGGACTGGGATGATTTTTAGTACATTAGAGGACTCGGAGTATGATCATTGGTGTAACTGGCAGGAGGCTGGTGTGTGAGGGCTGCTCGGGCATCCTTTCACAAGTGAACTGCTGTAAAAGGCCACTCTAAGGTTGACATGGTGCTGGGGTGCTCCTGCCCCTCAAGGAGCTGTGTCCTGGTGTGGACCAACCTCCCATCACAGGAGAAGAGGCGTGGTGGGGGGTTAGGGCACCCCAGAGGATTTGAACTTGTGTGTCTGCTCTGCCACAAAACTTCCTGGCCAGCCTTGACCAAGTAGTACCAGAGCTGGGAGTCACCAGGTGCTTAGACCATCCTGCCTTAATAGAGCATGATGTTTGGCTCTCCGTGCCCTGGGTATTGTCTGTGAGATGGCAGGAGAAAGAACATTTCCCCACCATTGGGTCAATGCGAGGTTGAGTAGCTTTGTGAGGCTCTCAGTGCAGGGAAGGCTACAGCCATCCAGCAGACTGGGAAATGGCCCCACATCCAACCCTCCATGCTTAGCTGGGCTTTGCCAGAGCCCTTTATGCAGACATAGAGTAGGTCCTGGGATGCCTGGCTTCGGTGGGGTGCGTGTAATATACTGTCAGATGCATCTGTGTTTGATGTCTAGTTGGCACTATTTATGCAAATTTTGATTTTTCAGCTAAATTAATTCATTTCTTAGGAGAGTTTTGGCCACCTAAAGGTCTGGTCTGCTCAGGTTTCTTATATTTCATCTGAATGCTCCCAAATGGAAGGCCTTAAAAAAAATAAAAGCGGGGGGAGGACGGGACACAGTTTAAATGCAGGAAACCTTTTGCATTGTCTTTATTTTAACACACTTCCAACTTGCCCAGCAAGGCTTCACATGACTATCGGGGAAGCTCTTGCTAATAAAATTAGTTGTTTACACATGGGATACAGGACCTGTGTCCTCCCACTGCCCACAACTCCAGAGGAGCATGTTTCCTGGGAATTCCTCTTCATTTCACACCGTGCCCACCAAGATCACAGCCCTGTTCCTGTTGAGCCCCAAGATGGCTTGTTCCAGCTCCATCCCTGCTCACTGGCCAACTGTGGATAATCTCATTTCTTGTCTCTGTTTCCACATCCCACAAAACAGGGGTCACGCTGCTTCTGCAGCTGGGTGGTATGCATCAAGACGGGAGGGGAAGATGCTGTTCATAGGCACATCATACTTCTCACCCCCCCCAACAGATAGTGGAACAGCTGAATTTGCTGTGTGTTAAGGAGAAAATGCTGTTGACTGGAAAAGATGCTAAAAAAAAAAAAAAAAAAAAGCCTAAACCCCTAAGTGCTACAGTCTGTTATTACTTCCAAAGCTTTGCTATGGATTTTAAGGTTTTAGGGATGGTAAGCACACATGTCCTGCACTGAACGCTGCCCTCCATCCCTGGAAGGGCTGTTCCAGAAGATGCATAATAGGATGCATCCAAATAATTACCCCGTTGTGTTAATGATGAGTGCGGCAGCCCTGCTGGGGGGGGCTGGGGAGCTCCCTCCCGACTTGTTCAGGAAGGCACTTGCGATGGGCCGTGTTGGCTTTGGCTTGCATAAGCTTTAATCTAAAGTTGGAGATGTTTTTAGCTGATCTGTGTTAATGTTGGGTGGAATTAACATGCATACGGGGAGACCACGTGACCCCCTCCGGCCTCCCCCCTTTTTTTTTTTTCTCTTTTTTTTTTTTTTTTTTTTCCCATCATTTTAACGGATTCCTGCCAAATCAGAGTGGCTGGAGCCCGGCAGGGCTGGGCTGCCGTGGCCAGCAAGATGCCCGCCGTCTCTGTCCTTTACAAGGGAGTCATCATCATCAGCAGGTAATTCCCCTGCAGCCAGGGCAGGAATTGGGGAGGGGGCATGGGGCAGCCATGGGGGTCCCACCGGCCACCTCCCTCCAGAGAGCCAACAGTGATCTGCTGTAGCTTCTCCAGGAGCAGGGCTCGGTGGCAGGGATGGCTTGCATGCAGCAGAAAGAGCCGAGGACATCATGACCAGCACCTGTTTTTGGGTTTCTTGCATCTCTAGCGTTAGCAAAGCTTCTGTGCCGCCTTTTGTGCATCGGATCGGGGATAAAAGTTGATTGTATCATCTAGGCATCTGCTTTGTAGAAACCTCTGTCCTTATGTTTCAGCCCGGTTTGAGCTATTTCTGTTTATTGGTGGTGGAGATGCCTTGGTGATTTACTCAAAATACCCTGAAAATCCTAAATTCAGCCAGTCTGGGCCCAGGGCTGCTATGGCTTTCTGGGATGCCTTCAAGCTCTGTTTTCTGACATACAGTTTTTTGTCCAGTCTCTTGAATATTCAAAACATCGCAACAATAGGAAGGCGGGGGGCGTACTTTTAACAAGGAGAAAAAGCTTCCGGTCTGATTCTTAGAGGTGGGTGTTACTGGCTTTGCAGAATAGCTTGATATTTTGGATGCCTGAAAAGAGAAGTCCCTGAGGTTTATTCCTCTCCTGTTTCCCACCAGACTGGAGGAGCCTGTTGTGCCCCACAGTGTTTTCGCTCCTCAGCTGCATCATGATTTGGGATCAGATATCAATTCAGAAACTTCTTTTCTCTTGAGATTTATATCCTGGGAAGTGGAATGTTTTGGGACTGCCCCCTCCCCCCGCCACCCAGTTTCCCATCTGGCACACCTGGCTCTGGTTTCTCAGATCAAGATCCATCCATCTTCATGTTCACCCATCCTCAGGGGACTTGACCACCACAGGCCACCCAAAGATGAGAAGCACCGGTGGTCCTGGGTTTGGAGTCCAGGGTCCCCAGGTGGAGCTGAATGCTTTCGGTGTCATTTATTTGGAGCTCCCCCCTTGCCAGACTGTGTGGGGAGACTGTGGGGCAGTTGGAAGGGTTCCTTGGTGCAGGGGAAGCTCAGGTGTGTGATGCTCTTGCACCCGCTTTGGCTTGTGAGGAGAAGCTCCCAACCTCAGCCTGGCGAGGCTGGTACATGAAGCGGCTTGGCAGATCTTGCACCCCCGCTTTTCCAGACCCCCTGCCAGAGGGATGGAGGCTGCCTGCATTATAAAACCTCTGGAGCGGATCGTGCCCGGCTGTCTTCATTACAGGCTGTCTGTATTTGTGAAACTGCTTTATCCCCGGAACATTGGTCCGAGCTCTGATCTCATTTCCCGGGAGCTGGACAGCTGTCCAGCCCCGTTAATCTGGGGTAATGAATCACAGATAGGTCCATGAGATTTGCTGGGTGGGGAGGATGATGTCCAGCCCTGCACATATTCTCTCATTTATCTGTATAAACTTTGAGGGAGGTGGGAAGGGGTTGCTTTTTGCCAGTGTGGGCTTGATGTGCAGGGCTGTGTCCCTCAACCTGGGTGTCTACATCATTCCGTGGGCAACATCTGGAGTGGTGGGAAGGATGTCCTTGTGCACATGTTGGTTTGGCATGTTTATTTTAGCCCATTAAAGAAAGATGTCTTTCTTCTCTCTCCCAGGACACTCATGGGACCATACGGCATGGATCGAGCTGTACATTGCTTTGATTTCTACGACTGTGCAAATGGGCTGGGTGAGTACAGAACCTCTGCAAGGGACATCGGGGTGGCCTGGAGCAGCTCAAACATCCCCCTGGGCCCCAGCACCTGTGTCGTGATGTGCCTCTGTGTGAAGTCAGATGTCTCACAGAAATACCAGTTCTTGTGCCTGTGTCAAGGATCTGACAGCACCTTTTGCACCTGGGAGGTTAAAATAAAGTCAAAATCCTGACTAGTTCCCGGCTGATGGTGAACAGTCACAGTGCTGAGAGCTGTGCCTGGAGCCAGAGCCCGTCCCTGGAGCAGAATGTGGGGGGGAAAGGCTTTTTAGAATGTTATGATTTTTTAATTTTTTTTTTAATTTAATAATAAAAAATAAATGAAATTCCAAGCACTTCCCAGATGACTGCCTTGCCCCACTGCAGGCAGGCTCCCCGGGAAGCCACCCTGATGGGTGATGCAGGGCGTTGCAGCTCTCCTGGAGACTGGGCCGTGTGAGTTGTTTTTGGAAAGTTTGGCTGGCGGGTAAGAGTATGAACACTGAGCGAGTCAGATGTCCTTCCACAGTGCTCTGAACATCAAAGCGCAGAAGAAAAAAGAGATGGTCATATCCATGAGAACACGAGGAATGGCCACAGGTTCACGAAACTCAACCAGGAAGAATCCAGCGTAGCATCTCATCTGACCTCTGTGTATCCAGCAGCATAAATACTGATGCTCTTTCATGGATGTTATAAAAATTGCAATCCTGCATCAGGATTTCTTGGGACCCACCATGTAGTCTCCTCCATAATTTTAAATTGCGAGTGCATCATCCTGCAGAACAGCTGTGGGCCCTGTGGTGAGGTCCCTGGGTGACTGTTTGGGGACCTGTCCTGAGAAGTTGAACTCTCCACGTTTCCTGAGACCTGAGATTAATTATAGATTGGCTGTTTCCAGCTCTTGGGCTTTCTGCCATGGAGGAAAAGCTTTGCTGACTCCTCTCCTGGTCTTCTCTTCATGATGTTCACAGGAGCCCAGAAAAATGTCTTTGCTTGGTGAAAATGATGTTTTAATCACCAGAGGTGGATTTGGTTGAGTTGATGGGATTTAAACTGTTGTGTTAGATTAGCTCATTAAAGGAGGAGACCTAGAAAAGCCTGACCGAGCTGATGCTGACCTCTGGAAGAGGTTCACAGATGCTACAGCCTGTTGGCAGCCTCTTTGCTGGGTCCCAGTTCTCTTCCTTTCCCCCAGTCTGTGGCCACAGGGTCTTTGCAGACACTCCACAGGGTCTTGCAATGTGCTGCAGGAAAGTATAACAATACGGATTTTCTAATGCTATCATCAGCTTTCTTCATCCTCTCTTGTGAAGCCTGAAAGACCCAAGATGAGCAATTGTCCTCCAGAAACCATTCCTCTCTGCTGAGGAACAAGCAGTGCTTGCGGGAGCCCCATGTCTGCCATAGGCGTAGCTGCTCAGAACATGTTTTTGGGGAAAATAAAAAGGTGCCTCCGTGAGCTTCTTATGTTCAGATGCAGGTGTTATTCCAGCAGAGTTTCTTTAGGGCAGCATCAGCCAGTGTGGCAGGTCAGCGTTTGGCCCTAGGTCTGTTGCTCTGTGGCTTTAGGTGGAAACCCACATGTGAACCTCAGCAGAAGTTCAAAGGGGTTACCGGGCAGCTCCTAAAACCTGAACTTTGAATTAAAGAATCACCATCAAAGGGAAGTGCTGATTAAGAAGCATTTCTCAGAAACACTGAGATCCCATTATCTTGACCTTGATCTTCTTAGGACAGGGCAGCGGGTGATTCACCTCCAATCTGTCCCTTCCTCCAGACAGAAAAAGCTGGCCGGGGCTGCAAGATCAACAGGGGGATTAAGGGAAATGTAATTGAACATTGCTAGCTTAGGTGCAAAGCGGGCAGTCTCTGTGTGGAGACTGCCGGGACCACATGGTGAGGTTGGGATGCTCCGGAGATGATTACAGTTGGGCTAAACAACCAGATTAGCCAGGACACCCCTTGACCCCGTGGTACAGAGCTGCATAGCGAGCCAGGAGCAGGTAAGATTACAGCCTGAGAAGTTGAGAACTGCAACACTGGCATTAGTGGGAGTGGGATTAGATGCGCCAGAGAAGCTCAAAGGTCTTGAAGAAATTTATAGGATCGCTAAGAATCTCAAGAAAACACTGTCTTGGTTAGTCACCTGTATGCCCAGCTGGAGTTTTCCCATAAACATTTATTCTCCAAAGGAGAAAATACTGGAGACATGGGCATCAGCTCCAGGACCTTTGCCAGAAGGAAAAGATTAAAGAGAGAGATCCAAAATAGGCTAGATTATCTGCCCCTAAGTATGACCTAATAAGCATTATACTGTGACTTTGATGCTGTGATAATTAAAGAGCCGTTATTTACCTACACTGGGTCCCAAATATAAATTCATGTTTATAAAACATGAAGACTCCCAGGAGTGCTGCCACCACAATCTTTGATGATTTGGGTTTGTTGCAATCAGTCCAAGCTGTCCCACGGCTCGGTCTGAACCCAAGCGGGTATGAACCCTTCCTGCTCCTCCTCCCCACTCTGGTGGGAACCCCCCAGTGCATGTCTTGGGGGGCAGGACCGGTGTCCACGGTGCCTCCGTGGCAGGGTGATGGCTGGGTGGGCAGACCCTGACAGCAGCCAGATGGTTTCTCAACAAGGGAGTTAAAAGTCAGGACTTTTTTCCTCCCTCTTGTCAAAGTTTGAGTGTGTCTGGGAGGAACACTGTGAGTAATCACTGATTTTAATAACAAGATGGCATTTTCTCCTGACATTGTTGGGGATAAAGGAGGATTTGTAGATACTTCAGCTATATTAAGCCATTATTACAATTGATTTGTGGACACAAAAGGGAAATGAGTCATTATTGATTTGATACCTCTGCAGAGGAGCCCGTTGGAAGCAGGTCCTGTTGGGTGCTGGGTGATGCTACAGCTGTGCCTCTTCTGAAATGCAGATTTTTACATGATTTGTCCGATATGTTTTATCATTCCTAATTATTTCATGTTGTGGTGTGAAGAAAGACGTAGGACGCCTTCTTGAGTCATCACCTTGGCTTAAGGCAGACTTCCAGTGTCCTCCCCATCCCAGGGCTTTCCCAAACCCATCCCACATGTGAGCCTGCTTCCCAGGGCCTCTCTGATAGCTGGTGGCAACGGCCACCAGCAGCTACCCCAGCCCGGTCAGGAACTGAGACCCTTTCCAGCTGAGCATCCTTGATGAAGAGCAGGTTTTACCTTCTCTCAGCGGGCTTTGGGGCTGCAGCATCTCTTCCCAGCTTTGGTCCACAGGTGCCCAACCTGCCACCATGCCCTGGGGAAGCTTGTGCCACTTTAAGATACCTCTTTTGGGCAATATTTCCAATTTCAGTTAATTTATTTTAAAACGCAATGGTGCGTGTTTCTGAGGTGTTCTGCTGTGAGTCCCCAGTGCTATCAGTAAAATAGCTCCTCAGAGATGCACAGGGGTTGTATGGTTCATATGTGGTTAATGCATTAAGCCCAGGGAATAAACTCCAGCACTCAGATGGGGCTGGGGTTTTGTGCTTGGGACAAGCGGCAACTGGTGCACATAGGAATGAAATTAAAAATTGTAACCATCTGGTTTTAATCACAATTTTAATGTAAAGGTGACTTGAAAGACAAGATCTTTCCCTAGAGGTAGCTGAAAGCTGTGAGGGTCATTACAGCAGAAGGGACCTAGGGATGGAAATAGTGCCATTGTCCCAAGTAATCCCAATCCAGGGTCCACTCCTCTTCTCTCCTGCTTGTTTCAGAAAGGGATCTCAGGTTTTGGGGAAGAAGCTGTGCTCTGCTCCCCTGGAGGGAGGTGTTTTTTGCATGGGGTAACTTTGTGCACCTCCCCAAGGCTGGAAGCAGCTCATCAGCCCAGGGCAGCAGCCAGAGGATGAAGCTGCCGTGACGCTGGCAGTGTCCCTCTCTGCAGTGCCGCCTGTCCTCAGTGTGCCCTCCTGTCTGGAGCAGCAAAATGCCTGACCGGCGGCTCTCAGGAGAGATTTGTTAATTAAAGCTGGGCTTTTTAATCCTTCTGTCCACAGCCTGGATCTTCGAAGCAGGACTTAATGAGCCCTGGAGAAATAAGTCTCTTGGGCCTTTTCCTGCCAGCCGTCTTACGCAGACCAGCAGGGACATGTCCCGTGGCTGGAGAGGTGGCCGTGCAGCACGAGAGCCCTTTGCCAAGGCACTGTTATGGGGTGTTTGAGCTGAACCAAAGGTCATCTCTGCACCCTGGCTGCTCCTCCTGGCTCCAAACATTGATAAACTGTGGGTGCTCCTGATCTGCAGCTCTGCCATCACTGGCGGCTTCAAAGGCTGTGGTGGAGATGCTGCTGGAGGCTGGTAGGCAGGCGAGCTTGCAGCAGGGATGTTCTCACCACTGTAGTGAACCTGGGGCTTGTCCTGATATTGAACCTCGAAGGGGGTGTCGTGGGGAAAATGCTTGTCTCCAGTAATGTTTCCTATGACAAGGATTATCAGGGACATGAGTAGAGGCTGAGGCATTCACAGCAGAATCGGATCCTTTCCTATCAGTGACGAACGTGGGCTTGGGGAAGGTGGTTGCTCCTTGCCCGTGCCTCTCTCAGAAGCTTTTTCTCTGTAGCTTTTGCTCCAGACAGGTGGTACCAGATGCCTTTAGCCTTCGTGTTGCATCAGCAGACACATCCTTTTGCTTCTGCTGCTGCTTGTGTGGCGCAAGGGACACATGGGGCGTTCCACAGATGGTTTTTAATGGGGGTGTCAGGTGGTGCTGGGGTGCCCAGGAGCTGTACCCAAAGCTGCATCCCTCTGACACAGCCTGTGGAAACTGCTTTTCTTCTGCTGTTGCGCCATGGGCACTTCTTTTCCTCCAGGTATTAAGGTAATCGGTGGCATCAAGGAACTCACGGGAGAAGAATATGGAGTTTATGTCAAGAGGATCCTTCCAGGGGGTGTTGCTTATGCAGATGGTGAGTCAAACATGGTGCAGAGTACCACAAAATCTGAGAAAAGCCAAAATCCAGTGTGTTTGGTTTATATGTTACCTTATTAGACACTTCAGGTGCTTCTTCCCAGATTTTCCAGCAGTTGGGGCATACTTTCTACTGGGGTAATCATTGTAACATCTGACAGCAGCCTTGTCTTGACTTCTGCAGCATAGATATGATTGCTTTGTGGTTTTAAAGCAAGATCCATCTCTGCCTCACAAAGAACTTCACTGTTCTGCCTATTCTTTCCCATGTGCCACTGACTGCCTGTAGCCCCCAAATGACAGGAGATCCTTTTGCAAATTCAGCTCTGCTCTAGGCCACTGATTTCATTCTGAGCATCTTCAAATAAGGAGATATTAGGCAGCACACTGCAGAGTTCACCTTTCATAACTTAAGCCAGAAAGATTTATTTATTTTTTTCCCAAATCTTACAATATAATTTTTCCATGTAATAAAGAAAAAAAGTCCAGGACAGGTAGATGTGCCACTCCTGGTTTTCTACCTAACCTCAAACTGAAATAAGTAAAAGCTTTATTGCATTTTTTGGTATTTACTTTCGTAACTTCCTACAGCAGAGGAAGTACTGCAACACTGGCACAAGTTTTTCAGGGAGGCTGCAGAAACTTCATCTGTGAATGTCTTGAAAAACAGGTTGGATAAGCATCTCTGGAACAACCTATGCATATTTCATCCTGTCTCTGGGCAAAGAAAGGAACTGCCCAACCTCTCCCAGTCCCTTCAAGCTGTATTTTCTGCAGTTTCTATCCATTATTTTTCTTTTCTAGGGCGCCTGCAGCCAGGAGACCAGATCCTGGAGGTCAATGGCGATTCCCTAATTGGGGTTACAAGTGAGAGGTACTATATCCAAACGGAAATCTTGCATTCCTGTTGCTTTTGTATAACTCTGTGAAGTGGTTTGGGCTGCAGGTTGCATGGAGGATACAAGTGCCGTCGCTTTGTCTGCACTGTGACACAGCCACGCTGTTCCCAAGAGCCAATTTGGGAATTAGAAATGAAAAGTTTCTATATAGAAACAGACCAGTGGACACAAACTGTATTTGTGAGATATTTATACATCCCCCCAAAATGCTGGGCTTTCCTAACAGCTCCTTGCACTCCCACTCCATCTGCTGCAGCTTTCCCAGCAAGCCCCGCAGCTCCCAGCACAGGAGATTAGCCAGTGCCTAAGCCTGACAGCGCTGCTCTGCATGGAGGTTCCCTCCAGAGCTGCAATCCAGCCCCTCAGCTCCCCAGCAATAAAATAATTCACTGCCAGAGGAGTAACTGCATTTTGGGGGGGCCCTTTTTCAATTAAAGGTGGTGCCAGCCTGCTGCTGCCTTCCACTTCTGCAAGGCAAGAAGTGTGCTTCTGCACAGTGTGCTCAGGCTGGGTGCATGCTTGGGAAAGCAGCATGATGTGTTTTGCCTGCTTCCAAACCCCCAGAGCAGCTGGGTTTGATGAAGGAGGTCCCGAGGACATCTCTGCAGCTGCAGGGAGGCTGTGTCTGGCCACCAGCACACTGTTCTGGCTCCCATGGGGACACATGAATGAGAAAGTGGTCATCCCTGAGATGGAAACTTCCCAGGGGAGATGTACTGGGAGGTGTTTGCTTACTGCCACGTGCACCTTCTGGGTCTGCTTTGTTATCGGGGACTTCTGATTTATTGCAGAAGTGGGAAAATAAGGCTGTGACTTGCCTGCCCACCAGCCCTGCTGCCAAGGCAGGGAACGGAGCTGTTCCACAGGCGTCCAGCCAACAAAGATCACCTGGCTGCTGGCAGGGTTTGCCCAGGCCATGGGTCTCTGCCCGGTTTGCTGTGAGCTTTGACACATGGCCAGGTGAGCTCGGTGGAACACCACTGTGAGTCAGCATTGACATGTTGTCTTTCTTTTCTTGCAGGGCTGTGGACATCCTGAGGACAGCATCAGCCACCAGCCACATGCGCCTTCTTATAGCCCGCGACGATGACGCCAGGTAAGGAGCGTCATCTTGTGCTGGGAAGGGGGATCTGGGCACTCGTTGGCATCGTGGCTATGGACTGCCTTTGAGCTGACTGGGCTCAAAGCCCATGGTGAAGATGGAGGTGGCAAAGGGTTTTTGATAACTGTACACCGATGGGAATGCTGTGGAGCTGTAATGGCAAGGGAAGCAAAGCTGGCGGCTCCCAGCTGCAGACCTGGCTCCCGCCCAGCCTGTGTTGGCTCCGCAGGGCATCCTGGCATTGAGCAGGTTTCCACAGATGTTTCCCTATCGAAGACCAGGGCAGCTCCAGCCTCAGTTGCGGGGTGGCACAGGCTCCTTCAGCTCGGCTGTGCAGTGCTGAACTGCTTATGGTTTATCACATCCTGCACGGAGCTTTGGATGAAGACATAGGGACAGCAGAATCTTCACTTTCCTTTCCAGTTAGACATGTTGAATTAAGATCTTCCTTCCATAGAGGATTCCTCCTTCCCAGCAACGACAGGCAGTTTCTCCCTGAAACTTCTCCCCTCACCCCTTCCTGGAAAATCTTGCTCTCTCTAGAGATGCTTGGAGGACTCACAAGTAGAACAAAAGCGTTTGGTTTTGTCTTGGCTGGATTTAGGTTGTGTGGGACAATGATGGTGTCATGAGAGAGGGTAGGGTTGTGGAAACCAAGGTATGGGATCAGTGAGGTCTTGTCTTGCATTCCCCAGGAGATCTGGTACAATGTGCGCAAGCATCTTCTCCCTTGAACAGAAAAACAGGTCTGGAAACTTGAGGTGCACCAGGAACCACCAAAATGAAGTGGGTTTAGGCAGAGCATGGTCGTGGGCAGGCAGGCTGGTGGGGCCGAGGCTTTGCACTGCGTGTGGGTGGCTGAAGATCACAGAGTCATCTGCTCAATGTACCCGCATTCCGTTAGCATTGGAGATGGTGGTTTCATGCCTTATCCATCAGCAGCTGTGGAGTGTTACTGCCTTAGCAGAATAGTGAGAGTGCTGTAATGACAGGGATGAGACTAATTTTGACATAGTAATATATTGGTGGAGGAATTATTTGCTGTTAATGAGAGACTGCTTTTTACCTACACTCTTCCGGTGAAAAATAATATCTCAAATTATTATATTAACTGCAAGTCCTTCAGCAGGTGCTGAGAAAGCACTGAGTGAAACAAAGAGGTCACCAGAGCTTGACTTGGGAGTTTGACCTTCTTTTACTCTGAGTCTGAGTAAGGATGTGCAGGATGTACTTCTGTGCCACAGCGGTCCCCTGTTCCTGCCTTAGGAGGAAAGCGGCAATGGGTGTCTTGTGACATCCCCTCTCTGGGTGGCTGTTACTGGGGCTGGTGCCCAGCAGGAGGGACGGGTTCCCAGCTGAGCCGTTCCCTGTACCCATCAGCAGCAGGACTTGCCCAGGAAAACACTTAATTTCTCAGCCAGAGCCCCCAAAGCAGGTCTTCTGCCTTTGCCCGTGCCGGTCTGTTCCAGGCTGTTCAGACAGCTCCTAATATCTTAAATTGCAGCAGATGTTTCTTAAAACATACGCATGCATGGTTTTGTCGGCAGCTCCAGCTCCTTCGCACATCTGTCCACAGTCCCAAATCGCCCTGTAAAGGGGCTGCTTGAAAACCAACTGCAGAAGACTCTGGGAGCACAGTGAAACTTTAAGTAATTTATTTGGTCTCCATTTGCTATTGGTTATCTGTTAAATCTGCAAAAGGTTAGCTAGTGGGAGAGTGGGGAAGTAATCAGTTTATCTTTTTTTTTTAAAGATTTGCAGAGATTTCACTTGCATAATCATCTCACAAACTGTTTAATACACGAATACATATCTCCAGGATTAAGGGCTGTGGAAATGGGGGAAGGATTTTTCTGCTTTCTACATTTTTTTTTTCCCTTTAGTTTTGTCTTTATTTTATTGATGTCCTGTTATCTTTTAAGTCTCTCCTTGAGCGTGGGCGAGCAGACACAGCCCTCTGTCTGGCCTGAAACGGGCTCTCTGACTCCCCAGAGACTGTCAGCTCTGGAGGTGATACCCACGGAGATGCTGCACCATGAATTCCCATGAGCTGAGGGCAGCCTTGCCACTGCCCAGCAAAGTGGCTCACGAGACACAAAAGCTGAAGGAAGACATGGGGAGGAGTGTAATTCAGTGTATTTACAGATACTCGCATGCAGGTCATCTTCATAAACCCTGAGCGCATAAGGCACGCTGGAGGAGGAAACGCCATGGCTCTGGGTTTGGAAGACGATCCGACCCACCTGCCAATTTTCCCAATGACTCAGCTGAGTAGCATTTTGTTGTGGTTGCCATTGGGTGAATTTGACTCATAAATGCTATTATTTGTCCCTGGAGTTAATTATAGGCCCAAATTACTTGTGCTCTTAATGGAACTCAGTCCTGGCGTATATAAGATGCATGTTTTCAGCCTGTCGCATCAGACGTGCTGCAGAGAGCAGCAGTAATGCTAGAGCTTAAAGCAGAAAATTCAGATTTAGAGCTGGACACACTGGGTTTGGATGAAGGTTGGATATGATTTTCGTCTGTCCTCGTCTTTACCTAATGAGGATAATTTTATTGCATACACATAATTATTGTTTATTCATTCTCAACCTGAAAGTTACAATAGTTCCTCATTTCTATGCGTTGCACAGATATCATCCTGGTCTTTCAGGTTTATCACTGTGAGAAAGCTGGTCTGCCCTGCACCTCCTAGTACTTACTTGATAAAATGCTAAATACATTGCGTCTCTGCATGATATGCACAGTCATCTCGGTGAAAACAGGTTATTTATTAATAGTGCTTGCACAAGAAGCAGTCAGGAAAGCATTCTGCTTTCTGCAACTGTATAATCAATGTCAACCAATATCCAGGAATCAGCAGAGAGGCTATTGCTTGGAGTCCATGCTCAGCCTCGTGCAAATGCAAGGTAATTAATCCATTTTTTTCCTGCGAGCCCTGCGTGACAGTGGCGGCTCAGCCGACTGTTTTGTTTGAGCACTTGGTGCTGAACTGGAACACCGTGCTGAGGTTGTCTCTCTCCAGCCTGGGGTGTCCCAGGTCATTGGGGAAGAGCACGTACCCTTTTCTACAGAAGCAGAGATGCACTTGTGCACATCACCACTTTGGAGGCATTTATGGAGAAGCAAAGGCCAGCAGTGGCGCGATGTGCTGCCCAGCACAGCTGGTGGAAACGCCACAGCTGCTGCAAGCTGGGGGCGAGAAAATCTGCTTTTGTGATGCTTTTGCAGGGCTTTGGGTTCACGGTTCCCGTTGACCTGCAGGCTCTGGGGTTTTTTTGAGACAAGCTATTAATTTATCTGGTGTCACAGGCTCCTTGTTCTGTGGTGCCCCAGCTGTGGTGCAGAGCTGAGGTTTCCAGACGCTGTGCTTTCTCGTAACCTTTGATGTAGGATTCACCCTTTGTTCTCCCAAGAACAAAAGGGCAGGACAAAAAGGTATTATGAGATAAAACAACAATATTCTGCATGAAGATTGGCCCCCCGCTGCTTAATCTGCAGCAAAGTCAGCCTACAGCTGGCTGCTGCTGGCAAACCCCATTATCCCCCTCCGCACCGGGGGGCTGGCTGAAGGCTGTGCGGGTCTGAGCTCTGTTACAGGCATCCTCCAGACCTCAAATGTCTGTATCTTAATTAAAAAGAGCTGGAGAATAGATTGTTAAAATGAACTTTCCACCTAATGCAACCCACTATTTTTTTTTAAATAAAGCTGGGCATTTTAGTGTTGCCGACGTGTGACAACTCAAGCGTTTTACTAGGGGTCAAATTTTAAATATTAAAGACATCTTCTGAAGTCTCTTAGTGTCTCAAAGCACAAAGCAAGGCGTGTTGGTATTCTTTCAGCATACTTGTTCATTAATTGGTAATGTTTGGGCATTGTCTGCCCGCCTGCAAATTCCTCCAAATACAACACTGAGCATAAAATTAATTATTGGGAGATTGACACCAGAAAGTGTATTCCTTGCTGCTGGAACAAGCATGTGCTTCAAGTTAGTCGTGTCCTTATGTCCTTCCTGCAACCGGGGTTTGCAGTACTGACCAACAAAGCAAAAGCTGGGACAGTTGCCCGTGATGTAGCATTTAGTCACACCACCCCTACAGCAAGGCAACCCTGGGCTTGGAGCTCATTGCTTGGGCTCCTGAGCAAATAATGATAAATACTCCTTTGTGGATGAACTTAAGGACATGAAATAAACAACAACAAAGAATGTCCAAGTCATACCCACTCCTGCTTATAACAGAGTTTGACAGCATGGATCAGTGATTGGATTTGCATTGTTTAGCAGGGTTTAAAGAACATAAGAGCTGCCAGACTAGTTGCATTTGCATTGACTAAGAGTTCTTTAGCCATTGTTTTAAGTTCATAACCTGTTCTGTGCTCTGATGACTTATTATCTGAAGAAAACGTAACAATAGATGACCACAGAAAAATCCAGCCCAAAACAAAAACCCAGCTCCTGATGGCTGGGTAACCACTGGAAATAATACATTAGCTTCCAGCATGTTAGACCTGTTGTTGCAATATGTCATGGAGGGATAAGGCCATCAGTGCATGAGTTAATAGGGGAATGAGAGTGTGAATCACCTGTAGAAATATAGAGACTCTAATGGAAAGTTAGAAAAATTCTGCTAAGGTAAGATCCATCCAAGGTTTAACCCAGGGAATGACAGAACAGCAAACTGCTGTCCTGCTGCTATAGGGTCTAAGCTTTCCTTCTATTTTCTCAGTGTTTTAACATACATTTCTGTATCTAACACTGTGAAACTGCCTGTTAAAAGAGTTTTGTGGAAGGTGAGCTTTCTGAACAAAGTAGTTGTATTATTTTTAAGGTCATGGCTTTAGTTGATAAAGACGATAGCGTTGATGCAAAGTATTGGGATTCACCAAGGCATTCCACTAAGTACTGTGACACTTAGAATTAAAATTAGCATTAAATGGAATGAATAAGCTATACTTTTGATGGCAATATTAGATAAGGCAGGTACTGGTCTTTGAAGTTTGTTAATGAGCTTCTTGTTAATGGTAAGACATAAAGTACTGAGAGTATTTCCAGCAGGAACCTAAACAGCTGATGATTCATTTGTCATTTAATATTGTTGACTCTAATCTAGCCAATAATATATAACATCTGTCCCGGTAAAGTATGCAGATGACACAATGTCTGCTTGTGTGTAAGAGCAGCCTCATCACTGAGGAAACTGCTGTGGCTGGTTTCCTACAGGTTTATGTCTTGAGCTTGTCTGTCTGTCAAGCGTGAGAGCTCACCACTCATAAACAGGCTTTTCCTGTAGCTATAGCATCAAGAAGGCACCTTCCCATGGGGATTCCCTCATGCCTTCAAAGCGCACATCTAATGATGTTACCGTGGCCACAGAAACAGTACTTTCAGGGTCTCTTCCCTTTGCCTGGCTGCTTATTTAATGACACCTTCAAGAAATTAGTCATCCTTGAGGCTCTTTTCTCTGCCAAAAAGTTGGACTGATCAGGTAGCGTTGGGTTATGAAGGAAGAAGATGACACAGGCACAGAAGGGCACATGCTCCTGGGAGCAAAGAGCCAGCGTGGCAGGGATGGGCACAGGAGGATGATGCTGGAATACGGCATCCCCTCCTCTGTCTATCATCCAAAAGAATGCGAGAGGCTCAAGGCAACTCAAAGGAGGATTCCAGAAATGATGCAGCAGCTGGTCTATATGGTTAATGGTGGTTCTGAATGGGGTTTAAAAACCCAACATGTTACAGTTGGCAAAAGGAAAGTCACAAAGCCGTTCACCTGTTGTGTACAGGTAGTTACAGCTCACTGAGAACTCAACATACTTGGTAGATATATGGTGGTCAGACTCAACCTGGAAGGAAAGCATTAAGGAAGGCACTGAGGCACTGACCCAGCTTTCCAGGGGATGTTGTGGAGGAGATTGCTCTGCAGAGAGGTAATATAAGAAGCAGGGAGGGTTGCCTCAAGACAGAGGGATCATGCTAAATGTTTGTGGGCTGCCATTCCTCCCTGCTCTTGAAGTCACTGACAAGCCATCCTGATCTTGCTATCTGTAAGTTTAGCATGCTCCTGCTGGTTCAGCATCTTCAGCCATGAACTACTGGGAAAAGCACAGAAGCCTGTGCTGCCCCAGCACGGTTTTTGTATACAAGTCTTTGTTAAGGTCTTGTGCTCCAAGAGTTTATCCTGCAATGTTCACGGAGGATATCAACATGAAGAGATTCAGAGTGGGATGCTGCTTTTGTATGTGCTCCAGAAACCATCTCCCATCTTTGTCCCAGCAAGAGCTAGCAGGAACTGCTTTCTGTCTAGGAAAAAAACAAACCTATCCAAAACAAGCAAACCCCAAATACCACAGAGAATAATCTACATTTAATTGTTATGGAAAGATTCATAAATAGTGAAGCATTTTTATGTGTGCACAGTTACGGCTCCTTCTGACAGTCTGTTTAATTTATGAGGTGTGTTAGCAAAACTTCTAAGCCTTATAGCTGGGGATTAAATTATTCCAGCTGATTCCTGGGATGGTCCATGTGGTGGCACGCAAGTCAGGGGGCAAGGCAGGACTCCTGCATTCATCTGCCCTCTCTCTGGACGGACAGCCCCTGTCATTAGTGCTTGTCCATATGTCCCTTCCCAGCCCCTCTTTCCCACTGTCACCCTGAACACTTTCCAGGGCAGGGAAGAAGCACACTGAAGCTCCAGCCCATCACAGGAAAGCTGTACTGACATGAGATTGACCGTTGACTTTAAGCCTTGCACAGCCTCTTGAAACAATGGGGTTATACCCTTATGCAAGAGAAAGCTCTGTCTGCTCCACCTTGGTAGTAAGTCCCTGCCATCAGAGGTACTGTCGTCATATAGTCAGGTGGGAAATAGTTTTGAGCAGCAGCTGACTATACAGGGTTTTGCTTTTCAGGAGAGAGTTCTCTGAGCTGCTGGAGAAGTTTGGCTCCCAGAGCAACACGGGCTCAGCACGGAGCTCGCCAATCCTGCACGGTGGTGGTAAGTAGCTCGGCATGTCTTTGGGGGGCAACCAAAAACCCCTCTCTCTCTCTCTGCTAATAAGGTTTTCTCTATCCCAGTGTTACTTTGAAGGAGTTTTGATTTGATTTGCGCAGGTGTTTGAGTGGAGGTTTGACGGTGAACAAGTCCTACTCCTCCTTATTGCAAGCACTTTGTGTATCCTTGGGTGCCAAGCGCAGACAGAGCCATTCCTGCCTGCACAGAGCGAGCACAAAGTGAGACAAGCTCCTTAGGCGAACCAGGGAGAACTGGGTTGGGGTTGTAACAGCTTCCCAGATGCCCCGACTTGGATTAAGTGATGTGCTGAGAAGATAACCCCAGCAATACCTTTCTCTGTAGGTGCAGCTTTCTACTATGGATTTCAAAGCATTTAAGCAACTGTTCATTCAATGGTCATTATTTTTCATTTGAAAATGGGAAATGTTTTGAGAAGTGCAACAAGGTTCACCTACGCCAGGCACCAGCACATCAAATCATGTGTGCATGGGGAAAGAAGGTGTCCCTCTGGCTTAGTATCCCTCCAGAAGGCTGTCAACTCTTCCCCTATGGCAGAGGAACGTCGCGCTGGCAGAGGGGTGACAGTCCCATGCTGGAACTGTGCTGAGAAGGCTGAATGTTCCTCTCCATGTCTTTAAATTCTATGTGTTTTTTCCCCAAAAAGCTGAGAAAAGTGTCAGCTCTCAGTGATAGACCAGGAGAGGAGGGTGATGCTGGAGTATTTGTGTTCCCTGGACTGACTCTGACTTTGCTGTTCAGGTCGATACCTGGAAAGTACATCCTCAGGCTCCTCCTCACGCTCCCAGAGCCCGCTGCTGCTGAGCCCTGCCAACTCCCACAGCCCCTTCATCGGGAACCCGGCACATCCCCCACACACACAGTACGTACAGGTTGCACAGGGTTGGCCCCACAAAGCCTGTCCCTTGGTCAGTCATGAAGATATCACTGAATGTCAAGCACTGTCTTAGCGGTAGAGCCAGTAAATACTTCCAGTGTTTGAAGAACAGCTTTGTTCATCCTCATCTCTTCTATACTGTTGTATCACCACAAGGGCTAAGAGACCATGGTGTCTTCTAGAAGTCCTTGTTGTGGTGACAGCTTGACTGCTCCTGGGAAGCATGTGCTCAAGAGCTGAAAAGTTTCCCTGTTGAGGCAGTTAATACATTTACAACATGGTTAATATGCAATATGGTTACCATGCAACTCTTCCTCCTCCCCTCTGAAACCTGGGGAGAAGCTATGGCCTCCGGCCAGCTGAGAGGACCCTGCAAACCACCTTTGTAAACCAGGTCATGAGCAGAGTGTTTCTGTGAGGCCAGTGGTGCTTTTGGAAGGTATTTCAGGAGTATGTTTTCTGTTGCCCTGTTTCTGGCACGTTGACATCATGCAACAAGAGCACAAGCATTGACCTCTCGATGCAAACACTTCTGACGCCCTTTGCTTTGCTGTCAACAGTGGTTACCTACAGACACCGCATCCTTTTGTCTCCAGAGGATCTCCTGGAGCATGTGTTTTCATGTGGTCGTCTGTCCCTTTCATATTTCACAGTGCCAGAGGTTTGGACAGGCAGAGCTTGTTTTTCTGTGGAGTTTCCTCTCCAGGGTGCTTGGGGTTGCCCGTCTCAAGAGGGACAGCTCAAAGTGTGTTAACAGTTGTGGAATTGGGACCATTTGTCCCCACGGCTTGCAGCTTCCTTTTCCTTGCCAGTGTAAACAAGCCAAGTCGCTGTTAAAGAGAATCAGCCCTTACTGCAGAACCAGTAAATCCTCTTGCTAAATACCAGCTCTTTATTAGGGATTTGCAGAGGACAAATATTTGGCATCAGAGGTTTAAGCTGCTTGCATGGAATGAGAGACCCTTACAGAGAAGAGGCCAGCTCCTCTTACTTGTCAGCTGGTTAGGACAGACAGACACCCTTGCTCTGCTGTTAACCCACTCCAGGCTGCAATTCAGGCCAGAAGGGACCTGGTTTGGTGGCCTCCTTGCTCAGCACTGCCATGCTGTGCCATGTTCTGCTTGTGTCCATGCTGCTGCCAGGCCCCAGTGGTCTTCTCCTGGGAGCAGCATGAGCCATTTGAAATCACGGACCACTGACTGCAGCTGAGTGTTGGTGACCAACTGCAGAGATGTAATTTGGGCTACCAGTCCTTTCATGCACGTGGCTGCCATCCCTTCTGCTCACTGCAGGTTGTGCCCAGGCTGTGGCCTCTCATCATGGTGTCACCTGAGGTACTGCCACCCCACTGAGCAACAGGAATCTGATATGATTCATTCTCACCCCAGACAGTTTCTGATATTTTGATGTGAACAGCGAGTTTTAATGTTATGTTTCATGACATCTTTTTCCTAAAATATTTCTTAGAACAATGTCTTTTCATAAGACTAAGACACATGGCTGCATGAATGCGGTCCTTTTCCCTGGCAAAGCCAGCTGGCTCTTGCAGTGCCCCACTGCCAGTCTGGGGGTGCTGGCAGCTCGCTGCTCTGTCACTGGGGTGTCTGACCACAGGGGATGGCATCGCTGGGGAGCACAGGGTGGCTATGCACTGGTGCCACTGTGAGGCATGGAATGCACAGCTGTCGTTGCGTCTTCAGTTATCTGATAACGCAAGGAGGGCCAGAACTGCAGATCATTTGGTGAATGGCTGCTATGGAAATAAAGTGAAATGGAGAAAAGCCAGCCCATTAGGAGCAAAAGGCTTGCTGACCCTTAGATCCCACCAAATCCTTCCCCGAAACCTCCCTGTTGCAGTGCTGCCCGCCATCCTGTGGGTGCTCAGTGAAATCTCTGCTCCCACAAACACTTGCTGCAATTGCTGAATCTCCTCTCCACACGAAGCCGCCTGTGGTGGCCTGGTCTTGGTGGCCTGTTGGGTCCTGTCTAGCAGGCAGCTTTTTGAGGATAGGGTCCAACCTTACCTGAACATCCTTGACTAGGCAAGTCATCTGTACCACTGCCACAGAAGTAAATCACAGTGTAGTGGGTATTGCTATAAAGGCACTTAAGGGCTCATTTCTTAGGGCATCTTGTAAGATTTTGAGTCCAAACCCCGGTTAAGACATAGACAGCTGTGTATCCTGAGCTTCATTTTGACATTTGCTAAGGGCTGCTTAAAGGTTGACCAATCTGTGAATTGCTGTCTGGTGATTTAGCTGGATTCAAACAATAACCACATTGATCCTTTGCATACTTTTGGCTATAAAAACCAAGAGTGCGAATTATATTGTTGTTAAACCTTTAGTTTATTGTCTCTTTATTTTCTAAGTGCAAACAAGTACTCCCCAGCATTTGGGATTATGCAAGCCAGATGTCTTCATAATGTTGAAAAATGTTTGCTGAAAAATAGGAGTCCTTGCCTATGCTTTCCAAGGTCAGGTGGAAGAAAAGATGCAGAGGTACAAAAAGTTGGGAGAAGTTAGAAGGAATGTGCACTGAAAGAAAACCAGGCAGAGTTTGTTCAGTGACATGAGAAAATGAACCAGATCACCTTGAGTCACCTGCTAACGTCTCTCCCTTGCAGCTACTCCATTGAATCAGGAATCCAGAGCATTTCTATAGCAAAATCCTCCGGCTTAGGGCTGACAATCAGTGGTGGATCTAACAGGCCTGATGGCCCCATGATTTATATTCAAGAGCTTATGCCAGATGGTGACTGTTACAAGGTAAGTGACCGTGGAGACCCTCAGTGACTTTGCAATGGGGACCTCTCCTAGAAGCTGTAGCTGTTCTGAAGCAGCTTTTCTAAGAATAGATGAACAATGCATTGCATGGACTAATGAGGATCTGTGTTGCAGGAGAAGGTTTTGGGAAGAAGGATATTCCTTTCCAATGCTCTTTCTCCTTCTTTGTTTAGGATGGTAGGCTCCGACCTGGTGACCAACTAGTTGCTATCAATAAAGATTCTTTGGTGGGCAGCACACATGAAGAGGCCAGAAAAATAATTGCTAAAGCCAAATTCAGGTAGGCATGTAACATATTTCCTGTCATCATCATGGTGCTGTTGAGTTTTGGGCAAAAATCCCTGATGTCATACCAGTCTTTAGCTTCAAGAAGCGTGAGTTAAATAATACTTTGAGATGGTCCTGGTAGGTGATCATATAAGGAAATCTTGAATGCATGGATCATCTTGATGTGTAATCCAGACCTTGCCAATGTTCTGGTCCTCATGAATATCCTCTATCAGTGCCCAGTAGAGTTCTGCAACAGAACTGAAGTTCAAATAAGCAACCTAGCTGCTGGAGATCCAGCTACACCAGTGCAGGTTACATAAGCCTAAGTGACATTATTCGAGAGAAAAAACAACTGGCATGGAAGTTCCGCAAATTTAAGTTGTGCTTTTTTTTTAATTGTTAATAAAATGTTCTGTATTTGTTGTTTCTTTAAGGCATGAGGGAAACACAGAAGTGGCCTTTATTCCTGGAAGGGGACGGTTACATCCTGGAATGTCAGTTCATAACAACATCCCATCGCCACCTCCAAAGGCTGTGGGGAACGGTGTAAGTTCCTGCAGACTGAAGGCCCACATGAGGTCCCCAGAGGTAGGTTGAAGTCCATATCTAAGACAACCAACATCAGTCCTGTGATCTGTCTTTGATCAGAAAACTCTTCTTCATGGACTCCATGGTAGTCCTTCTGGACAGTGGAAAGTCTGTAATGCTGATGTGTGTACCCCTGTCTTACAGCCAGGTATTTTAAATCTGAAATACTCTTTCTTCTTTCTCGGGTTTGAGACAGCAAATGATCTGTGGAGGTAATGAGAGGAGCTTCATCTCCAGGGTCTGCATTCAGACCTGTTTCAGAAGTCTCAGGTTTAAAAAAAAAAAAAAACACAAAACCCTTCTGTGGTTTTGCATCTCATTCAATACCAGTCACAGGGCTGGAAGGGATCTCAGGAGTTGGTTTGATCTCGTCTCCTACCCAAAGGCAGGAACAACCCTTTGTTCTTAAAGACTTCTGATGATGAATCCACAGCATTCCTAAGCAATCCGTTTCTGTTCTTCACTAGCTTAATGATAAGCCAGGCTCATTCCTCCTTGTGAAGCCCAGCTCCGTGTTGTGTTTGCAGATACAAGTGCTCGAGCTGTGCATAGGGAGACAGGATTGAACCACACCACCCTCATGATAACTTAAGCCTGTAGCTGGATTCTGTGCTCAGTGTATCTACCTGGTGACTCTATTTTTCCCTCTTACTTGTGCTTTCAGCTGTCACCTGGCACTTAAGAAAGGGTGGGCACTGGTCTCAGTTTCCTGTCAAGCTCACTGTGATAATTGTGTGTTTTGGGTAAATAACACAGTTGGCTGCAGTCAGACTCGGGACCTCACTGGTGGGTTGGATGCAGAGCTCGAGGGAGAACCTCAGTGGAGAAAGATGTAAGGTCAAATTCTCAGTTACAGTAATGACAAACTGGGTTTTCCGTTCATCACCAGAGATTCTGGGATGGCTCGGGCACGGCCTGTCCCAAGTGCTCCAGAGCAACCCCCAGGGTCTCTTTTGGCCCATCCGCACAGGAGGCAGACATGTAGCCTTTGCTCTTTATGGGTCAGATGAATTGCTCTCTCTTGAACTCCTCTATCTTCTGCTCTTTATTTACACCTACAGATTCTGCTTAGCAACTGTCTGTGCTGTTGTGTCTTCTTTTTCTAGAATAGACATGAAAATCATTTTCCTGTGCCTTCTTTGTCACCGGACATTTGCCCACCAGAGCTTACTGTTTCAGGTAAGAGTCCTGCTAGATTGCTTTCTTTGTGAGGGTGACAAACACAACCTTGGCTGCTTGGAGCTGAGAATGATGAAATTATTTTTGATCAGTGTTTATGCTGCTGTAATGGAATCTAATGGTGTGATAATGAGACTCAGATGACTAGGAGAGAGGGAAGGGAGCAGCTTGGCTTACTCAGTGAGTAGTAATTATCTCCATGTTTGTCCACAGTAAGTAGCAGTATTCTTTACTAAGGCATTCAGAGGACTAAGGTACTCATAGGAGACAACTTCTTTCACTCTCAGCTTGTGTTTCACTTGCAGTAGTGTCTTTGCCCATGTGCAAAGATAATGTCAGACTTGCATCCAGGAGGTCCCATTGCAGGCAGCGTTCCTTTCTGATGGGAACTGGTCCTCGGAGACACACTATAAAAAAGACGATTACTTATAGTTGTAACATACATAGCAATCCTGTGCATTATACAGGCATCAAGGATGCCCTCAGTTGGTCAAACTGGGAAATGCTTATAGGTATGGTTAAGTCGCATTTCTCTCCACATCCAAGCTTCACTTTTTGCTTAAGTTTCCATGCTGTGTTTTCTCTCCATGCTCTGAGTCCCATGCTGAGCTCTTGACTTCTGTGGGAGAGATCTGCTCTGTTCACTCGACAGGACGGCAGCAACAGGGGGGTGAACTCAAATCAGCCTGCAGCTTCACAGGTCCCTTAGGAATCGCAGGAAACCTCAATAACCCCCATGATGCAGTGTCCAGGGAGATGACCTCCAACAAGAGACCTCATATCCCTATGATATGAAGGTTACTCCTGCCCCAAGGCAAAATTGGGTTTTCCCCAGCGGCTCCTTAGCAAGACTAGCCCATTATTCTCACAGCTGCGAGTCAGATCCCTTCCCTGCTGAGGCACTGGGCCTGCTTGCAAATCCCTGTGCCATGTTGTAATTTCCATCTGGAAGGCTAAGAATGAGCATTCCAAGGTAAATTGTGTTTAGTCTATACCTGGAATTAGTGGGAGAGACAGGGAACAGACGGTGCTGGTCTGGGTGTGTGTCAGCACTCTGCTCCCAGGGGTGCCTGTCTCACCTTGGGCAAGCTCAGCAGGCTTCAGCCTTCACTTTCTGTGCTCTGCACTGCAGAGATCCTGGGACAGGGACTGCCCTTGGCCTGTCCTCCCTGCCCCGAGCATCCTGCAGCCTTGATTTCAGGTATGCTCCTAGGTGGCCACCGACAGGCAGAGCTCCCAGTGATGGGGAGCAAAGCCCTGGGTCATGTAGGCAATCCAGCAAATAGCAATGACCTGATCACCTCCTGACTTAGCTGGGGGATTTCATTACATGTGGTTTTTTAACGTGAAATGCTGGGGAGGCTTTGTGTCAGTGTTGTCATCCATGAAAACAGACAACTGGCTTTAAAAGAGCTCCATCCAGGCCTGGAGCCTGGGCCAGTAATTGCCTCCCTGCCGGTGCCTGATGGATGCCCCGGATATCTCCATGTCCAGAGCTGACAGCAAAGCCACGTGGGGCTAATCCTGATTATCCATGCGTCAAAGGGTAACAGCTCTGCCCTTGAACTTCAAGAGTAAGTGTTGGTGGACGATCCAGCAAACCCATTTATTACCTCTTGCTGCTTCCCAGCTGCTGGTGTTGGCAGAGCGTATGAACACCCGGATTAGGAGGATTACGCTTGTGCAGCACCTCTGCAAGCTCTGCCTTCTCCTGCTGCCTGGTCTCTGCCCCTGTGGTCACAGAGGGTGCAGTGAGAAGTGCTAGAGAGGTTAAAGAGAAGCGGTGCTACTTGGCCAGACAGGGCTTCCCGTGATGTTAATCAGATCCCAGACAGACAAAATAAATTGTTCCCTGGGAAAATCCTGTGCCGCTGGCATGAGAAGGAGTTTTGTCACCAACCTGGGCTGATGACTTGAGGGTGAGCAGGGGCAGGCAGAGCAGTCCTGCACCTTTCTGGAGTCTGCCAGGGCAGCTCCTGAGCAAGTAACGCCTTCTGCAGCCTTTTTCCCAGGGAATGTCACAGGTCCTTATGGACAAATGTGAAGGTGGTGCCCACAATGACGAGCCAGCTGTCAGCAGCTGGCTCTTCTGAGCTCATAACAGCTTTGCACCAGCAAAGCAGCGGCTGTTTCTGCTTCTGTCTCCCTCTGTGTCAGCCTTGCAATGCATGTGGCTCCTTCTACCCCCCCAAAAACTGCCTGCCCAACTGAGGGAAAAGGGTTCAAGGCTTTTTGCAGTCTTGAGGAGGTAAAAATTCTTGCACCAGCGTTTTTTCACATTACTTTTAATCTGTCAATTCCCTTTTCCACAGGTGTTGTGAAAGCCAAGCCCACATTTTATAAAATGTTGAGTTTCAGGTCTGCTTAATCAATTAGAAAAGACAAGATCAAGGCAGATTTTTTTTTTTTTCACAGATCACCATAACTACAGACCCCAACATTCCATGAAAATTTGTGATTAGACATTTCAAAAGTTCTGGTTTTGCAGTCCTAGGTCCTTGCCTATATTATAACAAACTGTGCAGAAGCCCAGTTTCACTAAGTGTTTGCCCCAGTATCCAATGTTTTCAACGGTGGCCTTCCAGGACTGGATTTAGTAAATCCTAGTATTTTATATCTGGCTCACTGCACACACATTGTATTTAATGCAATAAGAGTTCTGAATTTTGCTTTGCTGGCACATTTTTCCTCTACCCAAGTGCTCTTCCATTAACACTTATTTTTGCTTTTCAGCTCCCGCTTCGGCATCTAATCATAAAGCAGCTTCAGGCACCAAAGCAAAAGTAGCGCTGGATCCCCATGTCCGGCTCAAGGATGGGAAACTGGAACTGGTAAGTGGAACAGGTCCCTCTCCTCAAAACAAGGTCTCCTCTTGATCTTCTCCGAGGGTGCACTATGCAGAAAATAGTCCACGGGCATGATACCTCCTTCCTTCCAGCTGTCACATTATTGGCAAACTCAATAAGCTTACCTGAATGGTCTCCTTGTATTCCTTTTCTGCGAAAGAATTGGTCAAGACCTTCTAGTTTTGATTCTTGCACCAATGTTGCACTCAGGCATGTAAGAACTGGGTCAGGTGCTAGCAGGGGGGTCACTATGTTTCTTGGAGGGACTAAAAGACGTAAGCCTGAATAGAAACGGTTGAAGAGAACCAACCTGCTTGTTTGCACAGAGTAAAGGTATAGCACTTATCTACACGTACACTATCCTCGACCAACCACCCTGCACCTGCTTAATTCCCCTTCCCCTCTCCAGGAAAAGCAGTAGTGCAGGCGATACAGAGTGCAGAGCCAGCTGCAGTGCTCAGAACATCGCTTTCCCTATCAGCATCCCACTGCTCACGTGCCACAATTAATTAACCTGTCTACTGAGATGGAGGCATAAGAGTTGGCAACCAAACTGTATTTATTACCAAGAGTCTGTGAAGAACAAAAAAAGGGTCTCAACTCTCTGGTCGAGTTTGCTGGAGGTTGTCCAGCCTCTGAACGTAAAAAGGGAGAAGAGGGAGTAGTGAAACATCCCAATCATGTTTGAAGGGGCATTTAAACACATCTTGGCTATTTCTCAATGCACTGGGGAGCTCCAGAAGTCTCCTCCTGGCAGTCGCATCTCCCTTGGACTCAACACATTTGCCTCAGGGCTGTAGATACCAGCAGCTGCCCTCCAATCTGCTGCTGGGGTGACCTTGGGCAGACTGGTGTGGGCGAGGGAAGGCTGAAATATGAGAGATCTCATTGAGGATCCAGCCAGTACCGCTGCCCCTCTCATAATTTTATGGAAAATGCATTCCACAGGCAGGGAGTGGAATATATTCCACCAAAGACCAGGGAGTAGAGATGCCCATGTGTTCACTGAGACCCCGGTGAAGAGCAGACTGCCCCTGGAGGGCCATGCCACCCCATCTGGTTTTGGGGTGCACATCCCACCCTGAGTACTACTGGATTTGGTGGTGGCGGGGAGAATGTGGGAACACAGCCCCTCCTGCAAAGCCAGGGAACTCCAAGGAGAACGTCAGCGAGGATCTGCTGCCACCACATGGCAGATGCAGCGGTTGCCCCTTTGCCCTGGGAGGGCAGCACACAAGCAGGGATTTCCCTTCTAAACCCGCATAATTCTCCTAAAGCAGGATTTAAGATTGCATTTTTGCACCAACCTCTGCTCATCATTGGTATGAAAGCAGCTTCTCTTTGGAGGGGGGAGTTGGGGATGCTTGGCTTCCCCTTTTAAAAGCCAGTGTGATGAGAAGACAGCTGCAGCAGTGCCGGGGTCAGGATGTCCACCCTGACCGGTACAACCTGAGGTCATTTTGGGGTAGCCCACACCAGGTGCCAACATCAGCAGGCTGAGGATCAGCACCCCAAAGCCCGCAAGCCTGCAGCACTGCCTGGTGCAGAGATGGTGGGCAGAGGAGGAGAGCTGGGACTCAAACAGGCCTCACGGGCAGCACGTGACAGCAAAGGGGTCCCATGGGCTTGCTGGTGATGGAAACATGAGCAAGGGTTTGTCTGCAGCCCCTTTCAGGGGACCATGTGGGCAGAGCTGTACCTGCATGAGCAGGAGCCATGTGTGCAGCCTGGGACAGGCGAGTGTTTAACGCTGGCTTCGCTTTGTCTTTTAAAAGCTTTTACCCACTGCTGCCAGCAGCAAAGTGGGGTTTGCACAGGTTTATCTGCTTCTGTGTAGTTCCCTAGGGCTGAACTGATAAATATCAGTAGAAGATAAGGCATCAGGCATAATGAGAGAGCAAAAGGTGCAGAGGAGAAGGAAAATGTTTGAATGCCTCTTTTTGCCACAGGAAATATTCTGTGAATAGCTCTTATCTTCTTGGTCCCAAATATAATTCTTGGGCAATAAGAGAAGGAAGGAGGAGAGGCTGAGCTCTTGGCAGCTACAGCTCCACCAGCTTCTGATAAAGCTCCTGACAATTTGTCATAGCTGCAAATCTGCTTGCAATCTGTATAAAATGTTCTTGGAGGGATGTGAACGTGTCCCTGTCTTCAGGGACAGACATTTCTGTACACATGGAGGAGAGACTGGAAATCCAGCCCAAGCCTGCTCCTTTGGAACATGCCTGGAGAGTCACTTCCAGGAGAAAACCCAGCACCAAGTGTTTTCCCAGAACCTACTTCAACAAGTTGCTTTTCCAGTATTTTTCTTTTTAAAGGCTCATTGTTTCTGCTCAAGGTCCTGCAGTATCTTGGTCTGGATGTGACTGAGGAGAAGAAGCGGCAGTTACGGCAAAGTTTGACCACAGACTCGCAGGGGACGGTGGCCTTTGGAGGTGAGTGGGCAGCTCTGTGTCTGACAGGCTTTTTCATTTTTGTGTAGTTTTGCTGGAGGCTGAGAAAGGAGAGAGGCATCTGCTGAAAGGTGGCAGGTAGGACACCTGCCTGGGTATTGATGTAGCCTCAAAACAGTCAAGAAAAGTCGCAAATACAAAAGGTGTTTGGTAGAGGTGTATGTAAAATGAGGAAAAAAAAGAAAGTCAGTGCAAGAGCTCACACTCCTTAAACCCCAGCTCACCTGGCGAGAGCTGGCCAGAGGACAGGCTGAAAATAAAAGCCTGCTCTGCTTTCAGTGACCTGCCAGAACATATCTGGCCACAGGGTCTACTCCCCAGAAGATTTTTCACAAAAATTCAAAGCCATCAGCAATGTCCCCAACAGCCTTGCAAGACACAACACCTCTTAGCTGGATGTTTTTGTGCAGTGAGTGATGAGATATGGAACCATGCGACTGGCTTCATAGTTTGTGGCAATAGAAATAAGGATGATTAGGGGTCTTTGGCAAGTATGCCGGCAGCAAAGATGCTGCTCTCGTGCAAAGGCTCCGGCTCCTGCTGCAGCCCAGGGACTGAGGGCTGGAGGGGCTGGGATCCGCTGCCACCCCCTCTCGGTCACACCAGCTCATGCCTGTCCCGTGCAGCCCCTCGCACCGAACTTCCCTCCAGGGCTGAGAGCAAAATGAATCTGGATTTTCAGTCTTGTCAATTTAATGCCTTTTCTAAGTGCTGAAGTAATTAAGTTAGGTTATTTTTTTTAGTTTGTTTGTTTAAATCGGCAACATGAGAAATGCCAGCAGACAGGTGAGTTCCTTTTGTCAGAGAAATGTGGTTTTGGCGTAAAATTTTATAATGCTGAAAACCACTATTGTGAGAACTCTGCTGTGAAAATATCTGGAGTTTTTTGGTTTTTAGAAGTTTGTTGTTTTCAACTGGATAAGAAACGAGCCTGGTAAAGACAGTCAATGAATTATGTAAGCTTGATGGATTGACAAAGAACTGAGGAGTGTTAAGAGAAGCCTGTTTGGCATCTCCAAACCCACTCTGCTTGCCAGTCAGTGGATGTCCCCAAAATCAGTGGCATTTTCTCCTAACACCTAGTGCTTTTCTCTTCTAGCCTGTTAAAAACTGATCCTTTCTCGTAGATGTTCTCCAAGCACTCAGGGATCTGATGCAGGAGGAGCTGGATGAGGCTGGTCTGGATTCCAGCTCCATGCTCTTCACGCAGCACGAAGTGGCCAGTTTGCTGGATACGTCGGCTTTTCACTCTCCGGTCAGTCGGTCCATCGCTCTTCTGCACTGAATCCATGAATCTTCTACATGAAATCCATTAAATTCTGAAACGGGGAAAACTAAATTACCATTTCCTGGTTGTTCTAGAGTTATAAAGATAAGGCAGAACTATCCATTAATCATTTTGATTATAGGAAATTCTATTAAATACTTGAAACTTCTAATTTTTAAAGCAAATAATGGCATCTATGGGATGATGTGAAGGAAGTAGCCTGGCAGTTATGCAGAAGGAAAATTAGTCCTAATTAATCAATTAATTAATTTCACCTGGTTGACAAAATGAAAATTCACTGTAGTGCATCAATTCCAGCCATGTCAGGGATCAGAGAGTGAAATCCTGTGGGTTGAAAAAGCCCCCTGCAGTTGAATTATTTAATGTGCCTTTTGATCTGTTGCATTAAAATGCTGACTCCTTTCCAAAGTGATTTTGATTCATTGTTGTTCTGGGTACAGAAAACAATATGCCTGCCATATAGCCCCATGCTTTTGGTAAAGTGTTAGCAGTGTGTGATGTTCTCTGCCTCTCTGCCTTGCAGACCTTTGACTCTCTCAGCTGTAATGACAATGAGGAGCTGGAGCAGCTGCAGCTGGAAATGATGGATCTGCGGCAAGAAGTCCGAAGGCTAAAGGTGGAGCTCCTCGTCTGAGCAGATTTCTTGTCTGGTGCCTTCTGCTGTAGCTCGCTGTAGTCGTACGTGGGGGTAATGGTGTAGCCTGTCCCTCTTAGGAAGCCACCAATTGGCATTCTGTGCATTCCTCATTATAAAGGAGACTCTCACCCTCGGCTCTACTTAATTGCCTCTTTCTCGCTCTCAACCTCAAATGAAAACTTATTTGTGCTGAAAGTATGCAGTCTCTTTTTAGCAGTGAGTAAACATATTTAAAATATAAAAACATGCATTACAACTGAAGTCCATGAATAGCAGAAGCACGGCCTCCTCCCATCCCGGCCTGGCTGCAGATTGCTGGCACGGCTGTTCACACCATGGCCGTGTCCAGGTGGATTTCTGCAGGTCACAGCCCAAAAAGCACTGGCATGGGGAGAGTGCACATGACAGCTTCTGTAAAATATTATTCCAGTGGGTAGGGGCTACAAGACCAGGGTATCTTCAAGGGAATGTCCTATCGCTTTTTGCTTCTAATCCAGTGAATATATTTTCCCCAGTCACTCCTGAAAGAGGTGGAGAACAGCAAAAAGTCAATGGAAGATGAGCTTCAGAGACTGAACCAGGTTAGTGAAGAGATTGCTGGGGTGCTTGGGGCAGTTTGGGTGGTTGGCAGCTGAGGGGGATGTGGTGCATTGACCAGAACTTCTCACTGCTTCCAGAAAGCCCTGGGCTTCCTCTCGGAGAACCGGACACTGCACAGCAAGCTGCAGATGGCCGAGGTGGTGCAGAGACAGGCCCACAGCGCCGAGCAGGACTATGAGGAAGTGATCCACTTGCTGGAAGCTGAAATTGCAGAACTGAAGATGCAGCTGGCGGGGAAGAAAGCAAAACATGTCTCTGAAATAGAGGTAATGCAACCCCTCAGCCTGGGGAAAAACCCACAACCCCTATGACCCTTCTTCCATGGGTTCCCCTTCTATTTATGAAGAAGAAAATGAACGTAGCATATACATCATTTGTTGTGTATGATCGCAAGACCAGCATGGTCTCTGCATCTGTGTTATAATATGTATAATTTCCACTGTCGCTATTTCCAAAAGCCAAGGCTGCAGCGTCAACATCACCTTTCTCTTCTTCCTCCGGTCTCATCTCAGGAGGACATCCTGGAACTGAAAAGACAGTTGTCCCTGGCTGACAGCCAGTTACGAAAATCAGAAGTCTCACGGAAGCGCCTGGAGATCTGCAATAGGAAACTGCTCCTGTTTGTGCAGGTGAAATGCTGAACCACCCCCGTGCTGGTGGCATCACCGTGGCTTCTTACCTTAAGGCTGATTTTGCAAGTCCAAATAACTTCCTGCTCCATAAGCAAGAGAGTGTTTTTCTTAATCGTATCTCATCCTAAAAAGGCCCTGTCTGTTGGTTAGGAGAAACTAGGGAATGAACTCATATATACTCATATACTTAAGAGCAACGTAAACACTGTGGTGCAGGTTTAGCCTGGTGGCTCTGATGTCCCTGATTCATTGGGGTCCCTGTGATGCTCTGGTTGAGGCTGCTCCAGGAACTCTCAGACATGATGGTCGAAATCATGTCTTCTAACTTCCCCTGGATGGTTGGTTCTCTACAAAATAAATGTGAACTCGAAGAGCAGCTTTGCTCTTCTGGTGCTTTTTTCCCCCAGATTTTTCTGCAAAATTGCACACTTAATTGCTTTAGTCTTTTAATTGACTATTCTTCCACTTCACTACCTGTATTGGGAATACAAGCTTGCGTAATTATTAGTAAACTGGCCAGCATGGGATCACTAGTACTCAGTATTTCTGCTACAGCTACTAGTGGCCTATCCCAAGAGCTCTTGAGATCAACAGGAAGCATTGGAGCGCGAGGAAGCATAGACGCTGTGTCCTCTGCTTCAGAGAGAGAAGAATTGAAATGCCCCTAGACCTGCAGTGCTATGTGCTGGTGCCTGTGTGGTTTGGGGCTGGACTTTGGAAGTGGATTTGAGTTGGCCCCAGGGTCAAGCATCACAGGATTTTGACCACTGGAGCAAAATATCTTCCTTTTTGATACATCCCTCAGTAGTATTTGAGAATTCACTAACTGTGCATGGTAATGAGAGTGTAGGTGTGCAGGTATAGTCCAGAAACCAGGGACTGCAAGTAGTGATCATCAAGACTCACTAAAATGTAGCCTGCAAAATTGTTCTTTGGAAGGGTATTTTTATGTTGCATTTCACATATTTTAGTGTTGATATTAAAAGGCATAATTTAGATGTGTCTGTATATTTGCATAGGCTGTGAATGTTGCTTGAGTTGCAAAAGGCCTTGAGATATTTGCTTCAAGGGCAATGAATAAGCAGAAGCTGATTACTGTCATATTAAATCTGATCATCAGGAAAAACCCATGGGGTTTGTTCTCAGGAATTATTCATTCCTGCAAGTCTGAAACCTTTTTTTTGGTTGTCTTTTCTTTTTTCTTTCTTTCTTTCTTTTTTTTTTTTTTTTTTTTTTTTTGCACGGCAGAACGTCCACAAGGTCCTGAGCACACGTGGTCACTTACCAGATGAGAAAAGGTAGGAGATGGCTTCTGGGAATCATGAACAGCAACATGAAATGTCCTTTTCTGACTTTTCTCAGGGGGAGGTGATTTGAACATAACCAATGCAGGATTCTAAACATACTGTCACTTGGGAAGTGAAACCATGGGAGAAAGATGATCTAGAGGCTGCTAGTGGATGGGTACCTAGGGGGTGTTGGCTTTTTGGGGAATATGTAGGTGAAACACTACTCTGGTTAAGTTGCTTTTGTTAGCAGAGACCCTAAGCAGGTTCTTTCAAATAAGATAGTTTTGATCCACCTGCTTTTCCCAACATATGTCAGTTTTTGGCTTCAGGACCATGTCCTTTTCCATCAGCGGTTACAGAAACTGATAGAATGTAAGCAAAGAGCCAACATGACTCTCAGCTGCATGAATGGGTGGAAAAATAAGAGTCTGGGCTTCTGGACTACCCTTCAACCTGAACCCGTCTCGTATCACTTGGAAGAAACATATCACAACTCTACTATCAGAATGCTGGTGTGTTTTTAATTGATTGTTATTCATTGGAAGGTCATGGTCTCATAGATAAGACCAGCTCCTTAAAAACAAGTCAGTTTTTAAGAGTGATGTAATCCAAGATGAATACTTCTAACACAATGAAGGAAAAATGTTTTTGAGAAATTCTAAAAAATGCATTGATATCTCTCTGTAACACAACAACACAAGTATGTCTAAAAGAGTCTCCTGTGATGCTGAGTGACTGAGATGCAATCTCCCCCTAAATACACAGAATTTACTTAGAATATCCTTCACAAGAGGCTGGCCAGGATTTTCAATGACTGTTCTATGATAGAAATATTGATGGCGCTTTTCATATTTGTAAGAGTCAACAGTGAAACAGAAGAGGATAAAACAGATGCAGTCTCAGACACATCTCTTCCATCTTCAGATCTTGTTGACCTTTTGCTATCAGAAGCTAAAGAACTGTTAACGCAAATCCTCTCCAACAAGGACGGTAAGCACTACATTAACTGGAGAAACCTGAATCCTAACAAGTCCCAAAGATTTCTGTTAGTGTTATTTGCAGTTTCCACCACCTTACATATTTTTTGCCATACCAGTTAAGCCTCCCATACATGTATCTGATTCCCTCATGCTAACCAAGATGTAAATGCCCTCGCTGTATCCATGTGACTCATTTTTGAATCTGAAATGCAGACATGCAGTGTAAGGAGTCAAAGGGTGTGACTTGTGCCCAGGGACAGAGGAAAGGCATTTATCCAGGGGAAAAAAACGAATAGGCAGGAAGATGGTTTCAGAGAATTGTAGAAATGCTGGTTCAAAAGGACTGCTGGAGATCAGGAGTCACACCTTCTCCTCCAGGTAGGACCATCACACTAGACACGATCTCCAGTGGGTTTAGCCAGCTGTGCTTTCAGCCTCCAAGGATGGGGACCCACAGCCTCTCTGGATAATGTGTTCCCAAGCTGCTTTACGCTCTGTGAAAAAGATTTTCCTAGACTCTAGTCTGAACTCCCCCAGGTGCAATCTGTGGCCACTGCCCCCAGTTATATTGTCTGCCACTGCCGAGAGGACTCTGGCTCTCACATCCTTCTCATTATCCCAGAAGCAGGAGTGGGTGCTGCAAGATCACCTCGCAGCCTCCTCTTGCCAGGCTAAACAAGCCCAGCTCCTGCAGCCCCCCCAGCCTCCCCTCACAGGTTATGAGCCCCCGGGGCTCTCTTTGCTGGACCCCGTCCAGTTTCTCAATAGCTTTGAACCAGGGATCCAAACCTTTGTTATACCATCCAGGTACGACTACAGTGATGCTGAGTCAAGGGGAAAAGTAATTTAGCTGTTTCCTCTGCATACAAGTCAGCCCAGACCCCCTCCCACTCACATGGCTGTGGATGGGAGAACATCAGACAAAAGGCATCAAGCTCCATGGGAGTCCGAATTAACTTTCCCAGCCTGAGATGCTGAGCATATTCCATGAGCCATAAATGTTTCTTGGCAGCAGTGATGTGACCCCTCTTGCCTGTTTCCATACAAAAAGAGAGTTAATGATCTTCTCCGTGTCACGATCAGGTGAGCGTACAGCCCCAAATAGGTGCCCAGTCTTTACTCTTTGATGTTATTCACCAACTAAACATGGTCATGGTCCAGCGTTGTCTTTGTCTCGAAGCACAAGACACAAGGAATATAATTGCAGCCTTTAAAGAGCACCTATGATATATGAGCACGTCAGCATTTCCAGAGTTCCAGCATCATTTAAATGAGCATTATCATAATGTAGCAGTGCTACTTGCATTGGGCATGTGTTCTAACCCTTCACTTATACTTGGCTGTGTGCTTACATTTGCAGCTCTGCCGTGTGACAGGGACCAGTGCCTGCCTGCTGAAGGAATCCCAAATTACAAGGAGTAGGTGTCAAAACAGCAGCGGTCTGTAATTTTGACAATACACATACTAAAAATTCCTGTTTGTTTTGTTGGGGTTTTTTTTAAATCAATTTTTTTTTCCTTGACAACTTTAAACCATGTAATCTAGCAGAGGCCTCCAGATGGCCATGACAGAAAAATACGTCCCTTACTAGACAGCAAGAGACTTCCCACCCTGCACAGTGAAGTATAGTGTGAATTCCTGGATCTCTCTCTTTTTGTATTTCCTAAAATGTTCTTTTTTCTCCAGGCCAAATGGGAATTTATGGCTTGTCTAGCTGGCATTTTTATAGACTGTTGTGTGTTCTGAATAAGGAAAAAAGCATCACTCAATGTGTTAAACTTTTATGTTGTGGTATTAAGATGCTGTGAAGTCCCAGCCAAGGAGAGCAGGACAACATGTCTTTGTTTGGAACTTCAGTATCTTAAGAATTTCCCTAAATCCTCTTAAATGGCTTATATTTAACAGAGCCATGTCCTAAAGACATCTGCTGCAAGGGCACTTTGAGACTTAGATGTCTCCTACCATGGTCTTAACTGATCACCTTAACTCAACCTGAAGATGTGACAGCAGAGTTTTTTAGTTAAGCACAAAGTAGACATTTTCAAACCACAATTTCGAGGTTACGAAAAGCATTTTCAGACAAACCAGATGGCCCCCACAATCCATTAGCCCTGCAAGATCTGTGGCCTCTTCTTTCCTAACTAACCAATGTCATCATCCCGTTATCCTCTGTGTCCTTCTCCTAAACTATGTAAAACATATTTCTCATTTTCAGCCACCTTCATCAGAAGACCACGTGGCCCCCTCCTCCAAGCCAGACCAAGAGTGATCAACCACAGCCACCAAGTCCAACCAAGGAACTGCCGAAGAAGCCTACATAAACCTCCCATGGCTTGCTCATGCTCCAGACAGCGCCTGTCCGTAACACAGCTGCTGCGGTGCTGGGAGATGGGAAGGACATGCCACGGGAGCTTCAGCCTCAAGGAAAACCAGGCTGAGAAACAAGCTTTCTAACACGAGACTAATTCTTCCAAACTACCCAAGACTTTTTCAGCAACCTCCCCTGCGCGTCTACCTCTGAGTTATCATACAAGGCTATTTGCTCATGGTTTTGCAGCTTTATAGGAAAAAAAAATCTCAAGAGGCTACAAGGGCCTGGATTTCACTGGCAGCCTTTTAGAGCTTGTGTCCTGGGTAGTATGAGGAGCATGAACTTACCCAAGGGACTCAGGGGTCTCCAACAGATTCTTTTTGGTATTTCATCTGAAGAACCAAAGTGTATTTAGTGACTGTAATCAAAGCAGCTTAATCTGTAGCATCCTAGCTGTCTTGGGATAGGTACTTCTCTTTTTATTCTTTTTGTATAGCTTATCCCAGCTGCAACGCTTCAAATGGGAAGTACCAGCTCAGCTAGTTGTTCGGCAAAAAGTGCAGAGAGAGCCAGCCGTATGCTGCCAGTGATGATGTACTGCTGAACGCCAAGCACTCCCTGGAACACAAGAGAGGACATAGTGAACATATTTCAATAAAGGCCCATGGTGTCACTTGGAAATTAGATACAGATCATGCAAGATTGTATGTGGATAGCGACAAATGGGCTAGACATCCAAGATGAACACAAGGTCTGGAAAATAAAATGGAAACACTGCTCACAAGCTATTTGCTTTCTGGGTTATGATTGCAGTTGCTGTGTTCAGAGTCTCTGAGACAAATACCTACCTGGGCCCTTTTTTCTTCCCTCTTATTTTGGCAGCTGGTAACAAGATGCCTTGAGAAGATGCAGAAAAATTAGGTGTGTTCTAGCTTTTACACAAAATTGTCACAATTATTTCAAATCTCATTTGAGTCCTTTATAGCCTAAAATAAAGGCTTAGGAAAAATCGTGACCCTCACCAGTATCTACTGTACTCGAAGATACCACTGAACCGCTAAGAAAGTAACTGTGTGGAGGATCAACCACTCTGAAGTTTTGGTTAAACTTAATTTCATAGCTCAGGGTAAATTAAATCGTTTGAATGCATGCCTCAGAATATAAATTAAAGGACTTCTTTTAAAAGGAAACATAATTATTTAGACCACTCACAAGGAATATTCCCAGAAAGTAATACTTCCAAAAAATATTAATCTTAGGATACTCTACGGTTAATAGCTTGTTTCTTGGTGCTCTCTGTTTTGATGGAATGATAGTAAATACTGGTGTTACTTGTGGGTTTAGCCCCCCTATGGCTTGGTTCTCTTCTCATGAGACAGGACAAAGCTGCAAGAAGACAGGTAAGAGGTTCACAGAGCCAAATCCAGTCTCACCAGTTTGGCCTACCCCATCTCTAGAAAAACATCTCCAGTTCCCCTGCTCCTGGCAGTGTGTCTTCAAAAACATTTGGCTGGAGGTGGCATCTCAGGAACATGTCTCTAGCTACTGCTGGCCACACTTGCCAGAGAACAGTGCAAACAAGGTTTTGGGAAGCAGCAGGTCTTCAGCTGTGCTGTGTCACATGTACCAAAAGACAATTGAGGAACCTAGTAGAAAAGGAATGAGTTATGGGGAAAACTGAACTATTTAGGCCAAACTTTAATCTTGTGGAAGTCAACAGGAGTTTTGCTACCAACTCCAAGAATCACGGAATTTTCTTAAAACGTGGCTATTGAGCTGCACCTCCCTGAGTGCTGGAACCAGCTATGGGACCAGCTATGTGATCTGAAAGAGAATATAATTGATGCTGCTTCCATAGTGATTTGTATTTTCATGTCCCGAGAAAGAAGACTTTCTATAGAAGTATCACAGTGGGCTTGGATGAGACAAGCCTGACAAAGCACAAACATTGTGCAGTTGATACAACACATGGCAAAGGGTGGAACCAGCGAGATGCTGATCCAGGGATGCTGTATTTTGTGTATCCCGAGCTGTCTGCTTGCAAAAGAGCTGCGAAGTTACCAACCTGTTAAAAAGCCCAGACAGTTCTGTGCTCTCAGCTTACTGGCAACCTCTTTGGAAAAGAAATCTTCCAGGTACCTATCAGCCACTGGACATCCTTGCATGAAGCAAGGATTGAGTATTGTGTGCTGCCCAAAGCAGCCACATTTCTTAGCTGGTTTCCATTGTTTTCTTTGAATTTATCATGCTCCTTTTGCCTTTGTTTCAAGCACAGAAAACTTTCCGTTCTCTATTAATAGCGTTGTTACTAACTGCTACCTTTTCAGAGCAATGTTGAAAGCTAAGATATGACAAGAGTTGTGCTCCTGGGGGTGATGTTGACTTTGGTGACCCAGAATAACAAACCTGCGTCATGCTTTACTCCCAGGCAAGTGGAATTAGGCAGAACTCAGCAAGTCACAGGGTGACGTCTCCTCACAGAGCTACCAAGAGGCAAAAAGGAAAATGCATAAAGGAACAAACAGCACATGAAGAGAAGTCACAAAATAAGTCATTAAAACAGGATACATTTTATTTAGGCAAGGCCTGTCTAGCACTCTTGCAAAAAGCTGAATTTATATTAATTTGCAATATTAAGGCTTGTGGAAATGTGCTCCTGTAACAACATGCTGCATCTGTCTGAGAGAGTCCCAGTGTGATTGAACAGAAATAAGGAGGAGAAGAAGGAATATTTCAGATAAAAATGAGACCTGTATTGTATCAGCTCCCAAGCAGATAAAGTGGAAAACAGCAAGTATTTTATGAGCCACCAGAGAAAATGTAAACAGTCCCTGTAAATGGACATAATAGTGTTGGACATAGTGTGTTCAACACATTACTGTGTATAAAGTCATAAAGCTGCATTTAAAGAGCATCAGCATGGTCAGCTGTTGACCTGGAAGCTTCAGGGGTCAAATATCACTGATGTAATGGCTTATTTTGTATTTTTCTTATGCAAAGCAGAAATTCAGTTCTTAACTGTTGGTGGGTCAGAAGCTGGGAGACCTCTTTCCCTGACAAAATAAAAGAAAACAAGATATTACTATCTAACTGTTTTAACAGCTACAGAAAAGGTGGAGGTTGGGCAGGTAGCCACCTGGGCATTATCTTGAAAGGTGAATGTAGCAGAGAGCCATTAGCAGAGTGTTTATCTGCAGGCTGATGGGTAAGGTAACTGAATCTGCTGTAAATGTGCTGGACTAGAGCTCATTAGATCTCCTGTTTCGTCTCTGCCAGCGATCTCTGCCATCTCACTGTGTAACCTTGGGCAGCACATTTCATCTCAGTTTTGCACCAGAAAAAACGGGACTGGCAGTATCAGCTTTCTGAGTAGGAAGGGGAAAGCAAAGCCCTGGGGACCCAGAGGATGTGCGGCACAAGCTTCTGGCACAAAAGGATCTGGCAAATGGTGTGGTATGATGTGCTGCTGATCTGCATTTTCTGTGAAAAAAAAAGCCTCAATATTTTAACTTTGCTGGCTCTCAAAACAACAGACCCAACTTTTGCTTAGCTTTTGTGGAAGAGGGCTAGGTTAAGTGCTAAGAAGTTTCTCTAGAGAGAAGCAGAGGCAAAAGCTGTCCCTGGACCCTGCTGTGGAGCAGACTGGTGTGGCTGTTCCCACCACTGAAGGCTGCAGAGGTTCCTCCTTCCCCCAGCTCCACTCAGTGACACGGGCTGGACTGACGCCCAGTTCTAGAGAGTGGAAATGCGCTTCCACGATGCTTTAAATATGGCTCTAAAAAGCAGGTGAACTTTGCTGCTGAAATTTTAAAGAGACTCTTTAATGTTTAAACAATGCTGATTTTCTAAGGGTTGTTGAACACGTGTGAAAAAGGGCTGGAAAGCACCTCAGCGTGACAAGGCAGAAAGGGCTCAGCTGGCTGGGTGATGGTTTCTGTTACACCGTGATCCTCCTCCTGCACAGGGCTGAGTCTACCCCAGCACCTCCAAGACAGACCACAGAAGTTTCTGGCCTTGCTGACTACAGCGTTGCCACAAATCTCCTTTGCAGCTTCTTCAGAGGTCGGCTGCTTTCATAATTAGGTAAATAGCAATAACAATACTATGAACAATCCCTACAGGCTTTTTTTCTGAACGTGATGCACCAGCTCACTCGAATTTCTCTTGAGTTTTTCAAATTCACGCCCACAGATGAGGCATGAAAGTTGAGAGGAAGAAAGAGTTTGCAGTGAAAAGCCCTTGCGGATGGGGGAAGTGGAAGCTGAGCATTATCTCCACAGCAGACGTTCTTCCTGGCAGACGTTCTCCTTTCTAACTGCAGAGACTGGCAGGAGTTCCTGGGCTGGGCTGTTATGGGGTGAGAACTTCTTTCTGAGCAGCTCCCACGAGAAATATTGAGGGCTGAATGCCAGCACTCGAGGCAAGAGCTCAGGCCGGGTAGGTGGAAAGACAGCAAGAGACTTCATGGCCCTTGGGAACGCCAGGGCAGTTGCCTCTGCAGGGGAAAAACGCAGTCTACCAACACTGGAAAATGCCAAGGTGACCCTCTGGTGGCAGAAGAAAATGTATGTCGGAAAATGGGAATTATAGTCAGGACTGCCCAGCCAAGGAAAGGATGGGATGATACTCACCAAAATTTTAAACAGCTTTTATAACAAAAGGAAAATTGCTGCTATTAGGTCATGAAGTAGTAATGGGCTGCTCTAAGCTTTGTAGCAAGAGGGTGGAAACAGTATTATTTTTTTCTTCTGTTTTCTCTGAGGAAATTTAACCATGACTGAGGAATGAGAGAGAAATACCGTTTATCTGGGGAAAAAAAAAAAAAAAAAGTTGCATTCTGAATGGGAAATTACAACATTTATTTATAAAGTCAATGTAGATGTTGCAGGTCTTGGATATCTTTGCAGCTTTTGATGCCCGGCTGTTCTGCGAAGGCCTCTAGGAAGAGCTGCCTGCTCTGACTCCACAGGCTGCAGCCTTGAGCACTTCGACGTTTGATGGCTCTGTGGGCTCGTTGTTTACAGAGCAGCGTCAGGCTGGTCTCCTCAGTTTCAGATAGCAGAACATTTCAGGAAATACTGCTGATCAAAAGTAGGACCACAGCTTCCTGAAATGCCTGCCTAGATAAGGGGATGCTCTACAGCTAGAAACGATCAGGAGACAGAAAAAGCAGCAGTAAATGTGTGTTATTTTTAAATAATGTCACTCAAAGTGGCAGCTGGTCCCTAGGGAGATCTTGAAAGGAGGCTTTGAAGGTGAAAAACATCCCCAGACTAGTCTCCCACATCCCTCTCCTCCACCATTTCTTGGTGCCACGTGCTCCTCCTGCCCCAGGACCATGTGTCTCTCAGCAGCTGTCTCTTCTACCTCAAAGTGTTTGCACATCTTTTCCTCCAGTAGAACCATGTCCCCAAGCACCCACACTACATAGTGACAATTATCTGAAACAGCCTCATGGTTTCACAAACAGGGTCCGCTCTCAGCATGCGCCCCAAAGCACAACACAAGCATCATCTCCCCAAGGTTCATGAAGCAATGTGCAGTTTTTCAAAGACAGTGGAAGACAAAAAAGGCTGAGAGGTAAGAATGCACCCCAGTGTCCTCCTCAACACCACTTAGCTGGATGATCGCCTTTTATCTTCTCAGAATTCACTTATGGGAATGTTTGTTCAAAGTGTGAGCTTGTAGTTGCGTAATGAGTCATGTAATGAACCAAGCCTCCATACCGTGCAATGGTAAGAGCTCAAGGACTGAGGTAAGTATCTCAGACCGCCCTAAGGTTGCAGGGTAAGATTTTGTTTGGGAGCTGCGGTTCAGCCTAGAATCATACAATAATTGAATCATTTTGGTTGGAAGAGACCCTCAAGATCACTGAGTCCAACTCTAACCTAACTCTGGCACTAAACCATGTCCCTAAGAAACTCATCTAAATGCCTTTTAAACACCTCCAGGGATGGTGCCTCCACCACTTCCCTGGGCAGCCTGTTCCAGTGCCTGACAGCCCCTTCCGCGAATACATTTTTCCTAATCTAAACCTCTCCTGGAGCAGCTTGAGGCCAGTTCCTCTCGTCCTATCGCTTGTTACTTGGGAGAACAGACCAACCCCCTCCATGCTCCAGGCTCCTTTCAGGCAGTTGCAGAGAGCAGTAAGTTCTCCCCTCAGCTCCTGTTCTCCAGCTGAACCCCCAGGTCCCTCAGCCGCTCCCATCACACTTGTGCTCCAGCCCCTCACCAGCTTCGTCCCAGCCCAGATCCCAAGCGGATTCCTCCTCCTCAATGGTGCCTGTTCGGGAAGCTCAGCCTGCAGGCTGCGATCAGCTCATCTCCACACACACGCATCTTTTAAGGCAGGGCACAGTCATGAATGAAACCCCTCCATGGCTGGTGAGTTACCCTGGTTTGGCCTGCTAGGCCAGGCCCGTAGCACCAGCCTAACGGACGGCGAGCAGGAAAGCCTGTGCTAAACCTGTTGCCAGATCCCTGGGCAGCCTGGCCGCGCTCCCACCCGGGCCGCCGCGCCCCCCGGGGACCGTCCCGCCCCGCCGAGGCCACCAACATGGCGGCGTGCGGCGCACGTGCGCGGGGGCGGGGCCATCGCGTGTGCCCCCCCTCCCCGCAGCACAATGGACAGCGCTCTGCGGCGCCGCGCGGGGCGGGGTGGGGCTTGCGGCGGGGCGGGGCTGGGGCGCGCGGCGGTTGAAGCGGCGCGTGGAGCCGGCGGCGCAGCGCAGGCGGGCGGGGAGCGGGGCCGCCGCGCTCGGTCATGGGCCCGGCCGGGCTCCGCCGTGCCCGCGGTGAGGAGACGTGCGGCCGGGAGGGCAGGGGGGAGGTGGCCGCGCTGGGTTCCCCCTTCTCCGGGGGTCCTTCGGGGCAGTCGTGTGAGGGAGGGGGCGCGGGGGGCTGAGGGGGGACCGCTGTGCCTCGCTCTGTGCCCGGGCCCTTCGTGCGGCGGAGCTGTGGGGGTGTGAGGGGGTCGGTGAGCGGGTGTGTGTGGGTGCCGAGAGCCGTGCGCTCGGGGAAACCGAGAGGGAAATTTTAGTCATAATCCTGCGGGGATTAGAGAGGGATCGGGTAGAAACCTGAGCGGCGGTGAGCGGCAGGCGCGGGCTGGCGGCTGCCTCAGGGTCGCTTCGAGTTTACTTAAAAAAAAAAAAAACAAACCAACGTTTTTAAAGTTTACTGGTTACTGTCCTGCTCGGAGAAAGTTGGACCAACGCTGGGTGTCCTCTCACGGAAGGCTGGCGGTGGTTTGCTTCAGATCCTGGCGCCTTTTGTGTGCTGTCCCCTGCTGAGCTCTCCGGGGTCTGAAACGTGAAAGAAAAACCCAAACACACACACACACACACACCAACCAACCAACCAGCAAAACCTGCCCCTGAAGTATTTATAAGCTCAAAGGCTGACCTTTGTAAATTACTACTAAATGTATTGATGTATTTGGGCCAGCTTCTGTGTAAAATCCCACTGGCTTTAGGGCAGGGTTAAACCAAGCATGTGCTGTCCTCTGGGTCACTTGGTTTAACTCCTTCAAGCAGTAAAACCAGCTTTGGGCCAGTGTGAAGGGGGTTGTGTTGACCTCAGTGCTTGTCTGTTGGGGCTAATGAGTGTGCCTGTGTACAGCAAACCTGTGTGCGGAGAAAACCTGACTCTGAATTTCACTTAGGGCAAGCTCAAATGGTTTCGTGCTGGTGCGTTGTTGCACTGTCAAGGAACCTGCTGACTGGACCTGCTCTTGTTTTTCATGTTAAGCAGAAGCAGTTCTCCATTCTTATATTGAACTTCAGTGTTGAACTACTGACCATAGTGTTGATGGATAAAATGGTATAGTATGACTTCTTATGGAGTAACAAGGTGAGGAATGGGGAACTTTCCTTCAAGAAAGCTTATCTACTAGTGCAGGTTGGGAAATGCCAGGGGTTTGTATGTGGCTGTGTGTAAAAGGTCAGTGGTGGTTCTTTGGAGAGAAAATTAACTTAGGAAATGAGGATGTGGAAGTATTAGGCGTGAAGCTTTTTTTGATACATACATGGAAGAAACTGATAGCTTTACAAGGCTTTGAGAGCAGAATGCTGTACACTCTTCCTTTTTCTTCTTCCTCTCTCAGCCAAAGAGACTGTTCCTTATTCTGTTGTGAAAAATATGAGAATGTTGTTTGAATGTTTGTGCTACTTGTCTTTGATCATAATCCACACCAGGACTCCAGGCATCTCTGCAAGGTGTATGGAGTGGTGGCCAGGCTCCACAGCAGTGTGCTGGCTTGCAGCCCTCCGTGCTGCTTCACCCCTGCACCACAGGTGTTTCTCAGGGGTAAGATGAGGTCCTGCCTGAGAAGATGTGTACTTCTAAAAGATGGCAAAGGCTTATACTGGTACTGTTCTACTGTGAGGCTTCCTTATATCAAGCTATGAATGACTTGCTCTCAAGCTTTTATGAGAAAGAGCTAATAAATAGCCTACAGTTTGGTACCATCTTATTATGCATGTAAAGCATCAGCTACTGTGTCAACATCTACCTGAGTGGAAGGGATTTGAGGTAGAGGAAATGTCACACACCTTTCTCTTCACTGTGCTCTAGAAGGGAGGAAGAAAGGCTACAGCCCTGCAGAGTCCCCCTTTTTCTAACTGGAAATATCAGCATAGCTGGGTGCTGCAGCTGGCTTTCACATGTTGTAAGTGTATTTGAGGAAGTCTGGAATTCTGCTGTTTTCAGCAGTTCTTTGTCGAAAACAAAACAAAACAAATGCTCAGTTGTTCTCTTCCAGACGAGAAGAAGCCACCACAGGTGGGAGAAGTTAATAAAGTCACTTGCTGCCGAGTTTCACCATCCAACAGGCAGCTCTAATGTAGAAAGAGCTGCATGAGTTCATTCTATCCTGGATGAGAAGCAAGGTTTGGGGCTTTTGATTCAGGGCTTTGTGTATATTTAATATATAAACTCGGTTTCTGATTTCCAACTATCTGGCTGTATTCTGTCAAGCAAGCCTTTCCTACAAGTAATAGAATAAAAGTTAAGCATGTGGAAAATCCCTCAGGTACATAGTGGATGATTCTAAATAACACGGAAACATGTATTAACATGTATTAACAATATCCCTGCTTCCTTCCCTTTGCTGTGTGTGTGGTGATGTGTATTCCTTGTGGGAGCTTGGCTAAATGTAACAGTAGCGTCGCATGCTGTGTGTACACCACTTCTTGTTAGGAATTTGCCATTTCTCTGAAATGCTACTACAGTTACAGCCAGGAAATGCATGTGCCATCAGGGGTTCTTATCCTTCTATTTTGTGCCCCCTTCCCTGCCCTCCTTCCCCTGGTACAGTGCCAGCTGGTGTATCTCAAGCTTATAATTAACTCTCTGCCTTCTAGGGTTTGGTTCCTCTGTGAATTGCTGTGTGGGCTGTAGCACAGGGGGGTAGGGTACGCGGGCCAGCTGGACTCTGCAGGGAGCTGCAGGCTGCTGAGGCTCCGTGCTGTTGGCACTGCTGTCACTGTGTCACGGGATTCTTTGTCAAATGCGGTCGCTACTGCTGTTTTCTATGTTCAGGTGTGCAATAGCTGAAACACTTTTGATATCTAATTGGGGTGGTTAAAGTGATTATTAGCTAGATATGTTGCTTCAATGCATTGGCAGCTCCAGCCTCTCTGAATTTTTACAAACTGTGCTGGGCTTGGCCAGCTGAAGTCATACTCCTCCTTGGTGTTACCTGGTAAATGGCTACAGCTCTGCCACAGGCTGGGGTTTCTGAGTGGTTGAGCTGCAGTTAGGGAGTTGCTGCTCTTCAGCTGAGCTGAGTTTCCCAGTATGTGCTTTTAGCCAGATGCAAATACAAAGTAGAGCATGTAGGCTGGGCCACTGTAGAGGCTGAAGTGGTATGATGAGTGTTTAAGGAGCAGACACATTCTCTAGTTTCTTTCTGGTTTTCTTTACAAGGGGTTGTGAACATATCTGAGTGGAGTACATGAGGTGACTTTAAAAACATGTCTGTCTTTTTGGTTCTAAAGCTCTATGAGGATGCATGTATTTAGCCAATATGACCCAGCTGCACAGCAGCAGCACCGTATGTCATTATCAGCGCTGATCATCCATCTGTATCTGTGTACTCTGAGTAGCTACTTTTCACTGCCTTTTCTGAATTTTTTTTTTTTTTTTTTCAGGAGTTATAACTGGAGTCCCTCTTGCTCTGAGAAGCAGAATGACTGTCTTGCAGCTCTGTTTTGAGGAGAGGATGTAGAAGGTCTGCCACTGCACTTTCCCCAAGGTATGAAAGGTTTCTCAGGTGGGTGGGAGTTATCAGCTGTCTTCCATGATTGTAATAGTCACTGGCTCTTTTCCACAAACTTTTCTCAACTAGAGAAGTATGGGGCAGTAAACCTGTGGCAATCAGGTATTGCAGCTGCTCAGGAACCACAGATGTGTCCAAGCAGCATGGTTAAGGCTGTTGAACTACAGTTTGTGCCATCCTGTTGTTCTGTTGCTGGTGACTTTGTTTCTGAGCTGTGGGTGATTTAGACTGATTGGTCTGTCCTGAGACTTCCTCCTGTGGAGGTCCGTGATCCTCTCCTACAGAGATGGAGGAATTCCCGATTTAGCAGTCGAGGTCAAAACTGGGAGCAAGATAACAGCTAAATATGTTTGACGAGGCTTCTCTTGCTATATTTATTTGCACTTACTTGGAAGGTTCCTGTGCAGCCTAGGTATCGTGCTTGCATAATCATATTACAGCATTGCATTACAAGGTGCCCCATGCCTCTTGGCTCGGGTATCTGATACGTGATAGGAGCCTGGGCTTCCTGGGTGTTTACTTTTCCCTGCTCCGCTCACTTCAGTTGGAGTTGGATGCTCTGCTGATGCATTGTCTCTGCATTTACTTGTTCTGCGTGGACTGGCTTTTAGTACCATTAAGACTCCTAGAGATCCAGCAAGTCCTGAACATTGCTTCTTGGGTAACGTGATCCTCTGCAGAGTAACTTCTTCTACAGAGGTACTTTAAGTCTTTCCCCCCCCCCCCCTTGCTTAGATTTTACTGTACAGTGGCATTTTGTGGCAGTCTTTCTGAGGGAGAATCTACTGTTCTTTGCCTTCCAGTTCATGTTTCATCTCCATTTTTGGGCTTAAAATGTCAACGATAAGTTGTCTTAGTGCCTTGACTGTTGAGTTCAGTGCTACACTGCGTCATGTTGCCGAGGGCTGTGTCTGCTCAGCAGTGGAATTTGAGTGGGGTGGAATCAGCAAAGTGTATCAGACCAGCCGTTCAGTTTTTTGCGTTTCTGATGTTCATGGATGGCATTAATGGGAGTGATATAAAGATACTGAAAGGAATTGCAGAACACAGCCTAATAACCTTTTTTTTTAATCGTTTACATACTTCCTTGAGATGCTGATTATTTATGCGTATTTGAGAGTTAAAACCCCAGCAAGAGAATCTGAGGGAGGAATCCTGATGAGAACAGTGAGAGGTGGCTAGGAGAAATGAAATGCTGAGAACTGAATTGTTTCCATTGCATGCAGTTATTTCCTTAGTTCAGCTGGAAGCAGCGGGCATCCAGTCAGTGGGATGTGATTGCCACCTTAGCGTCAGGCATGTTCTTTCAGCATGTAGTTTCCTTTTCCTTTCTTTTAGTGGGTTAAAACAGCTGAATGCCGCTTTGTGCACAAAAGCATTTAAAACACCAAGATATGGGAAGCCATGGAAGCTTTCCAAAAGGGTGATTTTGCATAATGATTACAAATGTAATGAAGAAAAGGGAGATGTGGGGAAGAACTGCAATTTAAGCTTTGCAAAGCTCCCAAGTCAGACTCCTTCTCCAGAGTACAATTGATTCTGGCTTTACATCTGTTTTGTGCTTTAGTTATTGTGAGTTCTGTTGGAGCTCTAAGTTGAATTTACTGTAGTAATACTAGGAAGCAGTGAAGGACGCTACTGTGTGCTGGACACACCAGTGGGCTGGGACCACAGAGACCTGCCTTTGGTTTTGCCTCTGCTTCTGACTTGCTAAGTGATGCTGGGCGAGATATTCTACTTAATATGTCTCCTTCTCTCTATTTGTGAGAAAGAGTCAAGGCTCCTAGTAAGGTCTGTCTGTGAAAATTGCTAGAATGTATTGCGGTGTTTGGTGTAAGGGATCTAAAATTTTCCAATTTCTTTCTATTACAGGTGTGTAGTAAAAATGGTGCAGAAATACCAGTCCCCAGTGCGAGTCTACAAATATCCTTTTGAGCTCGTCATGGCAGTGAGTAATACTCAGCACTTTTGCTTCTCTAGCTGCGAAGGGCTGCAGCCTCAGGCCAGTGGGTGGTGGGGGACTGCGGTTTTGGCTGGCGTGTCTTTGTACCAACATCATGGATACATTGTGGGAACAAAGGTTTAGCTCACATTAGCTTTTTGTCCTTTCTTTAATTTTCCATGAAAAATAAGAATCGACGTCTCAGTATTTTAAGAGAGGTAGTTTAGTCATTAGAGGAGGAAAAATAAACCAACCAAACAAAAACCCAACAAAAACAAAAAAAACCCAGTCTTGTGTAATTACAAGTAAGGGAAAAATTGTGACACTCAGGTAGGCAGGTTGAGTTTGTGGCCAAAAACTGTCTTTGCCTTATCACCAAATGCTATTCAGTTTAGAATCTCTCTCGATCCGTTCCCAATCACTATTGCAGGATGTATGTATCTGGAACTTGATTCTCAATCATACCAAGCTTTTTGATTTGGTTAAAAACTAGTCGTCTTTGGAAAAATTGTTCTGTATGGTTCTTCCCTGTTCACCCTGTGATTGAAATGTTTAGAGATCTCTCTCTAAATTTTGTGCTTTGGGCTTGAGGGCTGTAACTGAAGTTCATTTGCTGGTGATGTCGAAAGCTGATGTGATCATGGCAGCTTCTTTAGGCGAAGTTTAAAAGCAATTGTGATATTCTGGACTCTGTCACTGCTCTTCAAGGTGTGAGTCAAATATCTTTCTGAAAGGTTTGCTGTTTGCATTTCAAGGGAACACTGAGCATTTGGGCATTTATTATATCTGAGATGGTTGCTCATAGACTCTTGCAAGACTTTTTGTAGTTTGCTGGGCATTCCAGTCTATTCTAGGGATCCCAGAGACTTAGTGTTTGCCACTTCTAGTCTTTTGCTTTCTCCATTTTCTCTCTTCTCTGCTGAACAAGGACACTGATCTTCTTTTGTGTATTAGAGATCATGAATGAAGATGAAAAGCTATAGTCACTTCAGGTAGCTGAAGTCATTCCCAGGAATGGAAGGGAGAGCCTGATGTAGTACACTGCATTCCTTTTGACAATGTTGCCTCTTCTAAGATTCCTGGGAAATAAGTGCCATAAGATTTGTTTTATCCCAAACAGTCTGCAGTCTCCTATTTCAGTAGTTAAAACTGGGGAAGAGATTCTTTGTTTGGTTCTAAGTGTGAATAATGAACCACAAAGGTAGCAGCTGTTCCTCAGCTGAAAGCAGGTGCCATTCACTTTGATGCTATCTGACTATTAAAATACACACTCTCACTTTTACAGTTGTCCCTCCCAAGTTTTCCTCCTTTTTTCATTGTTATGTAGAGTTGCCATGTCTGTTAACAGCTAAGCCTTAACATGCTGTAGAAGTGCCCTAGCCAGTTTGGTGCTGATGTTTGTGGGAATTAAACTTTTCTGATCATGTTCTTTGCTCTCTCAGTGCATCCTGCATTAGAATAAGGCACCAATGCTTGTTACAAAGATACAGTTAGACTTTGCTCTCTGCATACCTCTCTGCATTCCTGTTGCCCATATTAGCAGGATAAACCTAGCACCAGATGCTTGTCAATAGATTGGCTGCTAATATAGGAGGCTGCCTCTGGACAAATCCTTTGTAAGCTTGTTAGCAGAAGGCCTAAAGGCTGCGGTTTGATGGGTTTATTTTTCAAGTGATTTAGTTTTATTTGCTTTCAGTTTTTTCAACATGACAGAACTTAAAATTCTCTGGGATTTCAAGGCTGGGGTTGTGAATGTTATCCTTTAGGTGTTCAGCAAACTGCAATTCCCATTACCTTAGCAGAGTTATTAGTCCTCTTTCTTATGCAGATCAGGTTACTTGTCTCAGGTCACCTAGAGGACTCTGTAGTAGAGTAGGGAGCTGAATACAGACCCCTTAGTCCCACTCTAATGTCCTGTGAAAATCAGGTGTTCACAGCAGGATCTGCTTTATTATGAAGACTGGCATTATAAAGTGGCAATTCAATCTAGAGGCAGTCCACACAGGCTGAATTGAGTGCGGGTTTTTTTTTTGCATTTGATGTGTTCAGATGGAGTCTCCCATTTGTGTGGAGGCAGTGCAGATTTCGTGGAGCTGTCAGGTGCTAACTGTCAGTTGCTGGAGGTTTTGCAGGGAGAGTGGGCGTACAGTGAAGCTGTTTTGCTCCTCCGCACATGGCATTGCTGTTAATCTGCTTCAACATAAATCTGACAGCAGCTTCCATGGCACTGGGAACCTGATATTCAGCTGCTTTCATCTTTTCCCCTCAACTGCTTTGTGTGAACCTTTGGAGTGCCGAGGTCTCATACTGTGATTAAATAGTAGGAAAGCAAAGGTCTTGTGGGTGACCTCAAGACACCTCCTTATTTTATGAGTCTCTGTGCACCCTTCAACCTGATAGACTTGTGCTTGATTCCTCCTCTGTATAATGGAGAGGGTCATACTTCCCGTGGTGTGCTCATACTATGTCATGAGATGAGCAGTGTTACAAAAAGTACTTTTTTCCCCCTGCATCTGGGATGTTTGGGCTCCAATATAGAAAACAGTGCATGTGCTTCATTTAGATATGAGGGCCTGAGGAACAGGGTTGTTATATACAAATGAGCCAAATGATTCATTGCTTCCTGGCCTTGTTCAAATGTATTTCCCATGCCTCTTGTTGGGCCCTGCCACCAGGAAGACAGTTTATCTTCGTTGAACTAGTACAGAGTGCATGTGTGTGCTGCTCGTCCTCTAGACAGCACGGGGCTGTGCTTGACAGATGCACCAGTACTTTTACTGTTAATACCTTTGTTATTGTGTGTCTCTGGATAATTGTCTATGGATTTACACTCTGCTACATACTAATGCTTCTGCAGCTTGCATTCTGGCATTTGCAGGCAGTAGATTTGACATTATCATCCAAGTCCTTGGAAGGAGGACCACATTCCCATTCTTGCTCTCTTTGCCAGTCCTGTGCCTCTGAGGAAGTAAAAAGAAATCAGCTTACAAGGTCTCTTCTGGTCATTCAGGAGATCTGAACTTTTTTTCTCTGGGCCTGATCTTGTCTTCTGTTGAATTAGATCAGCAGGTTTGAGATTGCATATATCTCCTAATTTTATTTTACAGCCAAGAAAAATCCACAAGTATGAACATACTTTTTGTTTCTTTGTGTGGTAATTGTAGTTTTAAAGCTAGAAGTTTAACTAAAATGTTATAGATGGAAAAATCCAGAAGGAGAGGTAATTCTGCTACATAGTTCCTGAGTATTAACTTACTTTGTAAATTGTTGTGAGCCTTCTCTGATGTATGGTTACAAGAATTTGATTTGGGTGAGCAAGTCCAAAATGCATAATTGCACAGGAAACAGAGCTGAGAGAAGGATTGCATGTTTAATATTATTTGTTGCCAATGAATTATTAGGTTAGATGAGGTAGTTTTAGCTTGAGAGTTTTAGCTTTGAAAGTAGTAGGGAGATTTGTTCCCATTAATGTTAGCAGCGCACTCAGTCCTTCACACTTGCGACTGATGTTTGCCATTTTCACGTACTGTAAAGTATATGCTAAGTTTGCTTAGGATCATCCATAATGCTACAGATCTGAAATAATCCCCTAGGGACTCTTACAGTCTTCCATGCTTGATGTATAGTTTGAGTTGCTGCATGACAGCACTTCTGTTAATTGCTTGGTCCTCTTGCCATGTGTACAATGCACTTTATGTTCAGCTCTTATTGCTACTAATAGCAATATATGGTTTCTGCTGCAAGCAAGGGGTCTTTCTGTCCAGCTTGCAGGTTTTACATCTTGAACCAAATTAAACCTTTATCACTTTACTATCTGAGATTCTTTTCTGTGAAATGAAAGGTCTGCAAAACACAACACCAGTAGGTTAAAGGCTGGATTTAGTTAAAAACTAAACAGCTATACGTATATGTGAAAATATATATATGTGACTTGACATTTAAGCTTACTGAATACAGGATGATATGCTTGCAGCCTTTGAGGGGTTTACTACTGTTATCTAAAAATATGTCAGAGTTTTGAAAAGACAGAACAAAGATCAGACATTTGGAAGCTTGCAGTAGTATCAGCTCTTTTGCCATGTACCAGTTGTACTCTGTACTGAAGACCAAACTGCACTGGAGCCCCACACATGCACAATGTGAGTCAGTGCTTCTTTCTGCTTGACCTCCTTTCTTGGTGCTGCCCACGGCATGTGTTGACACACATATGAGCAGCTGAGAGCCCAATCTCTTGAAAATGCATGCGTGGACAACAGTGGTGTGTGTTCCTCGCTGCCCTGATTGAGTGGTACTCTTCAGTCTATGGTGCTTCCGCTACCTGCAGCATTATTTTGAGATGGGAGGCAGTTTTTCCTGTGGGTGCATGTGTGGTACGCAGTCATTTCTTATTTTGAGCATCACTCAAACTCTCTAATAGATACCTTGGGTGGCAGCTTATGGTTCCCTTGCCTGCATCTGCAAGTGAAAGCTTGTCACCTGAGGTCCTGGCCTGCCACCTGTACTTCCAAGCAGCCCTGTAACTCTCTTTTCTAGTTTTAGTGGTATTTCAGTGTTCTTTGCATTTAGTTGATCTTGATTTCCTACACTATCATATTCAAAAAATAAATGGTGTATGCTTCTGTTGCTTTTGTGTGGTTTGAGTGTTGGGAGTGACAACAAACTGGGTGGCAAATTTAGTTCAGGCTACAAATGTTGCAGGTTTATTTAGAGTCAGAAATTACTTCCTATGGAGTGAGCAGCAGAAAGTATTCTGTCTGTGTCATCTTTACTCTCTCATCTGGTAACGCAGGGTTGTAGCCTATCAAGTAAACATCTGCAGTCCCTGTGTGAGATGTCTTTCTCACTTGCCTGACCCTGCTGAAGCAGTCTTGATGGCAGTCACTGCATTTGGCAGGAGTTCTCATTCTTGCCTCTGAATAGTCCACCTGCAGATCAGCTTTGACTCTGCTGTTTGCAGACTGGCAAAACTGCTTTGCAGCCACTGTGGTTTTGCTCATTTACAGCAGTTGAGGATTTGGCCCAAAGTTGCATGCAGCAGTCAAGCATCCAATACAACTAAAATCAAAATACATAACTTATTTCACAATTGTCCCAACATTCTTTTGTGCCAACAAAGTTGGGAGGCTTGTATGTGCAGTCTAATTGAAAACAGCTCCTTGCTATTTTAGCTGTCAGGTTTGGCTGCAAGAGAAGAAGCTCTAAATACTGAAGTTGAGGTCCTGACAGCTAGACTTGCTTTCCATACAGCATTTCAAAATTATTTTTTGTGCCTTTTCAGTGTCAACGTGCATTGTGTTAAAGATGTTAGATCTTTAAGTAGCTTTATTTAGTGATTTCTTCCTGTTGCGTTTAGCACATGGACTGTATAAAGAAACTGCTTAAATTCTGATATATTGTACATGCTCTCCTCTCTAATACTATGGTGTCTTAAAGGATTCAGTATTTCACTGACTGATATGGTGATGCTTTTGCAACAGCTCTGAGCCCATTTTTGCTGCGTAGGCACCACAGTGAGACTCAAACGGATTGTGGTATACAATGGTAGCAGATAAAATGTTTGCGTGTGGTAACAGATAAAATGGTGTGTGAAAGCAGTATAATGTACAAGCAGACTGATGTCTAGCAAGGAGCACATTAGTTCTCTGGGTTTGTTTAGAGTGGCAAGTTCAATATGTGTATTCACAGCCCATCCAGGTCTCAGAAACGCTGCTGCTGCCTTGCTACACAAGATGTGTAGGTTGGCTGTCGAGGTCAATTACAGTGTGATATCTTACAGCACATACAGCACAGAATACATTTTTGGGGGTTCCTATATACTTAATTGTAACTACAGAGTGGAATCTCAATCTGGAGCTCCTAGTTGTTGTTGTTGTTATTGTAGTATCATCACAGGCTGGTTTTAAATAAAACTAGAATTTTAACTAAAATTTTTTATGCTGGTTTGCAGCCTCCACTTTCAGATGTGAACTCTGGAACCAGAAAAGCACTTGTTGCAGGGAGGGTGGCAGCTGGAATCTCGCTGAAGCAGCAGTGATGGTGCAGCTGGTCAGAGGGCTGTGCAGAGTAGCCAGAGACTGGAGTGGACATCGAAGTGCCAGAGAAGAGGTTCCTGCAGTGGCCTGCTACTCCTTGTGTCCTTGGATAGCCAAAGATGACACGTGGCAGGGCTTTGCAGTGTGTAGGCTGTATGCCCTGTGCTTGAAAGCTCCTTTGAAGCTGCTGTGACATAGATAGTGACACAGTTTTCAGATACTGTCTGAAATGGTATTTCTGGTTGGCAGTGCCCTGGAGATTTAGAGAGAGTCAGTGTGTAAGGGGGAAAATGTTTTTGAATAGTTACTCTTTGGTGTTCAATCCATGTCATATGTGACATGAAATGTCCTGATAGTAGTCTGAACGATAGCTAAGAAATGGATACTCCCCTACCAAACAGAATCTGTTCTCTCTGGCAGGATTGTTAGGTCTATATCCCTTGCCTCTTAAGTGCAGACAAATCATTTTGGGATGTGGATGGTCTGTCTGCAGCGATGGTCTGTGCCAGCTGTTTTAGAGAAGACAGCTTCCCTTTCTCTTCTTTTTGCCATGTTTGCCAGGTTTGTTGTGACTGTCAGAAGCTACTGGGTTAACATTTTATGCACTTACAGAGGATCTAGTGTTGACTCAAGACATGATGCTTCAGTGTGACTTGATGGTTTGAAATCATGCTGTCAAGATACACTATAAATATCCCATCATCTTACTGCTGAGAAGCATTTGGCAACAAAAGTCTGGAAGTAGGGATCTCTTTGTCAGCTGGGATGACTCTTCACAGCTGTATTCATGTGTTCACTCCCTGTGCCCTGCCACCACCTCCTCTTGGTATTAAGCAGGTTGAGAGTGAGCAATAATCAGGCTGAGCAGAGAGCTGACATTTCTCTTGACATTATTGTGGGTCGTTTTCCCTTGAGTAGAAAAATGTTTGAGTGCTGTTTACCACAGCTGCTGGAAGAACTGCTTATTATTAATTCAGAGTTCTGGAGAACTGCTGGCAACATCTCCACACCTGGCCTACTTACTGTATCTTGTGTGGATCATACAGTTCTCTGATACCTTTGCATTGCCACTGTTAAGACTCCATTTGCTAGGCGAAGAATGGTTTAGGAGTAGATGGTGCTGGCACCATGTGTGGATTGGAAAGAAGGTTTACAGTAATTCAAAGAGTCTGTACAGGATAGTCCCTGTTTAATCATCTTCTCCAGCTGTAACACAGAGGCTCGCTGCCTAGAAGGATGAGTCGCGCCTCAAGCGTAATCTGTTCAGTGCAGCCTAGTGCTGGAATGGATGAGCTCTAAAGTAAGCTATAGTTCAGTGGCACTGCAGCATAGCACAAGGAGGCACAACATAGCTGGAAGTGTCACCATTATCTAATATTCCAGTACGGACTAAAAGACTCTTCTCTCTTCTCCTTAAAGTGTAGGTGCAGAAAACAAACAATAAGCTCTTGAGCAGGGACTAAAAGAGGTGAGAAAATTTAGAACCATCATCAATTGTTACTTCTCAATCAGCATAGATTTTTTTTTTTAACTGCTAAGCACAGTGATCTGCCCAAGTTTGACCCTGAATTATGGCCAATTTGTGCAAATTCTTACAGCAGCTTCTGGCAATGATAGATTGTCCTTCCAACTAGGCATTACTTTGTAAGCCAGCCTCTTTCATTTTTGGGGTGATTCACTGAGTAGTAAGTGTGTGATGTACCACTTTGTTGCTGTGTTTTGCTCATAGTCACCTGAGATGTCTGCTTGCTTGCCCTCCTATTTCAGTGTATCTGTATCTTTCCACAGCAGCCTATTGCAAACGTGTCTAACCAGCTAGCAATGGTTCCTGGATAAGGTGTTGTTTTGTAGCTCTTTGTAAAGGCCAATACGTTGTGTTGTTTGTGCTTGAACTGCTTCACCACCAAGTTTCTTCTCTCTGGTAAGCAGAGGAGAATGTTGTAGCAGAATAGCTTGAATGGGATATCATCTCTCCTCAGACAGGAGATCAGGCACGCTGGTAGTTTCCCGACGTAGCTTTGTGCAGCTGCAGTGCCTGTCCTGGCTTTAGTACGTTTGCTATGTCATTCGATTGTGCCTGTATTGTAATAGACAGCTGCTGCTCCCTGAATTGTTTCTTTCACCAAAATCTGAAGAAATGAGGCCAATTATTGGTTATAGTCCAGAGACAGATAACACTGGGTCAGTGTTTGTACCCTGGGTACCATGGTCCAGTGGACTTCTCACTGGCAAACTTTTTCCTTCTTTCCAGCCAAAGTGGTTTTTGTTTGTTAGTTTGTTTTTCAGGCCCCAGAGACTCCTTTCTGCTGCTCTGCAGAAGCTCTGCAGTTCCTTAAAATGAAGTTCTCTTTTCCCTGACTTCAGTGCATTTCCATACCCCAAATATCTGTTGGAACCCTCCCCTCTCCCAAATGTTCCACATATATTTTATTTTGCAATGGTATCTGTTTTAGTGATTACAAAGCAAACGGATTGTTGTGTCTGGTGAACAGGTATGCAGACTGTGGCTCCCTTCATTAAACTTTTTTCTTAGAAGGTCATAATCTGAAAACACCTGAATCTGGAAATAGATATTTATGTATCATTAGAGCTGGTCAAAAGTTAGTCTGAATGCATCCACTTCCTACCTAAAAGTGATCTAAAAAAAAATCCAACCAACCAAACCCTAAAGATACAATGGCCATGCAGCCACTTCAGAGCATCGTTTATCAAGTAGATGATGAATGCTTTCCTGCCAGCCACTGTTCCAAAATAGCTCAGTTTGTTTCTGTATGAGTTCATGGACAGCAGCATTTAGCATGCAAGCTCTTTATATTTCCTCTGCTAAAGGATCAGCATGCTGATAGAGAGAATCCAAACCAGTTGCCCATTGCCTGTGTGTTAGTGAGAAGCTTGAAGAGTCACTTGTCTGAGAGAGGTGAGTGGTGTGGGAAGAAAGGCAGAGCTGCTGCCCTGGGAGTTTGTATGCAGCCCCAGCACTGAGGAGGTAACATTCCCTCTAGGATATTAAGGTATGAAGCTAGATCATCTAACAAAAACTGCCTCTTGTTGGAGCACATTGGAGCTGCTCAGGACCCAGCAGATACTGGGCTGAAGAAACTGCCATGAGCCTTGACATGTGCAGGAGAGTTTGGTTTTTGAGGCATTTTGTTTCATGCAGTAATTCAGTGCTTGGATGTCCCTGTTGGTTTGTATTCCTAAGGCCTCTGTTGTGTAACTGATTTCAAGGTCACTTACTAGAAAAGTACGTTGAAACCTGCAGAGGAGAAACAGGAGTAGATGTTATAAAATATCCTGCTCTCTGGATTGTATAGGGAACAGCAGTGACACAGCTGTTGTCAGACTATGGGAGATTGAACTGGAGCAGGAGCACACACTGTCAATATGTGTAACACCTTGGTACTAGGAAGGTGAAGAGGTGAAGCAGGGGGATTGTAGAGGAGGGTAATTTTCCTTTTCTCTGTGTAAATTATTTTTTGTTTTGATGCTTGTATTCCTGTGTAACTTGTTCTTGTTTGGCATCTGGCTGACCTTCAGGGCAATCTCTTCTCACAGATGCATTTCTTTGTACTGGTTACTGTGTATTTGACCAACAGTTTAGGACACTTAAGTGTGGCTTCCTTGCATTGTCCTCAAAAACTCACAAGGTATTTTTGTCTGTCACAGTGTTGGTCCCGTAATGTTTAGCATCAGTAAAACCACTCGGACATATCTCCCAGGGGAGTGCTGGCCAAACCTTGTTACTGCAGGGCAAAACATCAGTCAAATCTTTTGTTATTAGTTTCATAGTCAGCTGGAATTCAGTGGGGCAAGTTGGCTTGCTTGGGCTGGAGGGTTTGCAGAGGTGTGCAAAGTATTAGCTGGGTCTGCCTGTCAGCATTAATCCTGGTGGGGTTTGGAAGACAGAGGGAGCTGCTTCCTGGAGCCATTTGTTTCATAGATGTATTTGATCCTGTTCAAGACTTTGGTCACCAAAGTGGTTGTCTTAAAGCAATATTATGGATATGCACTTAAAAGTAGCAGCACAATACTGCTGCCGTTTCTTCTGATGGAGGAACAGAGAAGTGAGACACAAATCATAGTTCCTATATACTAGTCAGTGCAGAGTTACTGCAGGACCAGGATAAAAGAGCAAATGCAGGCAGGTTAGAAGCCAAAGTATTAAATCAAGCTAATATTAAGTACTCTCTGCCTTTCATTTGACTGGGATATTCTGTCATTCACCTCACACTCTGCAGAATCATAGAGGAGAGAATAACAACTAGTTTTGGCAATGTTTTGGGAAAAAAGAAAATTTCTCTGCCTTGATATCATTTACCTTCTCTGTTGGAACAAAAAGGTACTTTGTGTATAGATACTGATTTTGGTAAGAGAATGCTGGCTGCAAGAGGTGGATTGCTCTCCTGATAGCTCAGTCTCGATCAGGCGTGTTAGCAGGACAACTTTGTTGTGACTGCAGCGTGGCACTTCAGCTGTCCTTCGTATGATCTCAGGCATCTTTAGCTGCTGTATTTTTAGAGTTGTTGTGCAAAGAAGAGTAGCAAAGGACTTAATATTGATGTGCGAAAAGGATTCTTTCTCAAATATGGAAATGTTCTACCTATTTAGGTGATGGGTTTGGGCTGTTACCACAGTTATATCACCAGGGCTATGCACAGATATGTGTCTCTTTGCCCTGACCTTACTTCATCTCCAGATGTTGTTTAGCTGTCTGAAATAGCGACTGCACTCTGTTAGTAGTTTTCTTGGTCTGGGTTTTGCTAGGTTTAATGGCAGTTTATTAGAAAGCCTGTCTCCAGCTGGGTCAAGTGCATACTTAGTGGAGAAAGAAACACTTGTGTTGAGATCCACTGGCTTTATCTTCAAATAGGAGCCGGAGGGGCTTCAGGTTGGCCATTGTGGTCTTTAAGTGGTGAGGAGCAGCTTACAGCTCAATACTCCTGGTGAGACTGTTGAAGTGAGGCCTTTGGAGGGTGGCCAGAACTCCAGCTACTAGTCTGCTTGCACTTTCCTCCCGATACTACAGCAATACGATAATCTGAAATAACTTCTATTCCATTCAGAGGTCTAGGAGCAGGAGATATGGAATGTGTCCTTAAGTGCCTGAGCTATTTTAAGAGCAAGTATTATTCACAGCACCAGGGTCCATGAATATGTACAGGGGCAACCAGCCTTTGAACTGCTGTGGTAACAGAAAATGCAGCCACCCCTCAGCATGCCCATGGCACTGTGCGTGTGCTGGCAGCGGAGCTCATCTTGATCACTAGCACATTAATATTTTCTTTTGTGGGAGATAAAAATATAAATACTCATGAGGATTATGTGCTGTATAGAACGGTTGTGTCTTACAGAAGATGGGAAGATAGCAGCAGTTCATAGTGGGCAAGCTTGTTTGTGGAATGATAGCAAAAGAAGTCTTATGACCGAAATGGTGTAGCTGTCTGAGCGCAGTGGGAAGAGAGCATGGCTTCTCCTGTCACAGCTGTAGTTGAATCTGGGGCTACTTGTGCAGCTTGTGCTAGTGTTGCTTCAATTATGTATTTACAATAGCATCCCAAAGTGCGAGGTATTTTTCAGAAATCTAAGGAAAACATTCCACCCTGCAAAGATTTTGCAATATAATAGAGATGGAGAAGTTAGGGAAGGAGGAGCAACATGCATTTTGCAAGTTAGTTTTGTTTGCTGCAAGCTCTGTGGAAAGCTGGATTTTTTTCCAGAGTTTGATAAAGAAGCTTTGGAGAAAAGGTTTTTCAGAGAGATGGGAGTTAATTAAAACAAGGAAGATTTCATAACCAGGGCAGAATTGGTTTAGAAATTGATAAATCAAGGCAAAGTGAGTAGCCAATAATTGTTGTTCTTACCCTTTATAGTCTAGGGCAACTAGAACTGTTTGACATATCACACTTTTAAGTCATAGGAGTATTCAATATTTTTAAATAGCTTCTTCATACAGGCAATATGTCTGACTTGAGGGGTTTTTTTTATCTCTGGGGCAAGTCTGTAACCAGCAGAAATCAGCGGAGCTGTGCTTGCTTTTCCTAACTAAAGACTGGGTTCCTGCTGTTCAAATTATTAGCAGTCCCTTCCCAGTACTCTTTAAAAACAAGTTTTTATTTCTACTTCATGTGTGAAAGAAAAGTTATATTAAGACATGCTTAGCTTGATGACTGACATGAGCGGATGACAGCTCTGTTCATAACTATTTTGCTTCAACTTCAACCCTTGTGTTGGTTTCCCTTTTCTCAGAGGTGAAGGACATCTGTTTTGTTGGACTCTTGCTGTCACAGAATTAATTAATTCAGAAAGAGTTAAAGTCGATCCTAGCCAGAAGCGCAAAGTTGCTTTCTTTTCACTTCCAGGCATATGAGAAGCGCTTTCCTACATGTCCAGAGATCCCAGTCTTCCTGGGGAGTGAAATCCTGCATGAATCCAGGAGTGACGATGGAGCTATACATATCATTGAACGGAGCTGCAAACTGAATGTGGATGCTCCTAGGCTGCTAAAGAAGGCAAGTGGGACCTAGAGGGCAAAAAGTCCTGGGTTTTGTTAGCTGGCGTAGATCAGTAAATGTCCCTAAAGTTATTTGCGCTCTTCCCCTCCCCACCACTCCTTTTGATTCTTTGTCCTTTTCAGATTGCAGGGGTAGAGTATGTTTTCTTCATCCAGAAAAACACAGTGAACTGGAAGGAGCGAACTCTCCGCATTGAAGCCCACAATGAGACTTTTGCAAACCGTGTTGTCGTCCTTGAAACATGCAGCTACTCGGTAACTGCCTTGTTTCTACTTCTCTGTGAAGAAGCTGCTGAAAGTCACACACTGACATACTGGGTGAAGTTGCTTGAATGAATTTGAGCAGTGGATTGTTGTGTAGCATGATTAGATACTCTAGGACTGGAAGGCCGTTGGCTCGTAGAGTGCAGGCTTTTTCCAGTGCTTTCATAGGGCTTAAACTTTTTTAGGTTGATTGAGATTCTCTAATTGGAGTGAATAGGATTGGAGAATAGGAAACATGGTTGGTGCTCTAGAACTAACAGTGTTAGTTTCAACTAACTAACTCTTTTGAGTTGAAATTCAAGTTAATAAAAGCATCTGAAGCTTGGGCATGTATTTAAATCTGGATATTTACAGGAGAACCCTTAATAATTATGATTATGAGGGTTGATTGGCAGTTGATTTTGCCCACAAATAAGTGAAGTTTTAGCATCTTGTCATGATCCTTATGCTCTAAATATTTGGAGAAAGGTCTTGAGCCTTTTTTGTGGCCTGGGTTGTCTCACTTTGTGGCTGTATCTTCAGCAACAATGTCCCATTTTGTTGTAATTGTGCTATTGGGGCTCAGTCACCAGTAAACAGCTTCATCTGTTTCTGGAAGCAATCAGATACTACTTTTTGTTCCCTAAACAAAAGTCCAGATCTTGTTACTTACCTGCCCTTTTGGCAGCTGGACAACAGCTCAGCTTCCTGGGAGTAAGCAAACTGGAAGGTAGCTTCTGTTTCAAGCAAGAGACAGTTGAAAACCTATTAAGGTTCTGGATTGTGAGGGGGTTTCCTGAGCCAGAGATGACTTGATGGCTATGCAGGGCCTCCCAAAAACTGCCGTAAATCAAATTCTATCATTGTGAAAGGTGCTGACAAATCTGACATGTTCCCAGGTCAACTCTGGGATTGTTCAGACATTGTTGCAGTTGCTGGTTTTGGCCATGTTGCTTACAGCTCTCATCCTTCAGAAGGAAATGTTAGCAGCTGGGCTTTGAGGGGAGCGCTCTTCCTGGAACAGGGAGCTAGCTGTCTGCATCCTCAAGATCGGTCCCTGCTCTATTTTTACCAGTTCCCTTTTCCCTGCCAGAGTGTACCGGAAAGAGGTTTATTCTCATCTTTGCCTTCCTGCAGTGTTCTCTGAAACGACTTGGAGAAACATGATCCTGCTCTTGCAGTTACTTAGTATCTCCCCAGGGGGAATTTGCGTCCTTTATAGAGCTGATATCTTTGTGTGTGGGCTGGAATTTTTTCTTTCATGTCAGTTTGTGAATAGCAGCACCTACTGAGAAAAGGCAGAGCCTTCTCAGAAAAGGGTTAAGTTTAAAAGAAGAGGTAGGTTTTTACCATATATAGAGTAATTGAGGGGCAATGGCTAGAAAGGGAAGGTGCACATTGAACTGGCAGTGAGAGAACTCTCTGCTTTGCCATGTCTCCTCTGTTTTGGGTGGCAGACTGGCATTCAGTTGCTGAGTTTCCGATCCAAAACAAGAAAAAAAAAACACTTTTCTGTTCTTCTGTTGAAGATGTAGGTGTTTTAATTGCAGGTTCTGAGAGGCCATCTCTGCCTTTCTGTAAGGAGATCCTGATATAGTTTCAAGCAGGCAGTCTCACTATTATTTTAGTGCAGCTTCTGCTATGAATACTACTGTTCAGTTGTGCTGGGCAGAGATGGGTTTTAATCTGGATTTCCTTGTGTGTGTGAAGAATACTGAGTTAACCACAAATTGTCCGTATGTCCAGTTCATTATGTGCTTCTATTACTCTGGCAGGATTAACCTGACTGTTAAATGCGGGTCTGTGAGTGCCTCATAGGAAGCCTCTTCTGCACCCTCACTCTGTAGGTCTGGAGATTAAATAGCCAGTTTTGTACCAGGGCAAGGGCCCTGCTGTGTTGTGAGCTGTCTGCTGCCATCCAACCCTCTGTGTATTTTTTGGCTTAGGTTCACCCTGAGAATGAAGAGTGGACTTGCTTTGAACAGTCTGCATCTCTTGACATAAAGTCATTTTTTGGCTTTGAAAGCACAGTGGAAAAAATTGCCATGAAGCAGTACACTTCAAACATCAAGCGGGTAAGATGGGCTTCCCTTTGTGCCACAAAAACCAAATCAAATGCCTGCTCTTGGTGTGACTCTTTTCTGTAAAACAGACGCACTGCAGTTTTATATCCTTGCTTATGTGTCTGAATCAGTAGAGCAAATGAACTAAAATCCAGTGTGCAGTGAGCACGCTTGCTGGAATATGTCTGTGCAGGGGAGGGAGCAGGCTGTGCCAGAGGAGGCTTGCAGTGGATGCTGTGGGTGCCAGGCTCCTCAGACACTGAGGACACTGTTCTCATGCAGGAAGAGAAACTTCTGGGTAAAAATCACCACATTGTCTCTCCAGGAGCTTAGGCAGAGGCACTTCCTCTTGGTGGCCTTTTCTTCTGGGCTGCAGAGGAACAGGACAGCCAACTGATGGTTTGGGAGCAGGAAAACGGGATAGAAGTGTTATAAAGGTAGCTGCATCCATAGCATTGGAATTTGCTTAGCCAGTGTTATAATTCACCATTTGTGTGGTGCTTTCATACTGAAATTTTCCAATGGGGTCACACAGATGGAAGAAGACATCAATTTCATTTGTCTTTATTTTAAACAGCATTAGTCATCTATCCTGAGGAAAACTCTTCTGCGACTTGCTGATTCTGGGGAGATGGGATTGTTTTTTTTTCTCTAATGAGAGTTTTCCCCTTCAGGGCAAGGAAGTGATTGAACACTATCTGAAAGAGTTGATCTCTCAAGGGATCACCTTCATCCCCCGCTGGACACCTCCCTCAGCGTGCAGACAGAAGGACGAGCGAGCCCCGGCTGTTGGACATGGTGCTGATGACGTACGGCTTGAGTCTGGGGCTCGAGGAACTACCAAAGAGCAGACTGGCAGCTCGTGCCCGCTGGCAGAGGCTGTCAGCCCCGATGGTATGCACTGGCCTGGCAGGAGAAGCTGCTGGAGGTCTAAATGCTTTGAGTAGCACTGACTAATGAGTTTATTCTTTTTTTTTTTTTTTTTTTTTGGCATGAGTATTTTTTTCTTCTGGACTGTGGGTGGGGAGGAGGGAAAGTTATTTTCTTTCTTCAAGACAAACACAACCATAAACAATGGAACTTTTTCTGAAAAGAAAAATGATGCAGGTGGTGTGTTTTTGTTTGAGCTTAAAAAAACTCCAACCAAACAAAAAGAACCACAAAACACCTTGTTTTTTATCTGATGCTTAAGGTATTTTATACTTTATATTGGAGAAGCTTAAATGTATCTTGAGTATGCTGTAACTGAATTATAATTAAATACTTTGGCTGTTTCAAAATTAAAGTTCTTGGGGATTGGTTTGAGTGGTTTATAGCCCTATATCAAGCAGAGACAAGCTTTCAGAATATTGTCTACTGCGTTTCTCACGCAAATGCCTGAATTGGACTTTATCGTTCCGTGTGGTGATCTGATGATATTTTCTAGACTAAATATAATTATTTTCTCAGAAAAAGAAGTAGGAGGGGCCTTTTAATTTAGAGTAGTGACATTAGAAATAGGAGTTGTCATTCTTCAGAAGGAAAGACAGCACTTGTTTTGCGCTCTGTAACTAGAGAAAAAGCTTGGAATTTGGAACTGTCAATGGCTCTGGTCTCACCAGACCTTCTCTGGTAGCTTCTCTTTATTGGACTCTATCTGAAAAAAGGATTGAAATCCACAGAGTAGCTGACTACGAAAAATATTTATGTGCTTTGAGATTAGTGTGGCAGATCCCATCTCGTGACAGAGGAGATGAGCTCTTTTTTTGCTTATATTCATGTTTAGGAAGCGATTAGCGTCCCTGGGACTGTTCTCCGGCTTGCTTGCTCTGTGGATTTGATGGGGGTGTAGCACTTATCAAATATAATTTCTGTATTATCAGTCAGCAGCAGTGTATCTTGTGGGTGTCCAGGCCTTGTTCTGTAGTTATTGGTATCTGCTGAAAAAAATACCCTGCCTGATGAAGAGCTGGCTCAGAGGTTGTTCTCCCAGCCCTGCTCCCCCTGTGCCTGCATGTCTGCAGCACAGTGACAGGCCAGTGTTGGGCACTGTGTTCCTTGCTGGCATCTGCACATATAGACCTGGGCTGGCACATCTGCTTCTCTCACTGAAAGCTGGCAGAGTCGCACCCCTTGTCCTTTGCCTCTGATCTGGAGGGACCTTGAGCTGCTGGTATGCACAGGACTTCTCTTTGCTGTCAGAAATGGTAGCGTTATTCTCCTTTTCCCTCTGGTGTCCGTAAGCAGAATAACAGTTTTCAGCTATCTGCTTTTTAGCCTCTTGTTATTGGAATTGTGTGTATGATCTTTAGAACACCAGGGGATTTAAGTGCCCATTTTCTTGGAGTGGTTAATGAAGATGAGTTGTGGTGGTGTGTGGGGTTTTTTTTTGTTTTTTTTTGTTTTTAGTTAGTGTAGTATGTGGAGTTTTTTTAAAGCTCCCGTTGGATCATTTCAGCTTTGAATGAAATATTAGTTTTCTAAGAGACAGGTGGAGTGGTCTAGCTTTGATACCTTATGTGCTGTCTGTGTCCTCACGCCCTAATCACTGTGAGAATATCATTCACTTTCCTCAGGCAGCTGAAATGAGGCCTTCTGTGCTCTTCCTATGCAATCATAAGTAACCTGATGTGTAGAAATAACTGCATCTCCTTTCTGGCTATGTCAAGTCTCCTCTGAACTGTTATTTTTCTTTTTTTCCCCTTTTCCTTCAGCCGACAAATTGGATGCTGATTACATTGAGCGATATTTGGGCCAGCTGACTCCCATGCAAGAAAGTTGCTTGATCCGCCTTCGCCAGTGGCTTCAAGAAACGCACAAGGGCAAGGTGGGTAGGCAAGGCAGAGAGCACCCCATTGCAAGCCTGAATGCAGCTGTTCCCATAGCTTGTGTGTCTTCAAGCCCATAATGAAACTCAGGGTTGTGGACAGTTTGTGTGTTGAGGCTCAGCTGTTTTGGCAAGGTTAGGTAAAAGGCCAGGCATGGAGAATGGTCTGTGTGACCTCACAGCAGGATCCAACAGTGCCACAGCCTGCACCTGCATTGCCCAGTTCAGTCCTGTCGGTACTGAAAAGGCCACTCTGTGGTCCCTGAGCATAGATATTTCACAGTGAACTTAGACTAGGCACAGACTAGGGCTTGGTGGCCTGGGCTGGGCTGTCTGCACGGTTTGTGTTTCCCAGCACCTGCAGGGTGGGGTGTCAGAGGCACTTGGCTGTGCCGGTGCTGTGTCCCCTCTCTCTGGTCAGATGCTGCTCAGCAGGGAGGTGGTTGGTAGCACTGAGGTCTCAGCTGCTGTGTGTCAGCAGCGTGCTGTGCATGTCATATCAGGCAAGTTGTGTAAGCTTGCACAGCTAAGGGCTAGACTCTTTGGAGGAAAAATTCATTCTTTTCTTGCTTTAGTCTTCTTTATCAAAATGTACTATTTCAAAACCACACCTGATTCAGGAAGTACAGTCTCTCCGTATAGAGGAGTTGAGGTGCTAGACTAGGGCAAGTACAGGTGGAGTTGTCCAGTTAGTGTAGATAGAAACATTTTTCCCTGAAAAGCAGCATGGGTATGGTGAGCTAGATGTACCTCTGCTGTAGCATTCAGCAGCTGCTTAGACTCCTCTGGTTGAAGGGAAATCTCTGTAACAGGCCAAGAGGGTAAATGGTATGCGGCTGAGAAAGTTAAAAAAACCCAGGGTAGCTTGAATTCCTCCAGAGGGATCTAACTTCAGATTTCCTGAGAGATATTAGATGGGAAGGAAGGACCAAGGGTATAACCACAGGGTAATTGTGTGGGCTGGGTAGATAAAGAGTGCTTGAGAAAATGGGAAAACAGGAGAATTATGGTTGAAGCAAGTGATGTCCATTGAAACAGAGTACAGCTAGATAAGATTTCTATAGTAATAGCTTCCTGGCTTAGCAGCTGACTGCAGTCAGTCATACAGAATGGGTCAGGTGGTGCTCTGCATTCATTTAGAAGATTTTAATTATTTTCTTTTAACTGGCCTTCCAAAAAGAGGCTGTTATTCATAAGGACTTTGCCAGTATTTTCTGCATGTCTTGTCTGAGTACAAGGAGTTAAAACATAGTTTTTGCAAGAAAAAGCAGGGGTTTAAAAACTGTCACCCATATAGAAATAAAATGTAACAAAGATTTAGTGCTATAGTTCTTTTGTTAGTGAATGCCTGAAAAAGTCCCTTCTGTGTCAGTGTGCACGTGGGGTTTTTTTGGTACCTGTGAATATGGCTGGAGAAACAGTTACCAGAAAACCGCAGGCTGAAGAGAACAGTATGTGTTGAGTTAGTGTGTGAAAGTCTCCCAGCAGCTGATAAGCTCCAGAGCTAACACCACTGTTGAATCTGCAAGAGCTGATAAATTCAGAACACCAAACATCTGCTAAATCTGTCCAAGGCCACTGTTATGCGGTAGCATCAACAGGTTGTATAACTTGGACCATGTCAAAGAGCACCGTGGCTGCTAGATGCAGGTGGAGACTACAGGAATATATATATATATAACTGATGGAACAAAGGACCCCTTGAAGGACAGGCTGAACACCTACCTGCAAGCCACTCTCATGTCACTGATGCTCTGCCTCCAAGTAAACATCTGGGGCTGGCCTGCCAATTAACCAGATAACTGTATGTGTGAGTGAACTGTGTGAACCTGCTAATAATAACAGCTCAACTAATAAAATGTGCTTTGCTAAATATTGATTGTGATCTGTCTCTTGTAATTCAACCTCCCGTCAGATAAAAAGGACTTGACCACAAGCAGACATAAGAGGACAGATCAAGGTCCAAATACAGTTTTGCTCTGAAATACAGGACATGTGGCTTTTCAGGTCTACCGTGTTCTGTCCAGTAAAACAGCGTGGACTTCTGTGTGGTGGGAGATATCTCAGCTATTGGGTAACCAGCTGAAAATGAGCCCTAGATGAGAGAAAGGCAGTGAGATCCATGTGTGATCAGCAGGGGTCTTAGTTTCAGGTAGAAGAAGCACATTCTAAATGTTTAGCTGTTTTGTTACATGTGTTGTGGCTTGTGGGTTTTTTTGTTCCTACCTCCTAGTCAGAGGCTGAGGAATGGAAACTGGAGAAGGTAATAGTGGCAGCACTTGAGCAAAAAGTGAAATAACTGCTTTTTGGGGTGCTTGGAACTCTGAGTTTGTGGAAGTGCTTGCGCTTCATTAGGAAGGATGGTGCTGGCTATTGAAACTTCATCCTAAACACCCTTACTTACTCACCTGTTTGCTTCTCTTGAATCCCTGTTGGAATAATATAAAATCAGGAACTTGTCCTGCATGACTTCAGTTTTCTCTGGAGAGGCTGTTACCTTGCAGTGACAATCTGTTCTTTTAATTCAGAGCAGGGATGTCCTTATTCCTCTGCCAAAAAAAAATACATGTAGATCTCCTGTTTCTTGGAAACTGTCCCTTTTTTTTGTCATCTTCATCTATTTCACTATCTGTTCTCTGTTCCTTCCAAAGCAGACATTATTCTTTAGAATCAGATTTGTCATTGCTTTAAAAATCTGAGTAGTTGAAGAAACAAACTTCACATGGTGTTAAAATTGCAGGTACTTAAAGCTAGTAATCAAGGGCTTTGTACTGTGTAGAACAGTATGTTTCACTAGACTGAAATTAAAACCTTGTTTTCTTGCATATTGGAGTTACTGTTTGGTTGGACAAAGATAATTAAAAGACTAATTCCACTCAGAGTGGAATAAGCCCCCTTGGAGCTCCCTGCCTTTGGTCCAAACAGAAGCCCTGAATTTGCCTCTTACCTGTAGCTACATACAGTATAGTTTTGAAACATGAAAAGAAACAAAACCTTTTAAGAACCTTCCCCTCTCTTGGGTCTTATGGGAGATCCAGGGGCTCTTGCAGGTGTTTGTGGTTTTTGTCTGTTGTCTGGTGAATAACAGATTCCTCTGAGCAGCAGAAATGCAAGTGTAAATCATCTGATGAAAATCGTATTGTCTTTGATCTTGCTATGATGCATAAAATTTTTGTGACATTCTTCTAAATACATCAGAGGTCCTGTTTGGGAAGGCTGCCCTTTTCTTCTCTATGACATACAATTGCAGTATTTGTAGCATTAGAATATGCTGAACAGCATTAATCTCCTGTCTCCTCTTCAGGTGCTTTTAGGCTTGGCTTTAGGCTGCTTGAACTCTTTCTTCACATGGAATCAATTCTTAATATCTCTTGCAGCTTCATACCAGCTTGTGAAACTGCGATTGTTCCCAGCCTGACACTGCTGGCGGCTTTGCTTTCTTCCCTGCTTTCTGTTTTTGTGAGCATGTCAGTGAACAAACAAAAGGGCTTTGACTGCCGAACACACACTTTTTTTGTATTACAGCAGGGCTCAGATTGCTTGCATTGTGCTAAGCACAGGACAGATACTCTGGAGGAGACTATCCCTGCTCAACAAAACTTGAATTTTTAATGAAAACTTGATGTAGCAAATGAGGTTGAACACTTTTGGGGGAGTTGGGGTCATGGGACTGAGAAGAGAAATCAGCAGCATATGCAGCTGTTACCCAATTGTTTATGCAACTGGACAGGTCTGTAGTCAAATTTGGCACTTGTATGGATTCTATCAGGTTTATTGTTAATTCCTGCTGCTTAGTGTTACTGGCAAATTTTCTTTGTTATTTCAGCTAAAGAGAACATGGGAGATTTGTCAGGAGGTTTCAATAAGCCATTCTACAGGCTTGGTTTGGGGAAGCTTTTTCCCCATGATGCTGGAATTACTGAGTGATAGAGAGAGGGTATGTTGTAGTTTGGGTTGATTTGTTTGTTTTGGCAAGAGTTAGAATGATGTGATGGGGCAGGGAAGCCTGTGGAAGAGCTCAAAACACGGTCAACAGCAAAGCAGGAGAGAGGCCTGGACCAGAGCTGGAATTGGTGCCAGTGGGCAATCATGGGAGGACTGTGCAGTTGTGATTCCTTTCCTAACAGCATGTCCTTAACTTGGTTAGTGTGTTACCTATGGATGCTTTCCATCCTTTGCTAATGGGCCCTATGGGGAGGTGAGCTTGCTGCTCTGTTACTTTGACACAGTATTTTGTTTGTCCTTGTGGGGAGCTGGCTGAGGGAAACTTCAGCCAGCTCAGAGTTTGGTGGGGCTTCTGGCAATGGGATCAGTGAAAGGCTTCTCACAGGCTGTGAGCTGGTGACTTCTTTGTGATCCTAGCACCATCTGCTGTGTTCAGCTGGATTAGTTAGGGAGAGAGAAGGAATGGAGATTTTAATAGTTGTCATTTTAGCTTTAAGAGATTAAAAAATTCCTGCATGCTCTGTGGGACTCTCTGCAGGCTTTAGGAACAGTGGTACAGGTAATGTACCAGTCTTGATCCTTGGACTTTCTCTTCTCTCAGATACCCAAGGACGAACATATCCTACGATTTTTGCGGGCTCGTGACTTCAACATCGACAAAGCTCGAGAAATGCTCTGCCAGTCACTGTCTTGGCGAAAGCAGTACCAGGTGGATTACATCCTGCAGTCATGGAGGCCCCCAGCCCTCTTAGATGAATACTACACTGGAGGATGGCATTATCAAGACAAAGGTTAGAACATAGCCCTTACAGTGACACTACAGCACAGTTCACATGAAATAACCTCATGAATAACCTGGGATTTTCGAAGAAAGCTGTATTGACGCTTTAAACATTAACAAAGCAGTACAACACCTGTAAATAGCCACTCTGTTTTGCTGTAATTTTGTTATTTTCTCGGCACAGATCAGGCAGACTAGAGCTCATGCAAAGCAGCATCTCTTTGATAAGGTTGCCTTTGGATACAAGTTTTTTTATCCTTTTCAAATATTCAATGTAGATTTCATAAAAGGTACTAAAGTGATAGCTTGGGAGACTAGAGGACTTCCCTCTTTAAACCCTTGTGTTTGTTTTGAAGATGGGCGACCACTCTACATCCTTCGTCTTGGCCAGATGGACACAAAAGGTTTGGTGAAGGCTCTGGGAGAGGAATCGCTGCTGCGACATGTAAGTTGTACTTTCATTGCTCACCTTAGGAGCTCAGTTTCCTTTGGGGTGTTCAGAAGCCTTGGTGTAGTGCAGCAGGAACCTACCTGCCTGACACCAGTAATTTCTGTGTTTCATGGCTGGCAACTCAAAGTTTTCTTAGTGACTTTAGCACAGCTAGCTGCTCTGTCTTCCTGCAGAGAAAAAAAGTGAAACTTTTATAATTATATGAATAGGTCAGAAAGATGTTTTCTGATAATTTGCAGTTTAACTGTAAGCTTTCCATGGCCCTTTCATGCAGCTCCACTAACAACGTTTGATCTTGAGACTGTTACATTTCATCTTAGATTTTCATCATCTGTACCTTGTATGATAAGCACAACTTTTCAGTAAAAAAGCCTTTTTTAATGTAGTCTGTTGCGCTCTGTTTTGCACACTGTAAGTTCTCAAGCTGGTGTACTTTTGGGCTCTGCGTTTTTTGAAATAAGATCTTTGGGCTATCCTGGTTTCTCAGTCATACTCTGGCTAATCCTTCTGTGAACTGTCTTTGATTTCAGGTTCTGTCAATTAATGAGGAAGGACAAAAGAGATGTGAGGAAAATACCAATGTTTTTGGCCGCCCCATCACGTTAGTATAGTTTTTCTTGTATCCTTACGGAGTTTGACCTGACCTGGTAAGAAGAATGCTGCTGTGAAGGTTTTAGATTGTCCTTAGGGTTAAAGAGCAGACAGTAGTGTGTCTCTGTTACAGACTGCTCCTGGGCTTGGGGTACCACGTATAGCGGACCTAAATGCAGATACATTCTGCAGCTTCATATGAAAGCAATTGTTGGTCCTTCCTTACATGTTTTTATGTCCAATTTCAGAGGCATTTAATCTTTCTGTCTTAGTGATTTTAGTCCAAATCCTTGAAACTTTCTTTTTAATTCAGGAAACTGTCTGCCAGATTCCACTTTCATTTAAAATGCATTTTTGGATTATTTTTAGCAATAGGCCTGCACACCTTCACCCTCTTCTGCGCTGACAGCATATGTTCTTGTCTTCAGGACTGGGTATCTGTTTTACTTGAAAGCTCAACTGGATTCAGGCTGTCTGCTGCCTGAGTGGAGATCTCATTTTTATTGGAACTGCTGGTCTCATTCATTTGCTTCACCAGATCCTGTACAGGCTGTGGCATTACTGAAATATTGTGTGGATTGTAAACTGAGCAGCCACTGTGCAGTGAAGTTCTGACAGGTCCCTTTCTATGTGTTTATTTTAGATCCTGGACATGCCTGGTGGACTTGGAAGGGCTAAATATGCGGCATCTCTGGCGGCCTGGAGTTAAGGCGCTGCTTCGGATAATTGAAGTTGTAGAGGACAACTACCCTGAAACCCTGGGGAGGCTGTTGATAGTGCGAGCACCCAGGGTTTTCCCTGTTCTCTGGACTCTGGTGGGTGAAATGTGAACTGCTGGATCGCAAGCACTTGTTCATGTACAAATAACTAAATCATCCAGTCAGTGTAAGTTCTGCTTATTTGAAGAGTAAGGGAGGGAAAAGCTTCCAGGTACATTGTGGCTGAATGCCTGAATAGACCACAGCGTTCCTACTAGAGCAAGCCATAGTGTGCCTGTAGCTCATTTGAATCTCGTGGCTGTCATCCACCAAGGTTGCACCTAAACTGCAGATCTTCATGCAGCCGTGGTGGCCCAAAATTGGTGGGTTTTCATGTTGATGGGAAAGAAAAATATTTTTTAATATGCCGGAGGACACAGGAGAGTAATAAATATGTTTCTGCCTGGTGCCTGCTGGCTGTTCTGGCAGTGTAAGAACATACTTGTTAAATTCCTTGGCAGGTTTACATGTGGTGTGGTGACTGCAAATTATTTTATATGAAGTAGAAAATGTTGTGAGATGATATAGTACACTTTCCATTTGTTACCCCCACTCGGGGAAGTGGCTCAGAGTTGGGAAGCTCTGCACTACTGCTGGTCTGCATTCCTGCTGATGAGGCCTTCTGGTCTAAAGCCTGAGGTGTCTATGTAAGATGATATAAATTGTGTCTCTAACTTCACTCAGTGACACTGTCTTCTGCCCACTTCTTATTTCAGGTCAGTCCCTTTATCAATGAGAACACAAGGCAGAAATTCCTCATTTACAGTGGGAATAACTACCAGGGTCCAGGAGGGCTAGTGGACTATGTGGACAAAGATGTGATCCCAGACTTCCTGGGAGGAGACTGCATGGTGAGTTTTCCTTCCTGTTGTGCAGGTGGAATCAGATGTGTGCAAGCTCCCTTGATTCCCTCCTCAACACCCTGGCCTTCCTCTCCGTTCTGAAAGATGATTAAATCTCTGTTCTGGCCTGGACGCCACTGCTCTGAGCACGGTGCAGTTAATTTGTGCACAGGAGGTTTCAGCCTGACGTGATGCTGCTGCCCTGGAGAATGGAGTCAGAGGTCAAATCTCTAAATGGAGTTTAGATAAACCATTGTAATTCAAGCAAACTTGATCCCACTAGGAAATCTTGTATCAGCTGTGGGTGTTATCCACTGTGTCTGACAGCCAGCAAGTGCTCATGGTACAGATGACTTGATACTTTACTACTAGATGAGTATAAATGCTCACATTTGTTTGTCTGACTTTTCCAGTGTACTGTCCCAGAAGGTGGGCTTGTTCCCAAGTCACTTTATCAAACAGAAGAAGAGCCGGAGAACTCAGATCATATCCGGTTATGGACAGAAACTATCTATCACTCTGCAAGTGTCCTCAAAGGAGCTCCACATGAGGTACAAGCCAGAACTTCATAATGCTGAAGGATGAGCTGAACTGGTATCAGTTCTGTGTTCCTTTAGTTAAGGCTGACTAGAAAAACAATGAGCTCCCAAAGTGTGAGCACAAGATAGTTCAGCAGCAGTGTGCCTCAGGAAGGCGAAGGCTAGCTAACAGCTAGAAATGTGGAAGTTGAGAACAGCAATTTGAAAAGCAGTGTCTCTTGTATCTGCTATGGCCTGACCTTCTGTAAGATGCACTTTCTTCCTCTTTTTGGGGAAATGAAGTTCCCTCCATTTCCATTCTGATAGTACAGCTTCTGTTCTCAGTGGCATAGTCAGCACAGTAATGGTGGTGATATAAGAAGGTGTGTACTGGGAACATCCTGATGGGGGGATCACAAGAAAAGAGAATGTCCAAAAAAGGAGGACTTGAATGTCAAAACAGTCTGCTAGCTTTGGTGATTTTGAGTAACTGGTTTGTCTTGCTTAGACTCCCACAAGGGCAGCAGTGCCTTTGGGAGTGCAGCACAACTCAAGGCATTCTGTGCTGTGTCCTGAATGCTTTGCTTTGGTTCAGTGGAGGCTTTCCTAGGACTAGTAAATGATTTACAAGTAAATCTGATACAGGGGAGAGATGGGCTAAAAATGCCCAAGATGTACACAGATGTGCTGTGGCAATGGGAACCAGTCTGTATCCTCCTTAGGAATCAAGACCAACAGCCTAACTGAAGGACTGCAGAGAAAAGCATGATCGCAGAGTTGGGAGGAACATGCTGGCTGCCACCAGAAGACCTGAATCTTTACAATGTGCTTGTTCTTTTCCCTTCTTAGGTAGTGGTGGAGATTCTGGAAGGGGAATCAGTCATCACCTGGGACTTTGACATCCTGAAGGGAGATGTGGTGTTCAGCCTCTTTCACTCCAAGCGAGCTCCTCAAACAAGTCATAAAGAAGCCACGTTAGCAAGTACCTCTTCTGCTGGGGACAATATGCAGCTAATTGATAAGACGTGGGTCCTTGGGGTGGATTACAGCCGTATGGAGTCTCCGCTGGTTTGCCGGGAAGGAGAGAGTATCCAGGTCAGATGTGTTTGGGTCCTGATATGGATCTTACAGTCCTAGCAAACTCTAAAATGGCCTGGTGGTGCGGAGGGGGTGGAATTAATGATGTGGGAAATTACATATTGCTTGGAAATAATTGCTGTGGTCATCATTCTCTGCATTCCCTGTGAAAGTGGCTGCTATTGCAGTCCTAAGTTAGAGTGAGCCATTGGAAAAGGGATGCCATAATCCTTAGTAAAAAGTTAATTGAAAATAACCATTATTTTTTTTTTTACTAGAATTACAGAAGTGTGGCTTAGACATGTAAAAGAAGTGAATGATGTGTGTTCCCAAAAGCAGTCAGCTCAGTAGTTTCTTTTGACTTTGCCAAGTCATTCCTCTAGTTCTTACGAGACCTGGTAGTCACTTGATGGCACTTTGTCTTCCAGGGATCTCATGTGACTCGCTGGCCTGGCTTTTACATTCTCCAGTGGAAAATGCACGGCCCTGTGCCGTGTTCTGGCACCAGCCTCCCTCGGGTGGATGATGTTCTTGCCTCTCTGCAAGTTTCCAGTCACAAGTGCAAGCTCATATACTACTATGAGGTTCTTGCATCCAAGGACTTCAGGTAGGAGATTTACAGGAGGAGAGTTACTAGAGAACTTGCAATAGAGAAGCTGAATGAGAGGGACCGAGTGAGAGTTAAACATCTGGATACCAATGAACCCCACAGGGTGTGCGTTTCAGTGATGATGAGTTAGACTGGCAAAAACTTAGTGGCTTTTTTGTGCAAGGAATCCCCTTTAGTCCTGTACATAATAATGGACCCCTTGGCTGTACGTTCACCAGTGCAATTTGTGCTTCAGTTCTTGCTTACAGCTACCTGCCGAGTGGGAGGTTTTTCACGGAGAAGTTTTTTGATCTTAGGAACGTTTTAGAAGTTACTTTTGTAGTAACTTAACAAGTATCAACTGGGCTATTTTATACAGATTTCACTTGGCACTTGAGAAGGATATCAGTTGTGACTTGGAGAGTGCTTTCTGAATAAGTGAATCCATCCATGCTGGCCAGATTTGCCTAGCCTTTGATGCAAAAATTACTTTTTAAACCACAGAGTAATTTGAATTCTTTGGAAATACTTGGCCTTTCACTAGGAGTTGGAGGAAGTGTTAAGCAGACCAGACTTGCAGGTGGGCAGATAGCAACCTTGAGAATGTGACCTGGCTGGATCCTGTGGAGTCAGAGCAGCAGCAAATCCCTCACTCCAGCCATTCAAACCTGTTCCTTGTTGTTCTACCTGCATAAAATGTGTCAGGAACAGTAGGCAGTCATAGCTACAGTGAGCCCAGTCTGCTTTGGTAGGAGGAGCTGAGGGCCATGGCTGGACATGCTGAAGCTGGGACCCTCATGCTTAGCAGGCTGGAGCTCTCAGGTTGGTGGTGGCAGCTGCATTCGCTGAGCTGTGCTGCATTTGGAGCGCTCTTGGGCTTTCTGTTCTGCTCAGGGGCTGTGACTGCAGCCCCGCAGAGGCTCCAGCTGTGTCCCACTCCCAGAATAACTGCAAGAGACAAGGTATCATATCTGTAGCTAAGAAAAAAATGTCTGTGATAAATTTTTCATCATGACACAAAGGAACTCTGAGATTCTTAGAGGCAAACCTGAAACCGATGGGACAAAAAGTAAAATACTTTTGCAAGAATTACAGAGCGTAAATTGATCTCCTGTCAGATATACAGTTTATCCTTTAATAGCTGCCTTCCTAACAAATACATCTGGTTTGTCTTATCCCAGGGGATCCGTGTCAAGCCTGGAATCTTGCAACAGCGGCTTTTCCCAGCTGAGTGGAGCCACAACATCTTCCAGCCAGTCCCAGAGCAGCTCCCATCTTTCTAGATAGCAGGACCAAGGTACAGCAGCAAGGAGAAATCACTCAGGGCTTCCCGGCCGCCCCAGAGCTGCTCTGTGCACCAAACCAAAGAGCCTCCAGGGGCTGAGCCTTGGGGCAGTCGTTCGTGTGACCACTCGCAGAAGCCATTTGGACACAGAGAGGCTTCAGGGGGCTATTTGGAACATAAAAACTTAGAATTCAAATGGCAGATTTAGAAATTTTATATCAGATGCCTACTTCTCAGTAGTCTTTTTCACAAATTGTGTTTTTTGAATGAATGTCAGTTTGCATGAATCTGTGTATTACTCAACTTTGAAGGGCTCTTTCCAATCAGTCCTTTTCCTACATGTGGTAGAGGAGACTGATGTTGCCTTATCTGTTTGATCTGTAGGACTAGATTATTCGTGTGTAGCAAAACTAGTCTAGTTTTCTGGGTGCCCAGGGTACCAGTTACACATCAGAAAGTAAAATGGGCACTTCAGGTGCAGGGACTTGGCACAAACTGTAAATACTGTAATACAGATTGGATGTTTCAGAAGTCAGTTCCAGGTCAAACCTAAAACCTCTTCCGATCTGACAGGATGCTATTGGGAAATGTGTTGGATTTTTTTAACCCACTAAGATACAAAAATCAAAATGGCTTTCTAGAAAGTACAGGCAGAGAACCAGCTGCCCATAAGCAGCATCTTTCTTAAAGACAGACTATTTTTCCTTTTTCCTCAGGTTTACAAGCAATAATGAGTAGATCTGACCCATCCTGTCGAAGTGGATGGGAACTGAATTGAATTATAAAGGGCTAAGAAAAGCAATATTTTATTTCCTGAAGGCACAAAATTTTATGGCAGTATTATAGAACTTACTTCTTTAAAACATAAGCTAACTTGAAGAGAAAACTTTTAAAAAAGGCATGTATGTATTTAAGCACTTACTGAAATGTATTTATTCAAATACTAGCTTATTTTAAATTAATTTTTAACTTATTTATAATTTCAGAAATGGCTATTTATTAAATCCAGTCAGCTTTTTTAATGGGACAAACTTTGTTTTAGAAAGGAATAACTGATTGTCTTCAATCCCGAGAAATCTCTCTACTTGGTTTCTAATCTTCTGTGATAGCTGGATGTTCTTGTGTAAAGGGCTGTATTGTACATAGCACTTGGGGTAAGGGCTGTGTCTCCTCTTCTCCTACATGGTAAGGTTAGTCCCATGCTTTTTGTACTCTAGAGGGATTTTTCTTAAGTTTAAAACGCAAGAATTGATTTCAGGAGTTGCAAGAAGATAGTATTTTTGGTGTGTCAAAGATGCACTATGTTTTTCCATAATCCGCACTGATTGTTCCACAGGGCAGATGTATAGCAAAGGTGGTGGTGATCCGCTGATTGGGTTGGGTAGCAAAGTTATACGTGTTCTTGTCTGGGTGACAACAAAATGAGAATTGGTGTAACAGATTCAGCTGCTGTTAGGCAGGATTTGCAGCTAGCACATGTGCAGGCCTTGCGATGTGGACAGGTACCCGCTTTTGGATCCAGCTGTGCTGTGTGAAGACTCTTCCCCACCAGCACGAGGTCACCCCTGCACAGATCTGCTGCCTGCGGGAGGATGGTGAGGGCAAGTTTTGCGTGTTTAACTCTTGCTGGTGAGGCACCTGGAGCTTGGCACCCCTGGCAGGTCTCAGACTGAGCCAGGAAGGGCTGGTGCTGGTCCTGCTCCTGGCTTCAGGGCTTCCACAGCCCTGGTTCTTCCTCTTGTTCCTCGGTGCTGCGGCTCCTCTGCCCCACAAGACGTTGCTGCACACGTCTGTTTGGGAAGCAGCTTGTGATCTCTCCCTTGTCAATTTTAAGCAAAATTGCTGGGTTTATTCTACCTACCAATTTACTTAGCCACCAAGTAAAATAATCCAATATGGATTCTTCTTTCCCTGAATGTTAATGTAACAGGAGAAAGGGAGCAGCAGCCTGAGTGTTGTGGCTGATGCTGTGCTTTTTAAACCTGACTTTGTGAAATGCAGATACAAGAGAAGCAGAATTCTAAACCACCTTCTTCCCCTGCTAAAATGACATCAGTGTGCTTTAAAAAATAAAACACGCTGTTTTCTTTGCAGCAACCTCTTGGGAATTTTGGGTTCTGGCCCCCTGGGAGCCACTCATGTCTCATAAATCTTGTAAGCCAGAACCTTGAGAAACAGACTCCAGTTTGGGATGCTGAGCTGGAGATGCAGCACCCTGGCAGGTCAGTGAGCCTGGGCTGTGTTCAGGGAACTGGCTCCTCAGTAAATCGGGGCTTCCCCCTGTTTCAAATATTCTGTATGCAAAACATGATACCTACCTCAAAGAGCTGTTGCCATGTTTGATATGAGATCGAGAGAGGATGCTGTGCTGGAGGTACAAAGGGTTGTGCCATTGTTTACAATGAAATGTGGCCATATGTGAAACCTTTATTCTTAGCAATTCTACAGGTTTGCCCCATCTGAGCATTTACTGGCTTCTGTCCCAGCAGGACTGGGAAAGGCGAACAGGGAGCACGTCACCAGTGGGCACACATTGAAGAGGGATGTCAGGCTAGACTCGGGGCAAAGCTGGAATGCAGTAACAGAGTCATTTTGGCAACATTTTGCCACTTTCAGGTTTGAAAAGGGCTTTTTTAAGTCTGGTAGGTGGAACAGCTTCACCTTGGGGGGGAACCAAGGGACACTCTGGCCCAGGAAGGGCCATTTTATAATCCCCGATTGATTAATTCATCGAAAGGTTTTGAAAATGCTGTAATCCTGTCATGTAAAATCTGTAACGCTTACTGCAACTTGGAATTCCTGGTAGGAAGCGGTGTGACCCCGTGCCAGTTCAGGTGTGACGCTGCCATGGGTTGATGCAGTAGCTACAGCCACCTGTGCTGGTGTCAGAGGAATCCCTGACTTCACAGTGCATTCTACTAGCTCACCCTTCCTTCATATCTGAAATGTTTATACTGTGAGCCAAATAATGCAAGAAACAGAGCTCTCAGACTGCAAGGACTAAAGCTGACAAGCATTTGTCAGAGATTCCTGCATACTATGAGCTTTGATATTCTTCCAGCATCTTTGTGATGATTCTTACACCTGATTATTTCTCTCTTGGAAGGCTAAATTAGAATCTTGTGACAAGTATTGGTTTTTAATTATATCAGCATCCAATCCTAAGCTATTAGTTGTAAGTTAATTGGGCATTAATTTTATTTTTAGCAAGGATGTCCTTTCTCTCCCTTGCAACTGTCTTCATTTTTATATATTGAAGTCCTGAATTTTCTCAGCCAAAAAACCCCAAGTATTCTTTAAGAGCACACTAGCAAAAGGCAGAGTGCTTTGTAACGTGTTACTTGACAACAAATGTACTTAGTTCAGTATTGGTAGGTGCTGTACATCTCTGTATGTTGGAAATAAAAAAGCATCTTTAATGGGCATGTCTGATTGTTTGATGCAACTGTCCAAATTGTGGTAAGCTCTGAAAATTTACACACATGTGCTGTTCTCTTTACCCACAGAAATTGAGGTAAATCTTGCTTTTTATTAGGTTATTTCTACACTTTAACGAAGATGTTATTTCATTTCCCTGTAGAACCAGCATTTTTTTTGTTCATTTTCATAGCACAGAGTAGGCTGCTACAAGACATCCTGCAATGTACTTGGTTATTTAAAATAAAAAGGGCCCACTAGGTTTGAGTGGCCGACAGAGATTAACTGGGAAAGGATTGTATCTTCCTTCTGCAACTGAGTATTAAGAATTCGACTTTCAGGCAGTTATTAGTAATAGACTTTATTCAAGTTTCAAATAGTCATCTGTAAATAATAGAAAAATAGAATCTTCTGTTTACAGGTTGATTTGATGCCAGCAGCACAAAAGTTACATATCCTTTACTTGGAGAGATAAAAACAGAGTGCATAATAATGTTAATATTCAGGCTCAGACAGGCTTTAAACCCTCCCTTTGCAGCATTAAAGTAGCACATGAAAGCTCAGTTTTCCCTCACATGGAAGCAAACTCTAATACATTGGTTTTTGTTTGTGGTGGTGATGGGTTTTTTTCTTAACGCATTGTGCAAGGATGTATTCTACTAAAACATCTGATTTCCAGCTGAGATGTTCAGGATGTTGGGTTGTTTCAAGTCCTTACTTTTGTACTGCAAGAACCTACCAGAAATGCAGTGCTCATCAAGCACCTGTTAGGCTGCTCCTAGGACTAAGGATTCAGTAAGAAAACACTCTGGCCCTGCAGTCACCACAGACCAGGTGGAGAAAGTCGGGTGCAAGAAAGGCCCAGCCCCATGTGTCAGCCTTGGAACCTCCTGCTGGGACCAGGAGCAGGAGCGCTGGGGTTTCATTGTGTGCTGCATCTCTTTCTACATGTTATAATAACTGTTTTTCAGTTTTCTGATAAAAGTCTGAGTTTAGCAGGAAAGAGCACACAGTTACAGACTACAACATCCTTATGCCTAGCTTTATGCTACAGGCAATTTATCCTGTATCTTAAAAATACCACTGCTCAGGTGAGAAGGGAGCTCTCTGAAGTGCTCAGGGCTTACATTCCTGAAGTATGGGAGGAAACCAGCCCATTTCCCTTCCTGCTGCAGCAGTGGAACTCCCTTATTCCCTTTTGTGTGTGGAACCTGGCCCTGTGGCTTGTGCCCTGCAGCTTTTTGTGGCAACTAATTACACAGAGCTGGTTGCTCCAGGTGGAGCAGCAGCAGGGAAGCTGAGCCAGAAACAAGGGTGTCTCTTGGACTGAGGTATCTTGTGGCTGCTCTTGGGTTAGTCACAGTTTACCACGCCAGGTACAAACATCCTCTGTAACAGTCAGTGCTGAGTGAAATACCCCATCTCTCCTCATCCAGGACTCAGGAGGAGTGCCTCACTTTGGTCTGGAGCATCTTCTGTCTCGCAGGCAGCAGATGTGGAGGTGTGACTGGCTTCCCCGTTCATCTCCCTCAGGGGGTGGTAGAGATAGTCACCGCTCTTATGCTGCCTCTCCGACCTGGACCTGAGAAAAAGGCTGATGTTCCCCATGGCACTAATTGTGAGAAGCAGAGCCAAGACAGAGGTCAGGGAGATCCAGGTTTTTCTGTCAGACAGAAGAAAAATCCACATTAGCAACATCTCTTGACCTGCTTTGCCATGTTCTCACCAGGCAAATGACTTCTCAAGGTTTGTATTCCTTTCTCTGTCATTGCAAGCTTGTGGTTCTGCTCTCAGGCAGGTGAGAACATGCTCTGTGAAAGCCCCTGGCAGCCAGAGCAAAGGGATGTTTTTAGCTTCCAAGTGACCAGCTGTGCCTGCAGAGTGACAGGAGCTTCACCAATACTAGGGAGGCTGAGCTCTGGTCTGGGACCTGTCCCTGGCTGTTTGAGTGTACAGTACAGCAGGAGAGAGGAAAGGGAGCTCTGGTTCAAGCTGCAGAGCACCAAGCTCAGAGCACAAACTGTCAGCTCAGCACTCGTCTTATGATGAGGTTTCTGTCCCTTTACCTTCCACATTCTCATCTTTCCCATTGTGAGAGCTGTAGGTGATGTAATGAAGTCAGACCACAGATGCTCTGGGCAAAGAAGCAGCAGGTCTGACACATGGTCTGGCAGAGCCAGGAGGTGTGAACAGCCCCATCTCACAGTGAGCAGCTGCTGGAACAGACCAACTGCATATGTATACACGTATACAATGATTATTACACACTTACTCTGACAGAGAGAACTTCTCTTTGCTCCTTCCCTTACTCTGGGATGCCCAACACCGACCAGCTGGAAAACAAAGAATAGGAGGAAGAAAGGTAAGGTGACAGCCAGCTAGCACTGATAACTCCACAAACAGAACATTATGCACCAAAGGTGCTCTCCCAGCTTTGTTTTAAAAACATAACCACTGTACTTAGAGGTACCTTTGTTTAACTGGTCCTGTACTGCCGGTTCATAGGTGATGTTGCAGCTGCCTGTCTCCCGGTCACAGGGACATGTGTGTTCACACGCACATTGTTTCTGGCAGTTTGGCCCATACCAGCCCATGGGACACTCTGGGGAATTGATTGCAAAGAAATTAGTCACTGTCCATGCTCCACGTGCTTCGAAACCATCCAGTCTATCACTGCAGCACTCCTGCCCCCAGCTGAGCTGGGCCTGTTCCCCCAGCCACACTGGCTCAGAGCTTCAGAAGAGGCCCAAACCTCACCTACCTCTCACTGAGGGGTTTGTGCTGCACAGCACTCTCTGGCCTTGCTTCCCATCCATTTTTCTCTATCATACCTGAACCACAGCCCTGCTGTTTGGCTCCTAAGCAAAGGTGGAGGAAGACATCGGGGCCAGTTCCTGAAGGGAAGCATGCACTCGTGTCCAAGCACACACATGCAGTGGCCTCTGTGGCTGTGCCAAGCCTGACAAAGCCGTGCTACCTGCCCACCCTGCTTCCTCCAGCCTGAAACCACCAAACTGCAAGTTAACTGCTGTTATTTTGTTTACTTCACAGAGAAGATTTTGTAAAACAAGGATTAGGCTGGCTGAGTGTTCCTAGGTTGGGAACAAAGCATCACTAACGTAACCATGCACACAAGAAGTTTACACCCACGCTGTAATTAACTTGTCCTGTCACCAGAGCAGGCTGTTCACTCAGATACACGGGGGCCTTGAGTATTGCAGACAAGCTGGAGTGGTTACACAATCGAGAGCATCACCAGCTCTGTCAGCACTAGCACGTGCACAGCCGGAGTTCAAAGGCTGTCAGCCAGAATGGCCCTTTGGCCCATTTTGTAGTCACTGACTTGGATCACCTGAAGCCCGAGCTACAGGCAGGGCATGGTGCAGCACCCTCAAGTGAAGGATATTCATGTTCTATACTCACAAGCTTGGGAAACCAATGCAGCTCTTTGGGGCAGAGACTCTACAGGAATCTACAATTTCCTAATGACCAATAAAACTCTTCTTTCCTCCCTCCTTTTCCTTTGGCCAGTTTGGGTAAGACAGACAAGCCCTTAAGAGCCAGGAGCTGGCATGTTATGCTCCAGCTGTGAAGCTCAGGCCTGAGCCTGCCTGGCAGACCTTGCACTTGCTTTGCCTGCAAGTGGTGGCTCAGATGTGACAAAAGCCTCTCCCCACGCTGTTATCCAGAGCAGCACTTACCTTGCTCACAGCTGGTGCCGTAGTACCCAGCTGGGCAGGAACAGGCTCCGTGCACGGGGTCACACAAGCCACCGTTCTGGCACTGGCACTTCTGGGTGCAAGCATGCCCATAGAAACCGGCAGCACAAGCTACAGGAGACAGGCAGAGATCTCGTCAGGGCCCTCATTAGGAAGGCATCAATCCCACCCACACTTACACCCACAGAGCAGCCACTGGCACAGGGGTGCGAGGGCTGCTCACTGAACTAAGTCTGTGCCTTGAGCGAGGGCTTAAAGTGCTTCTCACCAAGCTGCTCTTAAGATGCTCAGGCTGCAATTAAACTCACACTGACAAAAAGGCGCAGCACACTGTGTAGCCTTTCCCTTCACTGCTCCCCGTGGGGAGCCACCCACCGCTGCAGCCAGCTGTTAGGAAGTGGCTCACACTGTCCTTTTGCCAGCTAGGGAGAACTGGAGTGGAAGTCAGAATTACCTTCACTGCAGTTGCTGCCAATCCAGCCAGCATCACACAGGCATCCAGCTGTGCAAACACACAAACAGGCATTAACAACAACAAAGACTTAGAAATATAATAGCAGGAACTTAAAACTAGGAACTTCTACTTCTTGAGGTGCCCTCTTAAATTTCCTTGTCTCTGCTAGGAACCCATAGAAGAGGAATCCCAAACTCACACACAGGTTGTGTTCAAATATGCACCTGTTACAGCTGTGAAACACAGCAGAACCTCCTATGGACTGTATTTCACCGAGTCAGCTATTAGCAACACCTGCACCCACTGAGCTCTGACCAGTCACCTCACTGGTGCAAACCTGGCTCTGAGTTCAATCAGGGAGGTAGCAAAGAAAGAGGAAAACAAGACTGAGCAGGGCCAGAAGAGCAGAAGCTGGGGGTGCACGTTACGGCAGTCCCGAGAGTCAAAACAAGTTTGTGGAAGAGCAGTAATTGTACACTTGAAAAAATAATGAAGCAGGACAGTCAAGAAGGAACAATAAGGGGGGGACGGGGCAGAATTCAGCTGCTTTGCCAAACAGCATAATACACTGCCCTTCCCACCAGCAGAATTACAAACAACTCAGGAGCACAACCCCAGGGTGCAGAAAGGGAAACTGAGGCATGGAGTTTGAAGTCAAGTCCTAGTACAGGTCCAGTTCCCAGTTCTGAGCCCCAGCCTGGCACTCCTGCTGCCTCCCAAAGGCAACGTGTTGTGACTGTCTCCACTGCTGCCTCAGATGCTGGAGGGAATGGACACCAGGAGGTGAGCCAAGGGCTGAGGCCACAGCACCGCCGGCTTCCAGGGCTGGCCAGACCATTGGCACCCATGAGCACCCGGGGCTGGAGGCCTCTCCAGAGAGCACTGCTCTCTGCAGTAAGGGAAGCAGCTGCTGCTGGTGTCAGTTCAGAATGAGAAATAACTCCATGGACCAGCCAGGACTGCACATCGTGACACGCTGAGGCCCCATCGTGGTGCTTCCTGGGCAGGTGAGTGATATTCCCACGTATACACAACCCAGGCATGCTGGGAGCCACCCACGGGCACCGCCCCGGGCAGCGCAGTGACTCACAGTCGGTGCAGACGCCATGCAAGCTGCAGTTGGAAGCACCACAGTCCAAGATGTCACAGGCTGGGCCTCTCCAGAAGTCCCCCGAGCAGTGGCACTGCCCTTCCACGCAGTCCCCGTGCCCGCTGCAGTCTGCAGGCTCGCAGGCAGGCTCGTGGATACACACGACAGTCGAGATGCTCCGAGGGCAACGCCACATGCTGTCAAAGGAGCTGGGGACAGAAGACAGGTCCCATCAGGTGTGCAAGCCCTGTGCTGCTCCCAGCTCTACGTGAAACCAGTTAATATAACACACAATTTTTCATCCTGATTCATGTTGGTAAGTAGGAACATTAATAATGAGAAAATACAAACATAAATCTAGATTTAAGTCAGTGTTTTAACTGTTAACTCCTGTTGGATAGGGGTCATTTCAAACACGGCATTACAGAAAGCAACATGCAAGCAAAGTTTCCCTTTAAGCAGCCCAACCTTTCCTAACTTGGGCATTCAACACGCCTTTTCTTGAATATTATTTGCTTTGATATGTGACATCTTTGCAGTTACAGCAATGTGTGGCTTTCAACTGTCAGAGTGCAAACTGAATTTTAAACCCTTCATGTTTACAGTCAGAAATTACTAAAAAGCTTCATTTAAAGTAAAATATCCTTTAAGTACTCTCACGTGAGGCAGAGAACAGTCTCCACATCCCTGTTTCTCTTCCATAATAATAAGCTGTTGACAGATCTTTGCTAATTCCTGTGAACATGCAGCTCTGAATCTGCCAGTGTTAAGAGCTGGTCCCTTATCTGATTCCCACGTCAGGTCACTCAGTCACGGCAACAGCTTTGCTGTGTGTCTGAAAACAGCTAAACTGCAATCTCGGATGACTAAGTAGAAAAAGTATGTAGTCACTAACCTGTCACTTGTCTTTACATTGTGAACTCCCAGCAACACAGAGCAACCCCCTTGCAGAGCAGAGGGGCAGAACCAAGCTCTGCACCCTAACAAAGCCACATGGTTACTCATGCAGCCCTGGGTATGTGCCACCAGCACCTACCAGTGCTCAGATGGGTAGTTTGCAAGGGTCCCATTTAAGACCAGCGTTGCAGACCCTCCACCATCCAGGTTGATAGCGTTGATGATTCCCTGCTGCTTCAGAAATTCAGCCATTTCCCAGAGGTTGACCCTGTAAAAGCAAACAGTTCATTGCTCCTTCATGCTATTTGACTCCAATGAAGCTGCTGTGCTGCAATCCCTTCTCCTCAGTGGCAGGGGACCATCTCCCACCCTGGACACGTTGACCCACTGCCTGGAAGCTGCATTAGCCTTTCCTGGCTCTGCCAGAAAGACACCGAAAAGCGGTGTCTTCAGCTGACCTTGATGTGAGCCTCTGCCTTAAAACACACGACTGGCAGCTGCAGAGTCCTTCCAGTTCCAGTGACAGCATGTAAAGACCAATCTTGCATCTGCCCCAAGACCTTACCACAACGCTGGCCTTACCCTCTGGACTCTGTCTGTCCATCCACATGAACCAGGACCAGCCGCCCCTGCTTGTCATGTCCAACTGCAGTCCTGGCTGATATCACATTGATGAACCTGTCGAAGGTTCCTGTGCAGGAGAGGGAGTAATTCACACACCAGCTGGGTGACAGAACTGGCTGTTTAGATACATCTGTCTGCAAAACAGCTCCCAGCAAGGAGCTCATCTAAACTGAAACACCATGAGAACAGAGCCCAGGTTCTTCTTGTTCATCCAAGCCCATCTAGGAATAACATTTCTAGAAGCACTCTTGCTAAGTTTTTGTCTGGCACAGGGACAAGGAAAGGGATTCAGAAACCCTTGGTTTTAAACTCCTGTAAGAGGCATCTGCTTTGAGTTTCTCTGGACAAGTATTATTACCAATCATGCCACCACCATTTACAGTCCTCAGCATTCAACAACCCTGAGCAGAGAGTGAAACCTCATCTTGCCTATTTCTCGTAATACGCTTGCCACAGACTCAGTGTAAAGCAACACAGCAGAAATTTGGACCTCTTAAGTGAGTAGCAAACTGCAACGAGACAACATAGTTTCCACTGCTACCCCCTCCTTCCAGGAGCCCCATCAGAAGGACAGTCTATACCCAGGCTGAAGCCAGGCTTTACAATATTCACCTGTGGTTTGAATTTCATCACACTCAGCCTTTTGACTCTGACTGATGTACACCTCTCCATCTCTTAGTAGCCAAACTACCCCACTCACAAGTTGCATGAAAGGGTTTGCTTGATCCAGGACATCTTCTTCAGACAGGTAACTAGGAAAGAGAGAGCAGGAGACCCACAGTCACAGCAGTGTCATGTGAAAGCCTCTTCTGCTGCCAGCAGGCTCCAGAAGCAGGGAGAAGGGGAAAAGGTGGCTGAATGAAGGATCGCTGCATCCAAAACTAGAGGCCAAGCAGTGCAAAACATCACTTTAGCAGCCAGAACAGACCCTATTTTCCACTGTTCTGCACATAACCACTGTTAATGATGGCCCCAGGCCACTGTGCATGAAACAACACCTGCCAACAATGCAGCCAGTGGACCTGAGCCAGGATAATAATGGCAGAAAGCACCTGGCAGAGCATGAGGGCAGAGCCACTGCCAAATACTCAGGGATTTGTGGAAGCAGCTGTAACATCTTACTGTTTGTCAGCTTCCACTCTGCAAAACAGTGACACCAAATAGCTTTTGAGAGGGTTTTCAGCAACTGCATCCAGTCTGCCTACAGCTGCCCAGAGGGGAAGACACTGCTGGATGGTAACTGCTCCCCTTTGTCTGGGAAAGAGTTTCCTCTGCTCTCGCAGACAGCAAAACCTTTCCCTGAACAGTCAGACAATAAAAGGACTGTCCAGCTACCATTTCCACAATCGGCGTTGTGTGGCACTGTGCAGTGCTTCCCAAGGGATATTCTTCTCCCAGGAATTAGGGTGCTGAGTAACATTTGCCTCATCAGAACCTGATGCTGGAGAGAACAGCAGTGAAGGCTGGGGTTGGACAGCTGTGCTCTCGCTGTCAGCTCTGCCAGGGGTTTTTGGTTCAGAACTGACTGCTCTGCGTGTTCCAGACATGTCTTGGGGGAGCTGGATGCTCAACTTTTAGTTTTTTAGTACCCATGATTGCAACCGAACAAAGCTCCATGCTTTGTAGAAAAGTGTAATTGAAAATACCTGAATGGAAAACATGCAAGAAGAAATCCCCTTACCCATGTGAAGGGAACACAAAGACAAAATGAACACAGCTCAAAATTGATCAAATTGCACAACAGCTTGAGCACAGACTAATAAACAGTCAGCTTTCAAAGCGTGCAATTATTCATCGCCAGTCTAGGTGGTAGAGGCAGCATGTTTGCTAGGTGTGGGGTAACAATGTGCCCTGGGGCACCGACCTACTGATCATGATACACTGTTAAAGGGTCAAGTGCAAATTACCTTCCCTGCTGCCATGACAGTCCAAATTATTTACACCAAAACTATTTCCAGTGTCATGTTTTGAAAGCCACAAAGACACTGAGCAGACAACAGCTCACACGGGGCCCTAAGTCCATTTAACATGGGAAATCCTGTCAGAGCAGGAGGGAAGCAAGGCAGAGCTGAGATTAAGGATTAAACCGTGACCTCGCAGTTGCTGTTGGTTCCCTTGGCAGAAGCCTCCTCAATAAAGTGGACATGTCACCAACTCCGCCAGCCCCACTGCCACATAAATCAAGGCCGTGGTCCTCAGGGCTGCCAGGGAAGGGTTGCATGCTAAAGCCCCGGCTTCGTACAGTCAGTTTGGCTTTGCAGGGGCCCTTGCTGATTGAGGTCTGAGGACACGTGGGAATGGGCTAACAGAAGGGTGAAAAATGCAGCCAACAGACACAGCAGCTTCCAGACAGCCCTAATTTAAGTGTTCAAAGCTTCCTTGCACTGTAACTGGGAGAGGCCAAGAAGTCAGTCCCTGGGCAGAACTTTCTGCCTCAGTCATTCTTATCGCCCTTCAGGGGAGTGAGCACTCTCCAAACATCCCTCAAGTTCTTACCCAAACACCATGGTGCCATCCTTCCGGATGCCGAACTGAGCATTTTGCAGTCCTCCAGAGTTTCTCACCAGCTTCCCATCGCTCACAACATTCCCAAGACACTCTCCCGTTTCCATGTTGAAGTACCCACCATTCTGGGCCACCAGACACTTCCTGAGCTTTGCGGTCTCTTCCACAGTGACTCTGCGCTGATCCTGGCAGCCCCCTGTGCCACCCGGCTCTAGCACAGAGAAGGTCCTCAGGGGGTTCCTCACAAAAGTGAAGTGGCCATAGACAACCTTGCGGTGCTCACCCTCTGGGGGGATGTAAGAAACAAATGTTCTGGTGACAGCCACTGGGCCACCTGTCCTGTTGTCACTGGGCCAAGCTTCATGTGTCACGTTGCCATACTTGACGGGCTGACAGTCCCTGACGTGCCGGTGGTGGTGCCGGGGGCCATGCTGGTAGGGGAAATACGGCTGCAGCAGAGGGTCACTGGGGGGGCTCCTGCAATCATAGAATCACAGAACAGTTTGGGATGGAAGGGACCTTCAAGGCTCATCTAGTCCAGCCCCTGCCATGAGCAGGGACATCTTCACCAGCTCAGGTTGCTCAGAGCCCCGTCCAGCCTGGCCTGGGATGTCTCCAGAGATGGGGCATCCACCACCTCTCTGGGCAACCTGGGCCAGTGTTTCACCACCCTCATTGTAAAAAATTTCTTCTTCGTGTCTAAACTGAATCTCCCCTCTTTTAACTTAAATCATCACCCCTTGTCCTATTACAACAGGCCCTGCTAAAAAGTCCGTCCCCACCTTTCTTATAGGGCTGAAAATAAGGTCTTCCCAGAGCCTTCTCTTCTCCAGCTGAACACCCCAACTCTCTCAGCCTGTCCCCACAGCAGAGCTGTTCCAGACGCGGATCATTTCTGAATTATTTCTTCCTCACTGCCAAGGCGCGGTTGCGCCGGCTGCCCCGGCAGAGCGTGTCCGCACCGCGGCGGGACACGGCTGCCCGGCCCGGGGGCGGCAAAGGCCGCACGACACCCGGCCCCGCTCCTCCTCTGCCCCGCGAGTCCCCGCTACCGCTGTAACCCACCCCGGCTTAAGGGGCCCAGTCCCGCGAAGAACCCGCACCACCAAGCTGCCCCCGGGGCACCGGCCACAGCCCCAGCGGGGAGCGGCGCTCCCGGCCGGGAAGGGACCTCCGGGGCTGCCACCGCCCCGGGCACCCGCGCAGACACTCACCCGGCGCCGCGCGCCGCCTGCAGCCAGCCGAGCGCCGCCAGCGCGGCGGCCACCACCGCCCGCCCCGCCGGCACCGGCGGCCGCCGCCGCCCCCGGCCCCCGCCCGCGGCTCCGCAAACCGCCATCTTGGCGGCGCTCAGGGGGCGGCGCTGTGGGGCGCCCCCTGCCGGCCGGCGGCGGCGCAGCCCAAGCGCCCGGGGGCCGTTTCTCGTCGCCCCCTCATTCCGTGTAGCCGGGCGGTGCTGGGAACTGTGAGTTACGAAAACATTAGTGACTAGAAAGATTGAAAGAAAGACGTTTAAAAGCTGTTGTTTCAGTAATAAGCTGTGGCCTGTCTCTGTGTGGTTGATGTAGATGTGTTTGAATCAGCTGCCGCCTCAGGGGGACGCGCTCTCTGCCATCCAGGGTCTGGCATCTTCTCATCCCCATCTCTGACAGACTCTGACACCTGTCTTGCACGCAACAATGTAAATACGGCCTTCACAGCCACTGCAGCTTCATCATCCTCACTGGGATGATTAGGATTTTGTCCATTTTCCAGAAGGGCAAAATAACTAAATTGAGGGGGTTTTCCTAACTGTAACTCTGTGATCCACCTCTGCTTACAGAGTTATGATGAAAACTCAGAGAGCCTTAGTTTACTAATCTGGGAATTTTCTCTTTCAAGAAATATCCAAGTCAAATACATGAATTAAAAAAGCAAATCCTCTGTTGCTGTATCTGCCTGTAAGGTAATTATTTTCTTTTTGAACCAGCCAGACCCCATATTTTCAGCAAAAGTGTTTATCTTTCTAATTTGCATAATTCTACTTTGAGTCAAATAACTATTTTGTTAACAGTGGTAAGGGAACCTACTTTATTCACTGTTTTCTCTTATTCAAGTGCTCAGTCCCATCACCTTCTCCAGCCACGCTGACTGCTCCAACACTTGACAAGTTTTGTATTTCATTCTCTTGACCTCAATAGCCTGTTCTTGGTGTTTTCAGCCAAGTTTCATCTCTAGCACTAACTACCCAAAGAGCAACAGTAAAAGCGGGGACCCTTTGGTTTTCCACTAAATTCTAACAGTTCAAATAGCAGAAGAAATTAATTTGAGAGGTTTTGCTAGGTTTTGGGGCATAGTTTCTAGGGGGGTGTCAATGCTGACTTCAGAACATTGCTTCAGTGTTTCATTGCTGCCTACAACAACCCAAAAGGAGGTTGTAGCATGGACGGTGTTGGTCTCTTCTCCCAAGTAGCAAGTGGTAACACAAGAAAAAATGGCCTCAGGTTACACCAGGGGAGTTTTAGATTGGATATTAGGAAAAAAAATCATTCACAGGAAGGGCTGTCAGGCATTGGAACAGGCTGCCCAGTGGTGGAGTCACCATTCCTTGAGGGGTTTAAAAGGCATTTAGACAAGGTTCTTAGGGACACAGTTTAGTGCTAGAATTAGGTTAGGTTATTGTTGGACTCAGTGATCCTGAGGGTCTCTTCCAACTGAAATGATTCTATGGTTTAGTGATTCTGTTCTGAGCCATACCTATCACTGAGGAAAACACTACCAGTATGCCATTATAGCGGAATGTTTATCTTGGGAATAAAATACATCTTTGAGGTGTGCAGTTTGCTCCCAGGTTCATGTGGCTTATCCAAAACGCCGAGTCTCTGTTCCCTGGCCCATGGCTCTGGCTGGGGCGGTGGCACCCGTGGGTGCCTGGGCAGGCCGCCCACTGCTGCTGGCAGCACACGCTCCTGTCTTAGGATCGTGTTTAAAACCCTACACATTTGGAAGGCTACAGTAGAGTTTAGTCAGGGAGACGAATGGCAAAACTGAACTAACTGAACTGAGTCAGAAATTTGATTGGACTTCACAGCCATCTCTGCCCATGATTTCTGTGTGACCCTGAGCTCAGCATCTGACCTTGGATAAAATACTCTCTGTCCTCTACCATACCCAAATGTTGCAGTAAGTGTAATCCTTTTTTTTTTTTTTTTTTTTATTTTTACCTGGCAAGGATATTTCTCCAAGCCTCCCAAAAATATCAGCAGCAGATTCTTAACCGCAAAGAGCCCTTCTTGCCTGAGCTCACCTGGGACGGACACCAGACGCTGTCCTCACTCTTTTCATTAACTTGAGCATCTTTGTTGTTTCACAGGTCATTGCGTAATGGCGAAACAAACACTGCAATACAAATACCGTGACCTTGAACAAGAACTACTTTTCTTCACAACCACAAGTACCAGTTATTTACTAGCTTTGAAACATTTGGGGTCATTCTGCACTAGATAACATGCCACTTTTTTCAGCGATGACAACTCCTTTACCGAACTCTCAACTCGGGCGCAGTGAGCAGGGGCGTCCTTTCAAATTCCCTGCAAGAAAGAAAGTCCATTTTGCATCCTACCGTAAACGCACTTTAAAATACACAGTTTTGAAGCCTCCTCCGGTCACCTTATTGCCAGCCACAAGCATTTTTAAAATTATATTTGACCTGGAGCCTGTCGCTGTCCACTCGTCCTGTGGCCACAGACTCGAGCGCGGGTCCGCCCAGAGCGCGCCGCCGCCAGGGGGCGCCCCGCGCAGTTCCCGGCGCCACAAGATGGCGGCGGGCGGGGCGGCGCTGCTGCTGGCGGGCGCGGCGCTGGTCGCGGCGCTGCTGTGGCGGCGGCGGGCGGCAGCGGCGGGCGGCGGGGGCCGGGTGTGCGTGGCGGTGCTGGGTGACCTGGGCCGCAGCCCGCGGATGCAGTACCACGCGCTGTCGCTGGCCCGGCACGGGCACGATGTCGCGCTGCTGGGCTACGTCCGTGAGTGAGGGCGGGCGGTCCGTTCCTCAGGGGACGGCCCGGCGGGAGCTGCGCGGAGGTGGCGGCCGGGCTGGGGTCGGGGTGGTGTGCGGGGATCGCTCCTCTGACGGGCCTCTCCCCTCCGGCAGAGAGCAGGCCGCACGGCGACGTGCTGCGGAGCGGGAACATCCGGCTGGTGCCCGTGGCGGAGCTGCGGGGGCTGCGAGGTGGGTGCGGGACGGCTCCGGCTCCCGGCCCCGCTCGGGGGCCTGGGCCCCGGGCGGCGGGGAGCGAGTGGCGGGGCCGGGGTGCGGAGCGGGTGCTTGTGTTCGGGGACAGAGGGGGAACGAGACGTACATGGGAAATGACCCGAGGGGGGTTGGGGCTCGCTGCTGCGCGGAGTGCGGTCTGCAAAGGCTGCTCGTCCTTGGGGCTTCCCTGCCTGTTCTAAACACTTGCCCCCGAGTTACTTGAGCTCATTAATGCAGCTCTGATGCCGGCTGAAACAGGGACTCTTTTTTTTAAACCTTGTGTGGTTTTTTCTAGTCCATCCATAACCTGGTTTCTTCCTATACAAAATAGAAATTTATAGTGACTGCAAGATGTTTGTCTAAAACCAGGTTTCTATTTTTACAGCATGTCATTACTTTAAACCTGTTTCTGCAGAGACAGGTTCTGTACGAGGTGCACGTTTCTGGAGAGCCGCAATATTCTTACCGGATTTTCTGTTGCTTTACAGTTGGCCCGAAGGTTTTCCAGTATGTCATAAAAGTTATTGTGCAGGCAATACAATTACTGTACACAATGCTAAAGATAGATCAGCCATCCTATATTCTTCTTCAGGTATGTTTTGTGTTGGGACTAATTTTAATAAGAAAAAATAGTACTGCATTACAGGCCATGTTCAGCAGTCTCAGACATTGTTCTGATTATTTGAGAGCCAAAACCGGCCTATTTAATGGTGTAAACCTGTGTCAAACTACTTATTTGGCTCTAAACTTTGATTTTTCTGTTAACAACTCCTGTTTGTTCTTCCTGTTAACTGTTGAGCTTTCCAACCTCATCGGCTTGGAGCAGTAAAGAATAAATCTTAACTGAAACGTTTGTGTGTTTATTAGAGGGGAATTTTGATCCTGATCCAACAATAAAATTTGAAGAGTCTACCAGTCTTTATAGGAGAGACTGGCAGTTCTATAATCTGTGAATACAAAATTGTCACTGTTCATTAAGAGCCTTTAAAAGGACATAATTTTAATAATTTTATTTTCTTTTTCTGGTAGTTGCTTAGCATTTGTCACTTTACCACAGTCTTATGTTGTTTTTACTTGTTTTATTTATAAAACAGAATCCTCCAGGCTTACCTGGTATAGCCGTTGCCTGGGTCGCATGTCTTTTCTGGAGAAGCAAACTGATAATTGATTGGCACAACTATGGATACACTATAATGAGTCTGAGTCACGGAAGAAATCATCCACTAGTACAAATTGCAAAATGGTTTGTACAGTAATTCCTTTTCCTCTTTATAAACTATGGACCTCTGTAGAATTTGGAAGAATGGAAACCAGTGGGGAGAATATAATCAGCCATGGGCTGTTTCTGTGAAGGATTTCTGTATTATGCTGTGTTAAAGCCTTTCTGTTTCGTAGAGCACGTTCTGTAAAATACCTTTGTTAAACACGTAAGAAGGTGATTGATGAAGTAGGCAGGCTGCTTTTATGTGCATATGCAAACTTCGACCTTGTTACTAGAATTCCTTTATGTATACTGGGTTGTTTTATTCCCTAGTGCTGCTTTACACTCCAGCTCATTTTTAAAGCTCTGTTTCTTGCTGAATCTAATTGGTTAGATGTACATAAAGGCTTTAAAGGCTTTCGAGTGTGGTGTTCTTGGATCTTAGAGAATAAGGGAGTCATGCTGTATCCCTTCTCAGACTGATACTGCTTCAGTACAATTAAATTTCAGTTACTGGGAACAGTTTGGTTTCTTTTGGTTTTGTTTGGCTTTTAATCAGCATTGGCACTGGTGGCAGTTATTGTTTGTTTAATGCAATTGTCTGCCTGTGATTGCAAACTAAGATTTAATTTTTTTCAGGTATGAAAAACTTTTTGGGCGTTTGTCAGACTACAACTTGTGTGTCACTAACGCAATGAAAGAAGATCTATGGGTAAATTGCAACATAAAGTAAGTCAAATACCTATAACAAATTACTGTGTGCATATGTGAAATAAAATAATATTGTAGCGAGTGAAGCACAGACTCTATTTTTTAGGTGCAAAGAGAGACGTTTATTACAAATTCAGGCTTGCATTTATACTTGCGATGATGCCTGCTCAAGCATTTGCTGATTGGCTAAGTTAGTCATTACATAAGTGGTATATTTTGTGTTCCCACCAAAGTTGCTGCCATAAAAGCATTTTTTTGGTCTATCACAAGCTACCCCACTGTCCTTAATGTATCAGTTAGCATCAATCCTTTTGTTCTTCATGTATCAGTTAGTATACAGTCCTTTCTTCTTGTATTTTCCCACCAACGCTTGTTCTCACACTGTAAACTTGTAGTTTCTCACAGGCCCAATGTCAGAATACTGCCATAGAATATAGCCCTGGTGATTCTGGATTCAGAGGGATCTTGCAAAAGCAACTTTCCCAAGGCGTTTTGTTAAAAAACTGAACTAATGTGTTTCAGGGGTGATGAGCTAGTAGAGTGTGGGCATACAACAATCTTCGTTACCCTTCAAAATTATCACCCCATTGACTAGAAGGTGGCAGTCCAGGTGCTACTATGGAATCAAAATGAGGCAGACATCACTGGGTTCATTAATAACTCATCTGCCCTGCAAATTTTTCATTTGCAATCAGAGGGCTTTAAAATCAAAGTTGCTCAGGAAAGGTTATGAAGTTTAAAGATCAGGACAACTGTGTCTGCAGATTTTATGGTTGCATTACACCCCTTAAATGTGCACTCAAGAAAGGGGTCCTTTGTTACGGGATTAATGTGTCCACCTTGGTGTATTCCAACAAACTTCAGGAATACAGAAAGTTGTAAACATAAAAAAAAAATCATTATTGTGCTGTATTAATTAACTTAATTATGTTCTGCTTTACATCATTTTAGCATGTCACTGTACCACGTGTGTTTTATTACATCTGTGTTTAATTTAAATTGTTTATTTATTTTATTACAGGGCAGTAACACTGTATGACAAGCCAGCTTCTTATTTTAAGGAAACACCATTAGAAATTCAACATCAATTGTACATGAAACTTGCCAAAGACTATGAGCCTTTTAAACCACGGTATGTTTAAGTAAAGCACACAGTTACAGTCCTTAGCTGAATAACATAAAGTTATTGCACTTAGTTACCAGAAATACTTTTGCATGGTGTCACAAGTTACTGAACATCAGCAGGTAGAGTGGTCTCTGCGCTTTCAGCTGACACTGTGCATGTTAGCTTAATTGTCACTAGGAGAGGCCATGAGTGAAATCATTGAGCTGTGATAACATAATGCTTGGTGTGTGAAATAATGAAGTGTTTTACTTTTAAAGACGTTGGAATAAGTACTGAGGGGATCTGTAATATAATATCTGTGGGCTGGAACTCAGCAGTTGTCAGTTCCCACTGAACTCGATGACAGTGGCTGGATGCTTCATTAGTAGCAATCCTTCCTGTCGCTTACTGTGGAGAGCTTTTAGGATTTTGGTTTAAGCATTAAATGTTCCTCTCTGGCTATGTGCAGGATGTCTCCTATAGTAGATCACTTTAACAAGGTGTTATTTTATCAGCCTAATGCTTCAAAAATAAGTGAAAGCCATGGTGTATAGAAGGCTTGGGGTTTTTTTTAATGCCTGCCATACAATTATAGGTTTTGAGTTTAATTGCATAAATGTACTGTTGGCCTCCATCCTGTTTGAGACCGAGCTGGAAAGAGGGGCTACTTTCTCAATTTGTTAAGGAAAAAACTTTGTTAGAAGGTGGAATCATGCCTATAGCAGTGGTGTCACTAGGCTCTTTGTAGTGATAGAAAAGATGGAAGAGCTGTCTCACTTATGATCAAGTATCTCTGCAACTCAGAAACAAAGTGTTTGGAAATTTGTGCTGGTTAAGCATAGTATTTCCTTCTGTGATTGTTGGTGGTGTTTGTGTAGTCCATACTCAGAAAATTCTGTTTCCATAGTACAGAGTCTCTCAGTTTGAATTCTGAGACATCTGCCTTTACAGAAAAGGATGAAAAAAATGGACATGTGATAAAAACCAGAGGACGGCCAGCTCTTCTAATCAGCAGCACAAGCTGGACAGGTTTGGAAACGAATAGTTTTATTTTTAATATTTAACCACTGTTTAACAGAAGATAAAACAAGGACTTTTTATACTTTCTCACACTTAACACTTGCCATGCCACAGAGGCATGTTTACATCACCAGTGGCAAAGTTATTTCCATTCATTTGGCTGGAAGTATATAAAGACAAGTTGTGTATTACCTACCTCAGTGGTTAAAAAGAGTTGATTTTTAAAGTGGTATTTTAATAATGGAGATGCAGTCTAGAGGCTCAGCTTCAAGAATGGTTGTAGAGATTTCCTACTTCTTTTTTTAACTTTCATTCTAGACATACTATCTTGCATGGTGGTGTAAAATGGATTAATAAACTAAAATATTTACTCCTTTATTTCTGATAATGTGTATGACATAATTTTTTCACTTTCTTTTCCTCTTTATGAAAAAGGGAACAGAAAGGGAAACAAATCCATTGCTAGTAATCATGGGCAGACTTGTCTAAACCTTTGAATTACCAGGGCAAGTTCTATACTTAATCCTGTAGCTTTAGAAAACAGACATTTTTAACTTGATGGCATTGAGGCTGGGCAGTATTTGTGGCTTGTTTGTCTGCTGTGTTGGCAAAAAGGGAAGCAATTAAGCCCTGTATCTGAGAATAAATTTTATTTATTAAAATAGTTCCAGCAGATTTTTAATAGGAAAAGCATGTTGCATATTTAAATTATTTAGGTGAGGGTGAGGAAAACCTTGATTGATGTTACTTAAAGACAATAATTCATTATAAGTGATAGAAATATGAATGTCACTAATAAAGCCTTCTCTTTCAGAGGATGAAGACTTTTCAGTCCTTTTGAAAGCTTTAGAAGGTAGGTATGAAGGAATTCATCTCACCTATTAAAAGAAAAATAGTTGTTTTCTGGACAGTTGTGAAGGGTTTTGCTAAGGAACAATGCTTCCGTATGTAGTGAAAATGCAGGTGTATTTGATTAATTAGCAGTCATTTAAGAGGAGGAGTTGAAATACAGAAGTGTAACATCTGGATTCAATTAGAGTAGTTGTCAGGGAGAATTATATTTCTAACTAGCTTGTAAATTGCAGTTTTATTTTCCAAGCTATTACATATACTCTCCATAGGTATCTGCTAATAAGAAAGAAGGGAATATGTATTGTCTCAGTAGGCTTTGCAGCTGCAGTTTCTAAATTGATACATTGAAACAGCTGATTTGGTGTAGTCAAACAAATGCTTCGTGAATAGTGCATTGTAAACAGACTGTAATTTATTTCTACAGAAGTTTGTCAATTTTAGCATTGCTAAATTTACTGTTTTACTAGGTATATGCTTGTGAAGTAAGAAGCTAAACAATTACTACACTGTGACGATTCTTAAACCAGGAATCAGTGTATTGGGCAGCTCTAAACAGTTTTTTATCTTCTCCAGATTATGAACGATATGTCAATGAAGGAGTCAAGCTTCCATCTTTAGTATGTGTGATAACAGGTAAGAGTTCATTTGTATTACGATTCTTTCATCGCTAATACAGAAGACTTCGTTTGCACTTTTCTATGCTGACTCTTCCGTTGATGGTGCGGAGAGAGGAGGGACGGTTACCTTTATGTCTGATTATGAGACTAGTGCTTTATAGTTGAACTGATACAGCCATGTCATCAGGGCACATCTTTAACAAGGAGAAGCTCTCAGCCCACCTACCTAGGATAGCTGTGCATTACTCCATGTTCAAAAGAATTTAAGCTCAACATTGAGATGCTGCAGTAAAAGAAACTTAAAATCTGATGTTTGGAGTGTTACACAGAAAGTTTTTTATTTAGTCCTAGAAAAGCAGATGTACTCGTCAACCAAGGTTTTGCCAAAAAAGTTGTGTAGGCAGAATGAATGCTGTTTCCTTAACTTTCTCATTAAGAATAAATTAAAAATTAGTGTGAATTGGAAGGGCCAGTTGTGCTGTTGAAATTCGTCATTAGTTATTTGGTTATCTTACGGCTGTATAGAAAATGCAAGTCAGGAATGGGGGATATCAGTGACAGGCTTTTCTGAAAATTGAGTAAACAGGTCTAGGTTCACGGTACTTTCAAGGATACTTAGTCTTTTATGTGTCCTTTTTTTGAGGTACCTGATACAACAGGAGTTTGTCAGCCATACAGTAAGATGCACAGACCACACTATTTTCAGTCATGTTGACAAAAAATACTATTATCTATATTTTTTTCTGTTTTAAACAGGTAAAGGACCTCTAAAAGACTACTACAATGGGCTGATAAATAAACTGCACTTTAAACACATCCAGATCTGTACGCCGTGGCTTGAAGCTGAGGATTACCCTCTTTTGCTTGGTAAATAATGGATTATGAAATAGGCTTGAGAATGTTTGAAAAACAACTTAGGAAATTTGCAGGGAGCTGCTACAGATTTTTCCTGGAAGCTGCTAGAATATATTAAGCGAATGAACTTGCTTGTTAGTGACAGTATACATATATACTATCCGTGGTTTTGACTCATGCCAGCAAATTTGCTAAATTTCTCTAACTACACTTTTTTAATGGTATCAGGAGAAGTAGATATAGTAGCTGTGTTGATATTTTTAGCTTGTTCTTTGTACTCTTCCTTCCCTCTAACTATGCTGAAATGCAGCGTGCTGATGTATATTCCAGGTTATTTCAGGGTCACTTTAGTAAATGAAATAATAAAGTTTTTGGCTCAGCAAGCAAAAGTAGCTGAAATTCTATAACATGTCTTTGGAATAGTTGAGCATGTCCATTGTATTAGCATAAGCGTGAGTAAGTTTAATGAAGTACTAAAATACATATTCAGCTTGATCTACATTTTGCGGAGTTCGAGCCTGCTGATTCATATGGCTGTAAAACACTGTGTTTATTTGGTACGTTTGAGCTACCTAATGTCTATAGAATCATGCTGTAATTTCTCTATTTTGAAATCCCTTGAACGGGAATAGGTGGCTAGCAAGGCACGCAGCATGTCCCATCTGGGTTGTGGTGGAGTTTTCCTGTGCACTTACCCATTCTTAGCAGATTAAAAGGCAGAAAGGCTGTTTTAAAATCTGTAAAATTTTAAAATTCCCTTTAATTCAATATCTGCTCACCTGGTATGTTTCTAAAACCTGACTAATTTTAGTCACAAAATAAATTGCTTTTTCTTTTTCCTGAGTGCTTGAAATCGAGTCAGCCTGGACAGTGTTGAAGGTGGCTCTGTTTAGCTCGCATCACCCAAAGTAGAACATAAATAGGTTTGCAGTAGGGCTAGAAGAGCTGCTTTCAGAGAATTCAAACTCTTGTCTGTTTTGTTTGTTCTTCAGGCTCAGCAGACCTGGGGGTGTGTCTCCATAAATCATCTAGTGGTTTGGATTTACCCATGAAGGTGGTAGATATGTTTGGCTGTTGTTTACCTGTATGTGCAATACATTTTGAATGGTAAGAGCTTGCTTATTCTGATAGGGTTTAAGTGGATCATATAAAACTGTTATCGCAAAGCAAGAGTTTAACAGCTTCTGTGTGTATCAAAGGAGATTCCATTATTAAGCCATAGCAACTTTTTTTTTTTATTTTTTAATTCAATAAGATAAATTAGAAATCTACAAACTTGGGAGTATTTAATGCAACTAATTGCCTTAAAAACCTACCCCGTAATCCTTTGTTTCCATATACTTTGTGTAAGAAAACCTTCCTTCTGAATAAACATGTCTGTTCTGTGAAGGGATGAGTGTGTGCATAGTCAACCATAAAATTTGCAGTTCTTTTCAGGAAACCGTAGCTTTTATAAATAAAATTCTTTGTGAAGGTCTTAGGGACTGAATTATGGCCAGATTTTCCTTGTAGGTTAATTTTAAAGTAGATCATTGCCCTGATATTTGCTGTATGTCCAGATGCACAAAGACAGAATGAGGGCCCTTTTGTACTGTAGTGGTAGATTTAGATAGCCTGACTTAAAAGGGAGAAAGAGAGTCTTTAAATGTAAACATTTGGAGGTGCCTTCATTCCATTTTGTCAGGTATGAAGCTCATATCTAGACATCCAGGATCATGTTACAGGTATCGTAGCATTGTCTCTTCAGATGTCACTCTGCAGCTTTTTAAATGTATTATGTCCCTCTCACTGCTTTTTGTCTCACATTTTTTTCTATGACTTTTGTTCACAGTTTACATGAACTTGTGAAACACAATGAAAATGGTCTGATATTCAGGGACTCAAATGAACTGGCGGAACAACTAAAGGTAAAGGCTTGACTTATTTTTCTTTCCCACTAGCTGTGTCCGCAAAGGTGCTACCATGTGAGCCGCCTTTTCATATCTGACTATCATCTGTGTATTTTGCATTCTCAGAAGATATTGCTTTGCCTGGTCAGTGTTATTGGCCTAATTTCTATTTGAATATTAATTTGAAGCTGGCAAGAACATTTTAAATATAGTCATCATTCACTATTTACAGGGCCAGATGAAAGAGTGCTTTCTTGCTGCAGCATTTGTAGTTAAGGGTTGTTGTTGGGGAGGCTAGAATGAGCCTAAAATGTAACACGATGGTATTTTTCTGTGGTTTTCCTTTTTTAAATTACAGATGCTTTTCTTGGAATTTCCTACACTGGAAGGCAAACTTCACAACTTCAGAAAAAATCTCCGTGTGTCCAAGCAGCTGCGCTGGGATGAGAGTTGGGACCAGACTGTTCTTCCTTTGCTTGGGCAGAATAAATGACACTTTGCCAAAAAAGCTAATACATTCCTGGCGATACATCGATTTGATAAATAGTGAATAAACACTTTGTGTTGTGTATGGTTGCAGTTTTTAACTACTTCATCTTGGGACAATTGTTTGGACACACCTTTTTGTTAACAATTTGAGCTGCTCATGTGAGTAATAATAGCGCTGGAGCTGTGGCCGAGGTCCTTTGTGTGCCAGTGGTGTAAGTCTTGAGGGAAGAGGGTTCCTGCACTGATGAGCTCGAGCCTTGTGTCTGGACAGCCTGTCCTTTCTTATCGCTTGGGATGAATCTTTACAAAGTGGGAGGGAGGTTTGGTTACTTTAGGGACTTGTCCAAAATCAAACACCTGGGCTGCTTAAAGGTCACTTTTTGGTGGAGGTACTTAAATACGTGTATCAACTATTGCCAGGCACTTTAGTAGGTGAATTGGGTATTTTTTCTTGCAAAAGGGAGATGCCTTTTATTTGAATTGTTTTATATGAACAGAAGGTTATTTTGGTTTTTTTAGCCAGTTAATATTCTTGGCTAGTGTTTCTCAGGCACTAAATATCCTCTCATATGATCTTATTAAGACAGAACCATTTAGTTTCAGAGTTGTTTTCCTTTTTACGGTGTGTGCAAGAATATGAAAGTACAGCCACTAGTATGTGACAGCTTTATTGAACACTTGGAGGAAAATATACCTTTCAGTGAGTGTTGTCCTTGTACACTGAGATGAATGTGCCCATTTACCTTGAGGAAGAACCTAAAATGTAGCTCTTTTTGAACAGATGAATAGAAAAGGAAAAAATAAAACCAAAACAGATTATTAAAGTATGTATAACTTAATAAAAGGGCATTTCACTTTCTGAGTGCTCATTCAGGTAAACCCGTCATCTTTTTTTTTTATTGTTGCTATCAGTATTCGTATGCAGACCTACGGCTTACAAGATGCTTTTTATCACCTTTTAGATTCTTTCTAAAATAGATGTCAGTCATTTAAGGGATAAATGCAGTTGGTTTTATCATGAGGTTACTGCTTGTGTTGAGCCACTTCAGAGTACTTAGGTCAGTGGTGGTTTCTGCACCAGCATTTTTAAACGCCCTTACTGAGTAATTGTTTAATATCCGCTTTTGTCAAGCTGGACAGCCCTTTGCTAATCTTGCCTTTCCTTTGTGCACCGTGGTTACATTAGACACTCTTGAGAAAAGGTTGAGAGTGATTTGGTTCCGCTGGTGTGAAGGTGGAAAGGATGCAAGTTCCTTACTGCAGGGGTTTGGCAATTCCATTAGCTTCTTGGCTAAAGAATGATCCATGTATTAGCTGATTTTATTTTTTTTCTGTCTTCAAGCAAAATTCTGTCTGGTGGTATGGCCATTCCCCTTTAGCCATTGATAACGCACAGGGAGGTGAATTAGGCACTTCTCTAAATAGTGATGCCGAAAGGTTTAGAGAGCTTTCATCTTCCTGTAATAAAAATGTTAGATCCAAAATTCTAAACCAAAGCATAGGGGGTTACTTCTATATATCCAACTTAATACTAGCAGTCCTGGCCTCCTTCAACTGGAAGCACAAGGTGATTCTTAAAATTACCTATCGTCTATTACTACAGAAGGAGGAAGCTGAAGTATGTGTTCATTTTCTTTTAAGTAGTTTTAAAAACAAGGTACAGAAAAGGAAGTAAAGAGAGGAGAAAGAGGAAACATTTACGTTTTTTTTCTGCTTCAGGACCAATACTGTCCAACAGGAAAACGATTAAGGGATAATGGAAGTTTTCAGAGCAGGTGAGATAAGTCCTTCCTCCTTGCAGTATGCTTAGAGCATTGCTGAGTATAATTCTCTTTGTCTTTTCCGGCCAGTCTGAGAGGATGGCGTCCTATAGCCAGGTGTGAAAATGCCAGCCTGTGTGTGAGAAATGTAAATCAAATTCTGATTTTTGCCATCATTGCAGGATCAAGATGCACTTTGTTTACAGCAGCACCAATTACCTTCTCTTACAGCATCATGTAAGCTTGTGATACTACTGTAGTCATTCTAGGTATTATTATTAATTTCTAAGATGACACATACTGCAAGTATGCAAGGATATAAAGACAAGTAAAAAAGTAGACAACAATTATAGCTAGTTTTAATCTTAAAAATATTTATTACTATGAAACATTGTTTTCCTCCCTTGTCAGTGAGAGAGAATCATGCTGTGATCCTGCAAATGTGCCTCTTATTTACAAAGCAAAGTTGAAAAGAAAAATACAGTTCCATTCTGTTGTCTCCTGTGGAATCAAAATGCAGTACAGTTAGGGGTTTTTTTGCTGTTGCTTGAGGTTCACAGGTACTTTTCAGGGGCAGCAGCTTGCATACCTGCTGACAATTACAAGCAGAAACAGAATTCATTTTGACGAGAGTTCATGCATATAGTTGTATCCTCAGTGCCTCTCGTGTACGTTCCTAAATTCCAGATAATCTTGTTGCAAGGACAAGATAGCCCTTGTTGGTCTGAAAATCCTAATGCTGTCACAGTTTTCAAGTCTATATAAATAGCTGTAGAATAGTTACATTTGGCTGCACATCATAGAGAAAAGTACTGTTGCTGGGTGCTGGAATAATCTGCCATCTGATCCCAACTTTGTCTGTAAAAAGAAACACTGAGAATCATGATTCTGCTTAATAAAATGAAAAGCACAAGTTGTGTATCAGGTTCTCTAAGAAGAGATCTTTAGCGTGCTGTTACAGCAAGCTACAGGCAAATGCTTATGAGTACGTATTTTTAAGCCTCAAAGAACACTTGAGATACAGAATTTAGGCTGCATCTTGAATGTTACCGCTGTGACAGTGCAGCACAGGTGGTTTTCCTCCTTTAAGCTTAACCCCTGTTAGTTTCCTATTGCCACCACACTTGCATTTCATTTCAAGTTGGCACTAAGTGAGGTGTGATAGAGAGGATGTAGCAAAAAGTGAAGCTATGATCTGATCAAATCCACGTGGAACAGTTACCGCTCATTTTCATCTCTACTACAGATTAAGCAGTGGGAAAAGAGGCCAAAACTATTGACAGGCTTGATGGAAAAGGCACCTACCAAGTTCAGCCTGGAACAGGCAATAAGTGTCAGGGTTACGAATGGTGGAAGCGATGTAGACCTCAGGAGGTTTTCTATCTCCTCTGGAGGTGGAGAGGTTTTGCAGCATAGCAATAAGGGCTAAAGTTATCTCTGGATCATACACCACATCTGCACAAAAGGGAAAACACTCAGTATTTATTGAGAACTGAGCAAAAAGCAGAATGAAAATTGCAAAACAAAAATATTCACCTTGCAGAAGAATACAGTTTTTGTATTCAAGGGTTAAAAATTCTCAAGAAGAGACCTTAGAAAATGCTGGTACTTTATGTGCTACATCAAGTTTCCCTCATCTCTAATACCAGTCCAAAATCACGAAAAATCAGCGCTCTTTTTTGTAAATGGATTGTCAGATATTGTATTTAAGCCCATTGTATGGGAGACAGCAAAAACATTTGGGTGTTGGTACTCTCTGTACGACTACTTAGAAGGAAACTGCAGTGTTTAAAAACCTGTATTTCAGAGGCTGATTGCAAAGGACTTGAACTGCAGTAGTTTTCATCTTGAATAACGTCCCTGAGAGCAGAACTGGGGATGCAAGGTAAGACTGATTGCTAAGGGGTACAAAATCTCAGCCTTACTAATTAGCACTGCGATTCTGAGACGTTGTCGATCTGGTGTTCAGGACTGACATTCAAGTGGTGGTTGTTTACCTCACAGAAATGTCAAGACCTGTGCACATACCACTAATGGACACACTGGTCACTCTTAAGGGACCGTAATAAGGGAATGTCCTGCAGGAATTAAACAGGAGATCTGTGTAAATCACTTTCAGTTTTGAGTTAGTGCCATGAGTCCAACTTGGGCTGGTTTGTGTGTTCTCTGAACAGCAGACTTGGCATTAGGTAACATACAGTGACTTCATTTTATGGAATTCACATACTTAATGTGATACTTTTGATGACAAAGGCAGCGTATTTTGTCATTTTTTCACCTGAATTCTTAAGTAATATTAGCTTCGCAAAGCCCTGAATCAGGGAGTAAAATCCTGTAGTTACAGTTAAGAAATCTTACTATTGCTAAGTTTTCCATTATTAGGGTTTTTTTTATAAACTCCAGATTTATACATAGGCAAGTTCCAAAAAAAGGTTTGTGTCTGTTGTTTTTTTTATCTCCCTAACTTGTGTATTCCTGCATGACAGCACACAGTGAGACATAAAGCAGAGGCGTAAAGTACCTGCTGCAATTATGACGTCAGGCTGAAGATCCAACAGTTGTTTTCCTGTAACTGAGCCCCATTCCAGTTCTGCAACAATTAGTTTTGGGTTTTGGTAATTTGTTGCTTCTGCCTCCTGGCCTCCGGTCTCCGTTTGGATACACTGGGTAGTTTCAGGCTCCAAGACAAAGCCGTTCAAACAGATGTTTTCTGCCAGCTGTTGGAGAACGCCATGGTGGTGGTCACTAAATATGTACGTTTTAGGGTTGCAGGTTTTACAGATTGCAATTCCAGTGAAGCCGATCCCACTTCCTAATTCCAAGACTGTCCTGGAGGGTAATGGAGTAAAAGTAGTACTTATTAGGGCTCCAAATTGAGTTAGGAAATCAAAACATTCCAAGCAATCTAAAGGTAAAATCAGTTACAGATTTTTTCAATAATTTTTGAGTAAACCATCTACAATCTAATCTTTGTCTCAAAGAGCTGGCAAACACTGAAGATGCAATTGTAAGCATAAAATTAATTACTTGAAATACTGCTTTTGCATGTGGTACAAAGCATTTCCACCTGGTTTTAGACTTCTGCAGCCTGGTTGTCTCCATCTGAACTGGTTGTCCAATTCTTTTAATAGTCCATGGAAAGGAACAGACACTTCAGTAGCACAGCTCCTTTCCTTGTCAGGTCAAGACTTTAAATTAACTTGGTTGGATCTTTCCTCAAAAGTACTTGTTCCTCTTGGCTGCTTATAAACAGAGTCGAGACAATGAAATTGGATGCGCACACCTGCACATCGATCATCTGAAGAGATGAGATGAATCTCATCACGAGGTGAAGTGCACTAGTTCAGTTACAGGCTCGACAGTGCAGTAGCTGAAACTTAACAGCTGGCTTTACAGAGCAGGTCAGACTGCACGGGGTAACGTCTGGATCTTAAAACCTGTCTTAAAAGAACAATGAGCTCTGCTCCTGGATTGAAGTTTGACTGCTGCAGAACAGACGAGGGCAGCAGATATCCAGTAGCAAAAGGCCATAGCCATTTCCATTATTTTGGGGGTAAATATTGTATGTTATTAAATTCCAGGTCTGTAGCTCACAATATGAATAAAAATATCTTTTCTGATATTTCATCTGTGCTGCTGCCGTTACCTGTTACTAAAAACTGCAGAGTTCTCTATTGCCCATTCCGCGAGATGAAGAGCAGCGTCCCACGTGACGAGCCCCGTGGTTCCACCAGAGATAATTGCCACGCTCTCGGACAGGGTAACACATCCTCCCGTGGGCTGCAGGACACACACGAGAAGACAAGGATGGATCAGCACAGACAACAGGTTTTACACTTTACAATCCATAGGCAGGCAGGAAACACTCCAGGTTTCTGGGAGGTTATTTTAAAAGCAAATTATTGCTTAGTTCAGATGATTAAAAGTGATTTATAATGATGTGGTAGTAGTTCTTACCAGTAAGTAGTTTTTGTAACAGCGAGTAGATTCTTCTTCATTTAAAATATCTGCCAGTGCATCATACAGTTCATCCAGTGGCTCAGCTGCTGTGGACTCGTGCTGTGTGACAGAGAACAGGAAAGTGTGGGGTATCAAATTGTTTGTCATGAAACAGAAGACGTGCACACTTTCTGTCCCATTTTAATAGATTGTTGGCCATAATATTTTACACTGAATGCTGTTTTGTTATTACATAATATAAAACAGGCATATTTTCAAGAAAAAAAATAAAAGAGTTGGAAGCAACATGAAAAGTAGCCAGTACCTTTTTGATGAGTTCAGTCAGAAAGCATCTTCTGTACTTGGTGGAAGGGGGATATTTTACACACAGAGGGTGGAGAATGGTCTAAAACAAGAACAGCGATTGACACCGGTGACCAAGTGAAGATTTTATGAAAGGCGGTGAGGGGCCAGAGAAAGGCCAGGGAGTCACCGAGTGGCTCCTTGTGTCACTTTGACCACTGGAGCACCAGACACAGAACCTGTGGGGCTGACTTGCTTGTGACATTAAAGACATTTGTGCCCAGGCACAGGGCTCTTATTGTTGATGCTAAGAACAGCTGAATAACAGGAAGAGAAGGAAATCTGCAATTCTGCCAGGCTCAAGGAAAAACCGTGGCACCAGGTTTTTCTGTGCAAAACCCAGCACAGGGGAGCAATCACTTGGGTCACAAGAGGTGGCAGCCCGGGGTACTGCGTGACACCGAGCTGTCCCCCCTTACCTTGTGCAGAATATCCACCAGCAGGGAGGAATCCAGCGAAGTCTGTAGGTTTTGTTCCAGTTCCTAAAACAAAATAAAGCTGCATCTTCCCTGTTCCCTCCGGATGTCACCACCCGAAGCCGGTCTGCTCCTTCCCCTGCTCCCCTTCATACCAGCCAGGGGAAGGAGCGGAGCTGCCGGGCCGCCAGGAAGCGGCGCTGGAAGCGGATCCCCAGCTCCGGCTCGGCCATGGCGGCCCCGCAGGCCGCGAGTCTCGCCGTGCCGGGGCGGGGCCTCGAACCCCCGACCCTCCGGTTAAGAGGCTGATGCTCTCCCAGCCCGCAGGGGGCGCCACTCGGGACCCCTCACGTAGCCCCGGGCTCGGCCTGCACGTGGGACCACCTCGCCCCCGATGACGCATCATTGTGCGCCCTGAGGACGTCACTGCTGTGCGCCGTGGCGAAGGACACAGCGCCCGTCCGCCGCGCAGAGCCGGGCCAGGCCGCACCGGGACCGGCGCCGCCATGAGCGGCTACAGCGAGGACGAGAAGCTGCGGCTGCAGCAGCTCCGCGTCCTGCGGCGCCGCTGGCTGCGGGACCAGGAGCTGAGCGAGCGGGAGCCCGTCCTGCCGCGGCAGCGGCTGGGGCCGGTGGCCGCGTTCTGGGAGCGGTTCCTGCAGCCCGGGGGGCTCTGGCGGCAGCAGGTGAACGGGGGGCGGGACACGGGCCTGGACGCGCCGCCCCGAGCAGTCCCGGGCCTGACGCGTGTCCTTGCGTCCCACAGGTGTTCAAGGCCTACCAGACCGCCGGCTTCGTCCTGGTGCGGGTCCTGGTCCCCGCCTGGCTCCTCTGCTACTACCTGAAGTACCACGTCATGGTGCGTGCGGCCCCGGGGACGCGGGAGGGGGGCGGGGAGAGCGAGGGCGCTCTGGGCTGAACCCGGGAAGCTCTGTCCTGCAGGGAGTGATGGAACCAGCAGCCGCTTCAGCGTGAACGTGCTGGTTAAGGGTCAGCTGCAGGTTTGGGTGACGTCCCATGGTCTGGTCGGCATTTGTTTTTCCTTGCTTGAGTGACACAAATATATTTTTGGTGATGTTTTATGGTGGTGGCCAACTTTGACTGTGCTGCCTCCTGTGAGCTGGAAAGCCGCATCTTAATTGTTGCTTTCCCAGAGGAAAGACAGAGAACTGTGTCTGTTCAGCCTGGAGAAGAGAAACTGAGAGGGGATCTTATCGATTCTTGTAAATATCCCAAGATGAGTGTCAAGAGGATGGGATCAGACTCCTTTCAGTGGTGCCCAACGATAGGATGAGGGGCAGTGGGCACAGAAAACACAGAAGGTTCCCACTGAATATAAGAAGAAATTTCGTTACTTTGAGGGTAACAGAGCACTGGGACAGGGTGCCCAGAGAGGTTGTGGAGTTTCCTTCTCTGGAGACATTCAGAACCTGTCTGGACGTATCCCGTGCAAGTGCTCGAGATGAGCCTGGACTGGATGATCTGCAGAGGTCCCTTCCAACCCCAGTCGTTCTGTGATTCTGTGTCCCTGGGGATGACCAGACTGCAGCTGCTGGTGTGGGGAAGGGCTGTGGCAAACGCCCCAATGATGGGACAGACCTTCCACTTCTACAGTCTTATCCTGCTTGGGAGGGGTAATTGTTTTAGCCTTGGGTCTTTACTTGAGTCTTGTACTCAGCAGAGCTCATGTTCTAGAAGGGTTGACATCCCTGTTTTGGAAATCCTTTAAACTTCATCTGTGTAACGCTCCTTTTTCCTCATCTCCTCCCTCTCTTCTCCCCTCTCCCTCTTTCAGAAAACGCCGCACGGTGTTGTTATGTCAAATCCACGGATATTCCCAGTAAGTCTATTAATACTTGTTTTATCTTCCAGCTTGGTCAAATAGGCAGAAAAGGGATGACCTGGGGAGAAGTGCAAGTTTGTGCAGTAGCAGTGCAGGGAGAATTTCTAGAAGGATGAGCTTGATCCCGTGGGCAGGCTGCCCTGCAGCAGCACAGTTACAGTATTTTTGAGCAGTTTTCATCTTGTCCTTGTTTCAGTGGTACCTCCCTCTGTAGCAGCAGACTGACCTGACAGCACCTGGTTGACAGCACTGCCCGTCCTGGGCAGAAAATACAAGCATTCCCTTCTGGCAACACAAGCCTCAGTTACGGCACAGTAACAGCATCTTTGTGTTTAAAGCCTTTGTGAAAGCCTATTTATTAATGCATGGAGCGACAGAGAGGAGTGTTTCTGCTTCTCCTCACTGCCAGGGGTGGCTGTTGTCAGGAGTTGGGAGGAGTTCAGTGCTGACCGTGTGTTGGTTCTGGCCACACAAGCTTGGTCCCAGGTGTCCTCGAAGGTCCCCCACACTCAGGCATCCCCAGAGAGCTGGAGCTGTGCCACCCTCCACTTGGGCTCAGGTTTACAAAGCGGAGAGTGTCAGATTGTTTGGTTTTTACCAGTTTTCAAACTGCTCTGAGCTGTTACTTATTATTTGGTGTAGTGAGTCAGTGGGCAGATATTCTCATATAAGTTTATCTTTGCTATTTCCGCCAGTTGCAGGGTTTTTTTTGCATAATATCTGCCTAATTGTGCTTTATCTAAAATAATGAAAAGTTCCATTGCTAACGACCACATAGCAACATACTGAAGGCCAAGCTGTGGGACTCTGACTTCAGCCTCATTACTCACTGTGGGTTTGGAGACTCACAGCTGTGCTGTGTTGAAGGTGGTTGTGCAGTGCTATAAGTCCAATAGACATTTTTTTAAAACCAGATAGTCTCAAAATGTTCAGCTGCTGTTCTGTAGCTGAAAAGAAGGGGTAAAGCAAGTGTAGATTTCGGATAATTTGGCTGTGATGTAACTTCAGCAGCCTGGGAAATGTTGGGTGAATGAGAGTGCTCTGAGTGAGTGGTAGTAAGATATTATATTTTGTCTGGAAGTGGGGATGGTTAGAGCAGAATTGAAAGTGTGCTGTGTGAAGAGAGGGACTGGGTGCAGGAGGAGATGCTCACCGTGCTCTCTCCTTCCTTCAGGGGGACAGGATTTTAGAGACTGGAGAAATTATGCCACCCTTGCCCGAAGAACCTGATGAGCACCACTGAAAGCTGATTTCCTCCTGCACCAAACAAAGCGAGAACTGCAGCTGCTTTATCTCTTCTATAAAAAAGTCTTTATCGTGCTTCGCCTCAGCCTTTCTGTCATTTACTTTCTCCTTAGTCCAATTTGTTCCAGTTGCTCCTTGAATGGGAGTTTCTTTTGCCTTCATTGAGCGTTATTGCTAAGTCCTGGTGACCTCCGATGCCCCTTCCTCAACTTTTTATCTGACCTGACAAGACCTGGCAGCAGGACAGTCTGACAGCCTGACAGTCACAGGAGAGAGGCTGTAGATCCCAGGGGATGGTTGATACACACACACAGGTAGCAGAAGTGGCACTGCTGCCACAAATCCTTTGTTCTTTACCTTTTAACACTTCCTTCTCTGTCCTCAGCCCTTTATGAGCTGGAGTCTTCCTGCCCTCACTGGCCCCATATACCTGGGGCACTCTGTACTGGGGGAGACCAGGCTCTTGATGAGCAGGGAATTGGAGGCAATGATGCGTATGGATCCCCACCATCTTGAGATACTTTATGATTCTAAATATTTGGTGGCTCCTTTGGGGATAGAAATGGTTTAACCAGCAATCCAAAGGGTAACCTGAGGAATGCAAGGGGAGGGGCTGGGACAGAAGCCCCTCATGGAACCCTCATGGAACCATGTGTGACCAGTATAGCCAGTGTTTGTGAGGTCAAGGTCGCAGGCAGGAGCCCCACTGCTGTTCCTGGGGGCAGCCAGACCTCTCACAACACCTCTGGTAGGAACTCGCACCAACAGGCCATGGCCAACGCGGGGCTGAAAACTCTGGTGCCATCGAAGGAGATCAGGGAGGCCGTGGACCCCATATCAGGCACCCACACTCAGCCTGCAGCCTCCAGGTGCCTGCTGAGCCCTCAGGACCTTGCCAAGCCCTCAGTCGCCTCTTTCCTTGGGTAAAAGGCAGCTCAGGGTGGGCTGGCAACTGGGAACAAAGTGGAGGAGCAACTGTGGGCTGAGAGGAGGCAGGAGGATCCTGCTGGTCATTACTGGAAGGTTCTGGATGGGGGCACTGGGGAAGCTCCAGGGGTCCCTGGAAGGGCTGCAAAGTCAGCCGGGGTTGTTGGGGGACACTGGGGAAGGTAGAGAATCAAGGGGGAGACTGGGAAGTTGATGGGGGTATTGAGGGTTATCAGTGGCAACACGGGGGCAATGGGGTTAATGGAGGGGTTATGGGGGTCACAGGGGAACCAAGACATGTGTGTGCTTCCCATGGCCTTGGGGGTACCTGTCACCGCCTCTGCCTCACGTTATGTCAGTGCCCCCAGCGTGGAGTTCCCGAGGAGCGCTCCTTCCTCAAGCTGCTGCAACCTGAAGCGAACCTTTGGCTCTACCAATTTGCTGCTGCTCAGCCTGGATGACGCTGATGACACTGCAGAGGAGGAAGAAGAGGAGGAGGAGGAGGAGGAGGCGGCTTCCCCAGGCCCCTGCCTGCACTCGCCATGCCCCAAGGATGACACTGAGCCCATCGCCCCACCGGTGAGTGACTGCTGGGGTCCCCTGACACCCCCACTCCACTAATGAGAGGCTGGTTGGGGTGCCCTACATCTCGAAGGATCTCCTGCTCACTTCTGCAATGCTTGTGAGGAACTGGGGACTGTGACATCTCCTGAGGACGCCCCACACCCAGGGGGGTACCTTATATCCCCGGGGCTCCAAAATTCCCCCAAGGAAGCCCTAACGCCTCTTTTCCTCTAGTGAGACCCCCCCCAGCACTACAGGGAATTTGTAGTACCCCCAGAGTTCTGTGGATATCCCCTAGAGCTGCCCCGATCCCCCCTGTCCCTATGATGTGGGGCCCGGATGGCTGTTCTGTGCCACAGACTCAGTCCCACGTCTCAAGCACTGGTGTGGGTCAGGTTGTGGAGCCTGTACATGGGGCCCCAGGATCTCCTGGGCATTTTGGAACAGATAACCCACCCTGAGTAGTGGGAATAGATACCTCTCCTTAAACAGGGAGGGGTTTGACTGTAACCACTCTACCAAAAAAGACAATACAGGACACGGAACTCGTCCCGGCACAGTTACAGCCAGAGCGTTCTTCACCGCCGCCTGCCCTGTAGCCTGAAGGAGCTCGTGCCACCTGTCGAGCAGGAGGAGCACCCACCCATTGTGAGACACCACACTGCTGACGCGTGCTGGACCTGCATGACGAGTGTCCCTCCGCAAATATAGCGTGGCTTTTCCCCTGGGGGCTCTGGGCCTCAGACCTCTCAAAATCTTTGGGTCTTATTTTCCTCTTGCGCTAAATGTGGGCGATGTATTATCTTGACAAATCAAAATTCTTCTGGGTTTGTATGATATTGTTCCCTCAAACGTCTTGTTTTACACACACCCCTTACACGTATGTACACACAGGAGTAAGGGGGGTACACACCGGTACATCTTCTACATAACTTCCTTTTGAGATCCTTGCTAGGTAAAAAATATTAGAACCACTCTGATCATCGATAGATACACATATATAATATATATTTAGTCAAGAGTTAACATTTCTTTGCACCTCTCTCGTTGCAAAAAGCCTTCCAACAGCTGAAGGCTGCATGGAGGAAGACCTCCTCCCAAATGGGTGATGGACCATATGCTCTGAGCTGTGACTTTCTGTTCAGCCCTTGGGGGAACCATCAGGACCTTGTCGTTCCTCAGGCTGCAAAGGAGAGGGTTAGGGCAGATACCAGGAAAGAGCCACTTGCCAGTCCCAAACTGGGGCAAACTGGAGGCAGAGCAGGAGGTGAGGATGGAGGCAGGTGCTCATTAAAAGCTTGATGTCTTGGGAAACAAGGACTGGAAGATCCTTGGGTGCTTGAGCACACCAGCTCTTCCTCTCACCTGCTGTGCCTCAAGCAGGAGTTGCTGGTTCAGCACTGTCTGTGAGAACTTGGCCAAGAAGCCACCCTGGGCATCCCCTAGTCCTTGTCAGCCCTGTCTGTGCCACCCTTCATGGCTGGCTTGTTGGGCCTGCTCCATGTCACCTCCCAATCCCTCCCACCCCCCAGGCTGTCCCATTGTGTACCAGCTCCCAGTCAGTGCCAGGCAAACTTGTTTTCCAGAGGAGGAGATGCTGAGGATACGGAGCCATCTCAGCAACTGTGTCTGTGCTGATGCATGGTGGAACCCGTGAGGATTGATACGATATTTGCTTCTTGGATATCGGCTGATCTCGACTGGGCAGGTCCGTGGGGCCGGGCAGGCTGCAGCCTGTGGCACTGTGAGAACTGGCTGATGCTCCTGCAGAGCTGCTCTCCATCAGCTTTGAGAAGTTGCGGGGACTGGGAGAGAGTCTTTGCAACTGGGGGAGTGCAAGTTTAGCACCATCGTCAGGAAAGGCTGAGGATGACCCAGGCAGCTACAGGCCAGCCAGTGTTGCTGCAGTCCCCAGGAAAAAACATAGAATGAGGCCCTTTACAGTCACAGTATCACAGTATGTTTGGGATTGGAAGGGACCTCGGAAGATCATCTAGTCCAATCCCCCTGCTGGAGCAGGAACACCTAGGTGAGGTCACACAGGAACATGTCCAGGCGGGTTTTGAATGTCTCCAGAGAAGGAGACTCCACCACTTCCCTGGGCAGCCTGTTCCAGTGTCTGTCACCCTTAATGAGAAGTTTTTTCTCAAATTTAAGTGGAACCTCTTGTGTTCCAGCTTGATCCCATTACCCCTTGTCCTATCATTGTTTGCTTTAGAATGTGTGGCAGGTGGAGGAGATGGGGAACACTCATCATGGAGTTAGAGTGCCTGAAAAATGTGATCGCTTTCTGCGATACGATGACAAGGTTTGATCAGAGCAGAGCAGGGGATGACATTACCTTGCCTTCAGCAAGGCTTTCAGTGCTACTAAAGCATTCGTTTCTGGGAATGCAGTTCACTGAAATATTGATGCCTCTGCTGCATCGGCTGAAAGTTTGATTCTCTTTATAATCAATGATGGAAATAGGAACTTATCTGGAATAACTGGAACCCTCAGTCTTTCTCCATTGCTCACGGGTGAAGATGTGATGGCTGGTACAATTTACATGCCTCAGTTTATACATCTAAAATTAAGTTATGTAAATCCCAGTTCATGTGACTTCCTAACAGAACACGCTGGCATTCATCCACTATTTGAAATCACTTTGTAGCTGGGCAAATTTAGTTTTATACGTTTGCTCTCCAAGTATAGGGGGCCACGCTGATAATGTAATTCCAACCAGGAACTCCCCCATGACATCAGAAGAGCTGGATGTCAAGCAGCTGCTTTTTTTGTGCTGTGTAGATACGATGTTGAAACCCACACTGAGTGTGCAGTGACTCCACTGCTCCTCTCTTCACTCAGTGCTGTGCAGTCATACTTCTCATGTCTCAATTAATAACCATGTGCATAACAAAAGCAGCTTAATTCAGCTGCCCCCACATAAGCGTGCAGAGGCATTTTAGGTGCTTTGAAGATCCTTCCTTGTCTCCAACTGCTCCTTAGTAAGGTTGAATATAGCAAGGATGAAAACATCCCATATGTCTCGTGTGATGTGTGGACATCTTGGACACCCTGTCCTGTTACAGCTGACGCTGTTGTTTAGATGGTGATGGGTCTCACTTGCAATAGCCACCATGGTGCAGCTGGTGGTTTCTTACTCAGCCCAACTTCACCCTTTATGCAGTGGCTCCCAACAGGTTTTGTCTTACACTGGGCAGGGGAGCTCACTGTCCATTTCGGGGTGCAGGGCCGTGTGCCGGGACACCTGCCCTGTGCTTTTCTCGGCTGCTGGGGGAGCAGCCTGTGATTTCCCCAGCCCAGGAAACCTGCCTGTGGGTGAGGGCAGCAGGGAACAGCTCTTCCCCCGGTCCACTCTTGGAGAGCAAAGGGAGAGCTGCTTCTGCAGCCTCTGGAAAAGATCTGTCTACAAATAAATGCATCAGTATGACTAGCAGTTACATCTCACTGAGAGATGGACAGAAGCAAAAGCTATTCACTTGGCTTTTGGTTCCTGCATCGTCTTCACAGAAGACTGACGGGTTTGCCAAACGTGTTGCTATCACAACTCCCCTCAGCTGCCCACACATAAAAGGCTCAGGTCCCCTTGGGCTGGGCCCAACAGCCTAAAGATAACATTTCCCCCATTAAGCAGCTGTCCTTTTTCATTCAGCAATCATTAATCCCCCCTCCAAGTGCAGTGGCATGAACGATGCTGCTTTTGCTGGAACAATGACCATTTATTTCACATCTGCGTGTGCCAGATCGACTTGGCCATTTTCGCTTCTGACTGCAGGAGGGGAGCACCCCTGCACCCCCAGCTCAGCAGGAGCTGCCCCTGCTCCACACCTCGGTGCAGGAGGGTTTGAAGCTGCTTCTTAAAACAGGTGAGTCTGAGCTGAAGCTGGCAGGGGGAACATGCTCCACCTGAGAGCTGTGGTTTTTGGGCAGAGCTTTTGAGCGGCCATCGAGGCTCCCGCCGCCGACACCCGCGCTCCGCTCCCGCCCGCCTCCCCGCCACCGCGGGCTGCAGGGTGGCCGCGCACCGCCGGAGCGCCGGGCCGGCTCCCTGCCAGCCTCATGTGCTGCCAGGTCATTAAGAGCTGTAATTAGCCAGGGTTCGGCGGCTCCTTCCAAGGCGGCAGGGCAGGCCGGGCAGCCCGGATCCGCTCAGCCCCGGGCTCCCATCCCTGCGCCGGGCGCGCCCGGGCTCTGATCCTGCGCCTGCCCCGGGGAGCGGATGGGAACCGCTCGCCCCGCGGCGCCGGGACACGCTCAGCGGCTCACGTAGCCTCAGAAGAAAAGGTGTTGTCGGTCCGGGAGCTCAGGACCGTGCCCCCCGCCGTTCGCACCCGAGGCTCCGACCGACCGGAGACCCGCGGCCCTCGGGCGGAGCCTCCGCGCCCCCCGCTCCCGCCGGAGCCTCGGGGGACAGCGCCGCCTTCGGTGCGGACCCCCCGGGCAGAGGGGGCGCTCTCCCCGCAGCGGTCCGCAAAGCACCCTGGGAATTGTAGTCCTCACTCTCAGCGCAGGGTCCCCGCTGCGGCCGCGCCTCGCCGCCGCCCTCCCCCGCTCCCGCCGGCCCCTCGCCCGCCGAGGGGGCCCCGCGGCCGCCCCCCGGCTCCGAATCACCGCTCTCGGCGCGCTCCGCTCCGCCATCGCCTTCCGCTTCCTCCGCGCGGCGCCCCTCGGGGCTTGTAGTCCCCCCGCGCTATTCACAACGGCCTCTGCGCTGTTTCCGCGCCGTAGCACCCGGAGGCCGGGATGGGGCGCTACGCCACGGCGGCGGCGTAAGGGCGGGCTCAGGGACTCCGGGGCAGGCCGGGCCGGCGGCGGAGCGGGAGGAAGGCGCCGGCAGAGCGGCCGGGAGCCGCGGCGGCTGGCAGGCGGGAGGGCGGGCGGGAGGGAGGGAGTGGAAGTTGCTCTGCCCGGGGGAAAGTGCGGGGCCGGGGGGGGACGCGAGCAGCAGCGCGGCCGCCTCCATCCTCAGGTAAGCGGCAGCGGGGGGCGGCGGGGGCCTCCGGGGGCGCGGGGGAGGCGGGGACGGGCCTCCCGCTGCAGCCTCGCGGGCCGCGGCTCCCGGCAGCGGGAGCTCTCCCGGCCGGAGCCTCCGGCTGGGCCCTGGCCATCCCGGGCCGCCCCGCACCACCTGTTGCCGGTGGGCCCGAGACGGTGGGGGCGGTGGGAGCCGGGCCTGGGGGCCCGCGGGGGGACCCGGTGTCGGGGTCCTGCTACTGGGGGGAGCCGGGAATCCCGCCTCTGGGCTCTGCGGCTGTTGGGGTGCCCTCCCAGGCTGTGAGTGACCCCGGGGCTGCAGCCGCCCTGCTCAGACCTCAGCCCGGCCGCAAGCCCCGGCGGGGCTTTAATGGACTGGGTGTCGTGCAGCAGCCGTGGGGAGGCGGCGGAGGCTCCGTCAGCCCCGCGCTGCCGTGCCGGACCCGCCGGCACCGAGCCCTTGAAGCCAGCTCCGGTCTCAGCCTGGGGAGAGCGAACCCCCTGGTTATCCTCGCCTCGCTGGTGGTGGGTAACGGGCTGGGTACCGCTGAGCACCGGCTCGGGGGCTGGACCACGGCAGAGCCCCCGAGAGAACCAGGGATGCCTGTTCTTCAGGTCTGCACTCTAACCTTCCAGGTTAGAAACCCGTCTGCTAGGGGGTGAGCAGGGTTTTGTGCAGAGTTGTTAAAACATTTGCGAGTTTGCCCTTTGGAGTCGGTTGGCTGGCTATTACGCTTGGGTCTTTAAAGCATCCTAAAGCTCCTCAGGCCTCGGTGCCCCATCAAGACCCCCAGATTTTACTGCATATCAGTTCTCCTGCAACTGTAGGCATGTCAGCCTCCAGATCCTGGATGCAGGAATCTGTTACAGTGGGTGGAAAAGGCTTTGTACACTGACCAGCCTCTCTGTTTTCTGAGCAGCTCTGCTCTCCCTGCGCCTGCTTCTGGGGTACATCCCTGACCCCTCAAGCATCAAGAAATCTGGGAGAGATTGAATAATGTGCACGTTGTGTTTGAAATGTCATATTGTTTCCTCCAAGCATTTTTTCAGATCGAAATCTCAGCTGGTGCTCAGCGCTCTGCAGGCCTTCGGGCCCAGGATGCGGATGGGTGGTTTTTCATGGTCGGACAGAAGGTTATCTGGGAAGCTCTTGCTGTATGTGGCCTGGGGCATTTGTGCACTGATGGTGGTGTGCTGCTGCGGGTCGGTCAGGAGGTACTGGAGACCAGGAGATTCGTTTAGAGGGACCTGAGGTGGAGATCAGCGGATCACAGCTGCGGGCTGGTGGAGAAAGGCTGCAGATCCCCGACTATAGCTCTTGTCAATCTGAACACTGAGATCTTGCCATTCTTTGCACACTGTCACCTGGGACTTGTAGGGACTTGTGCTTCAGGGCTGTACTCTGTGTGAGCTGCCACCTTTCCTAAACTGGAGCAGGCCTGTGGTGGGAGGATGGCCAAGCGGCAGACCCAGCCTCCTGTGATGCTGCGAGTCTGCTGGTGGCTTTTGCATGGCCCTTTCTCGACAACTGCTGCCAAACAGACTGGTTTGTGCCCAGGACTGAACCAGGACTGAGCTCTGCCCAAGGAACGAGTTACAGTAGCATAACGTGTCAGAGAAGCATGATTCAAATTAAGATGATTTTATGTACATGGGGATATTATTAACTAGCTTAAAGTTGCATCAGCTTCTGTTTGTGTCCAAGGCTTTACCAGTTGAATGCAGAAGGCAAGACCCAACATTACTCCCCTCCCCGGGTGGGGTTGGAGGGCTGGAGAGGCCTTTGAAGGTTTGAAGTGACTTGCCATGTTTGCTGAGCCATGTTGCTTTGGCAGGAAAGAAAACAGCCTCCTGCAGCCCAATGACTTAGTGCGTAAGGGAACCCCAGGCATGGGCCAGGCACAGTGTCTTTTGAATCGGAGCAAATATTGAAAAACAAACCAAAACTGCTAAAGTTGCACATAAAAAAGACTGGGCGTCCTGCCCAGACTTGGAGCTGTCTCACTGTAGCAGAAGGGCTGGGTAACCCTGTGTGGGGGCTGGATCCCCTCGTGGGGCACCCAGGTTACCCTGCTGCTCTCCGGGCTGTCCATGGGGCACCCTGTATCTTTGCTCTGGATACCACTGCTTTGCAGCTGAGAGCAATTGGCTTTATCATGTGGAAAATACACTTCCATCCGTTTGTCAGGTTGTAGTGGTTGCACATGAGACCTAGAGAGAGACCCGGCCTGTCCCTGGGCCCGTGGACACGGCTGTGCTGATTTCCACTGATGGGGATGTCACCTGCTCCAAGCTGAGATGCAAGTGGCAGAAAAGCTTTTTTCCTCTCATCTTCCTGCTCCATCTGAAACCAGGCTTTTGTTCGTTGCTGGGTTCCTACTGACCCTTTTGCGAGCAGAGTGCCCCGGGAAGGAACAGATCCCGTGGATTTCTGAGTGAGGGTCTTTTTGAAGCAGGTCAAGGCTGGAGCGATGGGCCGTGATTGCCTGTGGTTAGACCCAGGGGCTGGGAGAGAGGAGGCTGATGTGGAAAGCGTGCGTGTGAGCCCATGTCCTGCCGAGACGGCTCTGTTCTAGTGCACAGTGAACAGCCGATTTGCTGGGACCTGGGCCTCTGAGAAAGGTCGTACACAGTGCAGCCTTGGGAAAGCTGCTTATGCGGGTGGGACAGGTGAGTCAGTGGCTTCCTCCTCATTTTCCATCATAATCCCACTCTTGAGAGCGAGATGTGCTGTGTGCCTGCTCCCCACAAGCCTCCGGGATCTGTCTGCGTTTGCCTCAGCTGTGCTGGTGGCTGTTGGGCCCTGCCTGGCACACAGCCCCCTCCAGGCCACTGTCACTGAGCTGGGCAGGGAGGAACAGGCTACTACTGAATGTCTGCTGCGCTCCCGTTACTATTTGGAGGGTTGTCATCTGCCTTGTATTTAGCAAAGGCAGCTGAGGAAGGCAAGGGAGGCAGAAGGGCTCTTGCCTGCACATGAGAAACATTTAACTCTTGCCTTCACAGCTCCCTTCCCCCCCGTGTTGGTGGCTCTCGGGTTGGCTGATAGGAAATGCCGGTGGTGTTCCCAAAATTTCTCATGTTCGGTCGCTTAAAGGATGTGGAGGTTTTTGTGTGGCGTTTCCTCTTGCTCTGGAAAAAATGCTGCTGCCCTGGTGCCTGGGCAGAAGGGAGAAGGGGGAGCCCTGGAAAGGAAATAAGATCCAAAGAAATGTGTCACCAGCAGAAAGAGCAATTGTTTTCCTGCATTTATATTGCAGAGCATTGTCCTGTTCAGGCAGCTGATGTTTGACAGCCAAGATAATACATTTATATTGATGTAATTAGCCGGACGTGGAGTTTGCTGAATGGCTTGGGGGCAGCATGCTTTTCAGTCTAACTCTTGCAAATAGATCAGTGAGGACTGGAAAGCTGCCGTGGGTTGCTAGAATTGGCCCTTTGGGTTTCTGGAGGTTGAGTACATAACTGCTGATATTTCCTATTGTGCTGTACCCTGCCTATTTGAAAAGAAAATAACTTGAGGGAACGTGGGGCTATTTTTGCCAGCTTGAGATGATCAAGTTTGATTTCTAAAAACTGAAGCTGAGTCTTTAGGCTTGCACATTAAAAACAGCATTGGAACCATATCTGTTCCTCTACAAATGCATGCCTGTGTACTTTGCCAATAGTGTAAACTCTAATGTGTTTTCACAAAAAGAGAAAAAAAAAAAAAAAAAGGAAATAGCTTTTCTGTTCCTGCAATGCAGCCCCTTTTGTAACAAGCCAGGGCGCTCACTAAATGCTGAGGGCCTGAACAGTGTCAGCATTCCCGGAGGGTGACAATTGCTCTGTGTCAGGGAGGCCAAGCTGGCGTCTCACCTCACTCCTGGGATTGGCAGCCCCTTCCAAAGCTGCAGGGTTATCAATACACATTGGCTTTGGTAACATGAGACCAAGACCTTACAGAAAGCTGTCGCACCCCCCCCGAGTGATATCGCCCAGCTGCATTGCCAGCCTGGCTCTTCCTGCAGCACTGAAGTTTGCCCTTTTGCATCTTGTTCCCAGCGCCAGCCCAGATGATTTTTGCTTTACTGTAGATATCACAGGCAGCTTCCCAGCTTGGGTTGTGTTCTTCTGACAGCAGAAGGTCCTTCTGCTCCTGTAACAAAAAGGTTTGCAAAGAAGCTGACTCGCAGGCAGCTTTGCTGAGCAACCAGTTAACTCCCCCGTATTTGTGCCGGTCCGTGGAAGTGGGAACATGGCACGAGGGCCTCTGTGTGCTGGGCTGTGTCCCCCCCACCCTGGCAGCCCTGCCCTCTGGAGAGGCTGCAGCACTGATGTGCTCAAGGTCTTGCTCTCCAACTTGTCTGTATCAGTCGCCTGCCTGTCAGACTCTGACCAGCGGGCAGAGCTCGGGCAATCATTGGAATTTCAGCACAGCCAAAAGGCTTTATTTTAAGCTGCTGGGTGTTAAGCGGTTTCTCTTCCTGGCTCATGCGTATGTGAATGTGTCTCCTACAAGAAAAATGACGTGGTGTCATGTAGGCTGATGTAGGCATTGTGGGGTGCTCTGTCCTCTGGTGTTTGTCTCGCTCTCACTAGCTCTCCTCGTGAGCCTTGAGCCTTTGCAGGGAGCAGGAGCAACTCGACTGAGTGCTGTGGAGATGCTGTGGGCCTGGAGCTCCCTGTGTAACCAGTGCTGTACAGAACCTTGGGCTAAAAGGATCAGGGTTGTCCTTTTGAACCTTCATCAGTCCCTTATTTACTTTTTACCGGTCCCTGGGTGGTGTCTCTTGCCCTCTTCAAAACATTCTCCATTTGCCGGTTTGATTCCATTAGCAGCACAAGTCCAGGCGTTCATCATAGCTCACCTTTTCCTCACTGCCTGGAAATCTCAGTGGTGCAGAGCACTGGAAGAGAAAAGCTCTTCGTGAATTCACCATAACTTACCCCAGGGGCATCACGCTGCACCTCATGGTGTGGCTGTGGGGAGGGTGGGCAAGGTGGTGGGGGCAGAACTGGGCCCGTTGATCTTGCATGCTTCTGCCAGGCTCCTAAAGAGGGTCGGTGATCATGTTCTGGCTCAATCCTTATTTGCTTTTTTGCTCCATCCTCAATCTAAAATAGAGAAGGTGAGAGAGTGTGGTGAACCAAACAGCTATGGACAAGGGTTCTTGTTGCCTCCATCTGATAAAAGCCCATCCCAAAGGAGACAGCACTTTCAAATGTGTGAATTTCATTAAAATAGGTTGTTTTGAGAACAGAGAATATGAAGGGGGAAGGGGGAATGTCTTGGGGGAGGGAGGTTTACCGAGGCAAGCATTCAAACGTTGTGTCTTCTGGGGGTGCGATGGGCACATTTGACATAATCAGAGGAATTTGTACTTTTGAATTTCCAGTAGATGTAACCACTAATGATGTCCTGGCCATGCAGAGTAATTAACATCTGTTTCTGTATTTGAACATTCAGGCAGTGTGCCCCTCCAGACATCCCTGCGTTCACAACAGACCCCTTGGGAGATTGTGCCCTGTTGCTAATTGTTGAGAGCTGTCCAGAATCCTTCTCGTTAAGATCCTGCTGTGCTCCTGAGGTGTTGCGTTACCTGGTACGACGACAGCTCTCACCAGAATGCTAAGCAGCAGCCACCGTCAGAGAGAGTAAGGCCAGTGGTGGGAATAGAACTGTGAAGTCACCACCAAAGGTCCTGAAACCACGAGTGAAGAATCCAAGTGGACCTAAAAGCAGACCAGTTCCTGTCTCCAGGTGGGACTGCGCTCCAGCCTGTCGCCAGCCGGATGCCGCGGGAAGCACAGAGCCTTCTGAGAGCTGTTGTTCGAGTGGATGCTGATTGAGTGGCCTGAAATGTGAGGTTGGTTCCGTCTGCTAGTGCGATGCTGATAGGCCTGGAGTCTCAGCAGCTGTTGATTCTTATGTGCATTTCTGTCCTCTCTGTTCACCAGCCTGGTGCAGCCCCCGCTCCTTCTAGCAGGCTTGGTGTGCGGCCAGCGGCTCTGCGCAGAGACCATCTAGCATGCTCCTCCAGCCGGGCCGCTCAGCGGGTGCCAACAGCAGCCGTTTGGTTCCAGGGACACCAGGCTGACTTCACACCAATCGGGCATCGGACCTGCAGAGCAGAAACTGTGCTGGGTGAGAGGCTTTTCTGACTGCGGTTGGCTCTGGGCTGCGAGTGGCTGAAAGGAAAAGACCTTTTCTGGTTTTTAGGCACGGTTACTCTGCTTCTTGTCTTCCATGCCTCTCGTTCTTGTCTTGTTTTGATTTCTTCTTTGAGTGTTTCCTTTGCTGTCTGTGTGAAGGCCACGTGCTCTTATGGGTGGGGACAGTGGTGTCCCCTGGTTTTCTCATGGCAAAGAAGAAGCTGTAAGAGTGGAACGGAAAATGTGGCGTTTTCCAGGACCTCGCAGTCTATAACCGTGGAAACTGCATGACGGTCCCAGGGTGTGTTTGAGGCAGTGCGAGGGCAAGGAGATACATTAATCTGTGAAACTCTGCATTGCTTTGCTTGCAATAATCACAGTGCCACAGCAATTCCCAGCCCAGGACTGGGGCAGAGGGGTGAGTGTGTTGTACCTGCTGTGGCTGGGCTGCTCTCGGCCTGGTGATTCAGAGCTTGCTCTGCAGGGACAGGACGAGGTGGTGGGAAGCTGCTCTGAGCCTGTACCTTCATGATACGCTTGTGATTTCCACTGCAGAAGAGTGTCTGATGGTGGTGTCCTTGCGCTCAAATGAGCCAGGCTGATGTAGTCTTATCCCAGCCAGGTCTTTGGATCAATTGAATGCACACTAGTGTGCTGTGTGTTGGCCGATCTGGTCTGCCTGGATGTTTATGAGCAAGCTGGAGTCTCCATGTGAGTTTGGTGTCCAGCTTCAGCAGAAGGTCTGCAGGAATCTCTTGCAGTTTGCAGTATGTGAAGCCAGACCATGAGCACTTTGGCCTTTGGGTGGTGACTGTCACCAGGCAGGTGTTGGCTGAGATCTGTGCCCTGACTAGTCCTCAACTGTGGGAGGGATGAAGTAACATTCCTGCTCTTGGATCACTTTTGATGCAGCCTTAGGGTGTGTTGTGAATGCTACTGCAGTTGTGCAAAGCCCTTGTTCCCGTTGCCTGACCTTGCCATGCCGGGTGCTTCAGCAAGCAGAGCCTGGTGGAGGGAAGGTTGGGGGTCTGCAGCCCCACATGAGGCTGAGGCAACTGGATATGTCTTGGAAGGCATTTGAGAGTGACTCCTGTAATGTGATCTCCTCTGCATCTGCCTGGTTGAGTTAATGGGAGTTCAGCACGTAGCCAACTGGTCTTGGTTAAGAGGCCAGCTCCATCGCTGTGTGGGGAGGCATGCTGGATGGCTCGTTAGGGCTGGGTTTACTGTAGCAAAAGCAGCTTTTTACTCAAAGCATCTGCGTTATGTTTCAGCTCTTTCATCTTAGAGTACAGCAGTTTCCTCATGTGATCATTATATTTGTTCAAATAACTGCTCTCATGGGCAAATATTGCTTAAGGTGTCATGTAATTGAACACATCCCACAGTTTCAGCTGTATTGGTGTAGCTGAAGAGGAGCCGCTTGTGACAGACAGTAAGCTAGTGTAGCTACTGCGGTGAGAAAAGGGGAGTATTGCAGTGGTGTGGGGCACTGTTACACCTCTGTCACTTCAGTTGTACCAGGTGTGATTCTACTCATATAATTTCAGTTACGATATGATTTCCTAAGAGCAATAATGGCATGGGTACAACATCAGTATGCAAAAGGATTCATGTGTTTTTCAGGATGGCCCAGGACAGAGCACGGGTGTAATCTGGAGGTGGAGAGGGCTGAGCAGTGATGCGATGTTCTCCATTAGGTTATCACACTGAGCTGTGCTGCAAGAGGAACTGTCTTCTTGCCCCCTCTGGGTTTCTCTGTCTCTGTCCTACATTCCTTGTCCTTGCAGAGATGGCAGCAGCCTCTTGAGCAGTTCTCAGTGATTCTTATGCATTTGTCTCTTGGTTATTTCTGATGGAAATGCCAAATGCCACTGTTGTCTGTCAGGTGTGTCCTACCTCTGTGCTTGCCTGAGGCACAGCCAGATATGTGGTGGTTTAAATCTAGGGCATTTGGTTGGAAATTGGGACATGGTGTCCAACTGAAGCTGGGAAAGTCCAAACTGCATACGAATGGCAGCAGGAGGCACTCAGGTACCACTGCCCTTGCGGCTTTGGACAGGGTGGTGCGGTGAAGTCTGGGAGCTGTGTCTTGTGAGGGATGCAGCTGGACATGGCTTGGACAAATTATATATTTACGGTCTGTCTAATCTGTGTTAGAATTAAAGCTGTGGCTGGAGTGTCTGGGAACAGTGTGCTCAGGGGACATCTGCTCTACCTCCTGTCTCTGGGACTTCGCTTTCAAAGTCTGTGTCCTGGGCTTTTGCTGGCTGTGAGACTCTGCTTCTTGCTGCAACTCTTTTCCCCTTCCTTCTGCAGTGACCAGCTCTTCGGCTGCTTATCTTTCAGCTTAGCGTGATCTGAAGATATCCCTGGCGTCCTTTTGGGTATGACCTTGTGTTTGTGTTATGCCGGGACACCTGTGGCTCTCTGTGAATTCAGCTTGCTGAGTGATGGGGAGGAACTTGGTGGGTCATCAGGTCCAGTTCCCTGCTGCTGAAGACAGTCAGCTCGTGCAGGTCGTGAACTTGTCCAGGAGCTCATTGTTGGAACTAACTCTGTGCTTTTCCCCCAGTGCTTCTGGAGCAGCCAGTCCAGAGATCTGCTCTTTGAAAGGTTAGAAACCCTCCTCTGACTTCCAGCCTCCAGCTTTCCTGGGCTCGTTTATTGTACTTGTGCCATTGCAGAGTGTCATCTTGCAGATGAGAGATGACTTGCAAATTTTTTTCTTTCCCTGGTTTGCTGTAACCTTTATGTCCTGCACCAGTCATGGCTCTCAATGCAGATTTGTCCTGGAAATATCTTGGAAACTACTTTGTTTTTCCTTTGCTTCTTTTTGGGAGGCTGGTTTTGCTGGGCCCGTTTCTTTCTGTGTTGTGCTTTTGAGTGTTTTAAATGCAGATGGGGTTCTGATCTGGATAGTCTGGGAATGTTAGCGAATACAGAAGAGCACTTTTTGCGCTACTGTCACTTTTGTCTTCTCTTTTAATGCTTGTCCTTGCTACTTGTGCCATTTTGCCCCTTCAGGAGGGAGAGATCTTGTCAGAAACAGTCGAATCAAGGTGAACCTGATAAAGCAATGTACTAAAGAACCAGTGCCTGGCTCTTACTCGTGGCTCTTATTCATGTTTATCTCTAGCTGTGAATGTGCAATAACAACAGTTCTGTTCTGCACAGGCTGGCACAGCCTCAGACAGGAAGATCTGCTGTTTACCAATCAACACTCTGCTGCAAGTGAGAAAGGGGAAAGAAACGTTTCATTGCTACTGGGTTACCCAGAGTGTAGTTAAACCTTTCTGAAAAAAAGAGGAAACTAAGAGCACATGTGTTACTCGATGCATTTTTTCCTGGCAAGAGTCCTGTGTGTCTGTTCTTCCTGCAAAGCCTCCTTGCTTATGCTACTTCCCATTAAATCTATAGCATATTGGTAGCAGGCAAGTAACAGCTTCCTGTTTTTATAATGCAGCCGGTCTCAGCAGGCAGCCTGTTGAGGTGGTTTTTCAGCCTGGTGTGTTTTGTAGCTGGGGCAGTCTGCGGGCTGAGTAGGATGACAGAACTCTGCTACGAGGATTATAAATAAAGGGAGGAAAAGATGTGGAAATTAGATCGGCTGGTAAAGCTTCCCAAGATGGGATGCTGTGGCTTGTCTTGTTTTGTTTCTTCCTCTTGTCTGTGTTTCTGTGGCATTACCGAGATGTTGCTAATGAGAGGAACCCTGCCAGCCCACACAGGCTTTTGTTAACACTGCACTCAAAAGTCAGCCCCAACTGGCTAGTAAACTGGAGGATGCAAGTGGCTCATTACACCTTATTGAAGCGATGTTAATTGACTTAATAGAGCACTAGGGTTTTGGAGATTTGGTTGTGTTGTTTTTGTTTTTTGTTTAAGTGTGTACGCAATGCATTTGTTGCCATTTTCATGCTGGTTCAGAAAAGGACCTTCCTGCTCTTCAGTTGTCAGTGGAGACAGGTTTTGAAGTTAACCCTTATTTTGAAGAAAACTTCCTGTCCACTGCTTCTCCCTCTTTTTCTCCCTGTAGCTTGTAATTAAGATGCTGATTGCCCTTTCAAATCACTCTCTCAAAGTGACCGTGATAGATTTCCAGTAGCTCACTGGATAATCCATCACTGGTTTACAGTGTCCTGTGCAAAGGAAAAGAGGAAACTTTTTTCAGACTTTGATGGTAGTTGCTTTGTGGCTAAGTTGGCTCTACAATAAATCTACTTTTCCTATGAATCTTTCGCTTCAGGCTTTGGACACCTCTTCTTCTGCCTGCACGCTTATGAAGAGTCAGTGCTGGGCATTAAGTGCAGCTCAGCCCAACTCAGCTGCTGTGTATGAGTTTCTTCTGTGTTAAAGTTGGGCCAGAACCAGTTTCAAGGCAGCTGGAAGAAGGTAAAGATTCTCAAGCTTGCCTTTGCATGTTAATGTCCGTGGCCAAAAGGATGTGCTGCTGTTCTGGACTTTGCTAAAGCATAGCATTAAGTGTGAGGTCCTGTCGTGTGATGGTCTAGGGCTCCAGGTTAAATTATCTTGTTACCTCATTAAGAGCCCATCTGGAAAACTGTTTCCAGGCAGCTAATTTCATCCGATGATATCTCTGTGCAAGTAGCACACCAATCTTGTTTCTCACCATGATTTGGAAAATAGCTCATTTGCAGCTTCCAGTCCCCTAGATTTCCTCTAAGGCCAGAACATCTGACTCACCCCTCTTCTCTGAGCCCTGCTGCCCCATATCAAACATTTGGGTGGGTAAGTTTCGCCCTTCTCTCCATTTCCCTGTCCTCCCATTTGCAGTGCTTGCACACTGCCTGTCATCCTAGTGCCTTGTGATTGTGAACACTTCGTGGCCCTGGGAGGCAAGGCAGTGCTTTCTGAGTCACGGGATGATTCCCCGAGTCACACGGGAAGCTCTGTGGTGGAGCACGAGGGCTGAAAAGGCTCCCACGTCGCAGCTGAGGGTGCCAGCTGCTGGCCCATCCTTCCTGTTACACCTCTGCCTCAGTCTGTCCTTGGTGGTACCTTCCCACCCCTCCCTGCCAGAAGCTTTGCAAGGAACTGGAACTTGCTGACACCTTTATTTCCTGCCAAGACTGCAGCACTTGGGCTGCCTTGTCGTGCTGGCTTGGCAGGTGAGGACAGGACAGAAGAGTAGCAAAACTTTGTTTCTGGTCACCAAGACACCAGCTTTGTGCAAGACACCTGCTTGGCTGCTTCGCATGATGGGTCTAGTGGGTGGTCACTGGAGTTCTTGCTGCACTTGAGCCATAGAGCTCTTATTGAGTCGCTGTTTAGCTTCTTGGCTTTCAATCTGTCCTGCATCTGTCTGAGGTGGATCTCTTGTTGTTCGTCTGCCCTTTCCTCCCTGCCTTGTTGAAAAAGAGAGATTTTTCATGCTTTTTTCCCTGGGGTTGCTTCTTTTATCAGGATTGTCTGAGCCTGGTGACTACAAGTTGTGCTCTGCTTGGTGCCGGTACCTGGCTTTGCACATCCGCAGGTTCTACCACCCTGCCCGGTGGAGCTGGGAGCCCAGCTGTGTATCAGTTGCTGCGCATACAAATGCTTGAGCTTCTTTTCCTTGCTTGGCTGGCACGGCACACCATTAGGCCTCCACCCTGCATCCTTTTTTAGTTGTCCTGTGCCTGACCTCCTCTGTGACTTTATAACCTCCTTACGCTGTCATGTCTCGTGCTGTGTGCCTCACCCGTCCCTGCACACAGTGCCCTGCCTATCCTGGACCCTGTGAGCACGTACAGGGCAGGTGGGGAGATCTCCTATATATATGGTGGTGAGATCATTAGAGGACCATGTCTTCATGACATATGAAGTGATCTCCTCCAGCTTGATGCCCCAAGCCAGCTCAGCTCCTCCAGCTGCACCTCTATGCCCCTGATCTACTTTGTGTTTAGGATGTGTGAGTTATGTCCTGCAGTCTCCAGAGAGGAGGCTGCTCCTGCCAGGGCTGTGTGTGGAGACTTGACATTCAAAGCTCTTCAGGAACCCATGTTTCTCTGTGCAAGCAACAGGCTGCATGGGAGTGAGAGCAGAGAGCTCCTTCTTTATGTTGAGGATGGTAGCAGGTCCCAGCCTGTCTTAGCGCCCAGGCAGGGGAGTTCACACAGCAGAGGGAAGAGAAGAACTGGTACTTGCAGCTTCAATCCTAGAAGAAAGCCTCCTGCTGTGTGGCTTCCTCTGGGCACAGCTTTGAGGGATGTTTTTCCCTCTGATACATGGTATGCCTTCTCCTGGGCCAGCTGCTGGCCCAGCACCTTGATCAAGAGCTCTCTGGTGCACGGAGTGGTTGTGTTTTCATTCCTGCATCTTCCCTGAAGCAAGAGAGTAGCTCGGAGCTGACTTATTGATTGGTTGGGGGAATGGAGGAACTGATGAAGTGACCAAGTCTGATCCCTAAGTCCAAGGCTGAGAAGCAAAAGAGGTTGGAAAACTCAAGTAGGAGCTGAGCTGGCTTGTGCTGCATGGATGAATAAATTAATAAGAAAAGGAGTGTGTGGGATGTCCCATCACAAGGTAGGGGCTTCTGTACATGGGACCACCTGGGGTCAGTTTGCCTTGATGGATACTCAGTGGGCTGGAGCAGCTCCAGGGACATCGGTCTCTTTCTGCTGTGTGCTGAAGGGAAGAGCTCGGGGCTGGTCCTAGGAGGATCCTAGGAAGAGTTGGTCCTGCCGCTTCCTAGATATGTTGAAACATGTGGGCTGGTTCCTTTTTTTTTTTTTGTTTTCAGTTTTTTCATTTCTGTCTTCTGAGCCAAAACCTACTTTGGAGCCTGAGGGAAGGAAAGGGGGTTGGGCAGACCCTGATCCCCACCCTTCCTGCCCATTTGGCTTGGAGTGGTGTGACAGAAGAGCTGGGACTAAGGGGTCAGTGGTGCTGGCTTGTGGTGAGGAACAGGGTTTGTCTGGAAGCATCCAGGTGACTGCACTGCTGTCCTGACAGCAGGGGGAACCTCCATGGGAAAGCTTTGCCATCCTGAGCTTGCTGTAAGTGCCGCCTGCTGGTGGGGCCGTTTGTGGAAGGGTCTGTCTCAGGTACAGCAGATCAGGGTAGGTGGGTGTGAGTGGTTTGGAGGTGGAAAGATCAAATCTGGTTTTATTTTGAAAGCAATATTTTGGGAACAGTTACACAGTGTCAGTTGAAGCCTGGTAATTATTGCAGCTGCAAGGGGCAAAAAAAACAAAATCCAAACTCAGCATCTTGCTAAGATGCTTAACTGTTAATTTCCATGAGTGAGATCCACCCTTCTCAAGACACTTCAATCTGTTCACATTGTTGCTTCCTCTCCTGATTAGATAGGTGGAAGCAGTGCTTTATTAATTAGGAGGAAAATCCTGCTCCTTCGTACCAAGGCAGAGGAGCCTTTGGCAGTTTGCTCCCTGTCCAGACTGAAGCTTCCTCTGTTCAGCACAGGCGATGTGTCTGCAGGGCATCTCCTGGGGCATCTCCCTGCTCACTGGGAGAAGTTCCTCAAAAATAGGGCTGAGTGCTTCCAGAGAGGCTTTCTTCTTTGTAGCCTTCTTTAAATGACCCCTTCTCTTGCTAGAGTGTAGTTTTCGTTCTCACCTTTACTTCTTGCAGGCTCTTCGTTTGCTTAGTGTTGGCCAAAGGCGTTTTCTGGCTCAGCGTGACGAGCACGCACGTGCTTTGCATTGAGCTATAATTCTGCTGCTCCTTCTGTTTTCAAACAGGTTCGTCCTCTCCCCTCCTTGGGCCAACATTCCCCCTAAATATCATTCATTGGCTGCTCTCACCTGGTGTGAGGGGTGACCCTGAAGAAAAGGATTTACTGCTCTGCCTGAAGAAATCCGATTTCACGCAGCGCTCACAGCCAAGCAGCCCACTTAGACCAGACAGTCCTGGAGATCACTATGAATTAGCTGGGTTATCCTCCACCTATTTATAGATCCTTTCCTCTCCCCAGCTTCACCCACCGTGGGATTTTACCGCACCGCTTTAAAGCAGCGGTGCCAGCCTCTCCTCTCCCCACAGAGTGTTTGTGTTGAACTGTGGGCTCAGACCCCCTGGTGCAGACCTGGCAGAGGAAGATGGGCCAAGACACGAGCAACACGTTGGGAACCAGCAGTAATGCGGGCAGCAGGCATGTCTCTCGCCTGTTGTGGTGAGCTAAAACTGGCGTTTCCGTGTGTAGGAGGAGGAAGCAAAAGGTTCTGCTTTTCCAGCTTGAGGAAGCGCTCGTGAACCAGCCTGTGGAATTTCTTTATTTAGCAGTAGCTCTGCTCGAGGAGGTGAAAAGGGTTATTAACTGACTGAGCATCCTGCCTTCTGTTTCGCTCAGCCTGCGGTAACTGCACGGGCCTGTGTTTCTAACCTTCTTGCCTTTATTTACTTTATCGTGGTAGAAACCAGGTCTTGAGGTGAGAGCCCGACCTTCTAGCAGGGCTCTTAGTTGCATCCTCCATGGCTTTGGTGCTGCTGTGCAGCGCGGCTGCGGGAGCTATCGGGAGCTGCTGAGGGATGCAGCAGAAAAGCCAGAGACACCATAGGTGTGAGACAGCTGATATCTCCAGTTAGGCTTGAGCTGGTGATACTTGGAAATACTCTTTCCTTCACCTAGCATCGCTGTCATTTAGCCAGAAAATCAGATTTGTTACAAATTAACTGCTTGAATAGCAGGAAATGAGAGGGGAAGTGCCAGGGATCTGTTTTGGCTGGACCTGCAAAAATCAGTGAAATCTTGCTATTGGGCAGGTAGTAGGATGCAATGTGTGGAGATGTGTTGGCTGGTGCACAGCAATTAGGCAGACTGATTAAAATTAGAAAATTGAGGGAGGGGAAAATGGAGGTTTTGGGCTTCTTTGTTTCTATTTTGTTAGTCCAGTCTTTGCAGGTTAGGGAGAAGAGACCATGACCGAGCAGTTAACATTCTCCAGCTAATGGCCTAATGCCGGCACATTACGGTATCTAGCTCATAGCAAAACTGCACCTGCTCCTTGAGCTGCTGCATTCGAGAGTCTGTTATCTCTCAAGGCCCTTCTTGATCCCTTAGAACAATCCTGGGATTGAAAAACTGTATTTTAGGAGTCTTTGTTTCAGCCTTTTTACTGCACAAAGTAGTTTCTTTGGAAAGGTCTTTCTACGGTTCATTCATCTCTATAAATCCTGGTGGGTAATTGAATAAGCTCAGCTGTGCTAATTTTTTTGTTCTTCCTTGTTTCTTCTCTTTTGTTCTGTTAAATGTTCCCTTGATCCATTCCTCTTGACGCACATCCAGATTGCTGTGCCTTTTTCCTTTAAGGAGAGATGTGTATGTTTAAACTTCTTTGAATACTAGAGGTCACAAAACATTTCTGTGGTTCATCTGTGTGGATGCTCAAAGAATAAATTCTAAAATGTAGGAAAGAGAGAGGGAGAAAAGGAAGAACAGTCAAATCCCCAAACCTTCTTCTGTGGGTAGGTGAATGCTCAGTATCAGCTAAAACTTGGCATCAGCCAAAAGAAAGTATTTCATTGCACTGTGTGAAATCATCACAGAAAATGTTGTGCAGATACCTAGTCTGTCCATTTTCAGCCTTACAGTGGTGTTAGTGGGGAACAGGAAAAGAGGGATAATTTATCTTACATACAGGAAAAATAAAATCTCCTTGCTGTGTACAAGCCATCAAATTGTACTCGTTGTAGCTGAGGTAACTAAAAACCTGGTGTGCCAGTCAGAGCTCAGAGCTTTCAGAATAACCTCGTGTGTGTGATTCTCAAGGGCTGCTGGTTTGGGCTCTGAGACTTGCTTCTCCCCTTTTCTGCCACATAACCGCGTTGGCGAGGGCTTTCTGCTGGGCTCTGCTGGGCTCTTCTCCGTTAGCTGGGCTGCTGCCCTGAGCCTGGAACTGCTGGCACTTAATTGGGGAGAGCCTCTTCTAACAGGCCCCGTACCCCCATCTTCAGGCAGGAAAAGCTGTATTCAGTGAAATGGCCCTTCCTGTCCCAGTAAGCGCTGGGATGGGGATCCTGGTCAGAGCATGCATTAATAGGCTTCTAAAAATTGAGGGTTGTTGCTTAAATCATACCTTATCTTTCTCTCTCTTTCTTTCCTTTTTTTTTTTTCTCCTTTCTCTCTTTTTTTTTTTTAAACTCTTGATCAGAACCGACCTTCCTTTCTCCAGTCTGTTGGGATCTTTACAGCAGCCCATGCCGCAGCGCCTCGCCTGTTCCACCCGAACTGCCCGTGCCACTGGCTTGGACCTAACCTAGGATAAATCTCAGCGTGGCCTGGGTAGGGGGGAACCATGGGGAGCTCTGCCTCATCGCTGGCCGCAGAGACGGAGTCGGACCATGGCTTCGCTAGCGCACCCTACCCGGGGCACCCAGCTGTGAGCTGGTATAGGAGTAGTCACAGTGGTCCCGTTTGGGAAAGTGCCCTTATAACGCGGCAGCATCAGCACTTACACCACCGGGTGCGAAGGTAAGGAGGAGGGGAAGGATCCTGCTCACCTGCTTACCTCTCAGCTTGAATCCAGGGCGGTGCGTTTGGGAAGTAATTTGCTTTGCATCCTATTGGGTGACGGGTCCTTTCGTTCAGAGCCTCAATTCATTTCCTCGTGAAAGCTAGAGCCAAATTTCCACTGATTTGAGTGATGCCAAGCCGTGTCCTTTTTACAGGGCTGCTGATGTCTCCTGCAGAATAGTTTGCAGGATTCATCCCAGCTCTTCCTCACTCACCTCAATTGTGAAGGTGGCTGCCTGGGAATTGGACCTCAGTTCTTTTAACAAGTTTACCATGTTCTTCTGCCTCCTTTCTGACCTCCCAACTACACAGATGGAAGACTGTGCCTCCAGGTTGGGTGGCAACAAGTAGCAAGAATTTCTGAAAGCAAAAGAGCAAGAGAAACTGTTTTCATGCAAAAGCAGTTGAAACGCCTTGAATAGCAGATCCAGGGGAACGAAACACAGCAAAACAGAATTACTCTGGAAAAGAGCTCAGTGTTTCCAGTCCCCAATTTCTATTCCTCCTTGATGAAATCAGCACCTCAAATGTGTCTTTGAGTCATTGCCTCTGCCCCTTCCCTGTCAGCCACTTGCAGTGAGGAATTTTTCTTCACGTTGGAGGGCTGGTGTCCTGCATTCAATCCCTGACAGGTTGAGAGGTATGTCATACGCATCTAAAAATCCTCTGCCCGGGGGCTTGGCTACAGAGGCTGCTGTGTTTTGTGCTAATAATATTTGAGCCTTTGCCTAACGCCTGCTTTGTGTAGATTCCAGCCTGGTTGGGTGTTTGTACTTGCTTGAGTCTGAAGCTGCCAGTCTTTTAGGAATAGCTGCTTGCTTCTGAGCGTCCCTGAGCTGTTGTGGCTTTCTACTGGAGGCGTTTGCTGTGATGGTCACGTAGTATCTGTTGCGTAGTTCTCGTTTTCTTGCCTTTCTGCTGCTGCGAGTCCCAGAATCTGATCACAGTGCCTGGTGCACAACTCTGGGATACTCCGAGGCAAGCGCCGTCACGCTTTGCTCCTGTGTAGCTCTGTCTTGGATTTCCTTGTTGAGCTGCTAACAGTGTGAAACCAATTAACTGTTGTCTTCGCTCTCAGTCATGGGCTTGAGTTCCTAGCAGTGTCCAAGAGGCCTTTAAAGAGGCTATTTTGTGGAGTTCCCAACGTCTGTTGCTGTGTGTACCAACCTGGGTGGCTAAACCACAGTTCTGGTCAGTGATCTGTGCTGTTTAGATTTGTCCCCTCTAGTTTAGAGGGATCCTGTGGACAGACCTGGATCCTTCCTGCTGGATTATTTCTTCCAGACTGCTGGTTTTTCCTCTGTTGCCTTGCAAGAGTTGGGGAAGGTGTCGACGTCTCACTGATGAATATCTGGTATGCTTGTGCACAGCCAGCACTGAAATTTAGGAGCTTCCAGTGCAAAGCTGGCACTGGGCACAGAAAAGATTGTGTCTCTGCAGTCTCACGTTTGCCAGCTGTGACTGTTCATGATTTGAAGTCTGTAGCTTGGAGGATCTTGAGGAACTAAATGAAATCTTGACATATGGAAATACATTTCCTGAACAACCAGCCTTCATGGTGGAGCAAATGTTGGGGCAAGAACAGGAACTGCTGGTCTCAGCGCAGATAAAGCCAGTGTCCTGTTAGGACAGGAGTGGTTTTTCTGATAATTATGTATTTCCCATGCTAAAGGGAGAAGAGAACTCAGCCTGGCTAAGCGCCACATGGTTCCTGGATACAGGAAAATCGCTGGCCATGATTCACTGAGCGGAGAATTGCGTGGGAAGAACCCGCTTTAGGCAGCGATTATGGAAGTGGGTTCGAAAGACCTGCTGAGATCAGCCAGGCTATCAGGCATCAAAGTATCCGCGGTTCCCATGGTGAGATGGGTGAAGAAGGTTGGTTTCCAGAGGGGAGCAGATAAATATATTCCTTTAAAAAAATTAAGTCAGTCAATAGAACAAGTCAGGGTATGTAGCCCTGCCTCTGAATGTTCTCGTCTCTGGAGTCCTGTAGTGCAGGAAGGAAGTGGAGTCCTGGGGAGTCAATTTGAGCCCGGGCAGGAGTTCTGGGATAGACTTTGCTTTTCCTGCTGGTTTCCTGTCCCTGCCTGCGGCCGCCTTCAGAGCTGATAACGCTTTGGCCGCTCTAGAGCGACACGGAGCCAAACCTGCTCTGGTCTGTCTCGTGCCTTGGGGATGAACGCAGACCTTCCTTGGCAGGAAAACAGGCCTGCAAGTACTTCACAAGTGACTTTGGTCTGTACTTGGTGGGGGAGTTGGGGGAGGCTTCTCTCACGGTGGGGTGGGAACAAGGGAAGAAATCACTGCTGGTTGGCTTTCAAGATGTTAGAAGCTGCGAGGAGCCTGCAGTGTCTCCGGTTGCCTGGGTGAGGCTGGTGGTCTGGAGTGCCCTGTCTGCTGAAGACAGATGGACATGAAGGAGAAAAAATGAGTCTGTAGAAACAGTAGACTTGTGATATCCAGATTTGAGTCCCTGGTCTCTTCTGGACCAGGCTGCACAGTTATATGCAAGTGTTACATGCATTTTAGAGCGATCTTATTGCCAAGATATCATCTTAGGGCAAAGATGTTGCTTTTAAATACATTCTTGGTAATTGTGTGTAGCCATACAAATTCTGGTTTAGTTACAAGTCCCCTTGGACACCTCCTTGCCCGTGTGCTTTAAGGGTGTTTCGCCCAAGCTGTTGTTGGATGAGAGCCTTCAGCTGAGCCTACAGACCCATCACAGCTGAGCTTCCCGAAATGCTAAACCCTTCATGAAGCTGTGAGCAGCAAGGCTGGATGCTGGCCGACACAGCTCTGTTGATGCTGCTGCAGGTGAACGGTTTGGGAGCTATGGGCTCGTGGTGGCTTCTCTTGCTGCCGCTGGAAGTGGCAGTGGCAGCCCTCCACATCTGTAAGGGCTTCGCAGGGAATTTGAGCACTGAAGTCTCACCCAGATGAGATTAAGGGAGTGTTTCTGTTCACCTAGTCTTTATTCCCCAGCATTTGTAAAGAGAGACAACAAGGTCCTGTCCTGGTCAAATTCTCGGTGGTTGCCTTCTGCAGGACCAGAGACGTGGGGCCCTTCCCTCGGGAGCTGCGGTGCTGCTGTGCTGAGGTGTCTGCCGGAGCTGGGCACGTGTTAGCACCAGGCTGCTGGGCCGGCAGCGTCCCAGGGGTGCACAGCGCAGGGTTCATGGCACTGAGGGGTGCTCGAGTTCTTTCGACTCAGGAGAGGCTTTGGGGAAAACCGGTGCAAGATCTGTGCAGCTGGATCTGAGCGCCTCTGCCCACCACCCTGTTTGGCTGAATCTCCCTGAGGTGTTTCATTTTCCAGAATATGCATTTTCTGGGATTTCCCGCAGCATTCTGCAAAGGCTTTGTATTCTTCTATAAAAACCTCTTCAGAATGAAATACCTCTGGGCCTCAATAACTGTGGAGGGAGAAACAGACTGTTTGGTTTTTTTAAAATGCTAAAAATATATAAATTCCTCTGCTTTTAGAGAGAAGCGAGAACCGCTTTTGTTGTTGGCAGCTGGTGGGAGGGCACTTGCTGCGCCACCCGCCTGCTCCCCAGAAGTACCACTTACTTCTGGAGAGAAACCCAGAGCAAGGCATCCGTGGCGTTGGTGTTTGGGAACTCCATGGCTTAAATGCATGAAAAGCAGCAAGTAAAAAACTGCTGGGTAGCATCACACAGTCCTGTCTTGGGGTCTTCGAGCTGTCTTTAGGCTGGTGGAGATGTTAATAATGGGACAGTGTGTTGTGGCACTTCACCTCCAATGACAGCATAAGCAGAACTGTTACAGAATCAGAGAAGCATTTGGTTGGAAAAGACCTTTAAGATCCTTGAGTCAGCTGTTAATGTAGCACTATCCAGTCCAGCTCTAAACCATGTCCCTAAGAACTTCATCTATGCATCTTTTAAACATCTCCAGGGATGCAGAGGACATATTCCTTGTTGGGGAAACCAAGGCCCAGAGGAGAAGTGAGACGTCTGGGAAGAAAAGCTACTGGTAGAGCATCAGGTGACGCTGCAGCATTTCCCTGTTTCTGTTTTCTGTCATGGGACCTCAGGTCAGGCCTCAGCCTCAGATGGGGCAGCGTCCATGCTCTTTGGGGTACAGTTACCCCAACAGAGCTGGGCCTGGGGGCTGGGGCAGGCACAGTTCTCTGTTTTTTTGTCAGTAACCTGCTTGGATTTGGGTGTTCTCAGAGAGCTGATTTTGCACCTTGGAAGAACTGCAGACTGGTCGAGGTTGGAAGGGACCTCTGGGGTCCACGTTCAACTCCCCCCCCCAGACCTTCATGCAAAGAACAGAGGTGTGTGGCTGTGAAAAACCTGGGGACAGCCAAAATCTGCTCTGAATCTATATCCACAGAGGAGGGAAAAAGAAACCACTCCTCCAAACCACAGTGGTGCTAACATCAGCTCTGATATTCAGGACACGCCTGTTCATGACACCAGAGTGGAGCTCGTGTCCCTCAGGTGCTGCAGTGAGGTGGATGCATCCCTGTGTGGGTTGTGCTCCCTCTGGAAATTGTTGTGGCATCGAGTTCAGCTGGGATTTGGTAGACTAATAATGCTGCAGGTTGTCGTGGATACCTGCTTGATGGGAATATTGGGCCTGTAACTGTTTGCTTGCCAGTTCTCACCAAAGCACACAGCAGCTGGAATAATGTCTTGCTCTAGAAAGTGTGCGGTGCCAAGGAGCTGGCAGCATGGTGTGCTGTTTCATCTGCCTGAGGCTTCCAGCCCTGCCCATCCACTTTCCATGCTGACTGCTCCAGCAGTCCGCTCACTCACAAAGCCTCTTAGTTGTTTAAATTAAGGCTATTTATAGCTCTGGAGCTGTGAACAACTCAGAGGATGGCACAGAGCAGCACAGACTGAAGTTCTCAATGGGTGCTCAAACTCTCCCTTTGCTCTTTGTCCACTCCCTAACCTTCCCCATCTTCTTTTCCCACAGGTGCAGGTAACAGAGCTCTCCTGCCCGCTTACCCTCTCCAAAGAGGGGAAAAGCCAGACCAGGGAGTCAGTCAGAGCTCATGTGCTCATCGTACCCAGCGGGGCTGGCTAAAATCTGAACAGAAATGCCTGAACCCCTTGCCTGGAGTGTTGCTGTCACAGCACAGAGCAGCAGACCTGTCCCTTCAATAGTGCCAACCTTGAGAAGGGAGAGCAGCACCTTTACCTGTTTTGGGGTGCTTCTGGTGCTGTGGTAGCTGAGCAGTCGTGCTCCCCAGGAACCCTGTAGGTTCAGCTCTTCCTTCAAGTGCAGGTGTTGGGTAATTTTGCTGTGGTGCTCTCAGGATGCCACACAGCAGGAAGGGGGTTAGCACCCAACTTTGGCCGTGCCTAGATCCATAGTCTTCACCTCTTCATCTCTTTTGGGAAGAGATCCTGGAGATGCGGTTTTGCTGTGAAGGAAGCCTCTTGTGCTCTGTGCTGCAGCAGTGTGTGGTGGGAGGGCCTGGCAGAGCCCTTTGGTGCTCTGTTTGGAGTAGTGTGTTTCCAGATGCAAGTATGCTGGGAGTGGGGTGGGAAAGGGATTGGTAGGTGATGTTTGGGTTTGGTTCTTTTTTTATTTAAGAGGAACCAGAGCAGGGATTTTTTCCAGAGCAACCCTTCTGCATTGCTCCCTTGACTTTTTTTGGCTGCAGAGGCAGGAGCTTGGTCTAGTGTTCTGTGGCAGATCACTTGCACCCCCTGAGAGGTGTCATGTGTGTAGCCTGTAGCTGTGAAGCAGTCCAAGTCCTCCAGAAGGAGCTGATGGATGGGTATGATGACAGCAGGAAGCTCAGGAGCCTGGCTGAGCAGCTGCGAGGAAGGAGAAGATGTAGGAAAGTGTGTGTGAGGAGAGTATTTTTTCCTCTCCAGGGTCTCACGGAAGAGCTAGGGTGGAAACTACAAGGCCACCTAAGATACAGCATCTGTCCTGGAGGGAGATGGACATGCATTACCCTCATGCTCCTGCTGTCAAGGGCTTGTGAGTGGTGGGATGAGGGCAAGAACAGCCTCCTGCGTTCTGCCGGTGGGGCAGGTAGGGAGCTCCCTTCCCCTCCCAGCTGTTCAGTGCAGATGTTTCTGGGTTCATTCTGGAGCTTGTTGCTTTCCTCCAAAAGTATGTACTGGTTGCTGCAAAAGGCACATACTGGATTCCTCTGACCGGTAACTTAATCTAGTTTGACACCAGTGGCTCTGGGCTCTGGTGTCTGACTAACATGGTTCAGAAACGGGAGAACACGCAGAGCTGCAATCTCCCTTCGTCTGCCTCCACCCCCCGCTGCAAGCGCCCAGCCCCAGGCTGGCCACGGCACTGAAAGGCTGCATTGATCCCATCGCGGCTGGGGCTGGGGCTGGTGCGTGGAGGAGATGGAGGGGAGCGTACCCCACGAACCCTCTGCAGGCCTTTGTTCCCTCAGATGAAACAGCCCTCCTGGTGCACGGCTGCCCTGAACAGAAGGGCAGTTGTTCAAGGGATGTGGAGAGGAGGGAGAAGCTGGGGCTGGGTGCTGTTTGCATTTGACAACCTGTGGCTGTGTCTGCCCTTTCCTGCCCAGGGATCCACAGCCCACCCAGGTAGCTGTGCCTTACCAGCCGCTTTCCTCAAAAAACTGCCCTGGGCTTTTATTGGAATTGGGTACCTTCCCATGCTGCTCACGCTGCCACCTGCCAGCCTTCCCGCTCTGCCTGGCGCTGGCAAGGCACCGGTGTTGCAGCCGGCAGCCCATGCCAGCCGGTGCGTGTCACGGCGTCCGTGCTCACAAGCATCACTGAATCCCTGCGAGGGGTGTGTGCTGAAGGTCACTGTGAGGAGGCGTGAAGAACTGATCTGAAGAGAAAGAAGATGTTCCTGCATTACAGATGGCATTTACGAGGTTGCAGCAGGACATTCAAACCAGAAGGAAAGTTGAAGTGTGAACGCAGCCCACAGCACTTCTGAACGGCACCGGGACAATCAGCAGGAGAGCAAGGACAGTGCGTGGGGTGAGGATGAGAGTTTGGGCTGCAGGTGCTTAAAGGCTGCCAAGTCGGCAGCTTGCTGGGAGCTGGAGGGACCTCGCCTGCCCTTGCCCAGAGCAGTTCCAAGCTCAGCTTTGTCTCCAGACACGTGGGTTCAGGCCCTGCTGCTCCCAGCACTTGCAGTAGTATCGCACACTGGGGCTTGTCGTTACCTACAGCTGGGCTTCTGCATTTGGAGCAAAAGATGTTAGGAGGTTGGGTCTTTCCACCTTTTGAGAGGGAGAAGACAGGGTGTCCAGACCCCCTGGCCTTCAGTAGCATTCCCCAGCTGTGGAGTTGGGAGAAGGTGGACACGAGCAGGATCTTTCATCTTCCTGAAAACCTCATTTTAATTTGCTTACCTTGGAAAAGTGAAACTATATATATGTGTGTGTATGCATGTATATGTATTTTTTCACCCCTATTCCTTGGGACACCAAGGAGGAGACACCTTTTATTCAGAGCTGTTGTGTTGGCTGGCACATGCCCCATGCAGCACTGGGACTTCTCACCAGACCTGTGCTACCAGATGTGGTGAATGGGTCCTCTTTAACCTTCACTGCTGAGGAGCTGAGACTTCTGCTGCCTTACCCCAGAGCTGTTGTGTCCGTCTGTGGAGAGGGACAAATGTGGAAACACTTGGTGCTTCTGCAATGGGGAAAAGATTTGTTTTTTGCAGGACCTGCAAGGTTGCAGCCCATGGCACAAAATGAACTGATCAGTGATGCTGCTGTGTTTTTGCCCATCAGCCTCCATGGCAGATGCAGTGATGTGCATTGGGCACATCATTGCTTTACACACCTCGTCAAGAATCTCCTAGCAAACCTGTTTTCCTTGGGTTGTGTTTTCCTACAGCAAATGTTTAGATGCTTTGCATCTTCTGGGCATGGCGGTGTGGGCGCTGCAGCCCCTGGCTGGCTCACTCTGTATGTTGGAGGCACTGCTGGCTGTGGTGACGTGGTAGGGAGGGCACAGCAGATGACAGGACCCATCTGTCTTGTGCAGCGTTTAGGTCTGCTGCAGGCAGGGCACGCACACTCTTTTTCTCCTCTCTGTCCGTGTCCCTGGGTTGCTAGTGAAGTCCTTCAAGTCGTCCTTGAGGAGCATGTGTGCTGAGGTTACCCAAGAGATGTTTGTGAGAATGTGTGAGACTTGAAGAGGTTTAGGAGTTTTAAGTGGGAGTGGGAGCTGCCCTCCTTGATAGGAAGGGCTGTGTCCTGCTGCAGGGAAGGGATGCTGGGCTCTTAGAGGAGCCCCAGCATGTCCTCTTACTGCCGTGGCAGGATGCTTCTGTGTCGCGTGGACACAGTAGTGTTAATTGCATGTGCTCAAGCCAGGAGCATCCTCTAGATTCCAGCTGTCAAAGCACTAACTTAAGTATGTGTCATATTTATGAGGCAGTAAACAGTTCTACAGTACCACAGTCTGAATTACTGCGTCCAGAGGCCTCCAGGGTACAGTATAATTGGTAGGGACTTCCCTGGTAATTGCTGCCTGACTTCTGGAGGAGTTGACCAGATGTGTTGCTGGCTTGGTGATGGTGGCAGAAGCTCCAGAGGCCAGGACATGAAGAGCAGGAGCAGGTTGGGGTGCTGCATGGTCGTCTAGCTCAGCCTGGCCCAGCACAGCGTTGTTCTGCTCTGCTCCCAGCCCTTCCGGCTCCACATAACACACCCAATCCTCCTCCCTGTCTCCAGGAAGCCAGAGAAACCAAACAGGTGCAGTTTTCAAAGTGGGCAGCAATGCCAAACTGACTCTGAGGCCAAGTGTGGGTTCCTGTGTTGAACCTTTGTTCAATGGAGTTGTGCAATGGTCTTGTGTCATCCTGGAGCTCGTTGGCTTGCTGATGGTGTCCCAGTGGGTGGTCTCCTGTGACATAGCAACTGCCCATGGTGGTGGCAAGGCACTGCTGACTGCCACGTTTCACTTGGTGCCAGTGAGGAGGAAGGTGTAGGGAAAGGTTTTTGGCTGGTGGGGACTGCAGCATGCTGAAGGAGCACCTCTTGCTGTCTGTACTGGATGCTGTTGCCACAGAGAACACAGGTCTGGGGCTGCTCTGCACATCCAGGATAGTTTATATGGGCACTCAGGTACTGAAGATTGTCCCAGGACTGGCCTAGAAGTCAGCAGTGCAAGGAAATGAAAATGGCAAGTAGGCTGTGCAAGAGGAAGCATTTGCAGCCAAACCACGGTACGATCAGCATGTTTTATACCACTGAGCTTCTTGGAAACTGTTGATGATTGTCCTGTCTAAAGTTCAGGCACATGAGAAAGAGAAGTAAGAGACACGTCTAGGTCAGCTGCAGATGCGCAAACAGATCCATTGCTGTTGGTGGGACTCAGCCTGTGCACAGGATCCCATCTTCTCCCCTGCGAGATGGAACTGGACTCAGATGCTGGGTGGAGTGCCATGAGAAGGCACTTGAGCAGCAGGGCTTGAGAGCTCACTGATGCCCCTACAGCCAGTGGTGTGTTTTGGCCTCTCATTGAATTGCCCTGTGGTGGTTTCTATAATGAGGTGCAACTCCTTGAGGCTGGCCTGGCTCTTTCTGCAAAGAGGTGTAACTCCTTGAGGCTGGCCTGGCTCTTTCTGCAAAGAGGTGTTGAAAAGCCAAAGTCTCGTTGGATATATTTCTGAATTTCCTCATGGTTTCAGCAGTATGGGACAGAGCAGCAGGCTCAGGGCAGGGTGTCTCTCTGATGTCAAGAGGAAGCTGCCCTGTTAAACTTCACTAGAGAGGTTTAAATTTTTTATTTTTTTTTTTTAATATATATATATATTTTTAAGGTCACGTGTCAGCATCCAGTCCTGCAGAGCAGAGCCAAGATCCCTTGAGCTGCAGGGTTCTGTGACCTTGTCTTGGCTTGTCCTCAGAGGAGGAGGGGTCAGTGGGAGACTCAGTCAGGGAATTCTGTGGCTCTTTGTACTCACAGGGATATTAATCCATGAATTCACCCTTTTTCCTGCAGGTCTAGTGTGCCAAGCTGGCAAGCTCCTGGAGGTACAGGGGGTAATTTAGCTCACCTCTGAGCTCAGCAGGTAGGAATGGTGTTTAACCAGTGCTGGAACAAGAAGGTAGAAGGCAGGGAGTGACATTTGGGATGGAGGTGTCCCTTCTGCTGTCCACTGGAGCCTTGGAGGCTGCAGTGTGGAAGTCCTGGGACCAGCCACCAGCCTGCGGATGCCCAGGACCTTTCGTGCCATTCTCTTCCTGCTGCATTTATTGAGCCTGATGCTTCAGCTGTTGTGGAGATTGATGGATTTCTGTTAACCGTACCCTGCATGTTCCCCCCTGTGAAGTGAGCCCAGGTATTAGCATTGCAAGAACTGAAGGCTGGAGCACAGCAGCTGGAAATGCAGGGTGATTTATTCAATGGAGATGTGAGAGATGGGAGCAGACAGCTGTGGGGCTGTGTTGTTGCTCCTGATTCATTTCCCCTCCCTTCTCTTCCGTTCTCTCTTTCCTTCCCTCACCACTCTTCCAATTTTATTTTAACAGCACTGCAAATGGCAGCATAAATCTTAGCTGAGCAGCAATTCGGGTTGATGGCCACCAGTAAATCTCCTCTTCAGGCCTCCTCACGTGAGAGGGAAGTTGCACTGGGAGTGAAGGGCTATGGGCAGGTCCTGAGCGTGCCTGGTTTACAGTCCCATCAGCTTTTCCTGGCTCTGTCCAGTTACAGGCCCATAGCATGTTTAGCCTTGGTCTCACATCTCTCTAGTCCTGGGAAACCCGAAAATTCTTCTCCCACTCCAGCAGCCTCCAGTGATACCACTTGATGTGTTGGGAAGTGGCGTGAAACAGCCTCAAACACGGGATAAAAGGGATGCTAACACAAGTCGCAAATGCCGTTGTTCAGTTGTGTGACATCTAAAGTTGTTCCCTATTCTTAAAGATAATAGAAGGTGGTCTTCATCTGGGCAAATAGGCCTGTACTTTCAAAATACCCTGCACACGCAGGTGCTTTTGTTTTCTGACACAGAATGCTTGTATCCTCTACAGGCCATGCTGGGAAGAATGGCAGAAAATAGCCCCATGTGGTGTGTGAAGGGCAAAACCTTTGCTATTTGGTTCATGCAAGGGATCTACGTACAGAGTCCCAAACCAGGAGTTACTTGTCCTGGCAAACATGTTTCCCAGCTGCCTGTACTGTCTCCTCGGATCAGTGTTCTGCCTGTTTGCAGCCCACTCCTCACCATGCTTCAGCTTGACCGCTCCGCATCGAAGCCTGGTATTGTGAGAGCAGAGTAAAAACACAGCCCATGCCTTCATCTTAGCCTCTTCTTGGCTGTCTGTGAACCTTCAAAGGCATTTTCCACATTGCGTTCTTCAAACTGGGCGAGTGTTGAAAGATGTAAGGATAGGTCTGTCTGATGGCAATAAGTCTTGCTCTTTGTGTGATGCACTGCTGAGAAAACCAAAGTGCAAAGGGAAAAGGCATCTGCTGCAGACGTGTGTCAGAAAACAGTGTGATTTGGGGGTCTGGAGTAAGTTGTATTTTTGCAGAGGAGAAGCATGGGGCCAGCAGTCCCTGCAGTGTCAAGGGACTGCAGGGCTCTGGCTCCAGATGGTCGCCTTGCCCTTGCCCAGCTCTGTTCTCCAGGGAGCACAGTCTCTTTTGAGATAGACTGCAGACCCTCACTTAAAAAGAATTCCTTAATTGGCTTAAAGATAGAGAAATGAAAACAAGCAGAGTTTCCTCTTCATCCAGCTTTCTTTCCTCTGTGGGAGCTGCCTTTGAAGTGATTGTTCAAACATACCTCAGGTGTGGGTAGCTAAATGGGGGGAATGAAGTGTCCTTTGGTCCCAGGAGTCTACCCTCCTTGCTGAAGCTGTCCCAGCTCCTCAGATGAGAGAGCAGCTTAATGAGTTCAGTTTCCTGCTCCTTTCCTCGCCTCCTCCCCTCCCTGCTGAGAGCAGGTAAGTCTTTATTGTAAAATGTAACCCTGGAAATCAGCCCCATCAGTGCTTTATTTCCTTCCCACTTTCTCAGATTTGTAGCATTGAAGGGCTTCATGTCTTTCTGTGCCTCCATGCTTGGATCCTCCTTCAAAGAACAGCCTGTGCTCCGCTTCTCCAGGGCCCTGGAGAAGAGTGATCAAGACCGTTATTTGAAGAACCGCCATGCCCAGGTCTCTGAGCACTTCCTGTGGTACCACAGCTGCTTCTCCTGCAGCTGGGGTGCAGGACATGTCAGCAGGTTTCTGGGACAGCTTTCCCCATTGGGGTCCTTTCCTGCCCCAAGGGATGGGCTGCCCAGCTGGGCTGATGTATTGCAGGGTATGTTTTCTGAGCTGGGCTCACCCAGCTCATGCACAGAGCCTGCTCTGACCTGTTAATGAAACTGGGATAACGGAGACCCCAAGGGGCTTCCGAGGTTGCAGGAAGCATGGAGCTCCACGCCTGCCTCGGTCCTTGCAGGCAGGCAGTGCCTGGCACGCCGAGTCTGACCTTAGCCAGGGGTCTCCTGCTTGTAGAGGGAGCAGCCACAGCTTGATTCAGCGCGAATCCTCTGCTCCCAAGGGCCATGTGTGACTGCTTCAGCTCCTGGTTAGATCCTGTTTAACACGATCTCTGGCTATGTCTTGGAAGTTGGACCTTTACCCTATTCAGGGAATGGCAGCTGTTCTAGAAAGGGAACAGGAGTCCTGATGATCTCCTGGGCTGGTATAAATCTCCTCACTAGTGCTGAAGGACCTAGTGTGGTGTAGTTGAGGAGGCAGAAGCTCATTCACAGCCCTTGGTGTGATGTGTGCAGACAGGTGGTTCTCTGCGGCCAGCTGCTGGTGTCAAGTGGGTGCTTGGAGGTCCTGGTACCTCTGAATCCCAGGCTCAGATGCATGTTTTGTTCTCTTAAGATTCCCCCCACATACATATGCAAACCCTTTGATAGCTGTAATAAACCACATGCTTCTGTTATTTAAATATAATAAATTAAGTTGGAAAAGCCTCTCAGGAGCATCTGGAACTTCACCACCTGTGGAAAATCAGCAGTTAAAGGAGCTGTACAGGTAGTGGAGAGGGGGGAGAAGAGCTTATAAAGACGGTGTCAGCGGAAAAAGAGGAGTGTCTGAAAGTCTTTCATCTTCCTGTTGGCAGTGCTCAGATGCAACTCCAGCTGCTTTCTATTCTGGGATTCAGGCAAGTGTGCGCTCCCACACTTGGTTATTACTGCTTGTGAAGAGCAGGTCTGCATTGACCCAAAGGTCTGGAAATCATGCTATCGAGTAGGAATAATTTAGAGGATGATGACGGAGCATTGCCAGGACTTGAGAAATTCATGTTTGATTTCTGGACTCATCTTAGACTTAGTGATTGGGCAGGACCTGTGGTCTGTCAGTGCCATGGTTGCTGTCTAGGTAACAGGCCCCAGGGAAGGAGAATCCAAGGCTTTCCAAAGCACCACTGTCTACTGCAGGCACGCAGCTGCACATATAGAAGTGTGTACAGGTGTGAAGTCTTAGTTCTTTTAGGTGCTGGTGATGTTTCTTAGGCTGCAGTGGGAAAGTCATTTCTAGTTCTGCCCAGACCTCCACAAATGCTTTGTGAAAAGAAGGAATCTGGCAGCTGGGCAGGTGTTGCAAGCTTAGGAGGACATGGTCATATCTGTGCATTCACTGGAGACCAAGTGGGCACTGGAGTTATGTTGCTTCCAGAGGAGTCTTCTGCACTGCTGCCTGTTCTCTCTTGGCTAATCCAGACACCTTTACAGGTCCCCTGCCAGTTAACAGCTTTTATTTCCTGACCTACTTGACTGTGCACCCTCCACAGCCAACTTGAACTTCACTTATTATAAGCTCAAGATGCAAATATGAACATCTCACCTGTGCCACGTTGCTGGATGCTTCTTAAAACTGCGTCTCATCCCAGAAGCACTTGTGCCCAAACATTCACCCCCTCTCGAGGCTGAAGGGTTGAGACATAAACCTTCCAGAGAGGCACGTGCTGAGGTTTTGTGTCCAAGTGCTGCCCTGAGCCCCAGCTGCTCGCTGGCAGTCCCGGGTGCAGAGGACACGCAGCGATAGCTGCCTGGCACACACGGTGGGTAGGGAGGTATCTCTTGCAGCCTGGTTCTTCTGAGTTGCTGATCATCTCCCTCCGTGAGTGATGCATATATCACTTGACTGCTGGTACCCTCCCCTCTCCGCTCCAGCACGTAAGTCTCGGTGTGGTACACCAGCTTTGACAGAAAGGGCCAACCCCGCTGCGGGCTTCCACCGTTTGTCAGAATAAATTGCTTCTTCCTCCTATTGCGTGGAGGAGATGCTGGTTCATTTACCCTGAATCTGAACAGCACCTGAGGCGGTTTCTCCCTCCCTTTTTCTTTTTGCCTCCAAGCCTCAAGGAGAGCAGAGCCCGCTGGCTGCAGCAACGGCAACAGGCTCCCAAAACCACAGCTGGTGCAGCAACAAATTTTGTGCGGTCTTGCATTCATCTGCTTGACCTGAGATAACCTGAGAAGGGGAACAGAGCTGGAGAAGGTATGGATAATGCAAGAGCAGCAAAGGCTGGAGCTCTCTGTGAGGCTGCTGGGTTTTACTGCTGTTCAAAGCTTTTGCTCTCCATGCTGGCCCAGGCAGGACCAAGCAAGCCCTCGACCCCAGGTCAGTAAAGCGTGGAGGGATGTGGCTCCAGTGCAGCAGGCTGCACCAAGCCTTCATGCATGTTTTCTTTCCAGCACCTGGCAGTGATTGTGAGTGCACTAGAAAATTGTGTCTGGAGCCAAGGACTGAATGGAAGGAGGAGAGCGTGCATGTGTGTGCGAACTCCAGTGCCCAGTTCATCTGGGGCATTGCCCTGGGCTTCTGCTCTGTGTGTTGAGATGCTCCTCTGGATGGGTGTTCTTTGAAGGGGTTGCAGATGTGGTGCCTGAAGTAGAAGAGAGGACATTCACATTTGCTCTCTGCCTTCTGGCTCTGGGAGCAACCACCATCCTCGCCTTTCCCCTCACTGCCAGATGACATTCATAGCGTGGCTGTGGTAGCTTGATTACTGTCCCCTGATCTGACTGTAGGCTGAACTCCAGGGATATCGGGCATTGCCAGAGTTCCACTCTCTGCTTCTGACCCTTGGCAATCTTTCTTTCTTTCTGCAGATCTGTGCAAAGCCCGTTGGCTGGGTTATTAAGCATGAGCTGCTTTCCTGTGGCACAGGACTGGCTTAGCTTTCCATTAAGGCCTGTTAATCATCCTGAAGAGAGCCCTGCAGCCACTAGCACCATAGTGCCCTGCTGCCTTCTGCCTTGCCGGGAGGTGCGAGGTCCCACTCGCGGTGCCCCAGGCGTGGCTGGCAGCTGCAGGAAGGGCTCTGTGTGGCCTGGTATGGGACAGCGCTGCTGCAGAGCCTGGCAGCCTGGGCTTGGGCCCCCAAAAGATTCCTCGTTTGCAGGAAAAACGCCCGGCAGCAGCTCTGCCAGGAGCCGGGATGATGGCCAAGGTAAAGCCCAGGGAGGGGAGGAGGAGGCGGGGGGCTCTGCTCCCCGCTCTGCCAGGCTACAGCCCAGCGCTCCTTACTCTCAGACCTCAGGGAAACACGATTCTTTTCTCCCTCCCTCCGTCCCAAATGCTCCTGAGCTCTTGATTACTGTTGGTTTTATTTTTTTTTCTTAATTGCACCTTGGAGCTATGCCTTGATTTTTTTCTTTTTTTTTTTCAGGGAGAAATGAGGGAAAAAGATAGTTGTTTCTCAAGCAAAAAGTGGCCTGCTTCGGGCAGCTATGATGGGCAGGGCTGGGAACTGGTGTGACAAAAGGAGAAAGGAGCTTGGCAGGGCCCACCCGCCTCCTTCCCAGCAGTTGTGCTTGTGTTGCAGTAGCTCACATCACCCCTGCAGGGCCGTGCAAGGGGACAGGTGGCCTCTCCAGCCTTGTGTGCCATCCTCCAACAGCAATATTTTGCCTTTCAGGCTTCAAAGACAGCGAATAGCTTTGAATTTCGTTCTCATCCTGGGAAGAAGGGGTTTAATTTACTCTCTGAAAGTACAGGGTGGTGTTTTGGAGTCGAGGTGGTGGCACTGGCTCTGGGAGTGATGTGGGGGTATGGAGTTGCTCACAGAGCATCACCCTCAGCTCCTCAATCCTGTCCCGCGCCACGCTCTCCAGGCACAAGATGTCTTAAGAAATGACGTCTAGTCTGTTCCCTCCTGCATTTCATCTGAGATCCTTACACTTTGAGCTCTTCTGGCCATTCTCCCACTCTTTCCAACCCGAGCACCGTAGATAATCGTTGATAGGATGCTGTTCTCACCCTGTTGTCTCTGGACAGGCACCGGGCAGGCGTTCCCGTGGCCAGGCTGCAGGGCTGTGTATGGATAGCAGATGTCCCTCTGGGCTTGGTGACAAGGGCTGGTGGCAGCACCTGGGGCAGAGCAGCTATTCTGCAAGAGAGATAGTTAAGAGGCAACAACAGAGGAGGGAGCTCAGAGGAAGATCTCTTGACCATTGGATCCGAGGGAGTGACACGCATCCTTGATGGAGCAGGCAAGGATATCTCTCCTTGGTATATCAGTCTCATTTAGGTCTCAGCGATGCGTTGAACAGCAAAGTCTTGTCTTTCTGTTTCTCTGGGCAAAAGACGCGGTGAAGAGGATGTTCTGCAGCTTCCATGGATGCCCATTTCATGTAACTGTGACAAAAACCTGTAAAACTGGTATACCTCCTTTGTGTATCTGCTCTTAAGTGATACAAATATCCACTGTATGTGGATTTAGTCAAATTGGTGTAGTGTAGTCAAAGTAAGGCAAGATATGGGTTGAAGCCATTCAGTTCATCACGACCTTGAGCCAAATCAGTGTATTCAGACTTTATCGAACCCGTTTAAGCATATACATAGTACAGTGCTGGTCTGAGTTAATGATACAAATTTCCATCACCTAGTATAATACTTAGGTGCAATTTGACCTCGATATTGTTTGCTCTTAGTTTCTCCAGATACCCAGAAGTGAGGTACAGAAAAGGTAAATAAAGTAGTTGAGTCCAGGTATGATGGCAGCAGTAGCACTGTGCTAAATTGGTTTTGTTGAAGTGGACTGTGATTGCAACTTCACAGATTTCCCATGCTTGCATGCAGGGAAGCAAGATGAGGTTATTAATTATAACAACAGACTGGAATTGATCTTAATGAGAAAGGGTGTAGCTTGAGAGGAGCTGGGGCTGTGCTGGTGGCTGTCCCCAGGGCTGGGGCTCCAGAGGGACCTTCCCAGGCTGTTCTTCTGCCAGCTTTACTGCAGCAAAGCCTGTCCTGTGATGATCTGGCATGGCTGAGTGCCAGTGTAGCACATTCCCCATGCCTCCATCCCGAGTTCTGAAGAGGTCATGTTGTCATTGAGCATCTTGTCTGGGCCCTGTGTCCAAATAATCTTGGGTAGGTGCAGGACGTTCTTCTTTAGGGTGAGACACCTGGTCCCTCATCAAAGGCTGGTGAACCCAGAGCTTGCAAAAGCTCCTGATGTTTGAGCAAAGCTAGAGCTTGGACTTTGCTGGCCTCCTTGAAATACTTGGTCTGCCTCTTCCTTTCGTATCCCCAGGGGTTCTTCTTGTTGCCCTGGCAGAGGTTTGGGTAACCTGTTCATTAGCAAAAGAACCTTTGAGGATGGCCTTGTCTCAGCATGCCTGTGCTGCACAGTGCTCTGCCAGCCAAACTGGTTTTCTTCTGAAAATTAGTATCTTACAACACCGAAGCAATTAAGGTATATTAAAGGCTAATGATACATGGCCTGTTTTTCTCACAAGACAAGCCTTCCAGACTCTGATTCTGCTTTAATGATTTTATATGAAGAATGATAAAAGTCTCTTGTCTCCAGTCCATCAGTTTAGGATAACGCTGCCTGTATATCCTTAGCCCTGGAGGAAAGCTAGCGGAAGCATGCTGCTTCCAGATGTGTGTGGCTTTGCATTCTTGCAGTGGCATCAGGTCTGCAACTCCAGTGACCATATTTTCAGGTGGGCCTTTGAAGACTCTGCTCCTTCTCTCCTTTTCCCTGGCCAAATCCAGCCAGAGATTTCACTCTCAGAGAGGATTCTCCAAGTGATGATCATCTCCTCAACTTCCTTCATCAAAGCCAGGCTTTGGGGCATGTTACAGGAGCTCGCAGGATGCTCCATTCCCAGCTGTGCCTCTGCCCTCCTCCTGTTTCCCACCGCACTCTTGACAGGTTCCGTGGCCGGTGAAGGGTAGAGGAGCACGTTCTCTGTTAACTTGCATCCTTTGCAAGCAGCTGTGCTTGCAGAGCCTTACCTTGGAAGTCCTTTCTTTTCTGTCCTACAGCAAAATGTCCCCTCTCACCCTTAACATCTGTCTTTTCTGAGATAGGCAAGCCCTGTTTTCTGGGAGGTGATGGCAAAGAAAATTGCAGGGAAAGCTGCAGTTTGAGAGCATGTTCTGTGGTTTTGTTGGCTGCCAGAAGATATACTGCTGGATTGATTCTGTACATCTGAGGCCAGTGTTTGGTTTTTGTTTTTTGCTTGTTTGGTTGGTTTTTTAACTCAGACTTCTCATTAGCAGAGTTCAGTTTTCCCCTGAGAACTTCTCATTAAAACTCGCAGCCTCTTTTCTCGCTGGCCAGTGGAGCACATCTGAGCTGGCAGAGCTGTGTCTGGTGTGGGAAAAGTACAAGCTAAATAGAAACTGTGCAAGAACCCTCTAGAGGTTTGGTACAATGGGAATAAGAAACTCCCAGACACTGGAGTGTGTCATCAGCTTGGAAAATCCCTAGTGTCTACCTGAGTCTCTTGGCACCTTCTGGGGAGGGTTTTGTGGTGTTGCTGGATCTTTAATGGCCCCTTTCACCATCAAGTGCTCACCCTTGCCTGGTCTCCTGCTGCAGAATTAGCCTTTTATTTTCTCCCTTGATTAGTGATTTTCCTCTGCCACCATTGCTTTAGTAAATAGGACAAATCCACTTGTCCTGCTTTAATTCATTGCAAGTTATTACCAGTGGAAACTGCTATTTTCTGCATACATGTAGTTGTCCAGCCCCCGTGAATGGTCAGGAGCACTGAGACTGTGCTGGGGCTGGGAGGAGGTAACCTGCAGAAAGAAGGGGTGTCCTGGCCAGAGGAGAGTTTGCCATGGAAGTGGGATGGGCTGTTTGCCTCAACTGTTCTTCCTTCCCCTATCTGAGCTGTGTTTCTGGGAACTAGTTGACAATTTGTCCTGGATTGACTCTAAAGAGTGAGAGCAGATGTAAATATATGATAAAGCTCTAGAGCACTGAAAAATTAATGTTTCAGGATCGAGAAGCTTTTATTTCATCAACTGCTTTAACAAAAGCAGGAATTTGTGTAGTTGTAGCTGTTGTGGTTCCCTTCCACCAGACTGAAGGAACAAGGAGAATGGTGAGGCAGTGTCCTCAGCTCAGGTCCTGTCCTCAGATAGTCAGGGTGCTGGAGTACATGCCCTGCAAGGAGAAGATGGGGAAGCCGAGCTTGTTCAGACTGGAGAAGAGAAGGCTTTGGAGGTCCACGAGTACCTCCAGGGACATCATCCAGGAGACAAAGCCGAGCTCTTCGCAGCAGTACTTGGTGTGAGGACCCAGAACAACAGGCACAGCATGAAACAGGAGAGGATCAGACTGGGTATAGGGAAAAGCATTTTGCCTCAAGGAGAGGCAGTTAGTAGAGTTTGTTGCCCAACGGGGTTGTGTAGTCTCCATGCTTGGAGGGTTTCAAGACCAGACTGTACAAACCTGAACAACCTGCTGTGTTCTCTTAAGAGATGCAGCGTGGAGCAGGAGTTTGGACTGGAGACCCGCAAGGTCTCTTCTGACCTGGGTTATCCTGGGATCCTCCATGCTCTCTGGCAGTGGGGTGCTGCTTTTGCTCACAGGTGGAGAGGTCCAGCCAGGACCCCTGTTTCGGGACACATTGGTACCGCTGCAGTGGCCTGTCTGGCACTGCCCCACATGGTTGCTCTAATATGAGCCTCCGAGACAGCACGAGTGAGCGTAGAGAATGTTCTCGTTGCTATCTCAGCCCATGCCCAGTAGAACTGTGCTGGTGTGAAGTGGAAGAAGAGAGCAAAGGGACAGGTCCCTTCTGGTGCTTTATTTTTGCCTGCACCTCTCTGAAGCTGTGGGTGAAGGTCACTGGTACTGAAGCTTGTGTTATTTTTTTGTCTCACTTTAGTGGAGTGGGAGAGGTGGGATTTGGAAATACTGATGCAACCTGTCCTGGTTGTATGATGACAGATCACAGAGCTGCTGACGGTTCTGTAGCCTTCAGGGTTTAGAAGTGTGAATCAGAGACTGTTTTTCTCCTATAGAAATTCATAAAAAGTGGAAAGTCCCTGTTCATAGTGTTTCTGTGTTGCTCTGCCAGTATATCTGCTGCAACCTTCCCCTGGTCCAGCCTACCAGCCCTTGCCTGGCTCTGCAAGAGTGAGTCAGCTCAGCCAACAGCATCTCCTTGCCTGGGCTTCATGACGTGCGGGCCATGATCCCAACCCACGTTCCCTGCTGATGGTTCAGCTGCCAGAGCAATGCTACCTGGGTCCTGACCTCCGCACCCCTGTCTTGCCCAGGCACGGGTGTCTCCTGCTCCGGCTGCCTCTGCAGATGTGGTAGGTCTGCGCAGGAGATGCTCAGCAGTCTTCTCCTGGGACAGAGCATGCTATGCTGCTGAAAGGAGTTAAATAGAAAACAGCTGGATGGGGAGGGGGCAAATTGATTCACAGCTCACAGACAACTGAGGTAGGATTTTGTTCGGGTTTCTTCTGTGATTTTTCTTTTTCTTCCACAAAGTTCTAGTGCTTTTTCTTGTATTTGTCAAACAAGAGGATTTTGTTACAATGTGTTCTGTTTCAGAGAACTCAGGGTTTGTGTGTTGCTGACTAGAACTATTGATTTTTATTTATTTACTTATTTATTTAATTTTATTTACTGCAGCAGAGAACTGAAGCAGTAAGTTGTAAGGCTTTAGCCATTCAGGAGGAGTTTTATTTAAAGAAACTGCCTGATTCTCTTGCTGTGTGCAATTCATACAAGCTCCTATAATCCTGTCACCAGTGTGGGCTCTGCAGTGGAGCCCTGAGATCTTTTGCTTCAGTGCCCAGGTCACCTCAAGCCATTTGCTCCATCAGCCCAAGGTGCTTCTGTCCAGGGCTGGTTGCCATCTCTTGCCCTGGAGCTCCAGCTGCACATCACCCAGGCTTGGCCCACCACCAGCTCTCTGCCAGCAGGAGGTATGCCAGCTGCAGTTTTTTTGGGCACTTCCCAGTCTCACACCCTGCCCTGTTCCTTCGTGTCCTGCTGTGCTTTGGTGAGAATCCAGAGGAGCCTCTGGTCCCAGATGACACCCAAAGGTAGTGGAGACCCCTGGCTTGTTCCATGTCTAAGAGCCAGGGCTCTGTAGCAACAGGACACACAGGCTCAGCAGGGACTCCTAAACTCATCACTCAGCAGAGCGCTAGGAAGGAGACATTGCTGTCCCAAGGTGGGTTTGGAAGGTGACCAGCTGGTGCCTTCTTAACCCCTTCCCTGTCTTGTCCTGACAATTCTGGCCTGCTGCAGTTAGACGAAAGTGAGAAGGAATCAAACGGCCACGCTATCCCTGCAGTGAGTCTCCTGATTACAGCCTTCCCCTGACACCTCTGTGCTCCCAGGAACGGTGTCCAGAGGGACATATCCTTTGGGCAGCTCTGCTGCTGGATCCTGCCTGCAAAGGCTGCCTGAGCATCCCAGCCAGCACCCCTCTCTAGAGGCTGTCACCTCGGTGGTGGCCATCTTTGGCTTCTAACAAGGCAGAGTAAGCAATGATGTTCCCTAGGACCTGATCAGCACACTGAAGGATGCCAACTTGGTTGAGTACCTTCTAGGTGGTTTTTTTTAACTATTATAATTACACTCATGTGACTGCCAAGGTAGGTGCAGTCCTGCCGACATGGTGGTGTCTCCTGCCAGCTGATGTCCACCCAGTCTTGGGTATAGCTGCTGTGGTGGGGAGCATGGCCATGTGGGGCCAGCCCTGTCCCTGCTGCTGGAAGCGTGGGTGGTATGGCTGTTGCCCTTTACTTGCTGTGTACACCCAACAAGAGCCTCTAGCAGATCCCTGCTGCCAGCCTGACTGGCTGCTGAGAGCTTGCGTCATCGTGCTGCCTGCAAAGGGTCCCCCTCCCAGGAAAAGCCCTTCTGTGGGTGGGTGACTATGCCAGGTGGCTGTGGAGCGGCTGGTTCTGAGAGGAGCTCCTCTCCTGCACAGACGCCCAGGAAGGTGGCAGGCAATGTTTATCTCAGTTGCATTTTCTGGGGTTGGAGAGCATGTGTGTTATCATACAGCAGATGGGCCTGGTGAATAGATGGTGGAGATAACTGTATTTCTTCATGCAGGCTTCTTGCCTGCCAGGAAAGGAGCCAGCCAGGCTTCGTAGGGAGAAGTACGGAGCTGTGACACGCTGTGGTTGGGTTTCTTCTTCAGCCAGTTAATTTTTGAGAGGTAGGTGTTGGTGTGGGACAGAGGCTGCTGCTCCAACCCACCATGTGCTGGATGTGCATCGTTACAGTGTAAGGATGGACCGAGGGCCAGCGTTCAGTGCTGTCCTTCCAGCCTTGTGCCCTCTCTAGTCTTTGGACCCTTCGATTAGGTCTGATGCTCCAGGCAGGGCATTGAATTGTCCACAAGTCCTAGGCAGGAGTCTGGTGGAAGCAGTCTGCAGTCTGGTGCACTGCAAGTCGTCGAGGCTGTGGAACTGGTGGCTTGTGGGGAACAGGCCAAGATGTCCACCCCATGCCTTCTTCCATTCCTGCATGTCTCCCGGTAGCTTGCAGGGAAAGCTGGGTGACTGCTGGGCACCATGACATGGTGTAACTGTTGTCCTGGGGAGAAGTGGGCAAGGAAGTCTCCTGCCAGAGCTGGTGGCCCTGCCACTGCAAGGGGAGCCACAGACCTTTGAGGGAATTGCTGATGGCCTTTCTGGGAGACTTTTTGGTTTTCCTGAGGGCTGTCCGGGGGGAAACTCAAGCAGGTGGAAATCCCAGAAGCGACCGGACAGTGTCCCTGGAACGGACAGTGTTGGGAGCCAACTATGGTGTGGGGAGAGGAGGGGACCGGGGTGGGGGCAGCAAGGCCAGGGAGCGATCACAGCTCCGCAGGGCCCATATCAGAGCCTGGGGGAGAGCACGAGCAGCGGCAGGGCAGAGCGAGGCAGCGTCCTGCCTTCCACCTCCCTTCACGCTGCCTGGAGCTTGGATCGCCTGCCCAGCCAAGTGAAATCGTGTTCCTTTCCCCAGCCCGCAGCTCGTCGCTGGCACCCTATCAGGCAGGTCTGGTGATGCAGTGTGTCCCACTGTCCCCTCATGTGTTACTTCTGACTTTTAGGTTATTCTGGGTTTTCCTTTCCCTGTGTTGGTATCGGAACAGACAAGATGATTTCTTTTTGTGCTCCTGTGGTTGCAGGGCCAGGAGCATTTGCCTGCTGGGTAGGACCACAGGTGCGAGAGCAATGTGTGCAATGGGAGGATCAGTGGCCGGAGGGTTCTGCTCTGTGGCGAGCAGCACGGCATCTGCATTTAGGGGTGGATTTCTTAGAGCCAGCATTCTCCAGCATGGTGCACGGTGGGTAACAGGATGGGACGCTGCAGGAGGATGGATGTGGATGGCGCAGGTTGCTGACAGCCTTTGCTTTGCCTTTTGCTGATGCCCGCGCTTTGATGAACCTCATTCAGTAAGACGAATGGATGTGACAGGATCACGGTGCCCTTCATGGCCCCGTTTGTTTCTCAGCCGCCACTGAAGCTGGGCACGCAGCTCCTTCCCTTTCTCTGTTTAAAGAATGATCTCCCTTTCAGACGGCGGTGGGCATGGTGCTGCCGACTGGGAGCGGACTGTGCAGCGGCTCACAGCCGTAGTACTTCAGGCAGAAAAATCAATGTTTATATTTCTCTCAGCTGGTAAAGATTTCGTAAATATCTCTAGTAAATAAATACCTTGTAAAGTTCAAACTATGAAGGCATGGCATATGAGCAAGAATGAATCTTCAGGATCTCTCTTGCAATAAAATGGATTTCTTGTGTTTGGGCTTTATTTAGAGAAATGTTTGTTTTAAGAAGAGAGTTGAAGGTTGCATCTGATCTCCTTGTGAGAGGAGCTGCTCTTCCAGTGGCTGTGGGGCATGGTCTGGAAGTGTGGTCCAACTGCTGCTGCTGCTGGAGTATTCCCAGGACAGTTTCTTGTGTACCCAGCCAAACAGAGGGTCACTCTCCTCCCCAGGGTGGCTCTTGCTGCATCCTCTGTCCCCTCCAGCCCTGCTGCTGCAATGCAGTCTGCTCGCCTGCCCTGGGAAGCTGGTTGGGCAGGTGCTGCTGCTCGGGCAGGTGCTGCTGCTCGGGATGCTGGAGACCAGCCAGGGCCTGGTTCCCTCCGTGGACTGCATTGATGTCTCATAGCTGTCTGTGCCTGCCCTCTGTGGCATAAAACACCTTCTCTCCCTTCTTTGTGCCAGCCTGGGTTGTGGTTGAACCTGGTCCTTGAAGGTACACTAGAGAGGGAGACAGCGGTCATCACACTGGGGTGCAGCCCCCATGATTTAGGCTGCTGGTTCCTTGGTCTAGGATGGCCTAAATTTGCCGTTCCCAGGAAGAGCTGAGGGCATGGGATGGACTCAGAGGCTTCTCCTGCAGGGTTGGCCCTGTCTGGAGTCTTGGGCAAGCAGGGCAAGGTGGAAGAGTTGGAATGCGACCAGCTCATCTGGAGAGAGGCGCAGGTGACCTGGAGCTTGGGTTCAGGGTTGGGACTTGAGACTTGGCTGTGTTATCTGGGAGCAGGAGTGCACAGCGGGAGGGCTCTAGGCTCGTGCTGCACGTTTACCTGAAGAACTGTTTTGTCCTCGTGCAAAGGAGGAGGAAGCAGAAAGCTGTTTCAGCCCCACCTTTTCTTGGAGCTCCAGGAAATGATCCCGTGCAGGAGACAAAGGGCACCATGCAGGGCCGGGATTCCTTCTGCCATGCGTCAGTGTGTGTGCAAGCGTGGCATTGCCTTCCTGAAAGCTCCAGGAGGGCTGCGGTGAGGGAGAGCTGCTCCCTGCAAGCCCAGAGGTTGCTGTGGCCTGTGGAGCTGGTGCTGCTGGTGCTGCACTTCGCTTTCTGAAAATCGAACCCACCTAGAAAACGTTATTACGACTTTCTGCACTGGAAAGAGGTGGCTCTGGCATGCGCTGGTCCAGTTCTCTCGTCAGATATTCAGACATTCCCAGGCAACGGGGAGGTTGAAACGGAGGGCTGGTGGTGGGCTTGGTGGCCTCTCTGCTTCCCAGGTAAGCTGGGCAGAAGCTGGAGCTGGGGCACAGTGCCCCCCCAAAGCTTGCTGATCAGAAATGCCTCTGCCAGAGGCTGGGGAGAGTCAGGAGCTGCTGCTGAGCTCGGAACCTGTCAGTGAGCTTGTGCCGGCACCGGTTTGCCATGGCCTGCCTGGGCTCCAGCATGGCTGGCCGGGCCAGGCTTCTGGCCCCAAAGCCTGTAGCCAGGTAAAAGCACCACTGTACACCACAACATGCTTTTCTTTGCTTGGTGGTGTCTGGTGTGGGATAACACAGTTATCCCCCTGTGGATAACTGGTGTGCCCTTGGCGGTGAGCCAAAAGGAGAGGAGGAAGACAGGAACAGAAAGTGAAACAGAAGTGGGCTGGAGTGACACTGAAGGAGGAAAGAATCAACCCTGTGACCAGCAAGAAGGCAAAGCAGGGTGTCATCTCCAGGTGACAAGCTGCAGACATACAAAATTGTTGAGGTTTGGTGCAGAGGCGGTGTGCTTGCTCACCAGGGTGTATCCTCATCATGAGAGTGGGGTCGGTGGGATTGTAGGGCTGTTTCTTATGCCCTTCCTGAAGTGTTTTGGGTGGAAACCAGTGTGTTGCCGTGCACACGGAGAAATAGGTTCCTGGTACCAGAGGAACAAGTGCCTGGAGAGCAATGACTGGATTACTGACTGCTCTCTTCCTGGAAGCAAGGTTCTGACCATGCCAGCCCAGGAAATGTGAAACCCCCACGTCCCGGGTGGCCCTGGCCTTACACTGTCTTCTGCTTTCTTCCAGCCACTCCCACTCTCCTGGCTCCATGGCTGCCGTCCGCGAGTGGTCCTGCACCCGCTGCACCTTTCTGAACCCCGTTGGCCAACGACAGTGCTCCATCTGCGAAGCCCCCCGTCAGAAACCCGACCTCAATCACATCCTGCGGCTCAGTGTGGAGGAACAGAAATGGGCTTGTGCCCGCTGCACCTTCAGGAACTTTCTGGGCAAGGAGACCTGTGAGGTATGTGGCTTCACCCCAGAGCCAGGACCCAGCAGCTCCCCCTTGCCCGTCATCAACGGCATCTTGCCCAAGCCTGCCGTGCTTGTGGAGCCCAAGGGCACACCCAAGGAGGAGGCTGCCAAGGCAGAAAGCAGCAGCGAGGACTCAGAGGGGAAGAGCCCTGATGAAGCGGAGCTGGAGAATGGCTGGGCTTGCCAGCGCTGTACGCTGCACAACACGCCGGTGGCCAATTCCTGCTCTGCCTGTGGTGGCCCACGCAAGCTCTCCCTGCCCAAGATCCCACCAGAGGCGCTGGTCGTCCCTGAAGTCATCACCCCTGCTGGATTTCACATCGCCCCCTCCACCCCACAGCCTGTAGTCTCTGCAGAGATCTCTGATGGTGACGCTGTGGCTACCCAGGGCCCAGTGGCTATGGAACAAGAGTCCCAGAAGATACCAGCCTTCAGTCCCTTTTCCCCAGGACTCCAGAACAACCCTGTGCCCCGAAGCCGTCGTGAGGTGCCCCCCCAGTTGCAGATGCCGGGTCCTGAAGCCTCCCAGCCTGTGGCTCAGAGCACAGGAGGGCAGAAGGGCTCTCCGCAGGGCCAGGCCAGGCCGGCCCCGGCTGCTCGCTTCCAGGAGCTGCTCTCCAACAAGCGGCTGAGCGTACTGGAGGAGGAGATGGAAGTCAGTCCATCCCACTGGAAGTGCAGTTCCTGCTCCCTGCTTAACTCTGCCGGGGCTGGCAAATGCGAGGCTTGCAGCGCCCAGAAAGGCAGCGACACCATCAATGTGGTGGGAGACTCGGTGAGATTCACTCCCTGCAGCCCCTCCAGCCCTGACTTCACCACCTGGTCCTGTTCCAAGTGCACCCTCAAGAACCCTACCCTGGCTCAAAAGTGCAAAGCCTGTGGCTCCTCTAAGCTTCACGGCTTCCAGGAGCACGGGACACAGGGCGAACCATCCTCCCGCTGCCCCGACTGCGCGGCTTCTGACAAGGGCAGCTGCTCCTCCTGCAGTGGCAGAGCCCCCTCTGCCCGCAAGGTCGCCCGCCTCTTCCCATCCCAGCTGCCCAGCGGCCAGGAGAGGCCAGGCCAGTGGGCTTGTCCTGCTTGCACCTTGCTGAACGAGCTGAAGGCCAAGCACTGCGTGGCCTGCCACACCCCGCAGCAGTACATGGCTCAGCGCAAGGGCCTCAAGCCCCTGAAGAGACGGGAGAGCATGCATGTGGAGAAGAGGCGGCAGACAGATGAGGGAGAGGCCAAAGCCCTTTGGGAAAACATCGTGACCTTCTGCCGGGAGGTGAGTGAACTGGTCTTGCTCCTGGCTTCAATTGGAGGGGGACCCCTTCTCGCCACCCCCATGGGTCTGGGGCATCGCTCGGCACAGGCAAGCTACATTGTGTGTCCGGGGTCCTAGAGGAGACCCTCATCTGCAACAGCTGGATGCTGGTTGTTAATACTGAAATGTAATATTTTAAATAGGTGCCAAGTAATCTCTGGGGTCAAGGTGACCCATACAGTTCACTCCTGTTCTGAGGGTGAGGGAGTCTGAGTGTTAACACTGAGACCTAGTGATATTTTGAATCGTTGGGAGACATCTGGGTTGAAGGGGACATTCTTAGGTGGTCAGTACAGCTTCTTCCCTGTCCAAGGTTGGGGAAGGCTGGACAAGAGTGTGTCCAGGTTTGCTGGTGGCACCTGCGAGCAGCAGCTATGGTATGTGTGGGTGCAGGAAATCTGGGCAGAGGCTCAGCACCAGCAGGGATCCGGGCAGAGGACACTGCCGCCTCTGCCAGCAACCGCAAGTGCTTAAAAACTGTGAGCTGGGCCTTGGCTTGGTTTTGGTGTTTGTGAATGCACAGCTGTAGCTGCGAGTGGCTTGTCCCTGTTTTGGGAAGGGCACCTGAGGTTTAGCTGTACTTTGGCTCCTTGTGAAGGTCTCAGGAGCATGTGCTATTGCCCTGCTCTCCCACTGTGAGTTGCCTGGCTCGATCTGTTGGGTTTCAGTCTCAAGCTGCGCTGCGATGGCCTCATTTTTTTCCCTGAGTGGCATAAAATGCGCCTGTCAATGCTGCTCTTTCTCTGCCCTCCTTCTGGGCAAAGCCTCCAGCTCTTCTAGACCAGATGGAAAGGGGAGTTGCAGTCCCACTTTGACGTAGAAACAAGGATTTTTCTGCCTGGGCCAAGGAGTGTGTCCATGCCTGTGCCTTTGCTATGCAGACTGGGTACCACAGAGATGTTTGGCTTCAGAGGGAAACTGTTGAGAATGATCCTGTTTTGGGATTGTAGGGGTTTAAGTGCTACATGTCCATCCTAATGTGGGTGTCTTTATAGCAGAGAGACCCTGATTCAGATTATTCCCCCTCTTTTAAGCAAGTGAATAGCCTCTTTTATGGGCTGGGAAGGTCTGTTACATCCAGTGGATTCAGGCCTGAAGGATGAATTAAGGGAGATGGCCAAGTTGAATGAGCAGCTTGCCGCCGCTAAGCAGGGGAGTCAGCTGTGCCCCGTCCAGCACAGCTCTCGGTCGGAGCCTTGGCTGAGCCCGTCAGGAGCAGGCTGTTAGATCAGCATGGGCCATCTCCTGAAAATCCCCCTAAAACTAAACTGCTGCTCTGTTCTGACACTGTTTAAGGTAAGTTAAGGGCTCTGTAGGTCCGAGGGGAGGACTGGCAGTGGTGGTGGAACAGTGCTGCTCCCGTGCTCACTCTGCTCTCAGCGTACCTGCAGCCTCCCACCGATGCTTTGCTTTGGGCTGGCATGTCAGGCAGATTCCATGCTTCCTTCAGGCTGTGGTGTTGCATGGGTTGTTCAGCCTTCCTCTGGAGGAGACCGTCAGGCTGGCCAAGTCCTCCTCCACCTGTTGTCCCTGTGCTCCAAATCACGTGGAGCAGCTTACCTTGCTACACTGCTCCCCTCAGGGACTTCTGTTCAAGCTCCTGCCGTGGGTGCTCCCTCCTCCGCTGTTCCAGGGGTGCCTTTTCCAACACTTCTCAGTGTGTTGCCCCCACTTTGAGTTTTACCCTTTCTCTTTTGTCTGGGAGGAGAGCAGAGCTGACCTCTTCCACCAGCTGCCTCTGCACTGGGCATCTGCTTCCCTGTCTTGTGCTGTCCCCTCGCTTGCTTACCC